>NC_137851.1:34500702-35700702 GCF_948465745.1 Chenopodium album | reverse complement strand
TCGAAAACTGCTGCTTGTAGCCATCCTCAGTTTTGTTGTGACAATCTTCTTAGGGAACATTATCGAAGACCATCGCTTATTGATCCTCATTTTGCTAATGCTTCGTTTTGTTGAATGTGTGTTTGGGGGTGGTGACAATCCTCTTTTTCTTTAAGAACAGTTGCCAACACAACTTTTGAATGATGAGCGACAATCCGGTTTAGGGAAAGTTGTCAATGCCACGTAACAACTCATGTTGTCACAATGAAATGACAATCTGTATCTCGAAAAATTTGCCAAAATCCAATTTGGGAAAAGTTACCAATGCTTCGTAACAATCTGTCATGAGAACTTTGCTACGATCGACAATCCATGCCTTGGAACATAACTCTTGAAAGCAATCCATGTTAGAATTTTTCCAATGCTATGCGACAATCCTTTTAGGAGAATATTGCCACAAATGACAATCCGCGTCTTGGAACATTTGCAAAAAAGAGTTGACTGACAATCCGTCTCGGGAAAATTTGCCACTATTAAAATGAATGGAAATCCACGTTGGGGAACCTTTGCCGAAATGTTAAGATAAATAGAGACCTACGACAATCCTTTGGGAAATTTTGTCATAGGGAACTTGGTGCATGACAATCCAATATTGGAAACATTGTCAAGGATTTGATGACAATCCGAACCTTGGAAAAATTTGCCAAATGGAGGAGGAGCACGACAATCCATGCTTGGAAACATTACCAGTTTGAGATTACAATCCAATCTTGGAAAAATTGTCGAAGATTTGATGAATGTATGACAATCCGAACTTGGAAAAAATTTGCCAAATAGAGAAGGAGCACGACAATCCGCTCTTGGAAACATTGCCAAAGGTGACAATCCAATCTTAAAAAATTTGTCGTTGAAGAAGATGTGCGACAATCCACTCTCGAAAACATTGTCAGTTTGAGGTGAAAATCCAATGTTAGAAAAATTGTCGTTTGAAGAAGATGTTCTTAAGCCCTACAAAAGAGATCAAATTTTGCTAAATGACCTTGACAGATGATTTGCTTAAGATTGACTCAAGTTTCAGTGTTTACTCGGCTCATTGTGTAAGACTTAATGGTTTTTGCTCGACTCGATGTGATAACCCGACATGACTCAAAGTGTACATGACTCGTGTTCGTAGACTTAAATCGATGTGATGACACGACATGACTCAATGTGCACATGACTCGTGTGTGCATTGTATTGTGGTTGTGCTCGTGCGACTCGAAACTGCAGAAAAACAAAAAATTTCCGTCATTTTTGAAGGGTACCGACTTTCTCTCGAAAAAGAAAAACGTGAAAAGAAAGAAGTGAAGTGTTTGAGTGTTTGCAGTGCATGTTGAATGAGCTCGATCAATTGATTGTTGTATCTCATGGTGTAAGGATCATAGCATTCTAGGCTATCTCATTTGATGACTCAATGATGAAAGTATTTAGGTAACTTAGGGACGGATGCTAAGCACTTCATACTTTGTGATGCAATGATGATTACAAGTGATGAGTGATTCTAAGATTGGCAAGGCATGCCTCAACGTTGTGTTAAGATTTCATGACAAAAGGTTTCTAAGGGAAGGATTACTTGGTCATGTGTGTGAAAGTGACACTACAATTTGGCCGCAAAGGCTAAGTGTATTGAATATATTTTGAAAAGAGTCAAATAATGGTGACTCTTAGGCTGGATAGGCTAATGAAGTAAGGATCAAGCCCCCAAGTCTAGCTCTAAATAGATAGGGATGAACATTGGAGATCCCTTGATATAATCATGTATGAATGTGAATTAATGCACTTTTATTACGGCCACACCCCAATGTGAGGTTGCCTACGTATCCGTTAGGAATCAGGCCGAACGTAGCTCTAGCCGAACCTCGCACAAGTGTGTGTATACCTCAAAGAGCTCTTTGAAGGGTTGTAACGTGGTTAGGCTAAAGGTTGAAGAAGAAGGGGATAAAGGCTCAAAACCCTAGTTAAGCCCCCAAGGTGTGCAACCTTACTTTTAAATCTTTGTATTTGTATGCTTTAGGTTTCTCACTTTTGAATCTTTTTTTTTTTTTTTTTTTTTTTGCTTTTGCATTTTTATATTTTAATAAGTGAGGGTAATCCCGATCATGCGGTCTATCACTCAGTTGGAATTCATGTTTCTCAGGCACGGTACCGAACACTCGATAAGAGACGCAATCTGAGGCGTGTTCTTATCAAATACGTGTTTATATCAATGACATTGGAACACTTGCCCTTTTGCACACTTTTATTGCTTTTTTTATTTTTTGAATTTTTGAAATTTTGAGATTTAGGTAAAATCACTCAAGCTTTTGTCTTTGAAAATTACACAAATTGCATACCATCTAATCCCAAGGCTAGGTAGATGTGGGTTGAAAAAAAAGAAAGGTCTATCGTTAGACGAGGCTCAAAGTGGTTTATCAAGAAAGGATTTATATTTTTAAAGGGTGAAAGTAATATGATATGGTTATAAGGGTGCCTCGAATCACTAGTATACCTTGTGCTTAGTCCGGCATGAATTTTTTGTATTTTTTTTTTTTTTTTTAAATGCTATGTGATGATCATATGCAAAGAAATAAATGCTCATTTTATTAAAATGGAAAAGGATAAAATCTATAGAATAAATCTAAGAAAAGTAAAAGGTGCCTATACTAGACTCTATTAGGGAAAGGAAGAATAAAAAAGATAGAAAAAGAGGTCACGAAATCTTGTCGTTGAAATCTGCCTTGTGTCTTCTGCTTATCATCACTCAGTCTTCTTGCCAGCTAGAGGCAACGGAATCTTGTTTGCATCTACGAGATCTTGAAAGAGATTTTGAAATCTGTAACATTCATCCGTGGTATGACCACTTTCCCGATGGTACTTGCAATAAGAGTTGGGATTCCATCTCGAAAATCGCTTTTCTGGCGTTGGTCTTCACTAGGGCCGATAGGTTTGATTAATCCTCGATCATAGAGACGATCGAAAGCAACATTATAGGTCATTCCAATGGGTGTGAATTCTCTCTTAGGTTGCTTTGTAGGTCTTTAATTATCCATGACTAAGATCTTATTAAGATCAAAGGTACTAACATTGTTACTAGGTAGGTGTTTTCGGAAGAAGAAGGATTGTCGTTCTTCTTTCCTTTCCAGCCACTGTTGTTACTATTGTTAGTAGCTTTTTGTTTTGCAAGGTCATGTTCAATGTCGATGCCTATGTTATAGATGGCCTGGAAAGTATTTAAGTTGTGTTGGTATTTCAAATGCTTTGAATACTTCTCTTGGAGGTTCTTGATGAACATCCTTACAGACTCCTTTTCAGTAGGGACATTGACCATATTAGCGGAAGTTTCCCTCCACTTATTGAAGAAAGAAGTAAATCTTTTGTTTTCTTTTTGTCTCAACATCTCAAGTTCTCTATGGTCAGTCTCAACTTGAATGTTGCACTTGTATCTATCAATGAAAGCGTTTGTGATAGAGTCCCAAAAAGAGATCTTTCCCTTGTCTAGGGAGAAGAACCATTGTTGACAAACGGTTTCTAAAGATAATGAGAACAGCGAATGGAAAGCTTTCTTATCAATTCCCTTAATGTTCATTATTGTTTCAAAAGCTCTTAAATGAAAGTAAGGGTTATCAGTTGGCTTGAACTTAGGGATGTATTTGGCATTAAACTTCTGCGGAAGAAGTTCCTTTTCCAGCGAGACTCCTTGTGAGCTAATTACTTGATACTTATAATCGTTGGAAACTTTCTTAAAGCTTTCTTCCATGCGCTCAAGCTGTCGTTGCTTGCTAGGATCGTTAACTTGAAGAACGAGGGCTTGCATCATCTCAGTTAGGTTATTCATGTTTTGCTTCAACTCATCAACTTTTTGTTGGGAAGCCATTAGTACGAACTTTTTCTGGTATCTGATGGGTTTGTCGAAGAGTAGTACTTGAACGAAGGTGTTGTCTTTGATTAAGCGTCATTCTCACCTTGACCAAGTGCTGTGAAAAGGGAAGTCATGGATGTTTATTATAATTGTTTGACTCAAACTCAATTCAACATGCATAGATGGGAAGTGATCATGGAAGAATGTGGGAGTGGTATGCATGGAGAAAACATGTAGAGAGTGGAAAGATGATGTAGATGGAGAGATATGGAAAAATTTGGAATAGAGTGGACCCCCAACTCAAATGACGGAAAGAGCGACTCATGCATGAACCTAAGACATGGTCATGGTGTAAGAGTATGTACAGAGTGTGTGAATACTGGTGAGTGTAAGTGATATGTTCAATACTCGTGTCATGACCATGGGACTAGACTATGTGACTAGACTCAAACAAAGACTAAGTTAAGACTTCATGTATATACACTAAACTGGACAGGCTGTAGTATTTCATTAATAACTTTTTATCTGTGACTTCGAATTGGACGAAACCAACTCCAAATGAAAGATAAAACTTGGGGCTACAGTTCCATAGGTTGTACAACTCGTAATTCTTTCTAGAACTCTGGTTATGACTAAAACAATTTGACGCTTGTGCAGTATATGGGAATAAAAATCCGGGTTGACTCAAAGGACTTATGACTCGATTTTAGACATATTTATTGGTTAAAATTAATTAATCAATTAATTAAGAAAAGTCCTTTAGTCATTGGTTAACTTATTTAAGCATATTTATAATCACAAGTCAAACCAAACGGTTAGTTTAATCATATATAAATATGCACAAGTAAATAATGTATAAGTAGTCAAATAGTCACAACATGATGTAATGAGTTTGCAATCTAACCATGGCTCTAGTTCTCTAAAGTTCAAGGATAAGGGTTAGTCAAAGATGGTCCATGGTTATGAGTCCGGATGCATCGCGCGGAAGCCTTACTTTTGGAAGGGTTGGTGCGTATGGATGGGACCCCACAAATTAAACTTGTTTCCATGGTTTGGTGAATTCACAAACTCGGATATACCCTTCGTTGCAATAAGCGTTCGATTGGCTAGATGGAGCGTGAATTCCCTTAGGGTTATGGCCATATGTAGAACACATATGGGTTCAAAAAAGTGAGAAAAACTCAATCATAAATTAAAATTGAGCAAATAGTACTAGAACCGATCAAAGCAAGAAGGCAGATTTCTGGCTTGGTATTAGAAGAACGTAGCACGAGACAACAGGGACGTAACTTTTGTTTTACAGGTTTCAATCCAGGAAAATTTCGAATCTTGGTTGTCTTATCCCATCTTTGACGAAGGACTCAGGAAATTCATAACATGGATAGTTCTCACCCTCTTTTATGAATTGACCATTTAGAGTGAGAGGATATTGGTCCATTAGGATTTCTTTCTTTTGCGTACGAGCATTCCTTCGTGCGTTAATTTTCTCCCGGGCTTGCTTATAGTTTTTCGGAGTTGGTTCAAAACCAAGTCCAAAATTATCTAATTTAGGAAGGCTAGGCGATCCTATTTGTGTTACTACTCCTTTCTTCTTTCCTAGAGTCATTCCAGGAAAATGTCCTTGCTTTCGGAGTATGCCATTGATTATCATGTTTGAATAGAGGTCGTAGTAAAGAGGGGTATTCTCATCTTCGTCGATGAAAGAGACCTCTTCAGCATTGAAACCCCATAAATGTTCATCATTCTCGTCACGTTCCACATTTATGAGAGGTTTGTCAATTGCCTTGATCCTCATTGGGGAAGCATCGATTGTGACGGAAATTCCTCCAACTATATCATTTACTTGTTGATGAAGGGATGAAGGGACGGCCTTAAGGTCATGAAGCCAAGGGCGTCCCAATAACAAGTTGAAAGAGGCTTTTATGTTTACCACTTGGAAGGTGATAACGTGTTCAATGACTCCTGCCGTGACATTCATCGTTATGGTTCCAAGATCTTGGCGACGAGTATTGTCATAAGCTATTATGCCTTGCATAGATGGAGACAATTATTCATCTCTTATTCCTAGCATCCTCGCAGTTCAAAGTGGGCAAACATTGATCGCTGACCCATTATCTACAAGAGTCATTGGGACATTCATTCTCTTGCATGTTATTGTGAGGTTCAAAGCTTTATTGTGCTTATCACCTTCTAGAGGTAAGTTCTTGTCGGAAAAGGTGATTAGGTTAATCGAAATAGGGAGATCACTCGTGAGGAAGTTAGCCAACCCCTCAGGAGCGGCCTTTGATTGCCTTTACGGTCAAGGATTGATCACACCTATTGGGCAATTTCCTGAGCCAAAGCCTGAAGAAAGGAGCGCCAAGTGGAATCCCAATGCCCACTGCAAGTTCCATCAAGAAAGGGACCACACTACCGAGTAATATTGGAATTTAAAAGACGTTATTTGTTGATACCAACAAACTTCCTGTCCCTCCAGGCGGCAAGAAATGATAAGCAGCAATGAAGACAAGCGCACAACGAGCCCTTCGTGCAGGATTTCATGATCTTTTTTTTCATTTCCTTTTCCCCCTTACAAGTCTAGTATAGATTTCTCTTTTTGAGTTTTGTGTTTTTGTTCATCTTTATTCCATTAATAAAATGAGCATATTTCCTTTACATCTCGATCATAGCATTTTTCATTCAAAAAAAAAAAAATTTAACGAACTAAACACAAGGTACACCAATGATTTGAGACACCTTTGCAACCCATTATTCCCCTTTAACCATTCCATCACATATCCTTTTTCTTTACTAACCACTTTTAACCTCGTCTAATGATTGGCCTTATTTATTCAACCCACATTCAACTAACCTTGGGATGGGAAGGTGTGCAATTGGTGTAACATTCAAAAAGCAGTTCAAATAAAAAAAAATAATAAAAATAAAAGGCCGCAAAGCAATAATAAAAATGTCTAAGGGCAAGTGTTCCAATGTCTTTGATATGAACATGTCTCGAATTGCGTCTCTCATCAAATGCTTGGTACCGTGCCTAAGAAACATGAATGCTAAGTGAGTTATGGATCGCATGATCTGAGATTGCCCACATTAATTTCAAAAGAATAAAAAAAAATGTTGAAAATAAAGTTGCCAAATTCAAAATTTTCAAATTCACACTTACACATTTTGGGGATTCTCTCAGGTCTTGAGCCTTTTACCATTTTCTTCTTTAAACCATCAAGTTAACCACATTACAACCCTTGAAAGACCTCTTTGAGGTGTACATACACTTATGCAAAGTTCGATTAGAGCTACGTTCGGCCAGATTCCTAACGGATACGTAGGCAACTTTTGACGCGGGTGAAATCTAGGTCGTTGATTTCTAAGTTTCCCCGATCAAAACCAAATTTTATAATCAAACCCAACCCCAAGTATAGGGGTAAGTTCGGGTCGAACCCAAGGGAATGCGGTATAAGTTAAAGTCTCTAGTTAAGCTATTCCGAATTCTTAAACAATTGAGTTGGTCTAAGCTAGCGAAACAACTCAATCAAAGCTAACAAATAGAATTCAATATCAAAGCACTAAGGATTTAGAATCCACATGCACTCACGATAAACTTGCTAATTTGTCGGGAATTTGATCAATCAAGCAATGCAAGGGAAAATGATATTTGCAATCAAAATCACTTAAAAAGCTAATTCCTAGGGTCAAGCTAGATGTCTCTACAAATGATTTCAAAGGAAAATCACAAAATAAGATCAATCGATAATAATAGCTTCCAAATCAATTTTTCGTGTCATTGCAAACTATTATGCATTCTAGTTTGATAATCAAGGTTAGCTACTCCTTTTCAAATCAAACACATGCACAAATTTCATCAACCAATTTAATCACATCATCCAATCAATCAAAAACCCTAAATTAGCTATAACTTATCATTCATACATGTTTCACCCCTTCCCTAGCAAAGGAACTACTCACTACACATTGTAAAATTGAATAGCATAACAAAACTAATCATCAATTTCATCATCAACATTGTAATCCAAGTATCAACAATCAAATCAAACAACTATAGAAATTCAACAATATATCAAGAATCAAACACTAAAATTGCATTAAATAGGAAAGAATTCTTACAAAACTTTGATCAATATCAAAGTGAATGATGATCAAACTGTAGCAATAATCATATACCAAGTATCTCTCTCTAAAATCTAAGAACAAAGTTTTCAAAATCTTGAGCTTCTCTCTCTAAAATTCCAGTCAAAACCTAATTTTAATTCCTTCTTTCTTGATTCTAAGCTGATTCTCTCTTTAAAAATGAAGAAATTCTATATATACTAAAACTAACAAAGGAAAAGTTAGTTAGACGTCCAAAAAGAACCCCAAAGGACACGACCTCTCCTCTCAATGCGCGGATGCAAAGAAATGGGTACGAAACAGGGGGAGAGAAATTGCGCAGCCGCACCTCCCACCTGCGCAGTGATGAGTGACATTTATGTCACTCTTAAGGTACTGTTTTTGCTTGGTTCTAGCTTGTCTTAGATTGCTTTATAGTTGTTTTGTTCAAATAATGTGTGCATTCATGTCTCGATTTATTTTAGTTAAAATTACGTATGTGCTTGAATGCTTACCTTTATTGCGTGTTTGCACCGTTGCCACTACCTTATTGCTTCCCTTGGTGCTTGGGCTTATGTACTTGAAGTCAAGGATTGCAAAAAAGAAACCAAGGAAGCACGAGAGAAGAATTGAAGAAAGCAAGGTGCGAGTGCGCACAAACGGATTGTGCGGGTGCGCAGCACTATGAGAACCCGCGCAGAAGAAGGCAAATTGCAGAATCGCACAACCCCCTACGCGAGCGCGCAGCTACATTGCGCGGGCGCACAGCCAAGCAGAGCAAGTCGCGCAACCCACGAAGGCGCGGGTGCGCAGCCTTGTGCGCAGGCGCGCATCGAGCCCTGTTCAGCTTATTTTACGACGTTATAAATAATCGAGGCTTCTTTTGTACGGGCAATCATTTTACAATTGTTTAGATATTTTTTTCTAGTTTTAGGAGAGTTTCTCTCTCTAAGTTTAGCTTATGATTAGAGTAGTTTAGAGAGAGAAAATGAGGGGTATCATCATTGTTGAGCTTGGATATTGAAGAGCAAGATTGATCATCTTTCTTGTAGACTTTCACCTTCAATCAATGAGAATTTCTAACGTTCTCTCCTCTATTTTATTTGCTTTCTTTTGATTATTGTTTTAATTGTTAGTACTGCTTGTTAATCATGTTAATGCTTGGTTATTTGTTATCTAATCTTGTTGTTGGCATGATTAGTGAGTAATTTGCTCATTAAGGGGATGGTTGTGGTGTAGTTGGATATTAAGCATGATTTAGGGTTTGGAATTGATTTGTTTGTGATTAAAGTCTTTATATGCTTGATGTTCTTCAATTTACTTGCAAAATATATGTAGTTAGTTGATTTGAGGTGAATTATTGCTTGAAGATGCGATAGCGTACCTAGTAAGATTCATTTGTATCGATTATTATTTGATTGCACCTCCTAATATATGGTTCTAATGTGAGAACATAGAGGCTATGTTAGGAGAAGCCAATTGACCCCGAAAGGTGGCTAGATTGGACCCCTTATATCGATATTCATGCATGTTTAGTTTATGATTAATTCAATTTCTATGCATTTGTTTATGTTTGAGTGAATGCTATACCTAAACTATTTCCCTTAATGTTTTATTTCTTGTTTTAGCATATTTAGACTTTAGTTTACTTATCTCGTATTCCGGACTAGGTTAGTTGTTGATAACATTTGGTGGTGTTTATTTGTTCCCTGTGATTCGATTCCTACGCTTGCCTTATACTCGTATTAGGTTTGTTTAGGTTGTATAAATTGTATTTGATTTGGGAATAGACAAGTGACGACGCGTTTATTTCCCTTGTCACGCGGCCGCACACAGGGCCTGCGCACCCGTGCTATAGTCGTGCGCGCCCGCGCCTAGGAACAGGGGAGAGGTCCTCATGCCGTCGTTGATGCTCCCATGCGCTCCACTTGATACCTGTTGGGGGTGGCAGTCTCCAAAGATATTCACGGTGGGTTCAACACCGATTTTAATGCCCACGCAGCATGAGAGCGCGGCGTCGAAAACTTGGTTTTTACAATCCTTCATTTTTGAGCTTCAAGGGGAGAGTATGGCTAGCATCTTAAGCTTTATATACCCCAAGAAAACGCCATTAAATTCCTTGAGCATCACCAATCTCCTAAAATCAAAGAAAAACAAACAAGTAAAGGAGAAAAGGCAAAATAAATTAAGAAATGCAAGAAAATAGGAAAACAACTAAGGAAAACATAAACTAAAGAAATAACAAGTAAAACTAGAGAAAAAAAGATATAAAAGAAATCAAAATTCATCCTAAAAGAGGCTAAATGAGTGTCGTAAATGACACTTATCAAACTCCCCCAAGTTAGACTTTTGCTCATCCTCGAGCAAAACAAAAGCAAGTAGAAATAGGAAGAAAAATTTATTCAAACCGAGAAAAGGAAAGAAAAAGATAAGAATGTACACTAGAACCTACTTTTGTAGGAATCATGGTTGTTTTTAGTTACAACAAGCCCTTTAAACCCCAAAGTCGCCAATGTGGACGAGTGAGGTCTCGTAAGGGTATCCAAAGATTTTGACCCATAACTCTTGAAGGTTAAAATGAGGCAAATCATTAAGAAGAAAATAAAATAAAAAATTCAAACAAATAGCTTTTGAAATGGATTTTTACAAATGATCAAATGCAAGTGAATAAACAACTTCATATATAATAAGGGTATGCACGTTCCAAGATATCCAAGGTTGATTGAAACATAGGATATGCTAAGCATAGAGAACTATTTCATCCCAAACAATCTTACCACGTTCTTCCAACTATCTTCAAATCCACCTCTAGTGAACATCTCAATGATTTCTCGAAGGAACCGAAAAAGAAAGAGATTTAGGGTTACTCGACATCTTGACTAATGCACACCGCTCCATAGGCTTGACTCACATCTCCCTCCACCGACTTGTGACTCAACCACAAAAGTCAAAAGGTCTTTGAGAAGGGTTGTAATGTAAGGGCGAAAAGGGTGAAGGTAGGCTAAAATTTAAAATTTGGTGGTATACCTAATATTGTGAAGCAAAGGATGATCAATCCTCAACACCATAATCAAACAATCACCAAACAAAAACACCAACACCCCCAAGCTTATTCAAAACCAAAATCATAAACATATATATAAAAAGCGTAAGAACGCTTCCCCCCAATCTAAAATAAAGCATTGTCCTCAATGCTTAAAATAGGGACAAATACACTTACATTAAAATATTTTTAAACTTTTTCATTTTCACATTTTTTCACTTTTACCAAAGCATTTGAATTTGCTTTGATTTTCTCATTTTTTCATTTTTCAATTTTTTCACTTTATTGCAATATTCTCGTTTCTTTTAACTATTGACGGCTTTTTCAACTTGGTATTTGCCTTTTATTAATAAGATATTTACAACACAAACTTGCTTACATTATTAAGAACCAATATTCAACTAATCCACCACAATCTCCAACAATAATGATCAATTACTTCACAAAAACCAAGAATGGAAACAAGAATGAAATAAAAGGGTCAAAATCTAAAAATATGGCTTGAAAAGAAAGTTTATTGCTCAAATGGTTAGCAAGTAGGCGAATGAAAACCCAAAATAAAGATATAAAAAACTATCCTAAAAAAGAAAAAATCACCACCCCGAAGAGATGCCTTTGTCCTTCCTAAATAGCTCGGTCACGATCTCGGAAGATAAGAGTCAAGTTCTAAATAAAGAATACAATAGTCAAGAACCTTGTGCCGCTCATGCAAAATATGTAGAAGGCTTGAAAAAAATGAAACCTCACATGGTTGTAGCAATAACTCACTATTAGTTTCAAATTCGCCAAAAGGAGCAACTCCAACTTTCCACAAACAATTAGAATCCGGCTTCAAGTTCCCAAAATTTCTAAAGACGCTACCTTAGCATACTCTATCCTAGAATCAACCAAACATACTCTTAAACTGTGCACACCGATACCACATAGGAAATCATTCATTCAAAAGCAAAAGTTCGGACGATATTATGTCCAAAATATAAGCATAACATGAAAAGAAAACGAAAAGAAAGCCTCAAAATCATATTTTTGTATTTTTGCATTTTTGAAAAGAAAGAAAAGAAAAAGGAAAATAGAAAAGAGAAGAAAAGGAAAAGAAAGGAAAAGATAAAGAAAAGTGCAAAGATGCATGCATGTCAAATAAAAGTGGTCATTCGACAATATCGTCAATGACCCAAAACACCTATGGTGTTACAAAGGAAACATCCTCGAACCGACACTTCCTAAACTAATCTTATTCTATGCAAACAATGAAAGAAAAGAGAGAAATAAGAAAGATCTCACCGGTATATCCAAGCTAAGCTAAGAAAAGCGGGGCAAAGGAAATACCACCTCCATGAAGCACCAATCAAGTATTAGCATGAATTGTCAAAACCAAGTGAGAGTGAGGAAGAAAAAAATGGAACTATATACAAAGAAAATGTTTAGTAACTTCAAAACAAAATAATAAGAAAACAAAATCAAAAATAAAAAGACAAAGTAACAAAATCAAAATAATCTACAAAATCAAAATCAAAACAAACCAATCCAAAGAGCAAAATAAACTATACACTAAAGCTAAAATCATTTGGATCAAAGGGTTTTGGGTTCAAGGTATTTGGATTTAGGGATTTGGATTCAAGGGAGCAAAATCATCAACTCATCATTAAAGAGCAATCATCATCAAAATCAACGTTAAAAGAATCCCAACAAGAAATCATGATATACTCATGGAAAACAACAACACTTAACAACATCAAACATAGATCAAGATAACCAATCACAAATCATCAAGGTATGAAAAATCAAGGACATCCAACAACAACAAGATTGGCCATCAAAACCCTTCCATAAAACTATTGTCCCCCCAAGCTAAACAAAAATACGTTTCAACATCCCATCAATACAAAACAAATATCACATAATAAAAGGGATAGAGGTAAAAGCACAAATAGAGGAAACTAGTTACCACTAGGCCCGGCACCATCATTATTATCCTCCCTATCATATGAGAGGGGGATCATAAGGATCCCATCCCCCGGTGTAGCCGGGTGGCCAATCATAGTGACCCCTAAAATTGTCTTGTTGCCAAGGGGCCAAGGGAGTATATTGATCGGACAACTCAAGTGGCAACGGATGGGTGCGATTGATATAGGGGTAGTTAGGATCACCCCTATAGTCGCTCCCACCGGGCACACGGTAATCATAATTACCGTGCTCATCCGAAAATGTGCGAGTCTCGGTGTTGGACCCTTGAGGTCCTTGCCAATATAGGTAGGTAGCCTTCCTATCATCTCCCTAAGATGGTACGGGACCGAGTTGATGAGGGAAATACGGGTAGTTAACCACGGGGGTGATCTCCCCACGATTAACACTCGCATCATAGATTTGTTGTTGTTGAACAACATACCTTGTTGCATTTCGAAGATGCCTCTCATTTGGTTGTAAATTGTCTCAAAGTCTTGATCGTACATCTCCTCCATTCGAATTTACAAGCCCGCCATTTGGACACTCAAAGCCTTCATGTCGGGGTTGGAGAATTTATGTTGTTGATGTTGAGGTTAAGGCTCTTATTGCTCTTCACTACAAGAAAAAGGCAAATTAGCGACAGCCAAAGTAGTCGCAAATCCGTTGCAAAAATGGATTTGTGACGGATTTGCAACTACTTTGGTTTGTCGCAAAAGACCTCATCGCAAATCCATTTTTGCGACTAATTTTTGGATAGTCGCAAATTTAGCGACGGATTTACAACGACTTTGCAACTACCATTTAGCGACTAACTTTAAAATTTTAGCAACTAAACACTGTCCGTTGTAAAATATTTGCCACAGATTAGCGACTACGGATACCAATGTTTTAAGACTACGGAGACCAATATTTTGTGACGGATAAGCGACTAGTAGACCAAAATTTTGCGACTATGAGATCAGACTTTTGTGACTATAGAGACTAATTTATTTTGCGACAGATTAGCGACTACAAGACTAATTTTTTTGTGACAGATTAAAGACTACTGAGACCAATTATTTTGCAACTAACCATTTAGTCTCTAAAATAAATCTGTAGTCGCTAAATTTTTGCGATTTGGAGACCATAATTTAGCGACGACCAATATCAATCACTAAAAAAAACACCAAGTGTTTCGGGGTTTTTTGGAATCCCTTGAGATACTGGTCACGCTCTGATCTGGCAACGGGACGCGGACACCTGCAAAACACGAATCTCCGGTTATCGGAGATTCGCATCCGATGATCAAGTTAGTGACCGGAAACGAAATAAATGCAGATAGAGAAAGTAGAGAGAAGTTGGAGCTTTTTGTGCTCTATTAAATGTTATGTCACAATCCACCCCTCCCATCATCAATGATTGGGGTATTTATAGGGGTGGGGATTTATGCCCTTTAGGGTAAGTAACCTAGAATTTAGAGCCATTGATTGGCTGCGCAATCAGCGAAGGAAATGTGTCCTCTGAGGGCGCCGTTTTGCGGCATTCTAGTTGCTTTTGGGCCTCCTGATGTAAGGAGGCCTTTATGACATATTTGATTTCAAGTGCTCTCTTATTCATAGTACGTGTCATCTTCCTACGGTGACACGTGTCGCCCTTTTATTGGGCCACGTGTCATCACGGGATTAGACCACGTACTTGGGGTATTTTTTACCATAAACATTTGCTCCTCAGAGGGAGTGGCTCGTTCCAAATGGGTCGCCTTCTCTGACCTTCACTCGTTCGAGTACCTTGGGCGCATTGGAAGTATTTCATATTGTAAACAGGAGCCGAATAGGAGCGTCCGTCCACCTTATCGGGCTGAATGCCTAGTCGGAATGGCCTGTCGCTCTTTATGAGCCTGGCCAAATTGTTCGGATAGAGTGGGCCGAGCGGCCTGGAATTGGGCTGAATGCCTTGATTGCCTTGTCTTGGCTATTTTAAGGAATATTGTCGAGTGATTGGTCGGTCATCAGCGGCCGAATAGACTTTTTTCTGACATTTATCTGCATTGCACTTTTCAAGGAAGTGGTTCAACTTTCGAGGTACATGCAGAGAGTTACGGGTGTTTATAACGCCCGCTCGCGTTCCGTCATAAATAGTAGGGCATTTACACGGATTCCGTCAAACAGAAGAGTTTAACCATTTGACTTCTAGATTAAATTTTTTGAATTTTAATTCTTTGGCATTCTTTAGGCGGAAAAATTTTTACCATTTTACCCCTTTAAATTTTGCCTATAAATAGCAAGGATTTGACCTTCATTTTTTACTTTGGATTTTCTTGCTTTCTAGAGAGAAGTCGAAGCCTCTAGAGAGAGAAAGTTACTTCTTCCCGAATTCTTCGAGAGGTCCGCCACACATTTGAGTTTTCCGTTCAAGACTTTGAGTTTTCCGGCCTTTCTTCTTCCAAGACCTCCCAAGCACTCTTCAAGTTTTTCAACCTTCTACTCGCACGAAGGTAACCGAATACTCTTCCTTCTTTAATTTTCTTTTCATTTTTTGCTTAATTTTTTCAAACATCCTAGATCAACACTCAGCCTCGTCCGTTTATCCTCATGAGGTCGTCTGTTCGCCTGGGACTGAGGAATTTAGAGTGGACGGGGACAAGTCCTCGTCTTTATGGAATGGGTCCATTTTTAGTACGTACCAACTCACCCCCACCTAATCTTCTGTGTCCTTGCATCCGAACATGGCGCGTACGAGACAAACGCACGACCTTCATGCCGCCAGAAATCCTGCCGGCACTCTTGTTCAACCTTTGGCCTCCTATGATCCGAACAAGTCGAACGTGGGGACCAACCCCTCAAACACAAACATAGACACCACCACTACTACTGATGGTAGTGCGTGTTCGGTGGTCGAGGTGACCACCTCTTTTGAAGAGCGCCAGAATCAATTAGGCACCTCCACTTCTGGGAGGGGTCCGGGTGTAAACCGCGCTTTATTTGCTAACTCGATCCTTGGAGCGGACGAGTTACCGACTTTTTTGCCTCGCTCTCCTCCTAAGACGGTCGCAGGTCGACCTGAACAAGATCAGTCCGAGCGGTCATTGCACCACCACCATATTCTATTTGGCCAAAATCGGCCACATACTTTTGGTGGCTTCTCAGGCAAAATACCAAAATCAGCCAGGCCCTTCTACTGAGGCCGGGCGAACTCTTGCTCCCCCCTTCTCTCAAGCTCTCAGGTCGGCAAGACCTAGGGTCGGCATAGTAATTACCGAACCCATCGACTCCCCCCACCCCGTTTCATTTGGAAGTCACAGTTCTAGGGTTGGGGCAAAAGACAAGAGCAAGGCCCCTTTAGTGCCCGAGGAACCAGGAATGGCCGAGCTAAGGCAGGGCTCGGTCGGAGGAAGTTCCGCTGAGGCGGACGAGCTGGACAGGGTTTTATCTCAAGACTTTGGTTCAACGAGGGACCCTAAACCTCAGTCGGCCGAACAGCAGGCTGAAAATGCTGCCGCCGAGGCAGAGGAAGAAGAGAATGACTTTAACAGCCCCTACAACTGTATGATTGGGGACGTACCCCTAGCGTACCTCAACGAACGGTTTGAGGAATGGAGGGAATTCCTCATGCTGGGGGAAGGCTTTCGGATAAGGCCTCCTCGAACCTCTGGGTCGTTTGCTGCCTCGGACTACCCTAGGATCATCCGCCGAGGCTTCAATGTATATAGGGCAGCCCTTGAGTTTGGTCTCCGCTTCCCTCTTCACCCATTCGTCCAGAAGGTGCTGGACGAATATCAAATTGCCATGGTCCAGCTTGCGCCGAACAATTGGGCCAATATTTTTGGATACTTGGTGACTTGTCTAAGGATGGGTTTCACCCCTAACTTTCCAATCTTTTGCGCCATGCACAATATGGTGAAGGTGGACGCTTTCTCGGACGGGTGGTTTGTCCTAAGCACCCGGCCACAGTTCATGGTGTGCATGAACAAGCCGTCCAAGTGGCGCGATTGGAAGCAGAGGTTTTACCTCATAAAGACGGGGGACAATGAGTTCATTAGAAATATGAACAATTTCAACTCCTCCCCCGTTCAGCTTGGACGAGGGGATCAGCGACTGACTCGTCCCCCAATTCACCTGAACCATGTTAATCAGCTTGACTATTTCAGGGTCAAGCGGGTATTTACAGAGGGACGTCGGGTGCCTGTTATTCCCAGGTGTATCCCCTTGGTGAATTGGTTAAGGGATCCCCTATTCATGTCCTCATTCGGCCTGCTTCGAAACTTCCCTCCATATTGACTTTTGCATCATGCATCATTAACTATGCTTTTATTTAAAAAATTCTTCTAACTCTTTTTCTCTTGTTTGTAACAGAGGAAGCCATGTCTCAGCTTGATCCGGCTCAGAAGGGTGAAATGGACATGAACGAGTTCAACATGGAGCGCTACAAGAT
This sequence comes from Chenopodium album, assembly GCF_948465745.1. Taxonomy (NCBI): domain Eukaryota; kingdom Viridiplantae; phylum Streptophyta; class Magnoliopsida; order Caryophyllales; family Amaranthaceae; genus Chenopodium; species Chenopodium album. The sequence goes on along the minus strand of NC_137851.1, from coordinate 35,683,351 downwards.
CATGCAAGCTCAATATGAGGCAGCAAAGGGGGTACGGTTGCTCTCTTTGCCTTGAGTTTTTACTTTTTTTTTTGTTTTGTTCCGTCCGACTTGCTATACTTCTGTGGCCTTCGTTTTTAACTTGAGTCGGTCGCTGCATGTTTTCCAATTCTGGCCGAGTGAATTTGGGTTGTAGGTCTCTTGCTACATTCCTACTCGAACGGCTAATATATTAGCTGAAACTTCACCCCTGGCCGAGTGAACTTGAATTGTATACTCTTTACTGCAATTCTGCTCGGCCAGGTTCTTTAAGTACTCGTGCAAGTAATTTTCTGTTCATGCTTCTTTCCCTTGATGATATTCGTACGGTACTTTCTAACTGAACCCTTTTTCTATCTTTTCAGTCAGCTACCCCTAAACCTGCGAGGAAGCAGCCGGCGCCTGTTTCGAAAGATGATGAGTCGTCCAAGGCTCGTAAGGTTTCGACGTCCAGAACGCCGGCGGCCAGGGCAAGGTCGCGGGTTGCATTGGCGCAACCTAAAGGAGAGCAACCCCAGCTGGTTCTTGGTGGGGACTCTAAGCCCTCGGAGCCACCTTCGTCCGAGGTGGCCCGAAATGAGTCCGTCCGCAAGGACGGAGGGGATGTGCTGACCCCGAACAACACGGCCGGCCAAAACTCAACTCCGCATGTTGAGTTTTTGGGAACTAAACCTTTTGGTTCCCAAATTGAAGGGGAGCTGCCCTCTCCGCCTAAGACAGCCGAGCAGACTCAGTTGACGCCTCCTCCTGAGGGGCGTCCGCGCTTTGCAAATCTCTCAGAAGCTACTTGTACCTCTTCGTCCTTTCCTTTCTAATTGTTTCTTTTTTTCAGAGTTCTAATTTGCTTTTATTTTGCAAAAACTTCTGAGGATTTGGACGTTCGTCCCCCTGATTCCTCCTTAACTGGGGCCGAACGCAAGACAGTCCGAGACTCTATTCAAAAGGCCGTCACGATCGAGACTCAGGACAAATATCAGGGTATCCATGATGGGCACCTCGGTCCAATGATCAACAGCTTCATCGACATAGTCTTTTGGTTCTTTGGCCAATTTATTTAGCCAAATTTCTGTTATTTTGTTTACCTATACTAATTTTTCCTATTCGTCCACAGCTTTTCCTTAGGCTATTCGCCTTCCAAGACTGGTGTCCGAGATAGAGACGGAACTTGAGTCAGTCTGGGCGGATCTCCATAAGCTGCAGGATGAGATCATCGGTCTGCTGGCTATAAAGAGGGCTCGCCATCAGACGGCGATGAATGCTCTATCCGAGAAAACTACTCGGCAGATTGAGGACCTCATCAAGATGGGCGATGCCCTTAAGCTGGAGAGGCTGGCGAACAAGACTCTCATGAAGGAGAGGGATAATGTCGTTGCTCTAACAGCCAACAGACAGGAGGCGGCCGAGGTCTCGGGCCAGCTGAGGACCAAGTTGGAGACCAGCTAGGAAGCCTTGAATGCAGCTATTCAGGCTGCGGACGAGAGCAACCAGGAGGCCGAGCGTCTAAGAAAGGAGGTAGAAGAGCTGAAAAATCAGCTAAGTGCTCCAAGGCCTATTCCTCCAGCTGACGTCGTCCGCATCGAACAAACAGCACTTACTCGTCTTAAAAACCGTTTTAAGGACGCCTTTGCCATGATGGTGGAACCGGACGAACTTGCTTATTATTATGAGCGGTTCACCAGAAGGCTAGACTTTCTCACCATGAATGAAGAGTGCGAGGCTGTCGGTCTGCCCTTCTCTCCCTTTGTCGAAACTCCCGGCTACAGTGATAACGAAGCCGAGGGTGACGATGAAGAGGTAGCTAAAGATGAGGCCCCCCTTGATGATAATGCGGCCAAAGCCGATAATGCGGCCAATGCCAATAATGCGGCCAATGCTGATAATGGGAGTAATGATGCGATCGAATGAGGAGCCTCTTCTGCAGCTTGTTTTAAGCTTTTCGTCTTTAATCTTTTTATTTTATTTCTGCTATTTCTGAACAATTTTTTATTTGCCGCCTGTTTTGAGCGGTTTCTGTAAGGATTTTGCCGCCTTCTGAGCGATTTTAATTTATGCCAATTTGCCGCCTTTTTAGCGGTTTTCTGCATTTTCATACTTAACAAAAAAAAATTTTATATGCTTATTACTTATTCGTACGAGTATTGAGGGTATGCCCCTTTATTCGGCGTTTGCCTAGTCCAAATTCCGAGTGGTTTGATTAACTTAGTAGATTTATACCTTGAAGGGTATGACTACTAGTAAGTTAATCAAATCATATATAATGATTGCCCCTAGACTAGATGAACGATGAATCAATTTTTAGAGTATACGGCCTTTGTTGGTATTTGGTTGAGTCGTCCGTTGAAGTTATCGCTAGAACAGACTCGAGAAATTCGAAGTATGATCTCAACTTGTGAACTTCCATTCATTGGGCTCGGTTGCCTAGGGAAATCTTTGCCCTTAGCTGGGCAATTTATGCCTTAGGCAATTTTTATTTCCCTTTTGGTCTACTATTCGTCCTGATGGGGTCGAACGGTTAGACTGGCCCTTAGGCTTGTTAGCTGAGTGGCTAGTCAAATTGTGCCCATGCCACATTCAGCAGTCGGCATTTTATCAGAACGCGGCCGAGTGATTTAGTTAAGGATGCCCTTTCCTGACTTTTTAGTCGGCCAACCCATGACTGGTGGCCAAATATCTAGTGTTTGGATTTTCACTCGGCCGATGCTGATCATCGTTCGATTTAGTGTGGCCGAGCCAATCTGTTATGTTGGACTCTCATTAAGGTCGTACTCGGCCCACACTTCTTGCCCTTCTTTGGAAAGACAGAGTTGCCATGTTGAGGCAACATTGGTTTCTCTTTTTAGGCGGCCGAAAGGCTTATTTTGTGGTGGCCGACCAGCATATCTGTGAGCCACCATGTTTCATCCGGCATTTCCAGCTTGCTATAATTATGATCATATAAACAATAAAATTAACAACAATGCTTGACTTTTCATTAATATTTGTCAAAATTTTACATTGTTGGTGGCCGTTTGGCTTAATTACATCATTCAGCCATGAAAGCTTAGTTAAACTATTTGGTCATAAAGACTGATGTAAAATTTGGCCGGTAAGCTTTAAACAAAATATTTTTTCAGATTATCCGTATTCCATGTTCGAGGAATAGGACGGCCATCCAAGGCTTCAAGACGATAAGTTCCATCTCTCACTTCTTTGGTAATCCGGTAGGGCCCCTCTTAATTTGGGGTCAATTTCCCATCTTCGTTAACTCGGCCTACCGTTTCCGTCTTCCTTAGAACTAGATCCCCCATCTTTAGCGACGCTTAAACACTCGGTGGTTATATGCCCTTGTCATCCTCAAACGATAGATTTCGTGCCTGAGTGCCGCATTGTCCCTGGCTTCTGGAAGGAAATCCAGAGCGGTCTTCATGGCCTCCCAATTGGCCGATTCATCATATAACATCACCCGAAGGGTAGGCTCGTACATTTCAATTGGGAGTACTGCTTCGGCACCATAAACCAAAAAGAATGGGGTCTCTCCTATGGAACTTTTTGATGTTGTTCATATGGACCATAACACATTAACCAACTCATCTGCCCACAAGGCGCCTGCTTTTTCAAGCTTGCGCTTGATGCCATTGGAGATTAACTTGTTATAAGCCTCAATTTGGCCGTTAGCTTGTGGTCGGCCGATGGAGGCAAAACAATGAGTGATGCGCTGATCTCCGAACTATTCTTTGAGCTGGCACGTTTCGAATTGGGGTCCATTATCGAACACCATTGAATGGGGCACTCCATAGTGAGTAATTATATTTTTCCAAATGAAAGGTGACACGTCCGTCCACTTAATTACTCGGACGGCCTCGGCTTCAACCCACTTTGTGAATTAGTCGACTGCTACTAACACATACCGCCTTTGTCTTGACGCTGGCGTATACGGACCCAAGATGTCCATGCCCCATTTTGTAAAGGGGAGCAGACTACTTATGGCCGACAGACTGTTGGCCGGGCGATGAATTAGGGTTGCAAACTTCTGTCATTTGTCACATTTCTTCACCATCTGCATGGCGTCTGCGTTTAACCTCGGCCAGTAATACCCTAGGTGGGTGGCCTTCTCGGCTAAGGCTCGTCCTCCAATATGCGAACCACAATGTCCCTAGTGGAGGTCGTCCAACACATCATGCCCCCTCTCTGGGGTAATACATTTCAACTAAGGTTTCACAAAGGCTTTTTTGAATAACTCCCCGTTCTTCATCTCAAACCAGGCCGCTCTATTTTTCATCAACCAGCTCTCTTTCGGATCAGCCGGAAGCAATCCATCCCTCAGATAGGAAATAATTCCGTCCATCCAAGTTGAGCTTCTATTAATGGTCTGTACTGGCTCGGCATCAATACTCCTCTTTTCCTTCACTTCCCAAAACACCAATGTGGGAGTATCACATGATACCGAGAATGCTAATTTGGAGAGGGCGTCCGCTTGATGATTGGACGAACGGGGTACTTCTAGGCTGTCGGCCTCTTCTTTAACCATTTTCAAATACTTCATCATAGCCGACTCCCTAGCCTCATAGTCGCCATTCACTTGGCTGACAATTAGCTGGGAATCCGAGCTCATATCAATCTTTGTTGCTCCTGTCGCCTTACACATTCTAAGGCCGGCCAGGAGAGCTTCATACTCAGCCTCGTTGTTAGAGGCTTGGAATTGAAATCTCAGCGCATATTCAAACTTATCTCCTTCGGGAGACTGACAGATAATTCCAGCACCGCATCCGGTTATTGTTGCACTTCCGTCCACATAGACCTTCCATATCTGATCCCCGGCCGGCTGTAAGTCCAGCCTAGTCATTTCTGCCAAAAAATCAGCAAAGGCTTGCCCCTTGATCACTTTTCTGGGTTCGAATGTGATGTCGAAACCCCTAAGCTCCAAGGCCCACTTAAACATTCGGCCACTGGCTTCCAAGGTTGCAAACGGCTTCTTAAGCGGCTGATCAGTATAAACCACAATCAAGTGGGCTAAAAAATACGGCCACAGCTTCTTGGATGCCATAAACAAGGCCAGACCAAACTTCTCGATGGGCGGGTACCTAAGCTCGGCATTACACAGCGCGTGGCTGATGAAATAGACTGGGATCTGATTGTCTTTCAACAAGAAGGACGGCGCTTAAGGAGTGATCTGAAATAGCGAGATACATGTATAGCTTCTCATCTTTGAGTGAACTACGAGGCGAGGCAGTGTATGCAGATGGCTTTCAGCTGTACGAAGGCTTCCTCGGCTTATTCTGTCCACTAAAACATAGCTTTCTTCTTGATAATCTGGAAAAAGTATTGGCACTTATCCCCTGATTTTGACAAAAATCGGCCAAGTGCAGCTAAACAAGCAGTCAATCTTTGCACTTCTTTGATCGTCCTCGGCGATTTCATGTCTAAAACAGCTTGAATTTTTTCAGGGTTGGCCTCAATTCCTCGCTGATCGATTAGAAACCCGAGAAATTTGCCAGACTCAACACCAAAGATGCACTTCTTTGGATTTAGCATCATCTTATGTCGCCTGAGTTCGGTAAATGTTTCTCGGAGATCCTTGAGATGGTCGGCCGGCTCTTTTGACTTGACAATCATGTCATCGATATACGCTTCCATATTCCGGCCGATCTGATCTCTAAAAACTGTATTGACAAGTCTTTGAAAAGTAGATGGGGCATTCTTGAGACCGAACGGCATAACTTTATAGCAGTACAGTCCCTGCTCGGTCACAAAAGCAATTTTTTCTTGATCTTCCTCCCACAATGGGATCTGGTGGAATTCAGAGTATGCGTCCATAAAACTCATAAGGGCATGTCCAGCCGTAGAGTCGACAAGTCGGTCAATTTTTGGCAAAAGGAAGCTATCTTTCGGACATGCCTTGTTGAGGTCGGTATAATCAACACACATTCTCCATGTTCCATTCGGCTTCTTAACAAGAACTACATTGGCTACCTAATCTGGGTAGTAACATTGCCGAATGAAATCGGCGTCCAGCAGCTTTCGTACTTCAGCTGTGGCCGCCAGATTCCTCTCTTCCCCGTGATTCCGTTTCTTCTGACGGACGGGCTTAACAAGTGGATTAATAGATAACTTATGCACAGTCAGGTCTGGGCTAATACCCGGCATTTCACTTACTTCAAATGCAAACACATCTTTGAACTCTCTTAACTGACTGGGTCGTCCCCGAGCAATCCTATAGCTATAGTGCCTACCTTGACCGTCTGATTAGGCTGGTCAGGATCCAGCACTATATCCTGGTGATCGCCGGCCGGCTGGGGCCTTAACTCTTCTGGCCGGCCGACGGTCATTAATTGCTATGCTTGCTCTTTCTTGGCCGCCTTTCTCTCTTGGCCGACCTGGTACGCTTGGCGTGACCCTTCATCTGAGTTTGGTTCGGACAAATTTGCTTGACCGCGGATAGTCGGCTTCACAACCAATTGATTACACTCTTTTTCCATTTTCTGACTTCCCTGGATCGAGCCAATCTGCCCGTCTGATCTTTCAAACTTCATCAACATAAGGTGCGGCACAATGACTGCCTTGGCTGCGGTTAGAGTAGGACGGCCTAGTATGACATTGTAGCCTGTTAGCTCTTTGACCACTAGGAAGCGGACCACCATGTCCCTTCCTGCCCCCTTCTGCCCCAGTCGGACCGGCAAGTCAATCTGGCCGGCCGGGTGGATAATTGTCCCTCCAAATCTGACCAACGGGTGAGAGACGTCCTTCAGAGCATCTTTTGGGAAATTCAAATTTTTCAGACAGGAGAGGCTGATGATGTCGGACGAGCTGCCCGTATCGATCAGTATCCTCTTAACCTTCAAATTGGCTATCTTCAGAATAAATACCATTAGATCATTGTACAAGGCCTTGATCTCTCCTCGGTCAGCTTCACTCACTGTTACCTCTGGGAAAGGCTTGGCCTTAACTCCTTCGACGTGCATTACTTCTTTTCCCAAATTCCATGCATCCTGCTTAATTCCCCTCATGGTTGGGCCGCCTGCAGCAAAGCCGCCTGATATGACAGCCACAAAACCAAAGTTCGTGTTGTTTCCATCTTTTTCCTTCTCATTTTGCTTTTTCTTCTAAGACTTATTGTCTGTCCGAGTGTACGTGAACTTGGATTTCATCACGTACGAATTGAGCATGCACTTCTCGGCCAGCTTGTCTAGCAACCTCTTCAAATTGTTGCACTCGTTTGTATCATGCCCCACGTCCTTGTGGTAATGGCAATACTTGTTTTTGTTTCTGTACTGGACCGAGCCTCTCATCGGGGTGGGCTTCTCAAATTCAAACTTATCTTTGATTTCCATCAAAATTGAATAAGAATCCTTGTTAAACTCATACTGTGGTTCATACGTCTTTGGCTTCTTTGACATGGTTTCTAGGTCATCAGACACCCAGACTTCCTTTCTCTTGTTCTTTCCGTCTTTCTTTTTCCCAATCGAGTCTTGCTAAGAAGATTGTTTCTTCTCAGCCCCCTTGGCCGGTACTTCAGCTTTAGTGAGTGAACAGAAGTCTGCCGCCTCAATATAGGCTTCGGCTTCCCGCAGAACGCCTGCGTATGTCCGAACCTTTTTGCGGACCAAGTCAAATTTGAAACCATTATGCCTTTAACCCCCTGAGAAATTCCGAATAGGCCATTTCATCCGGCAGATTATGAATTTGGGCTTTTTCTTGATTAAATCTCTGTACATACGAACGCAAACCTTCATTCTTGGCCTGAACAATTGTAGCCAAATTAAGGCTAGTCTTCCTTGGTGGGATGTTGTATGAAAAGTTTCCAACGAACAGCATGCTTAATGTAGTAAAACAGTTGATGCATCCGGCCGGCAGACTGTTGAACCATCCTGGCCACACCCTTGAAGGTGGCCGAGAAGCATCTGCACCAGGTGGCATCATCCACACATTGCAAGTACATAAGATTCCGATACGAAGTGACGTGCTCTTCCGGGTTGCCCGTACCATCATAGGCACCCACAATTACACTTTTCACCTTCGCAGGCTGAGGAGTATTAAGGATCTCTTGAGAAAACGGAGGCGGCTTGTCTCCAAGGTTTAGCATGCGCGTCTGCCATTCAATGGGCTGCGGCTGAGCAACTGGTCCGTCCAAGTAAGCAGCTTGGTCGAACGGCTGACCAAACTACCCATACTATCCAAAGACAGCAGGGTTAGTCGGCGAAAAGGTGTTAAAATTCTGGAGAGGTGGATATTGAAACGGTTGCACTGGAGCAATTGGGAGTAGCGTTTGAGTCCGATGAGCTTGACTCCCACTGATCCTGGCCGTGCTGGTACGCTTGGAGGAGGTATGGTTTGAGAGATCATCCGGCATTAAAGGTGTAGAGGCTGTGTCTGAATAAGCTATTCGTTCATGTTGCTTGTGCCGAAGGTAATCCCTAGCATCCTTCTAATGCCGAGACGGCTCATTAATCTCTTTCTGAGGCCGTCTGCCTGCCCCCAGCCGATTGCGTTTTGTCAAGGGGCCGAGTCATATCTGCCCTTGGCACCCTCGGCACACGCTCATGCCAGCGGTATAAGGTATTCCCAGCTTCTTCGGCATTGGTCACTTTGCTCTGGGTCTTCTTTTGCTGGCCCTCCCCTTCTTTCCTGGGCGGCTGCCTAGAAGAAGATGGCCACTTACCCTCCATTTCCTTTCGGAGCTTATTCAAAGCAACCAAGAGCGAACCAGTAGTAACTGGACGGTCCTCTGCCTCTTGGAATGAAGCGGTTAATGGGTCGCTAGAATGAATTGTTGTGACTATATCCTCAACAAAGCCGTCCTCACCGGGGCAAGGGCCGACACTTGGTGTCTGGCCATCCATTGCCATAACGGACGAGTATCCCCACAGACGGCGCCAAATGTTTCGGGGTTTTTTGGAATCCCTTGGGATACTGGTCACGCTCTGATCTGGCAACGGGACGCGGACACCTGCAAAACACGAATCTCCGGTTATCGGAGATTCGCCTCCGATGATCAAGTTAGTGACCGAAACGGAATAAATGTAGAGAGAGAAAGTAGAGAGAAGTTGGAGCTTTTTGTGCTCTATTGAATGTTATGTCACAATCCATCCCTCCCATCAGCAATGATTGGGGTATTTATAGGGGTGGGGATTTGTGCCCTTTAGGGTAAGTAACCTAGAATTTAGGGCCATTGATTGGCTGCGCAATCAGCGAAGGATATGTGTCCTCTGGGGGCGCCGTTTTGCGGCATTCTAGTTGCTTTTGGGCTTCCTGATGTAAGGAGGCCTTTATGACATATTTGATTTCAAGTGCTCTCTTATTCATAGTATGTGTCATCTTCCTACGGTGACACGTGTCGCCCTTTTATTGGGCCACGTGTCATCACGGGATTGGACCACGTACTTGGGGTATTTTTTACCCTAAACACCAAGCACAAATAAAGATAACCAAAATGTCAAAAAAAATTTCAAATATCCAAAATATCATAATTTTGTATCAAAAACAATATTGTAAACCATATAACCAATTGTTTCAAAATCACTTAGTTGCATCACGAGCGTAGGTGACAGTAGATGTAGGAGGCTTAGTAGGACAGTAATGTTGGACAAGTGTTGTCATATCCTTCAATGTTTTGTGCATAGCCAATTTTTCCTTTGTCCATGTTGCTTTTTCTATCTCATGATTTTCAGCAATTTCCTTTGCATATTATAAGCATTATGTCGCCATTTTTTTGTTTTCTTCTGCCTTGTCATGGTTTTCTTCTGTCTTGTCATGGTTTTCTTCCGCCATCTTCTTTAATTCTTAAACTTGAGAGCTTAGTTGAAAATTCATGGAAAGAGTGAAAGATGATGTAGTAGGGTGAGAAGTAGGGTCGTTCTTGAAGAACATTTGTGAAGAGCTCCCTAAACCGTAATCTTTTCCTTTCTTTTTCCCACCTACAACCTCTAAGTAGACTTTGTCAAAGCTTATCTCAATTGCTTTGTTCTTATATTCCTCAAGTTTTACCATTATCCCATCCTCCCTGCATTAAGAAATGTATTAGAACTATGGTCTCATTCGTTGAAACTTAAAAGACTTAAAGCATAAATGAAACACTCATAATAATATTAATGTTAATAATTATTAGTAAAAAATTTCGACAGAGTCTCCTTTGTAAATTGAACAATTCCCTCCAATAGGGTATGGCTTCAAAACCTGCTTCAGTTCACATCATGCCATACCATGTTAATCATTTGATTAACGCCGGCGCATTATTCTCATCCTCCAACTCAATCACACAAACAAACAAACAATCTATAATATCTCAAAAAATTAACATTAACTGTTTCAGAACCAATATTTTAAAACATACTTTCAGAACTGATGATCAAAATTGAAGATCACAATCGAATTCCAGAACATACTTTCAGAATAGGGAATCGGAACTGAATTTTGAAAATGAAACTTAAAATTGGAAATCATTCAAAACCAAGGACCAAAAGAGAATTGCACCCCCACGACATCATTATGAGTTTATCGTCCACTCAAAACTCTAGGATTGATCCAACAATCAACCTAACAACAATAAACTGGACCCAATGAAGGCGCTTGACACACATGCCAGTATAATCTCCTTCAAATTACTGCTTGGGAAAGTAGGGGGGTCAAATCAACAGCAATTGACAGCCATTAGGTCCATCTTTCATTGCTGAAGTTAAGGTTTGCACATAAATGATCATATTTATTGGGAGAAGCAATAGAACAAATCGAGTCCTATTAATTCCTTGTCAAAATACATATACAAAAGAATAAATTAAATATCACACGATTGGTGGGGGTCTTTTTTTTCAGATTTAACATATTTTTCCAAATGATAAAGGTATGTAAACACAACCCCAATAATATTTAAACTTTATAAAAGTTTTGATTAGAGAATAGGCAGGCAATGATTTGAGTTTTGATTAGAAAGTAGTGAGCAAAACTCACCCTAGAGCTTGTGTTTAATAGTAATTAAACTTACTCTTTAATATTTAATTAGGAAAAGAAAACGAGGAACTTGATCAGGTCTTCTAACAGGGTAAGGGGAGGAGGGAGAGGTAAGGCTGAAAAAATAATGACATCTTAACAAAGGGTAGTAACTAGAGAATAGTTTCTACTAGTTGCTTTTCTGAAAATTATGTTAAGAAAATCTTCCTATCATTTCTCTTTATATTAATTTACGTGTAAGCTAACTAATGCAAACAAGTTTCTTTGAAAATCAGAGAAAAAGATTTAAATAAAATAAGAAAAAGACAAACGATTTAAGTAATAATTTGTTTGCTACTCTGCATATGAATTATACCTGTTAAAGAATGCGTATTTCAGATTTCGTTTCACATTCATGCTCTAGTAATTCTGCATCAATATTTATACCCATGAAAGAGCTCCTGCTTTCAGCTCCTACAGCCAAGCTATGCTACGCATCAACTACAAATACTGAAGTTTGAGTTCTGAATAAGCAGCTGCGGATTTTAGGGAAGAATTATGTAAATTTGACAAAAACATAACCATAGACATATAGGCAGCATGTTCATTCCACAAGTAGAAGAGATATTTAACCCAGAATAAAGATAAGTATATTTTCCATTAATGGTTGCACATTAACATGCTACATGGGATTTACTTTCTATCATTATTTCTTTTGCTTTGTCATCAATTAATTTCCAAACCATTTTCATAATCCCATCCCACAACCGTTGTCACGGCAACTAAGCAGCAGCAATTTACGCCCGGAAAAAAAATAAAATCAAAGCAATCCAGAATTAAAAGGAGTTCGGGCGAACCTCAATACCCTCCATCCATTAATTACCCATTACAATTAGAACTACACTCTAGCCAATCAACCCCCATTCCTCAGAAAATATATATTTAACAACTAATAGAGAGCGAAAATAATTGGAATAATCAGAGTTGGGATTTTTACAGTGAAAATAATTAGGCCTTTTTGCATAATGAGTCAATTTTGAATGATTTTTCATTAATTGACTTCAATTAAACCATAAAGTCAGATTAAAATAAAAAAAAAAAATTGGACAAAAATTTCAATAATAACCCTAAAATTCGCAATTGGTAAATTACAGTAGGAAAAAGAAGAATGCGTCAGTCATAATTAAACTAACCTGGGAATAAATGTAATGGCGCAACGGCGACAGATGAAGAGCGACGGTGACGATTTGATTTTCTGAACTTGGCCTTCTGCGTTTAAAGTGTTTGTGGAAGAAGAGTTGTTTTCCCTAAAAAAAAAAAAAAAAAAAAGTAGTATGTATCGATGAATATCGACTCAAGAGTAACAAATTAACAAGTGATTACACAAGTGTACGGTTTTTTTTTTTTTTTTGGCAACTCCTACTTGTGAAAGAGGATTTATCGCCTCTAATAATTTGAGTTATGATAGACTCTACTCCTTCATTCCCTTAATACAAAACCTCATTTTCTTTGTGGGTAAATTAAAATATAATGTCTATTTTTATTTAAAGTTTGTATTTTTTGACATTATTACCCTCTTTTTATAAATTGTCATATTTTCCTTTACTTTTTTGTACTTTTGAAGTCAATTCCCAACACTTTTTCTCTCTATCTCTTTAATTATTTCCAACTACTTTTTAAATCTCTCTATCTCTCTAACCCCACATACACATATGTACTTTTAATCATTAGTTTTACAAAATTTACAACTTTCTTAATTACCACGCTAAAACCAAAAGAGGCTTTGTATTAAGGGACGGAGGGAGTACTACTCTACTAACACGTTGTTGGTATTAAAGTGTGTTTAGATGATATAATCTAATATCTAATTCATGCAACTGGTATGGCTAGCCACATACAAAATGCAGTGCTATGTAAGTTATATTTAAAAAAAAAAAAAAAATTAGAGAGCTAGTGAAAATAGGTTTTAAAATAATTTTATTTTGGTAAAAATACTTTTTGTTTAATAAAAATAATTTAAGGTCAATAAAAATAATTTCAAATCAATAATATCTTATTTACAAAAAAAACTACAAAAAGTACATTATTATATAAATATAAGTCGTATGATATCGTATGTCTAAAGATCCTACATTATCAAAATGAATTATTTGACCATATTTAACATTCAGGTAAAAATATTATCTTAAAATTTTATCAACTATATGGGCATCACCCGAGCACAAAACTAGCTAGTAACTAATATATAAAGCTAAATTTTTAGCCATACCATGAGACAACGACAATTGGCGTTCCCGCGCCATGTTAGCGACTAATAATGTTGTTTTGACGCGCAGGATTTATTTGAATATATATTTTTTCAATAAAATACTTTAGATAGATTTTGTAAGATAAAAAAGTTAGTTTAGAATTTTATTTTTAGTCAAATTTAGATAGAATTTGGAATAAAATTGTTAGTTTAGAGTTTTATATATATATGACCAGGTTATAATGAGAACCATTCCTATAATAGGAACTAAGAACTAATCTGGACCGTCAGATCTAACACAAAAGGCGCGTGATCTAACGGCCCAGATTTATTTAGATATATTCAATTCAATTCCCCAAAATAAGTGCACTTTCTCTCCTTTCTCTCTCCTCTAGCATTTTCTCTCTCCTCCATTACAACGGCCTTGAGCTTTCTCTACTCCATGAGTTTCGTGCTTTCACTACTCCATTGAAGCGGCTTCTTAGCTTTTCTATATTCAATTGAAGTAGTTTCTTATTTTGTAGAACACCGATTTTAATTTCATTACTTTTACATCCAGTATAGTCGATTTAGGGTTCTTTACATTTTGAAAATTATATAGCAAAATTAGAACAATTTGTTGTAAATTCATCAAGATCTTGCTAAAATTTGAAGTATGCTCGTTTAATTTGATGAATTTTGTTCGTATAACTTCTGCAACTAATGATTCTCAATTATTCGCTCGAGATGTAAATTGAGTTCAAAATAGGTATAATTGCGATATATGATTGTGAATTATGTGTTGTTTAATTGTTTACTACAAAAATTGCGATTATTTTAAATAGTTAGCTGCTTGTTACTCCTTATTAGCCATAATTGCTCTGTATGATTTAGTTATTAGAATTGAAGCTGAACCTAAGCTAGTGTTGCTTGCTTACATATTGTGCTTAAATTTTAAATTGAACGATTATTGTTTCCTACTATTTATTTCAATAGTAGATAAAATCCAAATAGAAGTAAACTAATTCTTTTTTAAAGTAAATTAAAAATGTAAAACTATCTATACATATAAGCAATCAAAAGTTCAAGTCATAAACTCAGCTCTTGTTGAAGATGCTCCGAGTAGCCAGGGTTGTTTCCATTCGCTTCATTATATGTCGATACAGAGCGATCTATTGAAGTTCTCGATGAATCATGGTTATGGATATGTGTTTCCTGATTGTCTTGACAAGGTTTTGAAAGAATACGTAGATAAAAGAGTGAAATATGGGAGTTTGGCAGTGTATAAAAATGACTCAAAATTGCAGGATTTGGAGGAAAAGTGTAGTGGAGTTGTTATTGAAGTGCCTTATACTGATGAGGTCTGACTAAAGGCAAAGTTGTGGATATGCTTCAAAGGGGAGTTTTGTTGCACTGGAAAGTTTATATTTGTACTGCCTGCTTAGAATCTGGCGGGCAGTGTGGGTATGATAAGCCTAATTATCAGTTCAACTATTTCTGTCATGATAAAACTGAACCTCTTCAATGTGTTCAGCCTATACAATCTGCCCAAAGTGCTATACTTGTTCATAGTAAGTACTTTAATCTATGTGTAGGAATTTGTTAATAATGTGGCCATGAAGTACCTTTGTAAAAAACTCCTTTGTTGCACTCACCAACTTTTTTTTTGTTTTCTTTTCTTGCTAACACTAAATCACTGACGATATGGTATTTTTCTTGCAGAAAAGAGGCTTCGGCTCATAGGTAATTTATTTTCTTCCGATTGCGTTTACAGTAAAATAAGCTTGCTTCTATATTCTTCAAATTACTTGATAGTTGATACACCAGCTTATACAATGTAATACTTATCATGACTTCCATTTTCCTTAAAAAGTAAAAGATATCATTATTTGTTTAGTGTGCTCTGATGCAAATGTTGGATGTTGGGTTGAAAGAAAATGATCTTTTTCTTATTGTAGATTATAGATTTTATATTATTGCTTACTAGAAATATAACTTGTAGTTTTTCTACAGTTGTGTTTGGTTCATCATTAGGGGCTATGGTTTTGATCGCTTTTATTGTCATTTATACAACAACAAGGCAGCGAACAAAAAGATTTACCACTTTGTGGACTAAAGGAACTGCAAAAATGTGGAGGCTTTTCTAAAAAGCTATGGATCTTTTGCCCCAAAACCTATTAGCTTAAGTGGTAGAGCGCTATGCGGATGCATAGAGGTTAGGTTCAATTCCTATATAGGTTATCTCTAAAAGTAAATATTAGACACTCTAAAGTAATTCAAAACATCTCAAAAGTAAATCAAATTAACTCTAATGTATACCAACAAAAGAGGTTTTTTTATTATCTTTGTAACTTGAGGTTAACTCGATCCTATATTGGACACACCTGCTCTCATTCCTGTCACTCAGTTTGATAGATCAATATGATAAAGTTAAAAAAAAATCTCAAAAGTAAATAGAAAATCTGAAAAAGTACATTAATATATATCTCTAAAGTAAATCAAAATAACTATGAAAAGAAATCAAAAGTAGAGCACCATATGTAAAAAGTAAATCATAATTAATCTGAAGTAAATACAAAATGCTAAAAAGTAAATCAAAATATCAAAAAAATAAATACAAGTGAATAATATCAACATTAAAGTAAATAACATTTACTCAAAAGTAAATAATATTTACTCAAAAGTAAATTAGAAAAACTCAAAATTAAATATAAAAAATAATATATATATATATATATATATATAATCCAATTGTTTGAAGTGTAAGTAGAGCCTACGTGGGATTCGAACCCACATCTTTTGTGCACTTGCACAATGCTCTACCTATTGAGCTAGTAGGCTAGTGTACATTAAAGCATTCGATATAAGAAAAAATTAATTAAAAGTAAATAAATATTATTCAAAAGTAAACCGAAGTATATCAAAAGTAATAAATAAAAAAAATATAGACAGAGTATATGCTCAAATCCCAGTCAAAGTGAGCAACTATCATTCCAAATATTCCTAAACAAAGTAGATTGATCTGAACATTGCAGGGCTAGGGTCAAATGATATTCATACTACAGAGTATTTTTCAGAGCTAAACTTGAAATTTATGCGGCAATGTCAAAAGTAAAGCTAAATAACTCAAAAGTAAATAAAAATTCTCAAAAAGTAAGTGAAAAAATTACCTTTTGATTGCCTCGACCACCCTGCAACACACTACTTGGCCAACCCCCTCCTCGCCCACGCTACAATAGCTAGAAACATAGGACCATACCTTTGATCAATCAATTAAAATCAACAAACTAATTTAACATGCCAAGAATAATGTACAATGTAGATTAGCCAACTTTGACATACTCGAATAACAAAGAAAACTAAACATAATCGCAAATCATCCACCCAAACAATAATTACGGAACTTTAATTACGAGTCATTTACATTCATATCCTTACAAGATGAGTCAGGTTATATGAAAGAAGTATGTTGAACTCAAAGTAAAGGTTTTGAAATTAAAAGTAAATAAAACAATATCAAAAGTAATAAAGAAAATTTCTAGAGTATATGCATAATTAAATCATTAAAATTAATATCTAAACATAGAAAATGAGTCGTTGAATTTCACATCATTATAAGATGAGCCAATTATAACCTATTTTACAAATATGAAAAATAATTGGATAGGAAATTAGCATACAAGATTAAAGTAAATGTTTTTAAAAATAAAGTGAATAGAATAGTATAAAAAGTAAATAAAAGATTTTTTAGTAGAAAACTCATGAAATAAGAAATAATTCATATCATAAAATAACCTACGTGGGATTCGAACCCACATATTTTGTGCAATTGCACAATACTCTACCCATTGAGCTAGTAGGTTACTGTATCATCAAAGTAAAGAAAAATTACTTAGAAGTAAATAAAAAAATTTTAAAAGTAAATTAAAAAAGTTCTATAGTATATATGCAATTATTGGAAACAGATCCCTATAATCCCTTTGTCTATACTCTATACATCCAATATGCCTAATATACTAGAGTGATGCAGAAAAGATACATGACAAGCAGAATAAACCACAGCAACCATGATCGGCTACTAGCAAGCATACCCCCATCAAAGTTAAATTGCCTTTAACTCCTTTGTAAAGCATAATCCCACATCTCTAGAAGGCAGCCCAAAAACACCTTATCAATGCACCTTATCAAGTAGTCTCTACAATAAATAAAAAAGAATATAAAGTAAATAAAAAAGACTTTAAAGTAAATCGAAATATTATAAAAGTAAATAAAAAAATCTCAAAAGTAGAATGAAAAAAAAAGTAGAATGAACCTACATCTTTTGTGCATTTGCACAATCCTCTACCTATTGAGCTAGTAGGCTAGTGTATATTCAACATACAAAGTAAAACATAATCACTCAAAAGTAAATAAAAAGTTCTCAAAAGTATGCTTATAATTTTTTTTTTTTAGATTTCGTCATGGTTTTCTCTACTTAAGAGGTGGGTTACGGTGACACATTATCACAAAGGAGGGAACCTTGCTAACACTATGCTTAGGCTTGCCTGTTTTCCCATCTATAACCAGTGTGTTCCCTTGTTTTAATTTTTCTAGACCTTAGAGTTGGTAACTTTATTGGGGGGAGAAACTGGTTTCCATGGGTAGGATATTGACCACCTTTATGGACTGAATTTGAATCTGTCACATCATATTGGACTCGCAAAGGCGTCGCTACATTAGATTGATGAGCAATAAGCTACATTAGTAAATATGATAGAAAAAAGTAAGAAAAACATAACCAAATACTAACTGACTGTTAGCAGTTTAACAAGAAAAATCAATTCAATGAATAGAGGTGGGAAAGAAGAATTACTTAAATAAAAAAATCTTAAAAGTAAAAAAATATATTTATAAATTGCAGTACAATTGCAAGGGGTTGGATCATTCTTAGTTGTTCTAATAGCCAAGATGCTCAAAGTCTTACTCAAACAACAATTCTATTACTATATTATAATGGCAAACTCATAATTTGATTGCATTGTATCCATCCATAATCTATTTCAAATATATTTCATGTAAAAAGAACATTTTTTGCCGTATGAGCTATAGGTAACTAGGTAAGTATTCTTGTTTCAGTTATGATTTGGGTCAGTTTAGAGTTGCCAAGTCTACATGTTATACCCTTCAATCCTTCATACCAGAACCAATTATATTCAGCAATACTATAATAACAAAAAGTAACTGCAGTGTAGCAAGCATGTGTTGACACTCCCTTGGCATCAGTTGCTTTTTCAATGAAGTCGCTACTTCTCCCGCTGGAAGAGACATTATTACCAGAGTGATTGGTTGCTTGTTTGTTCTCAAATGGGGCCTCTGTTTTTATGTTGTCCAATTGTTAAATATTGAGGATTATGTCCACCATTGTTCTGTGAAAAAAATGTAAATATCAGAAACAGCACTAGAAAGTCAATTCAACAAAAAAAGGTGCAAAAGGTAAGATGATATAGAAAGCCTCTTCCAAACATGGCACTGTAGGTATTTCAATTCATTTTTCCTTATAGGCTTTACAAGAAAGTCAGCTGCACCCTTTAATAAGCATTTTAACACCATACTTATTGAATCCTAAGATGACATAACACTATAACAACATGATCAAATAATAAAATAATACATAAATTTTAACACACCAGTAGTACACCTAAAGTAGATTTATTAATCCACATAACTACACACACCCTCATGATGCCAAGCTCAAACTGCCACACAATTACACACACCCTTGTCTAGGATGCCTAACAATATAGATGTATTAATCTAGGCTCAAGCAGCTCATAATTCATGCACTGTGAATGTTATGCCAATTCAAAAGTAAATAGAAAAAAGTCAAAAGTAAATCAAAATATCTTAAAAATAATACCAAAACAACTTGCAAAACTAGTTACTATGTGGGCAGAGAATTAGGCTAATCACTTTTGTTTAAATTATTTGTAATGCCAATCACACCTGAGCTAAACCTAGCATAATATTCATTCCATTAAGCCAGGCATTTTATCGAACACTTAGCGTGCAACAAATTAATCAATAAAAAACCCAAAACTGTAAAGGCTATCTAGTTTACTGTGATTTCTTATCAACTTAAAAATGTAAGCTGCAAGTTCAAGCTGGAATTTGATAAGAAATTTGATCTAATAGATTGACACATAAGACGAAACTATTGTATTAAGACATTTTTCTATGCTTTAAAGCTAAAAGTGAATTTCCAATTAAAGTAAAAAGTAAAGACTTAGAAATCATAAAATTGAACAAAATTCACAAAGTCTACCTGTAATTTTAAGAGTTCTCAACTTCGGTAAATTACACAGGAAAATCAATGATTTGGATCAAATTTTAGGCATTACTTCAGATTCGAGTAAATGACGGATAGGAAAGCGAAATTCAATAACAAAATTGCAAATGAGGAAACATATAATTGTAAAAGCCCTAATATATCAACTGAAATCGAATACTCAAACAAATGATTAGGAAAACCCTAATTTCGCAATCAAATACGCAAAAATTTGATTAAAAATCGAATTAAATCAAAGAAAGCATTGGTAATTACAATCGAATCAACTTACCTGCCCATAAACTTGCTTGAAGAATGCACGAAGATGAGAAGATGAAAATTGATGCCGTGTGAAAAGATTAGAGGAATTGCAGCAGAAGAGTGAGTTTGCAGGAGGAGAGTGAAAACAAATTCAAGAGAAAGAAAATGCGGAAAAAGAGAGAGAAAGAAAATGAACAGCGCATGTGTTAGGATGAAGGTCATTCAACGCGTAAATTACAAAAATGCCATTAATGAGGCGGGTGAAATATGAGCAATTAGATTAAGCGCGATCAACGGTCCATATGAGTTTCTAGTTCCTATTATAGACCTAGGTTCTCACATGATCTATACATATATATATATATACCAACTTTCATACATATAAATTAGATTATAATTTTATTCAAATATTAAATTATAACTCTCAATAATTATCATATAAAATTATTTTTTAGTTCAAAACATACAACATCCCTTGTAATATATTCTAATCAATTCAACTAAAATACTTCACAAACTAATATAGTTTCATTACTGTATGTAGACTTGTCAATCAGGTCAAGTCACGAGTCATTTCAAGTTGGTCACTTCAAGTAACGGGTTATGAAATATTCAACCCTAATCCAAAGTTTTGAATTCGGGTTAACCCAACAAGTTTAGAATAATTTTTTAAATTAATTTATTTTTATCTAATTTCTAGAAATTTATAATATTTTAAGCTTAATTTGCAATTTTTTTAATAAAACATTTTAACCCATATTAATATTTGTCATTACAAAATTTAAATTGTCACAAAAGCAAATCAATTCCTAACGAATTTTGTATCTATGATATTTTTTAAAATTTGACATATACGTTGTAAATAAAAAGTTTTTCTTAAAATTCAATAAACAACCCTGGCATCGCACGGGCATAAAACTAGTATATATATGAAGGGGATTTTTTCCCGAGTTTTTAGAGAGCCACATAGGATTTAATTTTCTTAACACGTCATATAGGATTAAAAATTTTAGTTATAGCCAATCAAATAAGAGATTTTTAAATTCTTTTAGAATTAAATAATTCAAATGCCACATAAACAAAATTGTCGAATTATATTTTAAAATTTAAATTAATTAAATATAAATGATTATCTTTTGATACTAGAAATTTTATCAAATTATATAATGAAGGTAAGGAAATTTACAATTTATTTTAAAATAAAAATATTAATTGATATACTACGTACAACGAATAAAATTTATTTAAAATAAAAACAAACCATGCATCGCACGGATTTCATCTACTTTAAATACCAATAAGAAAATATATTGATACCAATAAAACATTTCTACATTTGTTGGTACTACTAATTTAATATTTTGGTATCATGATAATAAGTGGAAATTAATACAAACGCATTTTATTAGAGTCGTCCATGACTCATGTTATTATAGGCAGAGAATTCCTCGTTATGCTAAGGTTTTTAATTTCTTATTTAGTAATTTCCTTAAAAAATGGTAGAAACTACCGAGTTAGTCGCAATATTAATTACAAATTATAAATCCTGTCAAAAGAAAAATAATTAAAAAAAGTTTCAAAATAATTAACCCCAACAACTATATTTTTTTTGTAAAAATTCTAAGAGCGTTGCAAATTAGCAACTACTACAAAATTAGTTGCAAAATTTGCAACTACTCGTCTCTTTCAGTCGCAAAAAATATTTTTTTGCTACAGAATATTATGCAAGTGGCAATTATAAGTCGCAAATTAGCGACCGCATAGCAACTACTGCAAAATCAGTTGCAAAATTTGTGACTATTGGTCTCTTTCCATCGCAAAAACATGTTTTGTGACTAAATATAATGTTAGTCGCAAATATCAGTTGCAAATTAGTGACCGCATAACAACTACTGCAAAATCAGTTGCAAAATTTGCGACTACCCATCTCTTTCCATTGCAAAAATTATTTTTGCGACTAAATATTAGGGTAGTCGCAAATATCAGTTGCTAATTTCCCTTTTTCTTTGTTGTTGTTGTTGTTATTGTTGTTGTTGACGTTGACGTTGATTTTGTTGGATTTGTTGCTCTTCATTGAGGACATCTTGCATGTCTTCATCTTCACCAGGGATGTGGTTGCTTAGGGGAACAAACCAAACATTTTGGGACATGCCGGTGGAGGGAGGTCAAGGAGGGGTTAGAAAGGTAACAACGATGTGCATTCCTCAACAACCAATCAAAAACCTTGTCGTCATTGCTCTTTGCTATGAATTGAGCTTGCTTAAGTTGAGCAATGTCGAGGTAGAGAGTGTTGGCGTCCCCCACCGGAGTACAAGAAGGGAGATATCTAGCAAAACCAAGCTTGGTAGCCAGTCTAGTCACCATGCTACCACATTGAATGTCCCCTGATTTCTTACTACGCATGTCCATGCAATTTCTCAAAAAGATGTTCCCAAAGTTGACCATTCCTCGCAATTCCTCTCTAGTTGCAATCCAAAGAACACGCAACTTGGCCTGTGACATCTTTCCCAAGTCTTGCTTTGGGAATACCGAGTAACCCAAAAGTCGATGAAGCACTCGAAGGCATGGTTGGGAAATGTCACTAGAAAGAGAGTAGCGGGCGGTGAACTCATCCAACCCCGAGATATCATGCCACCATGCATTTTGGGCGAACTCATCAAAATTCTCATGCTCTCAAGCATTTATTACATTGATTTGCGCGTGATTTTGTCATACATTCACAAATTAGTTCCATTTTAGGAAGTATAATAATGTCTTAAACATTGCCCTAAGGGCTATGTATAACATTAACCAAACAAACTTATAGGGTCAAATTAAGAAAATTATATTTTTATGAGATTTATGTACAAAAAAAAAAAAAAAAGAGTGTATCACATGGGTTTTCATCAAATACTCCCTCCGCCCATTTTATAGTTCCCATTTGGAATCTTCACATTATTCATAATGTGAAAGAATCTTTTAAACTACTCTTAATATATACTTCTTCTGTTTTTTAATACTTGCAACACTTTTCTAAAATGGAAATATCACAATAGTTGCAACACATTATAAATGGAAAGTTTTTTGGGAAAAAGTTGTACTATTTCTCTTATTTAAAGCACATGGCCCACTAAATTATAGGGGTGAGCAAACCGGGTACCCGGTCAAAATTTTAGGACCCGGACTTGGAATTGGTTGGAACCGGGTCCTAAAATTCGGAACCGGAATTGGATTTGGTTTAACCGGGTCCTAAAATTTAGGAATTGGAATTGGAACCACCGGGTACCGGTTCCGGTTCCGGGTACCCACTTATGTATGTAATTTTTAAAATATAATACAAATTATAATTCTTATTTTAGTTAGTATCATTATTAGTGTTTAATACTTATATTTATATATGCATTAAGCTATTTGTATTCATGTTAGGTATTAATAATACTTTTTTATTTTACAAATTAGATACATTTAACATATTTTTATTATCTAAAATTTAGTTAGTTTAGGATATATTGGGTAACCGGGTATCCAACCGGTTCCGGTTCCAAAAAGTTGAGAATTGGAATTGGAATTGGTTATAACCGGGTCCTTAATTTATTACCCGGAATTGGAACCACCGGGTCCATTCTCGGTTCCGGACCCGCCGGTTCCTAACCAATTCCGGTTCCAATTTCGGGTACCCGAAATTTTTGCTCACCCCTACTAAATTATACTCCAAAATACCTCTTACTCCATTTAAAGTGTATTATATCATGTGGACCCCACTTTTCTTAAATAACGTAAAAAAGTGTATGTTGTAACTATTAAAAAACGGAGGAAGTAAGACATTAGCAATCATGTTGGGACTTATTTGATTCGTCTCGATGAATAAATTATTAATATTCAATTGTTATATTTTTTTTACTAATAATCAACTAACGATATTTATGGTTAAAGTGTTGTACTGGCAAACGTGCAGGTCTAAGAGGGACGTTTGGTTCGCGAAATATATTTATGAGGTATGGGTTTAAAATGCCTAAACCCATACCATATGTTTGGTTGTTTAAAGGATGAATTTTAAACCCATACCTCAAACCCATGAACTATGGGGTTTAGAAACCTTAGAGGAAGGTGGGTTTAGCTCATTCCATTCCCTAAGGTATCAAATACATGGTATTAAGAGGATGTGATTCCATTCTAGAATTAAACCAAACACATGATATTAAGTATTAAGTTCCAATCCGATACCACTTTAACCCCATTTTTGATTCCAAATCCATACCACTCTATGAACCAAACGCCCTTTAAATGGAAACTATAAAAGGAGACGGAGGGAGTAGCTAATATATAATAACAACAATACAATAAGCTGTCAGCTATAAGCTAACCGCTGATCACGAAGCAATGCCATTATTTCCTGTTTATTATCATAGTTTCCCAAGCTTTAACCTAGTAACAACTAGCAAGCATATATATATTGAGCAGCCGCTAAGCAGTAGACAAAGAACCCATAACAACGTTTTCTTTTTCATTCGCTGCGTTCATTCCTAAATCTCCTGAATTTGAAACCTCAATTAAAGCAGCAGCTAGGAGCTTCAGAGCTTAGCCTGGGTTTTTGGCCTAGAAATGCTGCAACAACACACAATCAGTTGTATCGATTGGAAGCCATCGCCGGTTGTAGCCCTTGCCACCAGCGCCGACGACTCTCAAGTCGCCGCCGCTAGAGAAGATGGCTCTCTCGAGATTTGGCTCGTATCTCCTGGCTCCGTCGGCTGGCACTGCCAATTGGTATTGCTTTTTCTGTGATTGTTTCTTTCTTTTCTTTCAATTTTTGCATAATGTTCAAATTCTGCGTTTTCTTTCACTGTTTTTATGATGTTGCGGCTTTTGAAAACTTTAGACGATTCACGGCGATCCCAATTCGAGAATTTCGTCACTTGTTTGGTGCCGCACCAGTTCTAAGGGTTCGTCCGGAAGATTGTTTTCTTCTAGTATTGATGGGTCTGTTTCTGAGTGGGATCTTTATCAATTGAATCAAAAGGTTCTTTTTCTAATTTTATTACTTGTATTGTGTATTTTAAATTGATAGATTATATGGCTGATTGTGGAACGTGGGTTTTTCATTTGAATGGTTTTTGATTTTAATTCTTTTGTGATGGTAGACTGTGCTGGAATCGTTGGGCGTTTCGATATGGCAGATGGCAGTGGAGCCATTAAAGAATCATTGGGGAGATGTCGAACACGAAGCTCATAGCAATGGAAATGGGGTTGTGATAGATAATAATATTGATGATGATAGCGAAAGTAGCGATGATGATGAAAGTTATGGTAGAGTTGAGCTTCATGAAGTGGAGAATCGTCGATTAGCGCTTGCCTGTGATGATGGTTGTGTTAGATTATATACTATCCCTGATACTAATGAGTTGACATACCATAAATCGATGCCCAGGGTTAGCGGTGAGTGCTCTACCTTGTGTCTGTTTGTTTTTTAGTTGTTTCAGAATTTGCAGATGTTCACTGTTGTTTCGTCTTATAACAGGCCGGGGTCTTAGTGTGACCTGGAGCACTGATGGAAATTTTATTTATTCGGGAAGTAGTGATGGGTATGCTATGCCTTAATTTAAAAATAATCTCTTAATTTGGAGAAAAGATGTTGTGAATTCATGTTAGCTAACGCGATAAGCTGTCTAATGTTACTCATTTGTAACATGCAGGTACATTAGATGTTGGGATGCAAAACGTGCTCATGAACTATATAGGATTACTGTTGGTCTTGGAGGTTTGGGAGCAGGGTCAGAAATTTGTGTCTGGTCATTACTTGCTCTAAGGTAGTTTTTGAAACAAATTATTCTGTTTCATACGGTAGCCTATCTAATAGTTGTCGACTTGTAGGACTAGGGGTTAGATTGTATACACTTACCTCTACGAAATTGTCATCATTGATGCTTTGTTGATGTCACACTCAATTAACATATTCACTTTTTTTTTTTTTGTTTGTTCACTCATTCAATTGATATGTTGTGATTAGGTGCGGGGTTCTTGTGAGTGCTGATAGTACAGGCAGTGTTCAGTTCTGGGATATTAAGCATGGAACACTATTGCAGGCTCACTCTATTCACAAAGGTGACTCATTTGCTTTGGCCGCAGTGCCTTCCCACAGTAGGGTGTTTTCTGCAGGTTCTGATGGAAAGGTATACAAACTCTGAAATGCCATTGATCAGCTGTCTGGAATGTTCACAGAAAGTTGCTCTCCTTTTGTTATTGCATAGTTTTTCTACTTGCTTTTCTGTCTTAGGTTTGTTCTGTTAAGTTGTTGATCATTTGATAGGTTATTTATTAAAGTTATTCCGTTATTTCCTCCTATTTCTCTATAGTGGTAGGTTCTATGTATTTTCTTAAACTAGCATAATAATTGCATTGTATTCTGCTTATGATCACATCAAGATAATTGCTACTGTGTCCCTTTTGCCAAAGTAAGGAGTCCATCAATTGGGTTTAGGTTATTTGTTTATTGATGCTCCTTGCTAACTAAGATGCATGTAGGCTTGTGGAACACATTGCTTGTTTAGAATGAAACAATAAATAACCCATGTGGCATTGGTCAGTTTGTTAGTTGATGCTTCCTGTCATCCTGTGTAATAGAGTTCTGTAGGGTATATTATGTTAATGGATTTCCTTCCAATAATTTCGAAGTGAAAGATCAATTGAAGACACTGATTATGGTTCTTCTGTTGCTTCATTCAACTTTTAGACCTTAGTATGTTAGTGCAATTGTTTTGTTTGTAAAATATTAATTTGTGAAAGGTTTCAACACTTCAGATATTCTCAATATGTGTTATTATGCAGCAACTAAGGTTAATATTGTTTGACAGGTGATCTTATATGAGCTCTCTGATGATGTTCTTGACTCCAGTCGCAGTAGTAAGTTATCTTCTGCAGTCAGGAAGAGATGGGTTTATGTTGATAGCAGAAGTGCTCATACACATGATGTTAGGGCATTGACGGTGGCAGTGCCTATTAGCCAGGAAGGTCTGTCTTTGTGCTTCACTTCTGTGCAGCTTTTTTCATGATTGCTAGAGCATGTGTAAGCATCCTCTATGCACTGAAGATTTTAGGTGTTCATTCCCTAATGATACTTGCTGTTTTCCATTGCCAGATTTGCTTCTGGATGAGAAGGTTAAAAGAGTTCGCACCAAAGAAAAGCCTGTTGACTTTAGTTATCACAAGTGGGCAAATTTGGGGGTTCCAATGCTTCTGTCAGCTGGTGATGACACTAGAATGTTTGCATATTCTGCCAATGAATTTACAAAATTCTCTCCTCATGATGTATGCCCTGCTCCTCAAAGAGTGCCTGTACATTTGGTCCAAAATTCTGTTTTTAACAAGATGCCATTGCTTCTAGTTCAAGGCTCAAATGAAATTGATATCCTGTCTCTTAAATTGGGAAATGGTGCTGCTCTTGATAAGGCTAATGGTGGACACGCAGCAACTAATTTGTTGGCCCGTGTCAATAGTAAGGGATCTGGAAAGATTACTTGTAGCGCTATTTCTCCTTCTGGGTCACAATTTTGCTTTTCTAATCATGCCAAACCAAGACTATTTGCATTAAAGAGAGGCGGAGGTTCCAAAAATGCATGGGTTATTGATAAAAGACAACTTCCTGGCAAACTGCCTTATGCTCATGCCCTGGCTTTCACTTCAGATTCGTCTCGATTAATTGTCGCAGGAAGTGATAGAAGAATATATGTAAGTGCTTCTTTTCCTTTTTCTTTATATTCGTGTATTCTCTGTTATGGTTATTTTATTTCATTTTCCATATTCACTTTTCATAAAAAAAATTTAGGCATAGTAGCTTACTAATGATTTGTTGAACTTAATTCTCTTTGAATGCTAAAATAGTACTCCCTCCGTCCATTTATTACATGCCTGTATTCCTTTTTGGGGTGACCAAAATTAAGGCCTGTTTCCATTTATAGGTTGTACTTTTTTACAATATAATAATTCTCTTTTTGATGATTTGTCACCCTTTTTCTTTTTCTTTTTTGTACTTTAACATCAATTCCCAATACTTTCTCTCTGCTAATTCCCAACCACTTTTTCTTTATCTCGATCTCTCTTTAACCCCACATGCATATTTATACTTCCAATTATTAGTTTTAAGGAATCTTTAACTTTCTTAATTCTCGTGCAAAATGAGAAATAGGCATGTAATAAAGGGACGGAGGGAGTATAGTAAATGATTGTTGACAACAATTTCAATTGCTAGCGAAAACTATGGCTTGCACAAATCTATAAATAAGACTATATTGTTAACAAGTTCCTATACATTATTAATGAAATTACTAACCCTGTTCATTCTTTTTATCGACTATGTTGGTTTTATAAACCTTATGAAAGCTCTTTGTCTACAATTTGGATTTTTGATGGATGCAGGATTCCTCGTATTTTTATGACTTACCTACTTAAAGTTTTGGTTCTAATGAAGAATTGTCTTGACTTTTAGGCTCTATTTTATTCACCTTATTTTTTATCTGACAAGTTTAGATAAGATAGTTTTGATAAGGGTTACCCAAGCTCAAATTATGACTAGAACAATTTTTTAAAAGGTTTATTAAGTTCAGATTAGTTCTGGTAAGTTTAGATTAGATAACTTATTATAAGTGAAAATCATGTGAATATACCATCTAACTTCTAATGGAACAAGTTAAGCATGGCAATAGAGTCAAGCCAGTGTAAAGTGCATTACCAATGATGGCTTTTACCAAGATTTGATTGGTGTTTAGTAGTTAGTTAGTTTGAATGGGAACAAAAAGACCGAGAAATGTAAAAGTAGGGAAACACGAAGTTTGTTTGTTTGTTTGTTATTTATGAAAGCATTTTGTTTGTGTGTGTGTGTGACTAGAGATTTTTGAGAGGGGGGGAGGGTGGTAATTTGCTTGTAGTCTAAAGAAAACGTTGCTGCCTAAATTTCCTTGAGGTTCAGACTTTAGAGGCTCCTAGTTTTTGAAATGAGAAGCAGTTATTTTTGTAGAAGTTTTCATGCATCGTATGATTGTGCTGGACTGCTGGTTGTAGAGGGTAGCTTTACAGTGGAATTAGGCCTTTTCTTTCCAGTCTGGCTTGCTTTCTTTCTGTCTCAATCAAGTCATGCTTGTATTGTAACTGGGGATTATTCACATCTCTATGTGTAAGCTGTTACTAACTATAATAAATGTGCAAAAACCTGAGGCTTTCTAGTGGGGAGTACTTGTATGCGATCTTATTGTAATTAATTGTGCCATTCGGAATGTATAGTAAGTTAGTAGGAACATGTTGTGGCATTGGAATGTTATAGTTATAGTAATATATTGTGGCATTTTGGAATGTGTAGTGTATTCTGACATTTGGAAACTTAAAATATTGGTTTTTGTAAGGAATGTATTGGTACTCAACAACACCCATGCTTCCATGGTAAACTATTAAATAAATTTAATTTCTACCTTTTCACAATTTTCTTAGTAAACTATTAATAAAAGTTAATTTCTACTTGGTCTAATCATGCACTCATTCTCTCTCTCTCTCCTTTTTAAACTGGGTAGTTCTGTTGATAATTTAAATTACGTAATTGTTTGTATATAGGAATTTTTATTGACCTTGAAGTATTGGATAGACAATTTGTATTCAATTCCTTTCACCTATTGTTTACAGGTTGTAGACCTGGGATCTACAGAATTGTTGCACGTTTTCACACCTTGTCGTAAGACACAAGATGAGCATTCGCCACCCAGTGAGCCTCCGATCACGAAATTATTCACAAGTTCTGATGGACAATGGTTGGCTGCTGTAAATTGCTTTGGGGATATATATGTTTTCAATATGGAAATACAGAGGTAAGGAGCAGTGCAGTGGACCTTCTTTAACTTTACTTGAATTGTATTACAACTTAGTTTATGTCCCCCTTTTTTTTTTTTTTTTTGGGAAAAAGGTTTACAGCTCGCTAAAATATTACTAGTCTTGGTTTATTGGAATGGTCATAGAAGATTGCTTCTGATATGTAGTTTTATACTTATACTCGGTAACATTGGATGCTTTTCACAATGTCCTGTAAGTTACTTGCCTAGCTGTCTTAGGCTCATGCCAGGTAATCTAATTTAGTGTAAAGTTGTTACAGAATAGTTGAGAATACCAAGAGCCAAATTCCTCAAAACCTCTGATTAATCAATGGCATTGTTGGGAAGTCTTAATTTTACTGTTCTTTTTCTGCAACACTCCATTTTATTCTATTTAAAAGCTGGCTACATATCCTGGATTGCACTACATGTTTCTTTTTAGAGTGTTATCTGGATGTCCATCTTGCCATGGCTTTTAATTACTGCACATTGGGGGCATTATGTTCCTATCTTGCACATATGCATTATCCACGTGTCCATCAGGAGGGAAGATGACTACATTGTAGCTAGTGCTTTTTGACAATGTTTCACAATAATACGTGTGAAGTTCATTAATAAATGCTCATTTACTTCTTTTTGCTGCAATTAGCTTGCCTTTTCTGGATGTTTTTTTATATGTGAATTCCTTGTCTGATCCAGCATATGATCCCTTCTTTCTAACACTGGCTGTGATGTATGATATTGATGAATTCTTAGAATAAATTTGCTTACAGTTATCCTGCATTTTTCATTTGATTATGTCTTGCTATTGTCAATGCATGCTTCTTATCTGTATATCTAACCATCTTCCTTATTGCACGAAACAGGCAACATTGGTTCATATCAAGATTAGATGGTGCTTCTGTTACCGCTGGTGGTTTCTCTCCCCATAGTAACAATGTGCTTGTCATCACAACATCATCAAACCAAGTTTATGCATTTGACGTAGAGGCCAAACAATTGGGTGAATGGTCAAGAAAAAACTCTTTCACTTTGCCACAGAGGTTCCAGGAATTTCCTGGCGAAGTTATTGGCATCTCATTCCCACCATCAGCAAGTTTGTCATCTATTGTTGTTTATAGCTCAAGGTGTGTTTACTTTACCTTTCTGTCTAGAAGTTGGCTTGCTTCTATTCATTTCTGGAGATGGATGTGTGCTTTTTTATGTTTGGCTTGGGCAGTATAACTTGATTTTAGAATTGCAATTTTGGTAGTTTGTGAACTACTTTAGACAAAGGGTAAGTCTTGTATGTGGCTAGCCACATGGTGTGACCACATTGGTTTATAAGAGTAATCTTCATTTTTATGTATGAGTAACCTCATTTAGTCCATAAAAGTAACCCAAATTCATTAGACGAGTAAAATCAAGTAATATAGAAATACCGTTCAAAAAAAAAAAAAAAAGTAATGTAGAAATGAGTAACCCCATTTGTTCATTCGCGTAACTCCTATTCTTTTGTTTTAAAAAATGAAAGAAGGATTCCACTTATTTAGGAGAGTAACCCTTTTTTCTCATTTAAGTAATCTACATACGTTAAGGTAACCCTATTTGCTCATCACTGTGACTCCTATTACTTAATTAATTGCCTTATATGTGATAATGTGAAGTGGTCACTCATATAAGAATTTGTGTTAGAGAAATTGTCCGTAATTTTTAGTGGTTGGTTAATGGTTTGAGTTTCAAATTATGCCTCCTTTAAAAGGTGTACCTTTCTTCTCACCATTAGTTATTTCCTGCTTTTCTGGCATGTCCCGGTCTTGGTTGCAGTTTATCCCAAAATAATTGTCTTACTCTCTCTGGAAATAATAATACTCTTCCGTCCTTAATTTCCCGTAGTGTATGAAGCATGTACAAGGGCAATGAACATCCAGCTAACTATGTCTTGAAAATAACAGTTTCTGTTTTAGATCATTTTTGGCAACTCTTTTTACTACCTTACTCCTTTACACCTTTCTTCTCTCTCTTACGTTAACTACCTTGATCTTATATCTTCCCACTTTTTTACACTCTCTTACGCTTTTTTTGGATAACTAATAAGGAAGGAAAGGAAGGGGAGGGAAATAGGAGGAAGGGAAGGGGAAAGAAAGGGAGGGGGAGGTGAATTCCAATTTCCCTCCAAATCTCTCCAATTTTGGAGGGATTATGCTTATTAATGGGAGAGGGAAAATGGATCCCTTCCTCTCCTTTTCCTTCCTTCCCTCAATCCCTTACCCAAACAAGAGAGTTTGACCACCTCCCTTTCTCTTCCTTTCTTTTCCTTCCATTTTCTTCTATCCAAACAAAGTGTTAGTTTATTCACCTTTTCCCTACACTTTACCACATCATCACTTACCCTCCAATTGCCTTAACCGTGCAAAAGCAATAAATGTTGAAAACTTTCGAAAAAGAGGTAGTATGAAACTATGAACGGTCTATCTACACTTTTCCTCCTATTGCCTTTACAGTGCTAGCAGTAAATGCTAAGAGCTTTTACAAAAGAGGTAGTATGAAACTATGAATGGTCTAATGGACTATACCATCTAATCAGGGATATAACATGAGTGATAGAGACTCGGTTGAAAAGATGATTCATACTCGCCTCTTATTGATTGCCGCTTAATTTAGCTGTATCCAATTCGTCTGCAGGCACAGCGAGTATACCCCTGGCGTGCTTAGGTGCTTCATAGGTTGCATAGTGAATATTCACGTCATAACTGAGCATAAATAAGCGTTGTCCTACCATTTGGGACAAAGTTCTCTTCATGCCACGAAAGATATCATGGCTTTGTTTAGAAAGTAATTAATTGCCTAGAACCTCAAAAAGATTTAATAATAACCTAATTAAATGTTTAGCTATAGAGTTTACCGAAAGTAACGTAGGAAACTTGTCTACGGATAATATGTGTTTAATTTCTGGAGAGATCAAGTTCAATGAAATTGATGACAATGATATACTGTTGTGCTGGGAGATGATTAATTCTCCCTGTGCTATATTTATAAGGATTACGTCAAGAACAGAACTATGAGCTACACTTTTTTTCTTGGTCTTGTGTTACTGCTTCAAATAACCTTAGGCATGGCTTATTGTAGTAGTTCTTTCTTTGACACTTAGTACTCCATAGTTATCATCTAATATTTGAAACCAGTCGTCTAATTTTGGCTATGTGCTTCTATGTTTGACGGGATGGGCAAGCTGTGGGTCTGACTATAAATGAACTTTTGTTGCAGGGCGATGTGTTTGATTGACTTTGGAATGCCTGTTGAACGGGATGATAGTAGTGACTTGGTCAAAAAAGAAATGCTTAATGGTTTGGACTCTGTCTCAAAGAAGCTTTTACACTCAAATGGAAGGCTGAAGCGCAAGTTACAACAGCCTGATATGTACATAAGGCTGTATGGAAGACGGAATTTTGAATTCGTCCAGTTTAAACATCCTGTTTTATTTGTTGGTCATGTTTCCAAGAGTTCTGTTATTGTCGTAGAAAAACCGTGGTTGGAGGTGGTTAAGAGTTTCAGTAGCCAACCCATTCACAAACACATATATGGTACTTGAGTTCGTTTACACAAACAGGTGTTGGTATACAGTTATTCAGCGACGAGTTTTTTTTTTTTGGTTTGCCAGGGTTAGGCCTTGTTGGGGCGATCAATTTTGGTGTTGCAGTAATCACTTCTGTGCCTTTTTGGTAACGAAGCATGTTGTGTATTATGTTCACTAACATTATCTGTTGTCACATTTTCTAGTTAGAAAGGGGTATGATTTTATTCAGACTTCATCTAGGCTGCAGTTTTAGTGCATCTGTAAATAGGGTTCCAAGAACCACTTTGGGATATTTTTTCATTGTAATGATTTTTGTTACTACCTATTTTTTTGTTGACTTCGTTATTTCATTTGATATTTTATTATTAAATAAACAAGATAACCTGACTTGTGTTACACCTATATATTCTTTCCAAAAAAAAAAAAAAAAAAAAAAAAAAGAAATCTACGCCTATGTATGTGGAAGCTGAGAAATTTTAGCATTCACTTTCACTTTAAAGTGTGCTTTTGTGCATTTTAACCAACAATGCACTTGACTTTTGGTCATTTTTTGTTGTTATTTGTAAGAAAATTTGATTTAAAGTTAATAATATTTCATTTATAAATTCTAATTAATCTTATACTATGTGATACTTAATGATTAACATTTGATAACTTATTCTAAAATGATATTAAAATATATAGTATACATTTGATCACAAAATAGTTAGTGTCTAATTTAAGTTTGAGACAGAGATAATGTGAAGCCCCCATCCTGGGGTAGTGGGGCTAATAAGTTTTGTACATTTACGTGCAGCATTTCACTAATTGAGTGTAATTTTGAGTTCTATCTTCAAATTCTATATATGGTTGATCCGTTGATGGATTAGTGAAAGTTTGGAGAAAATTGAATTTAACTAAGGAAGACGATTTGGTTTGTGGAGGGAATTTCGACAATCCTAATAAAACTAGAGAGGAAGGTGTTTCATTGCTGACAGAAATAAGGATTTCCAATACTCTAGTTAGTGATGCATGCCGAGAGTGAAGGATAGCTCAAGTGGTTATCGCTTTCTTCCCGATTTCAGAGGATCTTGGGATCGATTCTCATCACCCCTGCCCTTATGGCTCTCTAACCACCATAAAAAAAGTTAGTGATGCAAGCTTTCCAGTCTTCGGATTACACTGATAAGGATACTGCACAAGACAATTCTCAAAATTCAGCTGGCATGGTTACCTGTAATTAATTTGCTGTTTTTTCTTTTAATAATTCCAACTTTTGATTATTATGGAATAATCCGAAATTTAGTGACTGTCTTCTTTCTTCAATCCCAATTACTTTTCTTATGCGGGTATCTTTTCTTCTACTTTATCTATAAATTAAAGAAAGAATTATATTAATAATCCCACCTTTCTTCCGTCTTCTCAAAATAATACTTCTTAATAATCTCACCTTTTACCCTTATCTTCTCAAAATAGGCCCATGACCGATTTTATAAGATAATTGCCCAGTTGAAATATGTAGCATGCCACGTGTTAGTTTTTATTGGTCTAATTATTTTAGAAAAATTATTAAATTTCCTTTTTCTTTAATGGCTTCCCTGCTTGACTAGACCCACCCCTTTCCACTTAAGTCGTCCACCCACCACTAAACGACCCCACTAGCATGACCAGGTCAACATACCCACCTCCCTTCTGCTGCTGCTTTTCCCCCATCGCTGCTCGCCCCTCTCTCTCGCCCTCTTTTCTCTCTCCTCTGAAACGTGAAACCACCAACAATGGTAGGTGCTTACTTTGATTTCTAGGGTTTAATTCGATGGTGATTTTGTATTAGATGTTGTTGCTAGTGCTTTTGTCAGTGTATTTAATGGCGCCTTAATTCATTTTTTTTTTTAATTTATCAACAAATTAAACGACACTGAGTTGTTTTCGAGGTGGTTGATGGTTGGGTGGGAGGGTTTTTGGGGTCGGTGGGTGGTTGATTGGGGGATTGAAGGTATTCCGATTAGGTAGGAGGTTATTTTTGGGTGATTGCTAGGGTGATTATGACAGAATGACTTGATGGTTATGATGGGTTGCCATGTAAGAAGATGAGGAGGTGGGGTCAATGATAGGTGTAAGAGTGGATTACTATGGAAGGTGGTGGCAACGATGGTAGTGGTGGCAATGGAAGTGGCAGTGAGGTGGTGGTATGGTTGTGGGGGAGAAGAGACATATAAGAGAAAAAAATTTAACCCCTTTAAACAGGTTGTAGGTTAACAAGTCTATTATAAGAAGATGGGGGAAAAGGTGGGATTATTTTGAGATTATTGAAAGGTGAAATTATTTTGAACAGAGTGAAGAAAGATGGGATTATTAATATCAATTTTTCTCAGAAGAAAATGAAACACCAGTTACTGTTAATTCCACCACAAGACTGCCCTGATTAGCCGCCACAAAACTGGTATATTGAGCGAACTTGTGCAAACCCTATTGTAGGGAATATTTTAAGCATCCCACACTTGAGCCCCACTGTGATCATACACTTAAGCTTGGTGGCGTCCAAAGGGAAGGAAGCTAGAGCAAAAGAGTCGCCAACAAGTTTTAGGAACTTGTAAACCGTTCACAGGGTTAAGGTTATACCCCTTCACGATCCATGAGATCGCTAACTCCATAGTGGTCCTAAACCATGATTGGATATTCGGGGATGAAGGTATAAATCCAACCTAAAAGAGATTGAACCTGCCCTAAATAGGCCTCTACTTTATTCTTCTCATATATTCATGTGCGCTTTCCGATCAACATCCAATCAATATATTAATCCTAAACCTGCTTAATCTATGTTGGTTGATATTAATGCACAAATAAATCTATTATTGGCGATCACATGAATTAAAATCATATTAGCCTAAAATCAAATTAATAATTATCTTATTAAGCGTGATTTCAAGTACAAAAATTCCCTTTAATCGTGCAAGAGAGGGCGTGATCAAGCAATAACAATAATATATCAAGCAACATAATATATTAATACAACAAATCATCATAATAATAATATTCTCATCAAAGCATTATATTAGCAAGATCCCAAGCATAATACTAACATGATTAATAACAAATCCTAGCATGTCACTAAGCAATAAAAATCAAAGCTTTATCCCTGATATAATACTAACATGATAGAAGAAAATAAGAAGCAACCTAAACATGATACTAGAAAACAATAAATAACATCCTAGCATGATACTAGGGATTAATAAAATCTAAGCATGCTTTCTAAAGATATATAGTAATTGAATTACTCATTTTGTTGCCTCGTATCTCTTTCTATCAAAACAATACACACGTTAGTAACTTCAATAAAAATATTAAATCAAACAATTAATAATTGAAATATGGATTTGGGACCAAACCCTCAGAAATTATCAACCTTTTACGTTTAGGGCAAAGGCAACTTCGAGCTTGGATAGGTGTGTCTAAGTCTCGTGATGGACGAATATTGTATTTTGAAAAGGGGAAGCTTAGAAAGAGGGAGAAAGAATAAGCTTTTAGCTTTGAGAGAGAGAGAGAATAGAATAGAAAGATGATTGTTGATGATTGAAAACAGGGAAATACGACCCTATTTATAGAGAAAAACATTCGAAAGCGATCAGAGAAGATCGAATTTTAATCGAAGTAAAACTGCATCCATCGCGGCGCAATGAAGCTGCTAGATAACTATTAGCCGTACGGAATCCTTTTTCGAATATAATTCGATAATTAGAGTCCGTACTTTATCTTTTAAAATCAGATTAAATCCTTTAAAACACTTGTTTTATTCCAACTAAAATACTTTATCTTTTCTAAAAATATAATTATTAATCCTAATCTCTTTAGAACCTAAAATAACCTTCTAGATTACTCTAGAAATTAAAGCAATTCCTAATGACTTTAGGAATGATAATTAAATGGACCCTCCACTTGATCATTGGGTCACCCATAAAAACTCATTTAATATCCAATTTAATATTTGGGCCATAACTTCCTCATTATTCATCGGAATTGGGCTTATAATATATTGTTGGAAAGCTTTTTTCGATCCCCATCCAACTACACTATTATTGGACCCTTATCATGGACCAAACTAAATTGGATTGGACATTTTCATGAATAAGGTACGGAAAGGAATATTTTTGAAAACATAAAGAATCATTTTCATTAAAAGTAGAGGAATCACGAGACTCTTTCACATTTCACCTCGTTTGATAATCAAATGACGTGAAAGGTACTCATCACTGGGTTTGGTTTTGGGGAGACACAATTTGGTGTCTATATAAGCCCCCACTTTGATTGAGTTTGGAGAAACGTAAGTTTCGAAAACAAAAGTCAAAGTAGCGATAGGGACGAAGAATGATTCCGAACGTTCGGCGATTCTAAATCATTCTTGTAACGCCGATACCTGCAAAATAGCATTAGTTAAACTCTCTCAACTTTTAATCAATTATCATTCTAATTAAATTAGATTAGATTAGTTTAGTCTCTCTCTTAGGGTTAGATTGTGATTTCCTCCATTGTAGAACTTGGATCTTCTTCAAACTTTGTCAATTCAAGTCTTCCTTTAGTAATCTCGTTTTCCCTATCTCTTCACTCTAGTTCATTGCTTTCTTTTGGTTTGCTTATTGTTTTGTTGATTCATTACTTGCTTATTTGTTCTTGCTTGTTTGATTTTCATGTTCAACCTTGTTAATTATGCTTTCTTACATTGTTTAGTTTTCATGGTTAGTTTCTCTTACCTAGGCTAAGTTTTTAGCTAGGGGAAGGGGGTGAATTACATGGATTATTATTGATGATTAATGATGATTTGATTGAACTCATGCCATAAATTGATGAAAGATATGATTTTTGATAGTTTGAGATTATTAGTAGCACATTATTTGATGTTCCCTAATTTGAATGCATGAGAATGATTTGAATTAGATTAAGATCACCTTTACTTTGATGATTGCATGAAAATGAATTATTTAAGTAGAGTTTTATGTATTGTGCACTCTTAATCTCTCGATTTTTTTGGAGTCTAATTGGATGTGCGAAAGTGATCTCGATTAGGCCAAGACCTCATTCATTGATTTTCTTAGACAATTGCATGAGAGTGAGTTGTTTAGGTAGAATTTAGCATTCTATGGCATGTTCTTCATGATAATCATCGTTGTTCACCTTTGTTTAATCGTGTTTGACACCCCCGTACCCCCTAGAGTCGTTTCCCTTTGGTTTAATCCTTCTTTATCTTTCTTTCTTTATTGTTTTAGAGTCTTTAATCAAAGAAAACCAACAAAAATTTACTCTCCTTTGACTCTTGCATTAGTGAATTTGGTGTTTAAACTCGTGTGCTTCCTTTTGGGTTCGACCCTTTACTTGCCACTAACTAGTTTAGTGAAGAGTTTAGGTATTATAAATTTCTAATTTGGTTAGGGTTAGTAGTCCCAACGACCTACTCCACCGTGATCATTGACTAATTTGTACTCTATTTTGTTTCTAGTAAATATTACTTCGTTTCTTATGAAGATATTGGTTAATACCAAGGTCTTCTTTCTCCCACATGTCTATCTATTAATCTTATTAATTAGTATATTTTAATCTTTGTGTGAGACTATAGGGAATAATTTCAAGCATCCCACACTTGAGCCCCATTGTGATCATACACTTAAGTATGGTGGCGTCCAAAGGGAAGGAAGTTAAAGCAAAAGAGTCGCCAACAAGTTTTAGGAACTTGTAAACCGTTCACTGGGTGAAGTTACACCCCTTCATGATCCATGAGATCGTTAACTCCATAGTGGTCTGGAACCATGACTGGATATTCGGGGATGAAGGTACAAATCCAACCTAAAAGAGATTGAACCTATCCTAAAAATAGTCCTCTACTTTATTCTTCTCATATTCATGTGCGCTTTCTGACTAACATACAATCGTTAGATTACCCCTAAACTTGTTTAATCTATGTTGGTTGAATATTAATGCACAAACAAATCTATTATTGGTGATCACTTGAATTAAAATCACACTAACCTAAACAAGATTATTAATTATCTTATTAAGCGTGATTACAAATACAAATTCCCTTTAATCCTGCAAGAGAGGGCATGATCAAGCAATAACAATAATATATTAAGCAACATAATAACAACAATCATCATAATAACAATCACAATCTCAATCTCATGAAAGCATAATATTAGCAAGATCATAGGCATGATACTAACAAGATTAATAACAAATCCTATCATGTTACTAAACAATAAAGATCAAAGCTTTAGCCCTAACATGATACTAACATGATAAAAGAAATAGGAAGCAACCTAAGCATGATACTAGAAATCAATAAATAACATCCTAACATGATAATAGGAATTAAAATAATATAAACATGCTTTCTAAAGAAATATAGCAATAAAATAACTTACTTTGTTGCCTCGTATCTCTTTCTATTAAAAGAATACACACGTTAGTAACTTCAAGGAAAATATTAAATCAAACAATTAATTTAAATAATTGAAATAGGGATTTGGGACCAAACCCTTAGAAATTATCAACCTTTCACGTTTAGGGCGAAGGCAACTTCGAACTTGGATAGGTGTGTCTAAGACTCGTTAATTCGGTATGGTGCTTGTAAAAGGCTAGGCTAGAAAGAGGGAGAAAGAATAAGCTATTGCTTAAGAGAGTAAGAGAGTAGAATAGATGATTGTTGATGATTGTGAATGAAAAAATACGACCCTATTTATAAGGAAAAAGGTCTGGAAAACGATCAAAAAAAGATCGAATTCCATTCGGAGTAAAACTGCTCCCATCATGGCGCGACAGTGTCCATCGCGGCGCGACAGCTCCATTGCGACGCGATGGCTTTGTCGTTTCGCGATGGTTCACGTGCTAACTCAAAGCCGTATAGAGTCCTTAATCTAATTAAATTAGACTAATTAACGTCCGTACTTATCTTTTAAAATCAGATTTAATTCTTTTAAAACACTTGTTTTATTCCAAACAAAATTCTTATATTTTTCTAAAAATATAATTACTAGTTCTAATTCCACTAGAATTTAAGATAACCTTCTAGATTATTCTAGAAAATTAAAATCAATCCTAATGACTTTATGAATATTAATGGGCCCTCCACTTGATCATTGGGCCGTATATAAAACTCATTTTGGGCCTAATTTAGTATTTTGGCCATAACTTCCTCATTATTCATCGGAATTGGGTTTATAATATATCAATGGAAAGCTCTTCTCGAGCCCAATCAAACTACACTATTTTTGGACCATTATCATGAACTAAACTAAACTGGACTAGACATTTTTATAAATAGAGTACGAAAAGAAATATTTTCGAAAACAGAAAGAAGTATTTTATTAAAACAACCGCATCACAAGACTTTTCACATTTCACCTTGTTTGATAATCAAATGACGTGAAAGATATATAAGTTTTGGTTTTGGGGAGACACAATCTGGTGTCTACAGAAGCCCCCACTTTGACTGAGTTTGGAGATATATAAGTTTCGAAAACAAAAGTCAAAGTAGCGATAGGGACGAAGAATGATCCAGAACGTTCTGCGGTCCTAAATCATTCTTGTAACGCCGATACCTGTAGTCTAGCGTTAGTTTAAACAGATAAAAGAGTTAAGAAACGCGTATCTTGCACCGTCAAGCACACGCCTTTGGGGTAACCGCATTTTGTTGTATTTGATACGAGACTTCCACGATACCTTGTAAACGCCATCTGAAGGTAACAATACCTCGCTATCTTCATTTGTTTATGACAATCCTCCACAGTACCTCGGGAACATCGTCGAAGGTTACTGTACCTCGTCATCTCCAGTGTTGTGGAAATACCTCGTCACGGTAGTACCTCGCCACTATAGACAATCTCCTCTCTACTTCGGGATATCGTCGAAGACCGCTACTTGTAGCCATCTTTAGTTTTGCTGTGACAATCAACCTAAGAAGATTATCGAAGACCATCGCTTGTTGATCCTCAGTTTTCTAGTGCTTCGCTGATATATTTTGCTGTGATTGCTTGTTGTGCCAGTACCTCGGCGCATTTTGTAATGAGCCGGTACTTTGGCGCTTGTGCTTGCTTGTGAACCAATACCTCAGTGCTTGTGATGAGCTAGTAGGCACTTTAAGTAAAGTGAGATGATCGTCGTCAAGCAGATCACTTATCGCGATTGTAATCGTGCCGACTACTAATCATGTCAATTTGCTTATAGGGGCTAACTGGCGTACCAAGGAACCCAACTGCTGAACAACGTCCACATAACCATTTATGGGGCCTTGGAGTTGCATCGCTGAGGAAAGGAGAGCCAGCGTACGCTGCCACGTGTCATCGCAGCGCGATGGAATCGGGTTTCCGAAATAAAACCCTTTTCTTCCTCATTTTGTCGCTACTGTTTTCTTTTTCCTTGGTTTTCGCTCAAACCTTCACCTTGGTCGTTCTTGCTCGTTTCTCAACCAAATTCGCTCAAATTTGTTGCAAATCAAAGCTCTTGATCTCTAGTTTGCCGATCTATTTAAGTTTTGCTCAATCTCCTCTCGATTTGGAGGAATTTCGTGTGTTTTATTTGCGAATTTTTGAAAAATTCGAAACTTCTTTTGCTTATTTTGCTTTGTTTGTCAAATTTCTTGCCATGAAATTGCTTGTTTATGCCTGTATATCACCTTAGGAGTGTTTTTAGACTTGTTTGACTCAATTTGGTGAAGAAACGAACGTTTTGCCATTGTTGGGCTCTTTGAGATAGTGAGAACAATGTGACTTGTTCTTCGTGTTCTTGCTAGCTATTCATGCTCAATTTGTCACAATATTTTTCATAGTATTGCAATAAATTGTTTAATTGCTTGAGAATGTTATTTTTGCTTGAATAAAAAACATGCTCTGTTTTGGTACCACTTACTCTTTTTTTTATTCCGAACATAGTATTATGCGGCTAGGTGAACCTTAGATACTATAGAGCCTTTCATTTACTGTTTTCTTGCATAATCAGCATGTCTCGACGATGCGGTTCAGGCTCACGCTCTCATGGGCTCACCGAGAGGACAAGCTTGTCAACACCGGCGAGGGGACTTCCACTAGCCTTGGGGAGTTCCCTGAGTGGGATGGGCACACCTTGTACTTTGCGCCCTAGTTTCACATTTCAGATCGCGTTCAACTCAGGATGACTGACGAGCGAGTTCGTTGCCACGGTTCAGGCAACGACACCATAGGATAACTGTACGATTCTTACTTACGCAACAACGAGGAGTTGCGTGCGCTGTGGGAGTCTTGTGGTTGCTGCATACTACTTGGGCTCTCTATTCTTTGAAGTCGAGCCGTTTCTTGGTTCGCGCTTTGGTGGAGTTCTTTTGGGACACCACCACCACGTTCCATTTTCCTTGGGGTGAGATGACCGTCACTCCCCTTGACTTCTCTATGATCACCGAATTAGAGTTATGGTCACCTGCAGTTCCTTTTGGTAGTGATACTACCCTCTTCTCTCCTGAGGCAGAGGAGCTACTGGGCCCCATTGTTATTCGGGCCTGCGGTGAGTCTTGACCACTACAGATGAGTAGCCAATTTATTCGGCGGTCTGTGCTAGTAGAGGCTTTTCAGGATGATGCGACCACCTTGGAGCAGCGGGTGCACATTTTTGTTTTGATTCTTCTGTCAGGGTTCTTTTCTCCTGACAAGGGTAGCCGAGTGCTACTCTACTATTTGCCTGCTCTCCGCAACCTTCGAGCGATCAGGACTTTTGATTGGGCCAGCTTGGCTTATGCTGACTTCTTGCTGGGGTTGCGACTCGCCTGTTGTCAGCGTACCTTTGACGAGGAGGTCACACTTTCTAGCTTCTGGAGGGTCATAGAGATATACTCCATTTCTCTTGGCAATAGGTTTATTTTTGTCGTTAGCTTTTGCGGATATTTTCGTGTTGTTACAGGTGTGGTTCTACGAGTATATGCCATCTTTGGCACCAGCCAGGCCTTCGCCTCGAGGGCTCCCTATTGCTGCTAGTTGGGGTGGCTGTTATATCGACCAAACTGCTGCCCTTGTTCGAGAGTTGCTTCTCTCGCTATGCATTGTTCGACATTTTTGTTCACTCTTTTGAATAGGATTCCAACTCATGAGTGTTTATCTTGCAGGGACCTGAGGTTAACTTCCATCCGTGGGCTGATTTTGATGTCCCC
Source organism: Chenopodium album (assembly GCF_948465745.1). Classification (NCBI taxonomy): domain Eukaryota; kingdom Viridiplantae; phylum Streptophyta; class Magnoliopsida; order Caryophyllales; family Amaranthaceae; genus Chenopodium; species Chenopodium album. The sequence goes on along the minus strand of NC_137851.1, from coordinate 35,640,121 downwards.
GCACTAGCTGTCAAGTACACAGCTCATTGGCGCTACTTCCAGGGAACATATGATGTTGTGGTGTACCTGGGCAAGAGAGTTGCGATTCAACACTCTTCGGAGTCTTTTGTCGTTCCTACCCGTCCTCCACGGCATATGATTGATCATACGGACTTGAGAGTTTATATGGGTAGGTCGCCAGCTGGTACAGAGTGGCAGCGTCATAGCCATCCGAACCTTGTGCCGCGGTTGGCTCCACCACCTTGCCCGTTAGAGGAGGCGGAGGTATATTTCGCATCTTTTGATTTGTTCTTTTGGTAGCCCCCAGGGAATTCTAATCACTTAGATTTTATTCCTACAGGCTGCGGCGACGGTTGCGGATTTTATACCAGTGTCTATTATTTATTAGGGGTCTTTCGGCCCAGTTGAGGAGATGATTCCTCTAGCCCTTGAGGAGTGGCCTTTGTGGAGAGGTCGATACCTCGCCACTAGACCTGGGTGAGTTGTCTATCATTATTTTGTTTGTATGCGTGTTCTTTGAGTGTTTCTGACTTTTATTACTTGATAGTTTTCCCGCGAGGTGATGACGAGGATGGAGAGTGGCATGGACGCCTTTCGTTATCAGCTCGTGAGATTGAGTCACCGAGCTAGCTGTCGTCGTGCGAATGATGCACAGAGGTATTTCTCTTTGACTCTTATTTTATTTGTTTTACTCATTTTTCTTACATTTTGATTCGGCTTATTTTTCTATTTCAGCATGTTCCTCCATCACATACTCGTACGAGACCCGAGGATCGGAGAGAGAGATCCGGGTCTGGCTCGAGGCGTCGTCGTACTTCGGTTGGGAACCAGGACAGTCGAGCGGAGTCTGATCGGACTGTGATGGTGGAGGGTGTCGGGTCTTCTTCTGATGGTGCGTCGAGGAGGCCGACTGGCTAGGGAGGTGCGACATCAGCTCCTTTGGTGGGTGGTGGGACGTACGAGGTTGGCTCATCGTCGCAGCAGCCACAACAGCCGGGACCTCAGTAGGGTGAGCCAGGATGGGCTGGCCCTACTCTTTCTCTTCCGACTACTAGTGATCCTGAGGCTGGTGAAGGATTGACTCCGCGGACTGTGCAATTCTTGGATGCATTTGGTGTTCCTCCGCAGTACGTCCTTTGGAGCCGTAGTTGTGCCCGTACTCTTTTTTTTTATTCGTCTTTGTTGGACTTTGTTGGACTTTGTTTTATTTGACACTTATGTTAGATATATTGTACATATATCCTATGATTACTATGTTATTTATCTTTTTACATTTTTATTTTTCATTTTATGTGCATATGAGTGTGTGAAAAATTGTGATTACCTTTTGCGCAAAAAATTCCGTCATTTTTATTACTAATGGAGGGCATCCGACTTCCACCCCCAAAAGGAAAAAAAATGAAAAATAAAATTGAATTTGACCAAAAATAAGCTTAAATTAATTAAACTTAAAATAATCAAAAGGGGATAAGTGTTTGAAAGAAAATTCCCAAAAATAAGTTTGGATAAGGCTTTGAAAATAATCAAAACCGTAAAGTCAAAGCACGAATCTGAATCAAAGTCGGATAACACACAGTCAGCTTAGCGCATTATTCTAACGCGGTAAAAATTGAACCATCGCGGCGCGACACTCCTATCGCGGCGCGATTGTCTTATTTCTCCGAATTCTCCTGGGATTCGGTTTTCGTCAAGTTCTGTTTATAAAAAGCCCCCAAATTCGTCGATTACAGGATAATTTAAGCAGATTAAAATATTTAGCTTATTAATTTTCACACAAAATAGCCATGTCTAAGACCTTTAGTGATTTTACTCGTGAGTGGTGTCGGTCTTTGACTGCCAAAGAGAGAAAAGAGCTTGAATTTTTCCACTTGGGAGGTTTATATGGTATTAAGGGGGTAGATCTTGACATAGATTTTATTCATACTGCCTTAGAATATTGGGATTCAAATATCCATTGCTTCAAATTTGATTATGATGAAATGTGCCCTTTACCGGAAGAATTTGGTGCCATTCTTGGCTTCCCCTCTTTAGATCTTGCAGTAATTCCCACGGTGAGTGAATATTACTATAAAGATTTTGAGCGTTTCCTTAACCTTAGGGATAGGGACTTAAAAGACATAATGCATGGGAATGTAGTAAATTTGAAAGAATTTATAAATTTGTATTTTGATAGACCATGCTCTAAGTCTTTTCATGTTTATAGGAGGAGGGCTTTCCTCTTTTGCATGTTTAGCCAATGTCTTCTTACTAGTGGAAAGATTCATGAGGGTCAAGCAATTTTAGCATCTGTCATAGAGCAAAATGAATCCGGGAGAAATCCAATGCCATAAATTTTTTGGAGAAACTATGCTTAGTTTAGATGAACTAAAAAGAGATCCGAATGCACCTCTTAGAGGTTCTCCAATTTTATTACAGGTAGAAAATCAATACTTTTAATTACAGAAATAATTTTTTTTTAATTTTGTATAGTAATATTAATTTTTGTATTGAATTTTTGCAAATTTGGCTAATGGAAAGGCTTAAATTAATTAGCCCTCCTGACAATGTTGAAAAGTATACACCCAATTGTCTCGTGAGAAGGAAGAAGCGCTTCTCCATAAAGATGGGCCGCCGGGAATGGAGTAGAATCTTTGAAACTCGCGACTTTGCCATTAAATGGGTTGCTCCGTGGTGGAAAATTGAGAAGATGGTTGGTGTCAATAAACAACCTTTTTGCCGTCTTCCAAGTTTGTCCAAATTGACCTTTTACTACCCTTCTAGAGTAAAAAGACAATATGGCGTTGCTCAAACCATTCCTTTCGGGGATCTTCGTCGCCCTTATGAATTTCCGGTTTCACAAGATATAGAAAGATTTGATGACTATTGGTGTGCCAGACCTTTATGGGAAGTTGTTACCCAAAAGGTTTCTCCTTCTTTGTCCGGAGATGTGAAGCAGTGGTTACTTGATAGATCTCAAAAGGACAAGAACAAAGTCCACAACACGCACAAGACTAGTTTTAAAGATCGTCTAGGAGATAAGAAAATTCCTCCTAAAGATCTTCTAGGTGCAAGAATTGAATTCAAGACCCCTATTATGCCTAAGAAGAAAAATACTACTAAGGGCAAGGAGAAAAGAAAAACTGACTCCACAAATAAAAAACATGGTGTAATGGCTATTGGAGAAACTATTGATATTAAGATTGTGTGCAGATCTTCTAAGGGATCCTTATTGGTGAAAGAGATGGATGATGAAGAAGAGGCGGAGAAGAATTGGAAAAGGGCCAGAAAAGAGAAAACAGATTAGAACATTGCTTTTACTATCAATTTATTAGTCAATTTTTATTTTTAAGCCTTTATTTTATTTCCATCAATAATGTAATTTTACTTTTATTTATGCAATTTTCAGGTTTTTAAATTAAATTGACTTTTTTACATTGAATTATTTATTAAAGCAATGAAAACAACTTGAGTTAATTTGGCAAATTGTTCGAGTACGGAAGTTGAAAGTTTCTCGAAATTCACCGAAATTTGCCCAGATTGACGAAAACGAACTGGCGCCTGAATTTTGGATTCATCGCGGCACGACAAACTTGTCGCAACACGATGGCTTTGTCACCGTGCGACAAATCCTGTCGCGGCACGCTGTACTGGAATTTTGTGCGTCGTTGACGTACTGATGAAGGAGTGCGAGGTTTGTAAAATTTAAAGTGGCCGCACCCTGTAAAGGGTTGCCTACGTATCCTTTTCGTAGGAATCAGGCCAAACGTAGCTCTCTTGAGTATGTTACTCAAGTTATCATGGGTAGAATTTCTTAAGTTGGTCAAGATTCATCATATTTGAGAATTCAATTACCATCCATATCAATTAATTTTGCAGCACTTCCTGATAGGATAGTTTTGACGATATATGGTCCGGACCAGTTAGACCTAAATTTGCCTCTTGGGTGTAGAACATTTTTCCTTAATGCTTTTAACACCAAGTCTCCTACTTTGATGTTTCTTGTCTTGACCTTTTTGTTAAAATGTCTAGCCATGCGAGTTTGGTAGCATGGAGTATGATGTAGAGCTTCTAGTCGTTTTTCATCAAGTAGAATTAGCTCTATATATCTTGCTCTAGTCCATTCGACTTCATCGAGTTTGCTTTCCAACGCGATGCGTAGGGAAGGTATTTCTAATTCCACAGGTTGTACGACATCCATTCCATAGACTAAGAAAAATGGCGTATTTCCAGTGGATGAACGAATTGACGTGCGATAACCCCAAAGAGCGAAATGGAGTTTGTCAGGCCAATCCTTGTAGTTTTCTGTCATTTTTTCGATGATAGTCTTTAAATTCTTATTGGCTGCCTCTACTGCGCCATTTTCTTGAGGCTTGTATGGAGAAGAGTGATGATGTTGAATGCCGTATTTTTGAAGCAATTCTTCACATTCCGCTTGAAAGTGAGTTCCATTGTCATTTATCATTTCATGTGGGACTTCATATCGACATATAATGTTCCTTTCGATAAAAAGTGCTACATGTTTTGTGGTGAGTTTTGCATATGATGCCACTTCAACCCATTTTGTAAAGTAATCAATTGCTACTAGGATATATTCATGGCCTCCTGTCCCAGGAGGAGTGATTTTTCCAATAATGTCTATACCCCATGTTGAGAATGGCCATGGTGAAGTATAGGTGTAAAGGAGAGAGGGAGGAACATGTTGTAAGTTAGCGTATATTTGGCATCTAGGGCATCTTTTTACGTATTGATGGCAATGGTAGTCCAATAGTATCCTTGTCGCATTACTTTTTGGGCTAACATTTTGCCATTCATGTGAGTTCCACACACTCTTTCATGGATTATTCTCATTTCTCTTTGAGCTTCCTTTTTTCCTACACATAGGAGAATTCTACCTTTAGGTACCCTTTTATGTAGCTCATCATTTATGAGTACATATTGGGAAGCCAAAAGTCTTAGTGCTCGTTTTGCTCTCTTATCAGCATGGAGTGGATATTCTCCTTTGGTGACATAGTTGAGGATGTCAGTATACCAAGGTTTTTCCTCCTCTTCTTCTTATTCTTGAATTACTTTGTCATCTTCTATAGCTTGGATATAAGCTGGTTTATGCCTTTTTTCTATTGTCAAAGGCATTTGCTCAATTTCCTTAGGAATTCTAACCATTGAGGCTAGTCTTGTCAAGGCATCAGCAAATTGATTTTCCTCCCTTGGTATATATGTGTAATTGACCTTGTCAAGTTGATCGGTAAGAGTTTCTAGGTATGTTTGATACGGAGCTAAACTTTCACTCCTTACTTTCCATCTTTTGGAAATCTGATTGATGATTAAAGAAGAGTCTCCGAATATTCGAAGTTTCTTCACTCCTCATGCCAAAGCTGTTTTGAGGACTACCACACATGCTTCATATTCCGCAGTATTGTTGGTAACGTCGAAATCTAACTTTATGGAGATTGGGACGTGTTCTTCTTTGGGTGACTTTAATAATACTCCTATGCAACAACCTTTTTGGTTTGAGGTTCCGTCGAAGTATAATGTCCAAGTATCATCTTCCGTAACCATCAAGTCTTCGTTTGGAAAATCATTCTCATGTATTGGTGTTGAATCTTGTTTTGGAAAATCTGCTAAGAAGTTTGAGACCACTGATCCTTTAATAGCCTTTTGGGCATAAATCTTACATCGAATTGTGATATGTTTACTATCCATCTTGATATTCGTCCGTTAAGTGTTGATTTCTCGAAAAGATACTTAAGTGGGTCCATTCGAGATACCACATAGACTGTATGAACGAGCATGTAATGTCTCAGCTTAGTTGTGGCCCACACTAGTGCGAGGCACAGTTTCTCAAGTGGTGTGTAGCGTACTTCATACTCGAGCATCTTTTTACTTAAGTAGTAGATGACGTTCTCTTTACCTTCTACTTCTTGTGCAAGCATAGCTCCCATTGTCTCTTTAGTGAATGCTAGGTATAATCGAAGAGGAATTCCTGGAAGCGCTGGTGCTAATACGGGAAGATTAGCGAGATAGGCTTTGATCTTTTCAAAGGCTTTTTGACACTCATCGTCCATATTACTGGCACATTCTTTTTAATTTTCTTGAATATTGGTTCACATATCGTGGTTAGCTTGGATATGAACCTACTTATGTATTGCAACCGGCCAATGAATCCTCAAATTTGTTTCTTGGTCTTGGGCAGCAGGATTGATATGATTGCTTTAATCTTAGTTGGGTCTATCTCTATTCCTCTACAGCTAATGATATAACCCAAGAGTTTTCCTGAGGTGACTCCAAAAGGGCATTTAGATGGGTTTAGCCTCATGTTGTATTTCCTTAGCCTTTCGAAGAATTTTCTTAAGGCTACTTGGTGTCCTGGACGATCTTTTGATTTTACAATCATATCATCCACATAGACTTCTACTTCTTTGTGCATGATGTCATGGAGTAATGCAGTTGCTGCTCTTTGGTAAGTGGCACCCGCGTTTTTGAACCCGAATGGCATTACCTTGTAACAGTAAGTGCCCCACGGTGTTATGAATGTAGTCTTTTCCATGTCTTTTTCTGCCATGAGAATCTGGTTGTACCCTGCGTACCCATCCATAAACGAGAGAAGTGTGTGATTCGCTGTATTATCTACCAAAATATCGATGTGTGGTAAAGGGAAGTCGTCCTTTGGACTTGCCTTATTTAGATCTCTGTAGTCAACACACATTCTTACCCTTCCGTCTTTCTTAGGAACTGGTACCACATTTGCGACCCGTTTGGGGTATTTAGATACATTTATAAAACCTGCTGTTATTTGTTTTTAAACTTCTTCTTTTATTTTAAGAGCTATGTCGGGTTTCATTCGACGTAACTTTTATTTTACAGGTTTCATTCTCGGAATTAGTGGTATTGTGTGTTGAGCTATTTCTCTATTTATTCCTAGCATATCTTCGTATGACCAAGCAAACACATCTATGAATTCTTTTAGTACATTTATTAAATCTCTTCTTTCTTCTTTATTGAGAGTTAGATGAATTTTAACTTCTCTTTTAATGGTTGAATCTTTTGAGATATCAACCGTTTCAGTATTTTCAATTACTGGTGTTTTATTCTCAAGTGTTTCCATTGCCTTAATTATTTCTTTGTCACTTTTATTGTTAGTTAAGCAATGCTCATCATCTTGAGTAAGGGAATGACACGAGAAGTAAGCGGAAGAAGACATGTTATTGAATTTGGAAATCATTACATCAAATAAGGAGATGTCTATGGGACTTGACTACTAACTATCCTATGAGTAGATTTTGATGTAGAAGGGAGAGAAGGAGATGCTACTATAGGAGGTTTAGAGGACTCGACTACAGAAGACTTGAATTCAGACTCAGATTATTCGGACTCGTTAAACATTGGTCCTTGTCCTGTTGTTATGGAGATCTTTCTTCCACTTGGTGTAGTCATCTTCACAGTCTTTCGTCATCCTTGAACTAATCCTTCTGCCGGAGTAATGAGCTTTGTGGGATCAAAGTTTTCTCTTTGCAAGGCCGTTTGGATAAGCGCAGAATTATCGTCGATATGCTTAGGCTCATTTTTCTTGTAGCCAAAGAGTAATCCCATGACATTAAAGTCAAAACATGGGGGCATTTTCTCTATGTGAATAGGGGTTGGAATCTCATCTACGATATTGCAATCCAAGAAAATTTCGAATCCTGGTTGTCTTCTCCCATCTTTGACGAATGGCTCAGGAAATTCGTAACATAGATAGTCCTCACCCTCTCATATGAATTGACCATTTAGAGTGAGAGGATATTAGTCTATTGGGATTGCTTTCTTTTGAGTACGAGCACTCCTCCATGCATTAATTTTTTCCCGGGCTTGCTTAAAGTCTTTCGGAGTCGGTTCGAAACCAAGTCCAAAAGTATCTAAATTAGGAAGGCCGGGCGATCCCATTTGTGTTGCTACTCCCTTCTTCTTTCCTAGAGTCATTCCAGGAAAGTGTCCTTGCTTTCGGAGTATACCATTAACTATCATGTTTGAATGGAGGTCGTAGTGAAGAGGAATCTTCTCATCTTCGTCAATAAAAGAGACCTCTTCAGCATTGAAACCCCATAAGTCTTCATCATTCTCGTCATGCTCCACATTTATGAGGGGTTTGTCAATCGCCTTGATCCTCATTGGGGAAGCATCGATTGTGACGGGAATTCCTCCAACTATAGCCTTTACTTGTTGATGAAGGGACGACCTTAAGGTCATAGAGCCAAGGGCGTCCCAATAACAAGTTAAAATAAGCTTTTATGTCTACTACTTGGAAGGTGGTAGCATGTTCAATAACTCATGCCGTGACATTCATCGTCATAGTTCCAAGAGCTTGGCGACGAGTGTTGTCATAAGCTCTTATGCCTTGCGTAGATGGAGATAAGTCTTCATCTCTTATTCCTAGCATCCTCGCAGTTCGAAGTGGACAAACATTGATTGCTGACCCATTATCTACAAGAGTCATTGTGTTTATCACCTTCAGGAGGTAAATCCTTGTCAGAAAAGGTGATTAAATTAATGGGACTAGGGAGATCACTCGTGAGGAAGTTAGCTAATCCCTCAGGAGTGGTTTCTGAGTCTATTCCTACTTTAGCCAGAGCATCCATTACCACAACTCTATGTTCACGGGATGTGGCTAGTAATTTCCATACATTCATCTCGACCTTAGTCTTCTTAAATTATTTGACAACATCATTGTCTTATATGATTGGTATGGAAACATGCTGAGTAGTAGGAATGGGTTGTGTTGTGATAGGAGGTTGCATTCTCCCTGATACTGTGAGGACGTCGATAGGAGAATCCTCTTGATCCCAAATGTCATCAACTGGATATGTTGAGGAAAGTGGAGTGTCTTGTATATCTTTGAGGTAAACATCCTCATCATCACTGTCCTACACTCCATTAACCAATTCTGAAAATACCTCATTGTCTGGTCGAATTTGTACCAATTTCTTACAGTCAATTAATCCTTGAACTAAGTCCTTGAATATGAAATAGTGTTCTATGGTATGTCCTCCTGATTGATGATAGGCATAGTAGAACCTATCTGTCATTTTGAGTGATTCAAAAGGTCTTGGCTCGAGAGGTTTGATCTTCTCATTCTCGAAGAGCTTTTGAAACATATTCGCATAAGTGGTCCCAATAGGTGTATATGACTTGTTACTCCTTTTAGGTGTTTCGACTACTTTGAGAGAGAAGGGTTTTCTTTCGGTAGTCTTAGTGGGTGTCATTTTTTCGACCATGCGTCTTTTCTCCATCTCTTTTGCTTCTTGGAGAGCATGGTGAAGTGTGGCCATCACTGCCCTTTGTTGGGTCATTGTTACCCTCATTGTGTTTATGAGCACCCATATATCTTCCTTAGAAGCTGGCTCCTTATTTGGAGGAAATTCACTCATAGCATCGAAGAAAATGTCCTCCTCTTCCTCACTAGCATGAGTTTCTTTAAGTGGTTTGATGAGAAATGATAGGTCAGCGTGACCTTCCTCATTAGAAATGGCCAAGGAATCTGAAAGTGGAGCATTATTGATGCTTGGCTTCATGCTTTTAGGAGGTAATGGAAGTTTACTACTATCTATTAGATCCTGAATTGCCTCCTTTAACTTCCAGAAGTTTTCAGTAGGATGACCCCTGCCTTGATGATATTTGCAATGTGCAATTGGGATTCCAACTAGCCGTCCTCCTTTTGACCGGTGGATCTCCAAATGGTCCAATAGGAGTTATGAGACCTTTTGTATGAAAACGATCAAATGATGTGTCATAACTCATGCCAATAGGTGTGTAATTTTTCCTTAATGGCTTCTTTTGTCCTTGATTATTCATAGCTAGGACCTCATTCAGATTAAAGGTGCTAACATTGTTTGAGTTGGTAGTTTTGGAAGAAGAAGGATTGTCGTTCTTCTTTCCTTTCCAGCCACTATTGGAAGTGTTAGCAGCTTTTTGTTTTGCAAGGTCGTCCTCGATGTTGATTCCTATGTCATAGACGACCTTGAAAGTACTCAAATTTCTTTGGTATTTGAGATGCTTAGAGTACTTTTCTTGGAGGTTCTTGATGAACATCCTTACAGATTCTTTTTCAGTGGGAACCTCAGCCATTTTGGCAGAAGTTTCCCCCCACTTATTAAAGAAGGAGGTGAATCCTTCATTCTCCTTTTGCTTCCACATCTCAAGTTCTCTATGGTCAGTTTCAACTTGAATGTTGCATTTATATCTATCTATGAAAGCGTTTGTTATTGAATCCCAAGAAGAGATCTTCTCTTTATCAAGGGAAAAGAACCATTGTTGACAAATGGTTTCTAATGACAATGAAAACAGCGAATGAAAAACCTTCTTATTAATCCCCTTAATATTCATTATTGTTTCAAAAGCTCTTAAGTGGAAGTATGGATTGTCAGTTGGCGTGAATCTAGGGATGTCATTGGCATTGAACTTCTGCGGAAGAAGTTCCTTATCCACCGAGACCCCTTGTGAGCTAATCCCCTGAAACTTATAGTCATTAGAAAGCTTGCTCAAGCTTTCTTCCATTTGTTCCATTTGTTGTTATTTCGCAAGGTCATTAACTTGAAGAGCAATGGTCTTCATCATCTCAGTTAAACTAGCAAGATTCTGCCTAAGTTCATTGACTTCTTCCTGAGTTGCCATTTTCTTCTTAGCTTTTCTCTTTTGTCAAATCGGTTTATCAAAGAGTAAGACTTAGACGAAAGCGTTGTCCTTGATTATTAGTCCTTCCTTTCTAGCCCAAGACCTGTAAATTAAACCATATTTGACTTAATGACTTGACTTAAATTGGCTTTGACTTTATTAGTTTTAAAGGCAAAAAAGCAAAAATAGGGTGTATATTTTTGGGAATCAAGTATAGGGTTTAAGCAACATGGTTTCGTTTAATTTGGAGGATTAATATCTGACTTACCCCCCTAAAAAAAGTGACGGAAAATACGCGCACACAAGACTCTCTAGACATGGTCATGGTGAACATATTTACAAAGTGTGTGTTTAAGGAAGTGAGTGAAAGTGACATGCTTTGACACTTGTGTAAGACCATGGGACTATGTGCAAAGAATAAATACAGTTTCCTCCGTTAATAAAAAGGTTAATTAGACTCAGCGTGAAGACTCGAACAAAAAAATGGACTGTTGTCGAAGCAACGGCACTGTCGCGAAACGCCAGAGGCCATCGCGGCGCAATAAGATAATCGTGTCGCGATTGACACCATCGCGTCGCGCCACAGGTCTGACCTTCGCGTCATTATTGATGCGTCGGTCTGGGCCTGTTTCCAGTGTTCTGCTTTAAAAAGGACAAGCCTAAAGTCTTACTAAGTTAGTTTAATCAATTTATTAAACTTTAATTATTCATATTCATTAATTAATTAATTAAGCAAAGTCCTACATAGTCATTAATTAGTTTATTTAAACTCTTTAACAAGTCAAACAAACGGTTAATGTAAATATGCACAAGCAAAGATGCACAAGTAGGCAAGTAAGCACAACATGATGCAATGAGTTTGCAACCTAACCATGACTCTAGTTCTCTGAAGTTCAAGGATAAGGGTTGGTTAAAGAGGGTCAATGGTTATGAATCCGGATACATCGCGCGAAAGCCTTACCTTTGGAAGGGTTGGCGCGTATGGATGGGACCCCGCAAGTCACTAGTGGAAAATATGCTATCTGTAACGGGCAAAAACACCTCATCCGTAACTGGCAACGAGCGTTACGAATGCGACCGTTACGGAGAGCAATTGTTATTTGTAACAGGTAACGAGCGTTACGAATGTGGCCGTTACGGATAGCAATTGTTATTTGTAACGGGCATTGTCCGTTACAAATAAATAGTTATTTGTAACGGGCAACATAAATGCCCGTTACGAATAAGTACTTATTGTTTCGGGGTTTTTTATGTCCCTCGGGAGAGTTACAGCTCTAGACCGGATTCCGCAAGGACGCTTATACCTGCAAAGCAAACGGAGCACCGAATGGTCGGTGGTCCGCCTCCGAAGATTAAGTTAGTACGGTATTCGGAGTAAAACGTGCGGAAATTAAGTTATCTGCTCGGATTCCAAGCTCAGGTGCCGTCTGTTTCTTGAGAACGACAACTCTGTAATTAATGCCAATGTAACGACCCGTCATAAATGAGGGAAGTGTCCCTATTTATAGGGTCGTTGGGAAGTGTGCCCTCCCTAGGGTTTGATGACCTAGGGATTAGGACACGCCGTTTTGCGGCGCCTCAAAGTTTGGGCCTTTAAAGGCCGCCTTTTCAGAAATGATATCCGAGTGACACGTGTCATACGTCCTGAGAGGCCATTTGGGCGCCTCCTAAGGCGACACGTGTCGCTCTTTCATTGGTCCACTTGGGATCATTAAATACTCCAATTCAGGAGCTGTTTGTGCTCGACACGTGTCACCATCTGGAAGGTCCAAGATGGTGCCCCCTCTAGTGACACGTGTCAAAACGCTGTTTGGGCCACTTGGCGGGGTATAAAATACCCAAAATACTTATTTGTAACGGGTGTTTCAACTACCCGTTAAAAATAACTACTTATTTGTAACGGGCAAATCAACTGCCCGTTACAAATAAGTAGTTATTTGTAACGGATATTTATATTTCCTGTTACAAATAACTACTTATTTGTAATGGGCATTTATATTGTCCGTTACAAATGATGTTCAGGACATGTGAAAAAATTAGGGGTATTTGTAACTAACACCATTTTGCTAATTACAAATACCCCCAGTCATATTTCCTACTTTTTTTTTTTTTTTTTACTATATTTATATTGGTTATTAATCCAATGAAAATATCAAACATTATACATACCAAATCCAACTATATTTCTCAAAAGTTACATATACATAGTAAAGCAACACATATATTATGGCACCACAAAAAAGATTAATTAGGATTACACATAATTTCAACATCCCCTTTTAATTTCAGGGGTGTTTAAGCCCTTTCTAATTTTAGGAGAGTTTCGTTTAAGCCCCTTTAAATTTCAGCAGTCTCCTTTTAATCATTCCCTTTTAACTTCAACCTCCTCCTCCAAATTTTAGCAGCCCCTTCTAATGTACATGGACTTTATAGTCGAGCTGCAAAAAACATAACACAAAAAATCAGATAATTTAACTATGGAAATTCTTCAATATACTCCCTAATCAAGCTAATTTTTCCTACCTTTACTTGAAGTTATAGTGCAAAAAAAAAAAATGTTAAAAATAATTGAAGCATGAACCTTGGTAATGATACTTAAATCAGGAGAATATGCCCCTTCACTAGCATACGAAGCAGCCTGCTCGTTTGTGTAAGGTTGAGGAAACGATCACTTAATCTTCAAGGCTAAGTAAACATTATTTTTCCCTCATCATTAGGCCCATCAACAACCTCAAACTCCAACCTCATGCCTATAAAATCAGTTAATCTGGAGTCATTTACAATAAATAAAGGAAAAAAATAATACGGGGATCAACTATGTAACACTATATCGAAAAAATCGTACAAAACAAAATTCAATCAAATGGAAAATATATACATTCATCCTTTTCTTATCTCTACCTGAACACCAAGTCATAATAACATACGCAATATCATGAAATCACTATAATTAAAGTCATAGTGTAAATAATCATGAAAGCACTAAAATCAAACACCATCACAACAATATAAAGAGTAATTCATGCAAATATTTATAAAAAAACCCTTAAATTCAAAATATGAAAACACACCTAACTGACCAAATCACACCCATCATTACATGTCATAGCCTGAATGGAATTCAACTCACATCCATTAGTTTAGCCTATTTAGGTTTTATATTAACAGTCTGAACTAATTTATGGCTAGTATCACTTAAAATCATCATTCCTTTTTTTTATTTTTTTCTTTTTTTTTTTGATAGGCATCTAAATCAACAGTATTACATCTCTTCTTTTCATCTTACTGCCACTGCTACTACTATTCTCCTTTTGCTGCTACTCTTCTCCATTTTAGTGAAATTTCAATTAAAAAAAAAAACTCAATTCAGAAATTCATGAGAAGATTCAAAATTCACATACAAGCATAGATCGTTAAAAGACAACATATTTTAAAAACCCATATTTTAAAAGACAAAACATTTTAAAAACCCATATTTTTTTCCCTTCATGCAATTCCCAACCGTTCATTTAAGATATCGACTGTTCATTTCATGAATAAAATAGAGGGGATCTCGTTCATAACAATAATGATCACTGACAATAAAAATTAGTAGAAAAGTCATTTACAAAGCAAACAACCCACGTATGTAATAATGTATACATACAAAGTATAACATTATTAAATTAATACATACAAAGTATAACAAAATTAACAATAACAATGAGAATTAAAATCAGATTATTAACACAACAGATTTAAATCCTAAACTTGACTAATTCCAATCAAAACCCACCAAAAAAAAAAAAAAAAAAAAACTGATCAAACAAATATTACACATAATGAATGACATAAACATGATCATATCTCATTAAAAACATTTCTTATAAATTAACATGAAATACACAATCTAATCAATAAAAATTACATTGATAAAAATAATTAAAATTACCTTGGAGGCAATCACAATTCTTAGCCTCTTTACGAAGAACATCAAGAACAGAGTCAATAAGTTCAGCACCTTCGGTGTACTGACCTTTAGCCCAATTATTACCAGCACCAGACTGGCCAATGAAACATTACTCTCCTAAAATTTCTCAGTAATCCTAGCTCAAATTCCTACTCCTTTGACAAAATTAAACAATCTACATTATAATCACACTAAAATTACCAGAAAAATTCTTAGTTTTCTACAACAAAATCAACAGAAACTATTAATTAAAAAAATTGCAAAAACTCTTAGTAATCAAACAATCAAACATACAAATTTAAGTTCAATTCAGCATAATCTGAGTTCAATAGAGAGAAAATTACAGTGAAGAATGAACCGACTTGGACGGAAAAGGAAGAGGCAAACACAACTTCTGGCGACAAGACCTAGCACGACCGAATTAACGACAAAAACTGGAAAGTTTGCCGATGAAAGTAGAATTGGAGAATCGAGACCAAAGGGTTCTGAAATTCTCGGATTGATCATTCTCTTGCGAAGGTGATGCAATTTCCATGGAGTTTCTCCCTCCTGATTTGGATTCATGGCTTTGTTTTGGCGCCGTTGACGATTACAACCGCTTCGCCGGAGTAGTTCTCAACTTGTAATTCAACTACAGACAATTATCAAAATTAAATCAAACAATTATCTCAAAATAAACAAAAAAAGTATATCAGATCCAAGTAGTAACAAGAAAAAAAACAATTTAATTATAATTAGAAATTTGAATTAAAAAAAACAAGAAAAACTAAATTTATATTTTAACCTAAATTAAAATAGAATCTAAAATTGAAAAACCTGGACCAATTTCATGCTCGGATCGACATCTCACGGCTCGGAAGTTGACGCTCCTGGCATAACGGTGGGCGTAAAAAGCTTGCGAGGTGGTGGACTGGTGGGCGCGAGAAGCTCTGTAATGCGGTGCCTGGTGATTTGAGGAGAGAGAAAGAGAAGAAGAGTGAGGAAGAAGAGAAATGCGGAAAGAAACAGAGATCTTTGAGGAAAAATGCGGCTGGGAGAAAGTGGGAACAAAATAAGGTTTTAAACCCTAGAGCTTTATTTAGTTGTAACGGGCTTTTTATTTGTCCGATACAAATATTAATTGTCTGTAACGGGCATTTATTTTCCAGTTACAATTATTAATTTTTTGTAACGGGCATTTAATTGCCCATTACAAATAAGTTTTTTCCGTAACGATTGTATATTTTGCCCGTTACAATTACTCTTTTTGTAACGGATTTTATCATGACCGTTACAAATAGGGTGTCACAAATGACAATTTTTCCACTAGTGAGTTAGACTTGCTTCCATGGTTTGGTGAATTCACAAAGTCGGACGTACCCTTCGTTTCAATGAGCGTTCGATTGGTAGATGGAGCGTGAATTCCCAGAGGGTTATGACCATATGTAGAACACATATGAGTTTAGAAAAGTGAGAAAACTTCAATCAGGAAGTAAAACCGAGCAAACAGTACTAGAACCAGTCGAAACAAGAACGCAGATTTTTGGCTCGGTATTGGAAGAACTTGGCGCGAGACAACAGGGACCATCGCGAGAAGATAGCCCTGTCGCGATGCGATAGCCGCGATCGCACTACGACGGGCACTGTTTTCTCAGCGCCAGTTCCTACATGTCTCAGCAACTCTCTTTATTCTTAGAATTTTCCAGTTTTTCGCAGCGTTTTTTAGATTCTAGTTGTGAAAGATATTTCCCAAATTTCCTACGTGTAAAAATCCTATGTTTTTGACACATTACGAATGGTCTATCCAATGCGGACCTTTTTTATGCTTATGCCAATAATGTCAATTAAAATTACACACATGAATACTTAGAACTTTTCGAGTCTCATCCACACATTCTAAATTATTGCAAAAATAAATTTTAGGAATTAAAATAGAAATCCTCCCTAGTGGAGTGGCAAAAAACTATAGGGAATAATTTCAAGCATCCCACACTTGAGCCGCTCTATGATCATACACTTAAGTATGGTGGCGTCCAAAGGGAAGGAAACTAGAGCAAAAGAGTCACCAACAAAATCTTAGGAACTTTTAAATCGTTCACAAGGTGAAGGTTACACCCCTTCACGATCCATGAGATCGCTAACTTCATAGTGGTCTGGAACCATGACTTGATATTCGAGGATGAAGGTAAAAATCCAACATAAAAGAGATTGAACCTGCCCTAAAAATAGGCCCCCGCTTTATTCTTCTCATATTCATGTGCACTTTCTGACTAACATTCAATCATTAGATTAACCCTAAACCTGTTTAATCTATGTTGGTTGAATATTAATGCACAAAAAAATCTACTATTGGTGATCACTTGAATTAAAATCACATTAGCCTAAACAAAATTATCAATTATCTTATTAAGCGTGATTACAAATACAAATTCCCTTTAATCCTGCAAGAGAGGGCGTGATCAAGCAATAAAAAAAATATATTAAGCAACATAATAACAACAATCTCAATCTCATGAAAACATAATATTAGCAAGATCCTAGGCATGATACTAACAAGATTAATAACAAATCCTAGCATGTCACTAAACAATAAAGATCAAAGCTTTAGCCCTAACATGATAGTAACAAGATAAAAGAAATAGGAATCAACCTAAGCATGATACTAAAAAGCAATAAATAACATCCTAACATGATAGTAGGAATTAAAATAATATAAACATGCTTTCTAAAGAAATATAGCAATAAAAAACATACTTTGTTGCCTCGTATCTCTTTCTATCAAAAGAATACACAAGTTAGTAAATTCAAGGATAATATTAAATCAAACAATTAATTTAAATAACTGAAATAGGGATTTGGGACCAAACCCTCAGAAATTATCAACCTTTCACGTTTAGGGCGAAGGCAACTTCGAACTTGGCTAGGTGTGTCTAAGACTCGTTAATGCGGTATGGTGCTTGTAAAAGGCTAGGCTAGAAAGAGGGAGAAAGAATAAGCTATTGCTTAAGAGAGATAAGAGAGTAGAATAGATGATTGTTGATGATTGTGAATGAAGAAATACGACCCTATTTATAAGGAAAAAGGTCCGAAAAACGATCAGAAAAAGATCGAATTCCATTCGGAGTAAAACTGCTCACATCGCGGCGTGACAGTGTCCATCGCGACGCGATGGTGCCATCGCGGCGCGATTGCTCTATCGTTTCGCGATGGTTCACGCGCTAACTCAAAGCCGTACAGAGTCCTTAATCTAATTAAATTAGACTAATTAATGTCCGTACTTATCTTTTAAAATCAAATTTAATTCGTTTAAAAACACTTGTTTTATTCTAAATAAAATTCTTATATTTTTCTAAAAATATAATTACTAATCCTAATTCCACTAGAATTTAAGATAACCTTCTAGATTATTCTTGAAAATTAAAATCAATCCTAATGAATTTAGGAATATTATTGAGCCCTCCACTTGATCATTGGCCGTATATAAAACTCATTTTGGGCCCAATTTAGTATTTTGGCCATAACTTCCTCATTATTCATCGGAATTGGGTTTATAATATATCGTTGGAAAGATCTTCTTGAACCCAATCCAACTACTCTATTATTGGACGCTTATCATGGATCAAACTAAACTAGACTGGACATTTTCATAAATTGAGTACGAAAAGAAATATTTTCGAAAACAGAAAGAAGTATTTTATTAAAACAACCGTATCACAAGACTTTTCACATTTCACCTTGTTCGATAATCAAATAACGGGGAAGATATTCATCATTGAGTTTTGGTTTTGGGGAGACACAATCAGGTGTCTACAGAGACTAATCATAATTAGTTTTTATTATTTATACTCTTAGTTTAGTCTGTACTAATCAAGTATAGTATGTCAAGGCTCACCTTTGGTTAGCTAAACAACTTCAATTTTTTTTATAATACAGATGGAAAAAAATTCTATGGTTGTTTAATCTTTTATCAGTCTGTTTCTTAAGTTATTATTTCATCAAGTATATGGCAAGGGGAGTGGGGAGTATAATTCACATTTGGTCTCCGGGGATATAATTGTATTAATGTTGAGAATCGGTCTTTTAATTTTCTCTTTTGGAGTCTTTACTCTTCCCAAAAGGCTCCTCCTGCTTAGTGATGCGGTTCAAATTCAGAGCATACAACTCGGTATATAACCACAACATTTTGTACAATTGAAGGAGTAGAACACAACACTTGGTGTTTTTACTACATGTTTTCATATTGATCCTTAGCAGGTATGATTATGTAAATTGCTTGCTATGTTCATATAATAATTTGTTTTTCATTACATTATACCGAGGTTTTGATTTGATTTTTATTAGCTCTTTTTTCCTTAGGTACCAGACAAATGCCAAGTGATTAAGTGTTTACTAGGATCACACGGGTAACTTTTGACTCCTCGTGAAATTTGAGCTCTGCTGCCGGCGAGAGCTGTGCTGCTGGTGTATTTCATGGCAGTAGCATTGTTAAGGTTAGTCCAACTAAATCTAGGATGAAGAGAGATCTCGAGGTGAAAGTAGATAATAAGTCATTGTATAAATTTTTAAATTAGCAGATTTATAGACCATCATATCTCATTCACACCCTGTTCATAGCCTGTGCAGTATGTTGCTTTTGATATTAGCCAATTTATTTTTGCTAAATTATTACCTTATGTTGACAAAAGTTTGAACACTGAGTTGTGAAGAGCTCCGGCAGCATCAAGTACTAGTTAAAGCGATGGATACTGAAGCTGAAGAAGATGCTTCCTAAATTGGTTTACTTGAGAAATTGGAGAACTAGGAGAAAGAAATGATAATGCGGTCCAAACAATTGTTGAAAATATTGTTTAGGGGACAAAATGATATAGTTTTAGATTTTAATTGTTTTTTCATAGTTTAACTAGTGATACTTTAATTTTGTAATTTCCCTTGTATATAACAATATACAAACTTTGAATTTATAATTAATAAAATTCTGATTTTTTTAAAAATTCAAATTTATTATTATTATTATTATTATTATTATTATTATAAAAATATCAAAAAAAACCTACAAAGTCAATCAATTTACAAGAAATTAGTGGGAAGCCGAGATACAATCTAGGTCCCCACCCCTCTAGCTATAGCGAACCTGATCCTGCTGAAGATGTGAGCAGCTGCACGAGCACCAATATCCTAAGTCTTAGCGAACGCCTGAACCCGCTTCAGCAACGCAATAGCATCCTTCTCTAATTCCCCCAATGAAGAAAAGGAGAAAGGAAGAAAACCGTAGCCAATAGCCCTACAACACGCCCCATACTTGTCCCGCTTCCGCTGAGCCGCCGTAGACACAACACGACCAGGAACAAAGTCAGACAACCCCGATAGTGTTAAAGGTGAAGATCCCGTCAAGTCAACACATACATCAAGGCCTCTATCCCAAGAATAAAGCAACACATCTGCTGGTCGAAGAGCCCCGTCATTCCCTTCAATTAACCCAACATTAACCTCCTTTCGAGCAGAAATCCCAGACCGAAAACAAATATCAACAAGAGTGTCACGAACAACGTTGTGCCGATGCTTAATACCCACCATCCCAGCACAAGACACTGCATGATCCCCATAAATATCCCCATCAAAAACCCTTGAGCAAGCAGAACACGGTGTTGAAATGGAGAACAAAGGAACACCCAACCTGTAGCAAAGAACACAGCGGTAAGTCTTACCATTCATAGTTTGACCCAGACCCGATATCGGAACCGCCCGCAACCAGGCCGAAGAGTGATCCCCCTGTTGGGACTTCCATAAGGCAACCTGACGCGCAGATAAGGAGAAAGTGGAATCCGCTGATGCAGTGACCTTCGTGAAATATATATCTGCCAATTTTTTCATGAGTTTGGGGGCAGCGATCTCACTAGGGTTACTCATAAGGTCAGACTCCACAGTCCTGTTAAAAAGACTAAGAGCACCATCGAAGGCCGGACCCGGACCAACAATACCAGAATTGCTAAGAAGCGTAGCCTGAAGACCAGAAGACAGTAGACGTGACGTAAGGAAAGCATAGTGCCGAACATCACCCGCCGAATATACACCCAAACCACCATAAGCAAAAGGTAAGGTGGCAAGTCGCCATTGCCAATCACCAAAACCAGGCCCCGAAGCAGTTACAATGCGCTCCAAAGAAGCCCGAAGGGCCACATCAAAAGAAATCTGTGCCGTTTCAAAAAGACGAGGAAGACAAGTGCGCATAGCAAAGTACAGTTTCGAAACCCCAGTACATGCACGAAGAAGCAACAACTCGCATTGGGGATCATCGAGCTTAGCAACCGCATCCATTAGCACGATGGTCTTCGACACTCTCTGTGTAACAAGCTCACCACAGAAAGAGGAATCATCAATGACAGGACCACCAAGCAACTTAACGCCGTGGACAGGACGACCAATATCTGGAGGAAAAACATCCACGAGACGGCTACGAGGGTCCTCCGAGGGCCAAAAAACTTCCGTTTTCTCAACGTTGACATGGAGTCCGAGACGAGGTCCCTACGCCAAAATCAACTCCAAAACCTTTCCTACCACTAAGGTGTCACCAATAATAGTGCCGTCATCTAAATACCAAGCCTGCAAACATAAATCAAAAGAATCCCTGATTTGGCACACCAACGGATGAAGAACCAAAGCAAAAAGCAAAGGGCCTAGAGGATCACCCTGTTGCACCCCCTGACATGACCATAAGGTATGCTCCCCGTAAAACAGCCTGGCTGGAGTAAAGTAACAGAATTCAACCCATCGCGAGAGAGCTGGACAACGAAGACGAACCTCACGCAACAAAGCCGAACGGTCTACCAAATTAAATGCATTTTGGAAATCCACAAGCAACATAGAAAGGCCAACTTCACTACCACGAGCTTCAACCAAACGATTAACAGCATGAAGAATAGCCTCACCACCCGCCGGCACCCCGACACCAAACTGAAGACCTCCTAGATAGCTTCCTAGACGCGGACCAATTAAAGCAGCCCCTACCTTTGAAACCAGACGCCTCCAAACGGTACCCACCGAAATAGGCCGAATACCACCACCAGGCTTAACAAGAGGCGTAAGAGGAGCACTAGCAATATATTCTCCCAACTCAGCTGGACATTTCCCAGCAAGAAAAAGATTAACCACCTGCGAAATAGAGGCCAACAACTCATCTGAAATAGCAACTGCAGCACCACTCAAACAATCCATAAGGTGTTGAGCACGCAAGCCGTCTCTACCGCATGACGTGCCTCGCGAAAAACGCCTAATCTGATCCAAAACAACAGCATGAGTAGCAATAAGGTGCTGATCAACGGGAACATCCGATAAGATAGGAGCCGGAAAGGAAGGGTGCTTAGCTTGCAAATCTGCAAGAGTAGCATCATTATAAGGGGCAAGAGCAGAAGACGAAAGAACCCTAACCGCCGCAGTGTAATGTCCGTCAGAAATCTTTCTCTTACACTGCTTAATATTACGCTCAGACAAATCAATGTCCTCATCAGCATCCAATAAAGGCGGAGACACATCAGCCAACGTGTCACACACAAGTTGCACAGAACCACCAGGCTCACTCCAAGAACGAATAGCAGAGGTAATACTCTCTTCCTGCCGCTGACGCCTGACACCCGAAGAACACTCTCGGCTACTCCTCGGAGAAAAGGTTTTAAGAACACAGAGAGGCAACACAAGCAACTGAACCCAACAAGAGATGTCATCAGGCTGGCAAATCACCTTATCAAGGGCCCCTTTGAGAACCCGAGAAAAACCCAATTGACACTTAGGAGGAATAGATTTCACCGAACGAAACCGCTTAGATAGCAGATTATTAAGAAGAGCAACATCAAAAGCAAAATGAAGCTCGCGAGACACACCAGGAACAAGATTTGATACCACCGAAGAAGGACCCTGCGGTTTTGGAAAACCATAAAGAACAAAACTCACAACACCATCCCCAGAATCAGGAGGGGCCACAAAATCATTAGGACCAGGACCATGTCGACACTTTGTACGAAGAGTATGCGTCTTGAAACACTCCCCACAAAGCCAAATGCCCATACGACGAAAGGTTGACTCCGCCTCCAAGAAAATAGCTAAATTAGAAGAAAGAGAGTGCCGGGTCAAATCTCGCGCACTTGCACACCAATGACGATCACGAAGATGAGTAAGCAAAGAGGTCTTTGTGAGCCCATTATCCCGATCATCACAGCACCCATTAAGACCCACAAAAGGGCAATGGAACGGAACAATAGGAGGCATAACACCCACGAGAAGATCGCCAAAACCGCACACCCAAATCACACCAACACTACAACAAAACCAGCCTTGAATTCACACCAAAACAGCACCAAAATCACACCCAAACTACACCAAAAACAGCAACAAAAAGCACTCTAAAACTTCACCAAAAATAGCAGCAAAAGAACACCAAAATAGCACCTAAAACAACCCCAAAAATGTACCAAACAAACCGCCTGAAAATTGCACCGACTGACCCAAACAACACCAGAATCTGAAAGGAAAACAACCCGAAAAATTGACCCAATAGCAGCCTGAACTTCGCACCATATCGCACCCAAATACACCCGAGAAACCACCAGAATTTGCACCAGAAACAGACCTGAAACTGCACCCAAAAGAACACAAACTAGCACAAAAAAAATTGCTGCAAAAAACGCAGCCTAAAACACGTGCATAATCAGCCTGAAAACTTGTTAAAAATCGACCAGAATACGCCTGAAAACCTGCCTGAAAACTGACCCGATTACCTGCCTGAAAACTGCCTGTAAACAGCCCCCAAAACACCTGGAAAACCTGCCTCAAAGTCGCCGAAAATCGGGAAAACGGGCAGGAAAACACTAGACTGAACACGCCGGAGAAACTGCGTGAGAACTTGCGCGGATATAGCGCCTCAAAACTGCACCAAAATCGCCCAAAACCACCTGAATTTCGCCCCTAAAAAAACCGAGGACCCACCGGAACCACCTGACTTGAACTCGCCTGACTTGAACGACCCTGATCGCCGGAAAAAGAGCCGGAAAAGGTACCGGAAAAAGGACGTGGAAACCTATCTTGCCCTACCCTAATCGCCCCTAGCATGTAAATTATTATTATTATTATTATTATTATTATTATTAGATATATGACCCATGGCATTAGGGTATATGCACCGTGGCATTAGGTATAGGAAACCATGGCATTAGGTATTATAGCTAATGCCACGGCAATAATGTTGCCGTTGCATCAAGTATTGATCTAACGCAACGGATAATTGATGTTGTGGCATTAGGTCTCATATGCCGTTGCATTAGAACTATTGCAACGCCAGCAGATGCCATGGTACATGGCCGTGGAATTAGGCCTAATGCAACGGAATTTGACATCTAATACAACGAATTTAGGGGTTGAATTAGAACAAAAATGTAGTAGTGATTTTTATTAAAATAGAAAAATTCACGAGACACTTTCACATTTTACCTCGTTCGATAATCAAATGACGTGAAAAGTACTCATCACTGGGTTTGGTTTTTGGGGAGACACAATTTGGTGTCTACAGTGCCGTAGGAAATATTTCAAGCATCCCACTCTTCTGCCCCACTGTGATCATACACTTAAACATGGTGGCGTCCAAAGGGAAGGAAGCTAGAGTAAAAGAGTCGCCAAGAAGTTTTGGGAACTTGTAAACCGTTCACTGGGTGAAGGTTACACCCCTTCATGATCCATGAGATCGCTAACTCCATAGTGGTCTGGAACCATGACTGGGTATTCGGGGATTAAGGTACAAATCCAACGTAAAAGAGATTGATCCTGCCCTAAAAAGGCCTCTACTTTATTCTTCTCGTATTCATGTGCGCTTTCTGACTAACATACAATCATTAGATTAACCCTAAACCTGTTTAACCTATGTTGGTTCAATATTAATGCACAAACAAAACTATTATTAGCGATCACTTGAATTATAACCATATTAGCCTAAACAAGATTATTAATTATCTTATTAAGCGTGATTACAAGTACATATTCCCTTTAATCCTTCAAGAGAGGGCGTGATCAAGCAATAACAATAATATACCAAGCAACATAATAACAACAATCATCATCATAATAATCTCAATCTCAATAAAGCTTAATAATACCATTAGCAAGATCCTAGGCATGATACTAACAAGATTAATAAAAAAAACCCTTACATGTCACTAAACATTAAAGATCAAAGCTTTATTCCTAGCATGATACTAACATGATATAAAGAATAGGAAGCATCATGATATTAGAAATCTTAATTATTACCCTAAACATGATACTAGGAAGCAATAAGACATCCTAACATGATATTGGAATCAAAATAATCTAAGCATGATTTCTATATCAAAATAACAATTAAATTACTTACTTCGATGCCTCGTATCTCTTTCTAATAACAAAATACATGCATTAGTAACTTCAAGGAAAATAATAAATCAAACAATAAAATAATTGAAATAGGGATTTGGGACCAAACCCTCAGAAATTGTCAACCTTTCACGTCTAGGGCGAAGGCAACTTCGAACTTGGCTAGGTGTGTCTAGAGCTTGTGAATGTGGAATTTTGTGAGAGGGGAAGGTTTAGAAAAAGAAGAGAGAGAGAAAGATTCTAGTTTTAGAGAGAGAATAGAGAAAGATGATTGGTGATTGTTGATGATTGAAAACGGGGAGATACGACCCCTATTCATAGAAAAATAGTCCGGAAACAAATCAAGTCCTATTCGGAATAAAAGTGGCATTTGTCGCCAGGCGACAGACATCAGCGCCAGGCGACAGGATTAGCGCCAGGCGACAGATGTTAGCACCAGGCTACATACTCTGTCGTTTGGCGCTAATTAAAAGATAAAACGCGCTTTGTACGGAATCCTTTTCTTAATATGATTAAGCAGCAAATTCTGTGTTTATCAAATTAAAATCAGGTTTATCAAAAAACACTTATTTTTTCCAAATAAAACTCTTCAAAAATATAATTATCAATCCTAATTCCATTAGAATTTAAAAGAACCTTCTAAATATTCTAGAAGATTAAAATCAATCTTAACAACTTTAGGAATAATAATTAATAGGCCCTCCTCTAGATCATTGGGCCGCATATAAAATTTATTTCGAGCCCAATTTAGTTTAAGCCATAACTTCCTCATTAATCATCGGAATTGGGCTTATAATATATCGTTGGAAAGCTCTTTTCGAGCCCAATCCAACTACCCTATTATTGGACCCTTATCATGGAACAAACTAAATTGGACTGGCTATTTTCATAAATAGAGCACATTTTCAAAAATAGAAAGAAAGATATTTTAATAAAAACATCCACATCACTAGACTTTCCACACTTTCACTTCGTTCGATAATCAAATGACGTGAAAGGTATTCATCGCTGAGTTTGGTTTTAGGGATACACATTTGGGTGTCTACCGAAGCCCCCACTTTGACTGAGTTTGGAGAAACGCAAGTTTCGAAAACGAAAGTCAAAGTAGCGTTAGGGACGGAGAATGATTCAGAACGTTCTGCGATCCTAAATCATTCTTGTAACGCCGATGCCTACAAATTAGCATTATTTAAAGAGATAAAAGAGTTAAGAAACGCGTATCTTGCATCGTCGAGCACACGTCTCTAGGGTAACCGATTTATTGCTGCGTTTTTGTTGTGACGATCTCCACATTGCCTCGTGAACGCCATCGTTAAAGATCGCTGCTTGTAGTTATCCTCAATTATTTGTGACAATCCTCCATTGTGCCTCGGGAACATCGTCGAAGGTGACTATGCCTTGCCATCTTCAGAGTTGTGGCAATGCCTCGCCACGGCTGTGCCTTGCCGCTATAGACAATCTCCTCTCTGCTTAGGGACATCGTCGAAGACCGCTGCTTGTAGCTATCTTTAGTTATGGCCGTACCTCGCCATGGCTGTACCTCGCCGCTGTAGACAATCTCCTCTCTACCTTGGGACATCATCGAAGACCGCTGCTTGTAGCTATCTTCAGTTTTATGATGATAACCTTCCTAGGAAAGTTATCGAAGACCACCGCTTGTTAATCCTTAGTGCTTTGCTTTATAGATGTTGATTTTGCTGCTGTGCCAGTACCTCGGCGCATTTTGTGAATGAGCCGGTACCTCGGTGCATTTTGTGAATGAGCCGGTACCTCGGCGCTTGTGCTTATTTGTGAACCATTACTTTGGTGCTTGCGATGAGCCAATACTTAGGCGCTCCAAGCTAAGTGAGACGATCGTTTGTCAGGTCAATCACCTACTGCTATTGTAATCGATCCGATTACTAAACATGTCAAATTGCTTATAGGGGCTAATTGGCATACCAAGGAACCCGAAATTGCTGCATAAAATCCGCATAATCATTTATGGGAGCGTCGTATCCTGTCGCCGCACCAGCGCACGCTGATACGTGCTGTCGGTAGGATTCAGCTCTGTCGCCAGGCGACAGGCATTAGCGCCTAGCGACAAACTTGTTGTCTGGCGTTGATGTCGGGTTTTTTGAATAAAACCCCTTTCCTCTTCATTTTGCCGTTGCTGCTGCTCTTTTGCTCGATTTCGCGAAATTATTCAACTTAGTTTTTGCAAATTCGCTTACACTTTTTGCAAATCGAAGCTTATTTCATCTAGTTTCCCGATCTATGTAAGTTTTCTTCAAACTCACTTCAGTTTTGCTGAATTTTGCATGCTTTGTTCACGAATTTTTAGGAAATTCGAAACTTATATTGCTTAATTTGCTTTGTTTATTGAATCTTATGCCATGAAATTGCTTGATTATGTTTATACATTGCCTTGGGAGCATTTTGAGACTTGTTTGACTCAATTTGGTGAAGGAATGAGCGAATTGCCATTGTTGAGCCTCTTGAGTTCGTGAGAACAATGTGGCTTGTTCTTCGCATTTTTTCTAGTCATTCTTGTCCAATTTGTCACAATATTTGTCATAGTATTTGCAAGAAATTGTTTGATTGCTGAAAAAAATGCTATTTCTACATGTTGAAATTGTGCTCTATTTTAGTACTACGTACTCTGGTTTTTGGCGAACATAGTATCATGCGGCTAGGCGGACCTTAGGTACTATAGAACCTTTTTATTTACGGTTGCTTTGAATAATATAGCATGACTAGACGACACGGTTCTGGCTCTCGTTCTAGGGAGGCTCATCGGGAGGACGATCCCGTTGATGTCGGCGTAGGGACCTCTTCTTCTCTAGGGGAGTTCCCGGAGTGGGACGAGCGCACTCTATATTTTGCGCTTGAGTTCCACATCTCGGAGCGCGTTCGGCGCGGGATTCACAGTGTGAGAGTTCGTAGCCATGGTTCTGGCAATGACGCTATCGGTTCCTTGTACGATACTTACTTTCGCGACTATGACGGTTTGCATCGCCTGTGGGAGTCCTGTGGCTTGACTCCTTTGCTCTGAGCCGCTCGGGCTTTGTATTCCTTCGGGTTGAGCCGTTATGTAGTTCGAGCTTTGGTGGAGTTCTTCTGGGACACCACCAACACCTTCCATTTCCCTTGGGGTGAGATAACTGTTACCCCTACTGACTTCAGTCTCATCATGGGGTTGGAGTTTTGTTCGGTCGCGCTTCCATTTGATAGCGAGATCACAGTCTTTTCTCTAGTGGTACTGGAGTTGTTGGGCCCTATCACTGTTCGGGCTCGTAGCGAGGCTGAGCCGACGCAACTCAGCTCTTGATGTTTCCGCCGGTCCACGCTTGTGGCGAATTTTCAGGATGGTGCGACCACCCCAGAGCAGCGGCTGCTCATCTTTGCTCTTATCTTGCTGTCAGGGACCTTTTCACCTAACAGAGGTAGTCGAGTCTAACTCTACTACTTGCCTGCTCTTCGCGACATCCATATGGTCGGATCATATGATTGGGCCACCCTGGCCTATGCGGACTTCCTACTCGGATTGCGACTTTCCAGTTGTCATGGTTCCTTCGAGGGAGATATCGCGCTTTCTAGTTTTTGGAGACTCGTAGAGGTATACTTTATCTCCTTTATTAAAGTTAGCTCTAGATTTGTATTAGCATCTACTAACACTTCTTTATCCTCGTAGATCTGGTTCTACGAATATTTTCCGTCTCTTGCGCCGGCGAGACCTTCACCGTTGCTGCCTGTTGGGGAGGCCGCCTCAATGACCAGGCTACTACTGCTTGTGTTCGAGAGTTGATCCTCTCGGTATGTTCCTTGAATACTTGCCTCTTAGTTCCTTTTAGTAGGATTTTATCTCATGAATATGCATTTTGTAGGAGCATGCTGTAGAGTTTTGGCCGTGGGCCAATTTGGACATTCCTGCGCTTGCTGCATAGTACAGTGCTCAGCGTCGGTACTTTTAGGGGACGTACGATGCTGTAGTGTACTTAGGTGAGAGAGTGGCTATTCAGCACTCTTCAGAGGCTTTTGTCGTTCCTGCTCGTCCTCCTCGGCACATGTTTGACCAGACTAGATTGAGGACTTTGGCGAGTAGTCACCAGCGGGTACTCCGTGGCGGACTCACTCCCGAGGGGAGCAGTGTTATGGGGAGACGCTGTTGCCACTTCTGGCTCCACCACCTGTTTTTCCAGAGGGAGGAGAGGTATTCCTCGTTTTCTATGTTTGTCTTTTAGATAGCCCCCAAGTAGATACTAATAATTTAGATTTGTTTTGCCATGATACGCATGCAGAGTTCGTTCCTCCACCGGTATCCATCACCTATCAGAGGATGTATGGCCCGGTTGAGGAGATGATTCCACTAGCTCTTCCGGATCATCGTTTCATCGAGCAGTCGATACCTCGGCATCAGACTTGGGTGAGTCATTTGTTCATTGTTTACTCATATATTTTTGATTGTACTAACTTGTTCTCTTTGATAGTTTACTCGCGAGGTGGTAACGAGGATGGCGAGGGGTATGGACGCCTTTCGCTACAAGCCGGTGAGATTGAGAGACCGAGCTTCCTGTCGTCGTGACGACACTGCTACAGAGTTATTTCTCTTATCCTTATCACATGTTTCATTTGTTTATTTTTTGTATCTGACTTGATTTATTTTTGCAGGGGTAGCCTATTCCTCCGCCACATACTCGGACAAGACCTGAGGCTAGTAGAAAGAGATCCATGTCTGGCTTGAGACGCCGTCGTACTTCTTTTGGTGGTCAGGGTGGCCGGTCGGAGATGGCTCCTACCGAGAGATTGGAGGGTTCGGGCTCTTCGTCTGAGAGTGCACATGTTAGGCCGACAGGCCAAGGAGGCGTGATATCGGCTCCTATAGGGGGTGGTGGGATATACGAGGTTGGCTCGTTGTCGTAGCAGCTACAGCAGCCTCAGCCGTTAGCGATTCAGTGTCAGGGTGAGCCTGGAGCTAGTGAGGAGCATACCCCACGATCTACATTGTTCTTTGACACTTTGGGAGTTCCTCCCCATTTGTGTCCTCCGGCACCGTAGTTGTACCTGTATTTATTTTTATCTGACTTCGTAGGACTTTGCTAGTTTGTATCATATGACTCTATGTTAGACGTATTGTATATACATACTTTTATCTATTTATTCTTATTTTATCTCTGCATTTTTTATTTTTCCATTTTATGTGCATGTGAGTGTGTGAAAAATTGTGACTAATCTTGACAATTTTGCGCAAAAAATTTCCGTCATTTTTATTATCAATGGAGGGTATCCGACTTTCTCCCCCAAAAGAAAAAATGAAAAATAAAATAAACTTTGACTAAAATAAGCCTAAAATTAATTAAGCTCAAATTAATCAAAAAAAATGTTTGAGATAATGTTGGATAAGGTTTTAAGACAAAAGGTCAAAACACGGTTTGCTTTAGAATCGAGTCATAGTCGGAAAAACACGGTTTGCATAGCGCGTCAAGCTGGCGTCATGCTGGCTTTCTGTCGCCAGACGCTGACCTTTGTCGCCTGGCGCTGCACTTGTCGCCTGCGCGCTAATCCCTTTTTCTCCGAATCCTTTCGGGATTCGAATTGTACCAGTTTTGTGCATAAATAGCCCCCAAATCTGCCGATTTTGTATATTTCGAACAAATTAAAAAGTTATAGTTTTAATTCTCATCAAGCAATCATGTCTAAAAGTTTTAGTGATTTTACTCGTGAGTGGTGCCGGTCTTTGACTGCTGAGGAGAGAAAAGAGCTTGACTTTTTTCAATTGGGAGGTATTTATGGTATTAAGGGGGTAGACATAGATATAGATTTTATTCCCACCGCCTTAGAATATTGGGATCCAGACACCCATTGCTTTAGACTAGGCTATGATGAAATTAGTCCTTTACCGGAAGAATTTGGTGCCATTCTAGGCTTCCCCTCTTTAGATCTTGGATAATTCCTAATGTGAGTGAATATTATTATAAAGACTTTGAGCGTTTCTTTAATCTTAAGGACAGGGATCTAACAAATATCGTAGAGGGGAATGTAGTTAATTTGAAAGAATTTGCACGCCATTATTTTGATAGACCGCATTCCGAATCTTTTCATCTTTATAGGAGGAGAGCTTTCCTCTTTTGCATGTTTAGCCAATATCTCCTCACTGGTAGTAATATTTGTGAGGGTCAAGCAATTTTAGTATCTTTTATGGAACAAATTGAATCAGGGAGAAACCCAATGCCTTTAATTGTTGGAGAAACTATGCTTAGTTTGGATGAATTAAAGAAAAATCCAACAGCACCTCTTCGAGGTTCTCCAATTTTATTACAAGTAGAAAAATAATATTTTTAATTATAGAAATCAAAATAATATATTTTTGTATAGTAATACTAATTATTTGCATTGAATTTTTGCAGATGTGGCTAATGGAGAGGCTAGAATTAATTAGTCCTCCTGACAATATTGACAAATATACGCCAAATTGTTTTGTAAGGCGAAAGAAACGCTTTTTCATAAAGATGGGCCGCCGGGAGTGGAGCAAAATATTTGCCTCTTGTGATTTTGCTATCAAGTGGGTTATTCCTTGGTGGAAAATTGAGAAGATGGTTGGTGTCAACAAACAACACTTTTGCCGTCTTCCTAGCTTATCAAAGTTGACCTTTTATTACCCTTGTAGGGTAAAAAGACAGTATGGCCTTGCTAAAACCATTCCTTCTGTTGATCTTCATCGCCCTTATGAATTTCCTGTTTCACAAGGCATGGAGAGGTTTGATAATTATTTGAGTGCTAGGCCTTTATGGGAGGTTGTTACCCAAAAGGTTCCTCCTTCTTTGTCTAAAGATGTGAAGCAATGGATACTTGGTAGATCTAAAAAGGACCAGAACAAAGTTCAAAATAAGACCAATGTGAAGAATCGTCTTGGAGACAAGAAATCTCCTGTTGAGGAACGCCTAGGTGAAAAGGTTGAATTCAGGACTCCTGTTATGCCTAAGAAGAAAAATACTACTAAGAGCAAGGAGAAAAGGAAAGTTGACTTTGCAGAAAAGAATGTGTGGGTAGAAAAGAAACATGGAGTGATGGCTAAAGTTGAAACTATCGACACCAAGATTGAATGCAGATCCTCTAAAGGATGGTTGCTAGCAAAAGTGATGGATGACGAAGAAAATGCTGACAAGAATTGGAAGAGGGCTAGAAAAGAGAAAACAGATTAGAGCATTGCTTTACTTTCAATTTATTAGACATTTTTAATTTTCAAGTTAAATTATTTTTAAGCTTTAGTTAAATTCCATCAATAATGTAATTTTTACTTTATTTTATTAATGCAATTTTTAGCTTTTTAAATTAAATAAACATTTACATTTATTTTCTATTAAAGCAATGAAAACACTTTTTCTAAAAATTATTCGAGTACGAAAGTCGAAAATTTCCGAGATACACCAAACTTTGCCCGGATTATCGCAGAAAAATTGGCGTTGCAGTTTTAACTCTATCGCCAGACGCTGCTGCTTGTCGCCTGGCTCCACATCTTATCGCCAGATGCGGTAGTTGTCGGCCGACGTTGATATCTGTCGTCAGGCGACATATTTTTTGGGACGTGTTGGTCTTGAATTTTTCGCGCCGATTGTTCTGAGTTGACTTGTCGATGCTGGGATGCGAGATTTATAAAATTAAAGTGGTCGCACCCTATAAGGGTTGCCTATGTATCCTTTCGTAAGGAATCAGGCCAAACGTAGCTCTTTGAGTTATCCTACTCAAGTAATTATGGGTAATACTTCTTAAGTTGGTCAAGATTTGTCATGTTTGAGAATTCATTGCCATCCATATCAGTTAGTTTTGCAGCACCTCCTGATAGGATAGTTTTGACAATATATGGTCTAGACCAATTAGGCCTAAACTTGCCTCTTGGATCCAAAACATTTTCCTTAATGCTTTTAACACCAAATCTCTTACTTTGATGTTTCTTGTCTTAGCTTTCTTGTTGAAGTGTCTAGCCATACGAGTTTGGTAGCATTAAGTATGATGCAGAGCTTCCAGTCGCTTTTCATCGAGTAGAATTAGCTACTCATATCTTACTCTAGTCCATTCAACTTCATCGAGTTTACTTTCCAACGTAATGCGTAAGGAAGGTATTTCTAGTTCTACAGGTTGTACGGCATCCATTCCATAGACTAAAGAAAATGACGTATTTCCTATTGACAAGCGAATTGACGTGCGATAACCCCAAAGAGCAAAGTGGAGTTTGTCAGGCCAATCCTTGTAATTTTCTGTCATTGTTTCAATGATAGTCTTTAAATTTTTATTAGCTGCCTCAACTGCACCATTTGCTTGAGGTCTGTATGGGAAGAAATGATGATGTTGAATGCCATACTTTTGTAGCAAATCTTCACATTCTGCTTGAAAGTGAGTTCCATTATCACTTATCATTTCATGTGGGACTCCATATCGACAAATAATATTTCTTTTGATAAAGAGTGCTACATGCTTTGTAGTGAGTTTTGCATATGATTTTGCTTCAACCCATGAAGTAATCAATTGCTACTAAAATGTATTCATGACCTCCTGTTTCTGGAGGAGTAATTTTTCCAATGATATCTATCCCCCATGTTGAGAATGGCCATGGTGATGTATAGGTGTAGAGGAGAGATGGAGGAACATGTTGTAAGTTAGCGTATATTTGGCATTTAGGGGATCTTTTGACATATTGATGACAATCCCTATTCATGGTAGTCCAATAATATCCTTCGCGCATTATCTTTTGGACTAGCATTTTGTCATTTACATGTGTTCCACATACTCCTTCATGGACTATTCTCATAGCCCTTTGGGCTTCCTTTTTGCCTACACATAGCAGAGCTCGACCTTTAGGTACCCTTTTGTGTAACTCGTCGTTTATGAGCACATATTGGGAAGCCAAAAGTCTTAAGGCTCGTTTTGCTCTTTTGTCAGCAAGGAGTGGATATTCTCCTTTTGTGACATAGTTGAGGATGTCTGTATACCAAGGTTCTTCTTCTTCTTTTTCTTGTTGGACCACTTCATCATCCTTTATAGCTTGAATATAAGCCGATTTATACCTTTTTTCTATCGTTAAAGGCATTTGCTCGATTTCCGTAGGAATCCTAACCATTGAGGCTAGTCTTGCCAAGGCATCGGCAAATTGATTTTCTTCTCTAGGTAGATATGTGTACTCTACCTTTTCTAGTTGGTTCATGAGAGTTTCCAAGTATGTTTGGTAAGGGGCCAAGCTTTCACATACTCCTTACCTTTCATCTTTAGGAAATTTGGTTGATGATCAATGAAGAATCTCCGAATATTCGAAGTTTCTTTACTCCTAATGCCAATGCTGTTTCGAGGCCTACCACGCATGCTTCATATTCTGCAGCGTTGTTGGTAACGTTGAAATCTAGCTTTATGGAGATTGGAATATGTTCTTCTTAAGGTGATACTAATAATACCCCTACGCCACATCCCTTTTGGTTTGAGGCTCCGTCGAAGTATAAAGTCCAAGTATCATCTTTTGTGACCATCAAGTCTTCGTCTGAAAGTCATTCTCATGTATTGGTGTCGAATCTTCTATTGGGAAGTCTGATAAGAAGTCCGAGACCACGGATCCTTTAATAGCCTTTTGAGGCATGAATCTTACATCAAATTAGGCTAAGTTGACTATCCATCTTGATATTCGCTCATTTAGTGTAGATTTCTCGAAAAGATACTTAATTGGATCCATCCGAGATACTACGAAGACTGTGTGAACGAGCATGTAATGTCTTAACTTGGTTGTGGCCCACACTAATGCGAGGCACAATTTCTCAAGTGGTGTATAGCGTATTTCATATTCGAGCGTCTTTTTACTCAGATAGTAGATGGCATTCTCTTTTCCTTCTACTTCTTGTGCGAGCATAGCTCCCATTGTCTCCTTGGTGACTGTTAGGTACAACCTATGAGGGATTCCTAGGAGTGCTGGTGCTAATACAGGAGGATTAGCGAGATAGGATTTGATCTTTTCAAAGGCTTTTTAGCACTCGTCGTCCCATATTACTGGCACATTCTTCTTGAGCTTCTTGAATATTGGTTCACATATTGTTGTTAATTTGGATATGAACCTACTTATGTATTGCAACCGGCCAATGAATCCCCGAATTTGTTTTTCGGTCTAGGGCGGTGGCATTGACATGATTGCCTTGATCTTGGTTGGATCTATCTCTATTCCTCTAGAGCTAATGACGTATCTCAAGAGTTTTCCTAAGGTGACTCCAAAAGCACACTTAGATGGGTTCATCCTCATGTTATATTTTCTTAGCCTTTCAAAGAATTTTCATAAGGCTACCAAATGTCCTGGGCGATCCTTTAATTTTACAATCATGTCATCTACATAGACTTCAACTTCCTTGTGCATCATGTCATGGAGTAAGGCAGTCACTGCTCGTTGGTAAGTGGCACCCGCATTTTTCAACCCGAATGGCATCACCGTGTAACAGTAAGTGCCCCAAGGTGTTATGAATGTCGTCTTCTCCATGTATTCCTTTGCCATGAGAATCTGGTTATACCCCGTGTATTCGTCCATAAATGAGAGAAGTGCGTGATTCGTTGTATTATCTACTAGAATATCAATGTGTGGTAAAGGGAAGTCGTCCTTTGGACTTGCCTTATTTAGATCCCGATAGTCGACACACATTCTTACCCTTCCATCCTTTTTTGGAACTGGGACCACATTTGCGACCCATTCGGGGTATTTGGATACCCTGATGAAACCTGCAGTTATCTATTTTTGTACTTCTTCTTTTATTTTAAGAGCTACATCGGGTTTCATTCGACATAACTTTTGTTTTACAGGTTTCATTCTTGGAATTAATGGTATTGTGTGTTGAGCTATTTCTCTATTTATTCCTGGCATATCTTCATAAGACTAAGCAAAAACATCGATAAACTCTTTCAGTAGATCAATTAAATCGGTTCTTTCATCTTTACTAAGTGTTAGTCCGATTTTTACTTCTCTTTTAAATTTTGAGATGTCAACCGTTTCAGTATCTTCAATTACCGGTGTTCTATTTTCAAGTGTTTCCATTGCTTTAATTATTTCTTTGTCATTTTCATTGTTAGTTAAGCAATGCTCGTCATCTTGGGTTAAAGAATGACACGAGGAGTAAGCAAATGAAGACATATTATTAAACTCGGAAATCATTACATCAAATAAAGATATGTCCACTGGGACTTGACTACTAACTATTCTAGGAGAGGGTGCTAAAACAGAAGAATTGGGGGAAGGTGCTATAGCTAGAGACTTAGAAGACTCGACACGGGAAGACTCTGACTCAGACGATTCTTCGAACATTGGTCCTTGTCCTGTCATTATAGAGATCTTTCTTCCACTTGGAGTAGTCACCTTAACGGTCTTTTGCCATCCTTGAACTAGCCCTTCTGCTGGAGTGATGAGCTTAGAAGGATCAAAGTTATCACTTTGTAGTACCGTTTGAATGAGCAAGGAGTTATCCTCAATATATGTTGGCTCATTCTTCTCATGCCCAAAGAGAAGTCCCATGACATTAAAGTCAAAGCATGGAGGTGCTTTCTCCTTATGGATAGGAGTTAGGATATTATCCAAAAAGTTGCAATCCAAAAAGATTTCAAACCCAGGTTGTCTTATCCCATTCTTGACAAAGGGTTCAGGAAATTCATAGCATAGATAATCCTCTCCTTTTCTCATGAATTGTCCATTTAGGGTAAGAGGATAATGATCCATTGGGATTGATTTCTTTTGGTTACGAGCGTTCCTATGTGCATTTGCTTTTTCGCGGGCTCGCTTAAGGTCTTCTAGAGTCGGTTCGAAACCAAGTCCAAATGTGTCCAATTTAGGGAGGCCAGGTAGTCCCATTTGCTTTGCTATCTCTTTCTTCTTTCCAAGAGTCATTCCAGGAAAGTGTCCTTGTTTTTTGAGGATAGCATTTACTGTCATATTGGAGTGGAGGTCATAGTGAAGAGGGGTCCTTTCATCTTCCTCAATTAAGGAGACTTCTTCATTAAAGCCCCACAAATCTTTGTCATCTTCATCGTGCTCCAAATTTATGATTAGATTCTCGATGGCTTTGATTCTCATTGGTGAAGCATCAATTGTAATAGGGATTCCTCCTACTATAGCCTTCACTTGTTGATGAAGGGATGAAGGGACGACCTTTAGGTTATGAAGCCAAGGGCGTCCCAACAATAAGTTGAAAGATACTTTAATATCTACCACTTGAAAAGTAGTAGCATGTTCTATGACTCCTGTCGTTACATTCATGGTGATAGTTCCAAGAGCTTGGCGGCAAGTATTGTCATAGGCTCTTATTCCCTGTGTAGATGGGGACAAGTCTTCATCCCTTATTCCCAACATTCTCACAGTTCGAAGTGGACAAACATTAATTGTTGATCCATTATCTACAAGAGTCATTGGGACATTCATTCTCTTGCAGATTACTGTGAGATTTAAGGCTTTGTTGTATTTTTCACCCTCTGGAGGTAGATCCTTGTCAGAAAAGGTGATCAAATTGATGGGACTAGGAAGATCACTCGTGAGAAAGTTAGCCAACCCCTCAGGAGTGGTTTCGGAATCTATTCCTATTTTATCTAAAGCATTCATCACTGTCATCCTATGTTGATAAAATGTAGCTAAAAGTTTCCATACATTCATCTCGACCTTAGTCTTCTTTAGTTGTTTGACAACATCATTGTCTTCTATGATGGATATGGGAACTTGCTGAGTAGTAGGAATAGGCTGTTGTGCGGTAATGGGAGGTTGCATTCTCCCAGATCTTGTGAGAACGTCTATGGGTGAATCTTCTTCATCCCAAATATCGTCCACGGGATATATTGTTGAGAGTGGGGTTTCCTCCATATCCTTGAGGTAGACGTCCTCATCATCACTATCCCTAACTCCATTAATGGTAGCATCTTTCTCTTGAGGAATTTGGACTAACTTTTTATTATCAATCAGTTTATGAATTAAATCCTTGAACTTAAAACAATGTTCTATTGTGTGTCCCCCTGATTGATGATATGGATAGTAGAATCTGTCTGTCCTCTTTAGTGATTCAAATGGTCTTGGTTCGAGAGGTTTGATCTTGCCACTCTCGGAGAGCATTTTGAACATATTTGCATATGTGGTCCTTATTGGAGTATAGGACTTATTGCTCCTTTTGGGTGTTTTGACTACTTGGAGAGAAAATGGCTTCCTCTTAGTAGTCTTTATAGGTGTCACCTCTTCATTGACATGTTTACTTTGCTCTAATTTTGTGCGTTCAAGAACTTTTCTACACATGTCTATTGTTTTCCCCATTGTATATATGAAGAGCAGAACGTCTTCTTTAGTGGCCGGTTGTTGAATTGGGGCCCAATCACTCATGGCATCGAAAAAGATTTCATCTTCTTCTTCAAGGGCATGAGTTTCTTCGACTTGTTTGATTAAAGATGATGGGTCAACACAATTTTCCTCATCAGAAATAGCCAAGGAGTCAGAAAGTGGTGCACTGCTAATACTTGGCTTCTTGCTTATAGGAGGCACTGGGAGTTTATTGCTATCAATCAAGTCTTGGATAGCTTCCTTTAGGTTCTATCAATTCTCTGTAAGATGGCCCCTACCTTGATGGTATTTGCAGTGTGCATTGGGATTCCAATTAGCCGTTCTCCTTTCGACTGGTGAATCCCCAAATGGTCCAATAGGAGTTATAAGACCTTTTGCATGAAGACGGTTAAATGCGGTGTCATAACTCATACCAATAGGAGTAAAGTTTCTCCTAAATGGTTTCTTTTGTCCTTGATTGTTCATGGTGAGGACTTCATTCAAATTAAAGGTGCTAACATTATTTGAGTGGGTAGTTTTAGAAGAAGAAGGATTGTCGTTCTTCTTTCCTTTCCAGCCACTGTTGGAGTTAGTGTTAGCAGCTTTTTGCTTTGCAAGGTTATCTTCAATATTAATTCCAATGTCATAAACGGCCTTGAAAGTATCCAAGTTGCTTTGGTACTTGACATGTTTGGAATATTTTTCTTGGAGATTCTCTATGAACAACCTCACAAACTCTTTTTCGGTAGGCACCTCAATCATCCTAACAGAGGTTTCCTTCCACTTATTAAAGAAAGAAGTAAAACCTTTATTCTCTTTTGCTTAAGTATCTCAAGTTCCCTATGATCAGTTTTAACTTGAATATTACATTTATATCTATCAATAAAAGCGTTTACAATATCATCCTAAGTAGAGGTTTTCTCTTTGTCAAGAGAAAAGAACCATTGTTGACAAACGATTTTAAGAGACAGAGAAAACAATGAATGAAAGACTTTCCTAGCAATCCCCTTAATATTCATTATGGTCTCGAAAGCCCTTAGGTGGAAATAAGGATTGTCTGTTGCCTTGAACCTAGGGATGTCATTGGCATTGAACTTCTGCGGAAGAAGCTCCTTGTCCACTGGGACCCCTTGTGAGCTAATGCCCTGGAATCTATAGTCATTGGAGAGTTTGCACAAGTTTTCTTACATGAGCTCCATTTGTTGTTGCTTCACAGGGTCATTGATTTAAAGAGCCATAGTCTGCATCAATTCAGTTAAGTTGGCCACGTCCTTCCTAAGTTCGTTAACTTCTTCCTGAGACTCCATTATCTTCTTAGCTTTTTTTTTTCGACTAACTAGTTTGTCAAAAAGTAGTATTTGAACAAAGGTGTTGTCCTTGATTAATCGCCCTTCCTTTCTTGACCAAGCGCTGTAAATTAAACCATTTATTTGTTTTAATGACTTGACTCAAATTGACTTTGACTTTATTGGTTTTATTTTTAGAAAGCAAAAATAAGTTGTATATTTTGGGAATCAAGTGAGGGTTCAAACAATTATGGTTTAATTGGAGGATTAATATCCGACTTCCCTAAAAAAATGACGGAAAACACGCGCATACTAAAATTTTCTAGACATGGTCAAGGTGTGACATATATATGAAGTGTGCGCTTTAATAGTGAGTTTGAGTGACATGCTTTGACTCTTGTGTGAGACCATGGGACTATGTGCCTAGACTCAATTAAAAACATG
The DNA here is from genome assembly GCF_948465745.1 of Chenopodium album. NCBI lineage: Eukaryota > Viridiplantae > Streptophyta > Magnoliopsida > Caryophyllales > Amaranthaceae > Chenopodium > Chenopodium album. Next base: position 35,600,166 of record NC_137851.1, on the reverse strand, counting down.
ACTACTGTCGTTAATAAACTGATTAAACCAATTAAGCAAACTGATTAATTAGACTCGTCGTGAAAACTCGAGCAAAATCATGGACTGTCGCCGGAGCAACAGGACCGTCGCCATAAGCTAATGACCAGCGCCAGACGACAACATTATCGCCTGGCGCTAATTACTAGCGCAGGCGCTACAGTTCAAACCTCTGCGCCATTGCTGGAACATTGGTTAGGGACTGTTTCCAGTATTTTACTTTAAAGGGACAAGCCTAAAGTCGTACTAAGTCAAGTTTGGATCAATTTATTTAGACTTTAATCATTAATTAATAAATTAATTAATTTAGCAAAGTCCTTTAGTCATTAATTAGTTCATGTAAACTCATTCACAAGTCAAACAAACGGTTAGTGGAAACACACATAGTTTATGCACAAATAAATAATGCATAAGTAGTCAAATAGTCACAATATGATGCAATGAGTTTGCAACCTAACCATGGCTCTAGTTCTCAAAAGTTCAGGATATGGGTTAGTCAAAGAGGGTCCATGGTTATGAGTCCGGATGCACCACGAGGAAGCCTTACCTTTGGAAGGGTTGGCACGAGTGGATGGGACTCCGCGATTTAAACTCGCTTCCACGGTTTGGTGAATTCAACAAACTCGGATGTACCCTTCGTTGCCGGGAGCGTTCGATTGGGTAGATGGAGCGTAAATTCCCAGAGGGTTATGGTTATATGTAGAACACATATGGGTTTCAAAAAAAGAGGGAAAAACTCAATCAGGAAGTAAAACCGAGCAAACAGTACTAGAAACTAGTCAAAACAAGAAGGTAAATTTCTGGCTCGGTATTGGAAGAATTCAGCGCGAGAAAATAGCGTCCGTCGCCAGACGATAATTACTGTCGACAGGCGACAGAGCCATCGCTTGGCGATGGCGCTGTTTTCTCAGCGCTAATTCCTACATGCCTCGGCAGTTTTTCGCAGGGTTATTTCGACTTTAGTTGTGAAAGATATTTCCCTAATTTCCTACGTGTAAAAATCCTATGTTTTTGACGCATTACGGATGGTCTTCCAATGCGAACCTTTTTATGCGTATGCCACAATGTTAATCAAAATTACGCACATGAAATACTTAGAACATTTCGAGTCTCATCCACTCATTCTGAATCATTGCCAAAATAAATTTTAGGAATTAAAATAGAAATCCTCCCCAGTGGAGTCGCCAAAAAACTGTAGGGAATATTTCAAGCATCCCACACTTGAGCCCCACTGTGATCATACACTTAAGCATGGTGGCATCCAAAGGGAAGGAAGCTAGAGTAAAAGAGTCGCCAACAAGTTTTGGGAACTTGTAAACTGTTCACAGGGTAAAGGTTACACCCCTTCACGATCCATGAGATCGCTAACTTCATAGTGGACTGGAACCATGACTGGATATTCGGGGATGAAGGTACAAATCCAACCTAAAAGAGATTGAACCTGCCCTAAAAAGGCCTCTACTTTATTCTTCTCGTATTCATGTGCACTTTCTGACTAACATACAATCATTAGATTAACCCTAAACCTGTTTAACCTATGTTGGTTGAATATTAATGCACAAACAAAACTATTATTGGCGATCACTTGAATTATAACCATATTAGCCTAAACAAGATTATTAATTATCTTATTAAGCGTGATTACAAGTACAAATTCCCTTTAGTCCTGCAAGAGAAGGCGTGATCAAGCAATAAGAATAATATACCAAGTAACATAATAACAACAATCATCATCATAATAATCTCAATCGCAATAAAGCTTATTAATACCATTAGCAAGATCCTAGGCATGATACTAACAAGATTAATAAAAAAACCCTAGCATGTCACTAAACATTAAAGATCAAAGCTTTATTCCTAGCATGATACTAACATGATATAAAGAATAGGAAGCATCATGATATTAGAAATCTTAATTATTACCCTAAACATGATACTAGGAAGCAATAAGACATCCTAACATGATACTAGGAATCAAAATAATCTAAGCATGATTTCTATATCAAAATAACAATTAAATTACTTACTTCGATGCCTCGTATCTCTTTCTAATAACAAAATACACGTGTTAGTAACTTCAAGGAAAATAATAAATCAAACAATTAAATAATTGAAATAGGGATTTGGGACCAAACCCTCAGAAATTATCAACCTTTCACGTGTAGGGCGAAGGTAACTTCGAACTTGGCTAGGTGTGTCTAGAGCTTGTGAATGTAGAATTTTGTGAGAGGTGAAGGTTTAGAAAAAGAAGAGAGAGAGAAAGCTTCCAGCTTTAGAGAGAGAATAGAGAGAGATGATTGGTGATTGCTGATGATTGAAAACGGGGAGATACGACCCCTATTTATAGAAAAATAGTTCGGAAACAAATCAAGTCCTATTCGGAATAAAAGTGGCATCTGTCGCCAGGCGACAGACATCAGCGCTAGGCGACAGGATTAGCGCCAGGCGACAGATGTTAGCGCCAGGCTATAGACTCTGTCGTTTGGCGCTAATTAAAAGATAAACGCGCTTTGTATGGAATCCTTTTCTTAATATGATTAAGTAGAAAATTCCGTGTTTATCAAATTAAAATCAGGTTTATCAAAAAACACTTATTTTTTCCAAATAATACTCTTCAAAAATATAATTATCAATCCTAATTCCATTAGAATTTAAAAGAACCTTCTAAATATTCTAGAAGATTAAAATCAATCTTAACAACTTTAGGAATAATAATTAATAGGCCCTCCTCTAGATCATTGGGCCGCATATAAAATTTATTTCGAGCCCAATTTAGTTTAAGCCATAACTTCCTCATTAATCATCGGAATTGGGCTTATAATATATCGTTGGAAAGCTCTTTTCGAGCCCAATCCAACTACACTATTATTGGACCCTTATCATGGAACAAACTAAATTGGACTGGCTATTTTCATAAATAGAGCACATTTTCAAAAATAGAAAGAAAGTATTTTAATAAAAATATCCACATCACTAGACTTTCCACACTTTCACTTCGTTCGATAATCAAATGACGTGAGAGGTATTCATCGCTGGGTTTTGTTTTGGGGAGACACATTTAGGTGTCTACAAGTGCCCCTTTAGGGCTAATACCTTAGAATTTTGTGCTCTGATTGGCGGCGTAATCAGGAGAAGGCACGTGTCAAGCGGTTTTCTCGGGATTTGGGCCTCTTGATGTAAAGCAAGCCTTCTCTCATTTAGGTGCTCTTTGTGTTTGGCACGTGTCATCTTCCAATGGGGACACATGTCACCCTTTAATTGGGCCACATATCAATATGGGATTGGACCACGTGTTGGGGGTATTTTTACCCTAAACATTTTGTAACACCCCCAAATCTCCCTCTACGTAAATACTACATTTAAATGTATACAAATATTATAGAAATAGACTTGGGCATATTACCGCCACGTGAAAACGTAAGGCTTATTTAATTACTCAAATTGCTGCGGAAAATAACTAACTTTTATTAATAATAATATGAATAACCATAATAACTGTTTCAAAATACTCCAATAAAAACTTGTCCAGTCATAAATAAAATTTAACTCTTAATTATGTGATCCCATCCCGACTCTAGTATTCGCACGAACAACTCCACACCTGAAATCAAGACTAATTACCAATAATGGTAAATAAGGCGAACCAAAATGTAGACACCTGATTGTATCTCCCTAAAAACCAAACCCAGCGATGAATACCTTTCACGTCATTTGATTATCGAACAAGGTGAAAATGTGAAAAGTCTTGTGATGCAGTTGTTTTAATAAAAAATATTTCTTTCTGTTTTCGAAAATATTTCTTTTCGTACTCTATTTGTGGAAAATTTTCAGTCCAGTTTAGTTTGGTCCATGGACCGTTTTGACTACCCTTATCCTTGAACTTTAGAGAACTAGAGCAATGGTTAGGTTGCAAACTCATTGCATCATGTTGTGCTTATTTGACTATTTGTGAATATTTTGCTTATGCATAATCTATGTGTGTTTACACTAACTGTTTGTTTGACTTTTGTATAAGTCTAAATAAACTAACCAATGACTAAAGGACTTTTCTTAATTAATTGATTAATTAATTTGAGGTAATAAATATGTCTAAAATTAATTCATAGTTCCTTTGCATCAACCCGGATTTTTATTCCCGTATACTGCATAAGAGTCAACTTGTTTTGGTCATAACCGGAGTTCTAGGAAGAGTTACGAGTCGAACAAACTATGGATCTGTAGCCTCGAGTTTTATATTTAATTTTACGTTTGTTTTGTCCAATTTGGAGTCACAGATAAAAAGTTATGACTAAAATACTACAGCCTGTCCAGTTTAGTGCACATGCGTCAGGTCTTAACTTTGTCTTTGTTTGAATCTAGTCACATAGTCTAGCCACATGGTCATGACACGAGCCTTGAACATATCACTTACGCTCACAAGTATTCACACACTTTGTACATACTCTTTTAACACCATGACCATGTCTTAGATTCATGCATGAGTCGCTCTTCCCGTCATTTGAGTTGGAGGACCACTCTATTCCTAATTTTTCCATATCTCTCCATCTACATCATCTTTCCACTCTCTACATGCTTTCTCCATGCATACCACTCCCACATTCTTCCATGATCTCTTCCCATCTATGCATGTTGAACCGAGTTTGAGTCAAATAATTAATAATTAGTATCCATGACTTCCCTTTCCACAACACTTGGTCAAGAAAGGAAGGGCGACTAATCAAGGACAACGCTTTCGTCCATGTTTTACTCTTTGATAAACCAATTCAACAAAAGAGAAAAGCTAAGAAGAAAATGGCAACTCAGGAAGAAGTCAATGAGTTTAGGAAAAACCTTGCTAGTTTAACTGAGATGATGAAGACTATTGCTGTTCAAGTCAATGACCATGCGAAACAACAACAGATGGAGCGAATGGAAGAATGCTTGAGAAAGCTTTCCAATGACTAAAGTTCCAGGGGATTAGCTCATTGGGGGTCTTGGTGGACAAGGAACTTCTTCCGCAGAAGTCCAATGCCAATGACATCCCTAAGTTCAAGCTAACACATAACCCTTACTTTCATCTAATTGCTTTTGAAACAATCATGAATATTAAGGGAATTGATAAGAAAGCTTTCCATTCGTTGTTCTCATTATCTTGAGAAGCCGTTTGTCAACAATGGTTCTTCTCTCTTGACAAAGAGAAAATCTCTTCTTGGGATTCTATAACAAACGCTTTTATTGATAGGTACAAATGCAACATTCAAGTTGAAACAGACCATACACAACTTGAGATGTTGAAGCAAAAGGAAAATGAAGAGTTCACCTCCTTCTTCAACAAGTGGAGGGAAACTTCTACTAGGATGGTAGAAGTTTAAACTGAGAAGGAATCTGTAAGGATGTTCATCAAGAAGCTCTAAGAGAAGTATTCAAAGCATTTAAAATACCAACACAACTTGAATACTTTCTAGGCCGTCTATAACATAGGCATTGACATTGAAGATGACCTCTCAAAACAAAAAACTACTAACAATAGTAACAACAGTGGTTGGAAAGGAAAGAAGAACGACAAACCTTCTTCCGAAAACACCTACTCTAGTAATAATGTAAGTACCTTTGACCTAAACAATGTCTTAGCCATGGATAAACAAGGACCTAAAAAGAAACCCAAAAGAGAATTTACACCTATCGGAATGGCCTATGATTTTGCTTTCGATCGTCTCTATGATCGAGGATTCATCAAACCTATTGGTCCCACTGAAGATCCAACACCAGAAAAGCGATCTTTAAGATTGAATCCCAACTCTTATTATAAGTACCATTGAGGAAATGGTCGTACCATGGATGGATGTTACAAATTTCAAAATCTCATTCAAGATCTCATAGATGCAAACAAGATTTTGTTGCCTCTAGCTGGCAAGAAGACCGAGTGATGATAAAACAAAAGACACAAGACGAGCTTTAACGATAAGATTTCGTGACTTCTTTTCTTCTTTTTGATTTTCCCTTCCCCAATAAGTCTAGCATAGGCATCTTTTGTTTTCCTTAGATTTATTCCATAGGTTTTTCTTTTTCCTTTAATAAAATGAGAATTTCTTTTCTTGCATATGATCATCGCATTGCATTAAAAAAATAAAAAAATAAAAAAATTGCCGAACTAAGAATAAGGTATACTAATGATTCGAGGCATCCCTTATAGCCATATCATATCACCTTTCACCCTTCAAAAATATAATCTGTTCTTGATACACCACTTTGAGCCTCATCTAATGATAGACCTTTCTTTCTTCAACCTACATCTACCTAACCTTGGGATGGGATGGTATGCAATTTGTGTAATTTTCAAAAAAACAAAAGCTTGAGTGATTTTACCTAGATCTCAAAATTTCAAAAGTTCAAAAAAGCAATAACAATATAAAAGTGTGCAAAAGGGAAAGTTTTCCAATGTCTTTGATATAAACATATCTTTGATAAGAACACATCTCAGATTGCATCTCTTATCGAGTGCTCGGTACCGTGCTTGAGAAACATGAATGCTAAGTGAGTGATAGATCGCATGATCGGGATTTCCCACACTTATCAAAATAAAAAAATGCAGAAGCAAAAAGAAAGAGCAAAAAAATAAACAAAAGAGAGTTAAAAAGTGAGAAAAACTTAAGCATTCGAATACAAAGATTCAAATGCAAGGTTGCACACCTTGGGGGCTTATCTAGGGTCTTGAGCCTTTATCCCCTTCATCTTCGACCTTAAGCCTAACCCTTTTACAACCCTTCAAAAGACCTCTTTGAGGTATACACACACTTGTGCGAGATTCGGTTAGAGCTACGTTCGGCCTGATTCTTAACGGATACGTAGGCAACCTCACATTGGGGTGCGGCCGTAATAATAAGTCATTCACATTCATGCATGATCATATTAAGGGATCTCAAATGCTCATCCTTATCCATTTAGAGCTAGACTTGGGGGCTTGATCCCTACATCATTAGCCTACCTAGCCTAAGAGTCACCATTATTTGGTTGTTCACAAAATATATTTCCACACACTTAGCCTTTGCGGCCTAATTTAGTGTCACTTTCACACACATCATGGATACATGACCAAATAAACCTTCCCATAGGAACCTTTTGTCATGAAATCTTAACAAAATGATGAAGCACGCCTTGATCAATCATCATTGCATCACAAAGTATGAAGTATGACAGGCTAAAGTCGTATCTCCTAATCAAAAGTAATTCCTAAAACCACTAACTAAAATAGATAGGGAAGTAGGGTCGAATCTAAAGGGAAACAATGTTCTTTTATTTCTAATAAATTATTATAATCTAATTATCAAGTAACTAAATTATAGATATGACGAATTAAACTAAGGAGAAATAAAGTAGGGAGAAATCAATAAATAAAAGCCTAGGGTATAGGTTCACCAATAATCACTCAGGGATAAAACATAATAATCAGTTATTAATGCATAAATTAACCAGATTATAAAGGGGTTTCGCTACGTATTATAATCACATAATTAATCTATCGGTATTAAATCGCATCTCTCGAATCTTGACTTAACCATTTATAAATTAACCTGCCTATTGAAACTAAGCCGAAACATCAATTCTCATCTCTCGAATCTAGAATCAATATTGCATAACTCATATAATTAAACCAGCGCTAATCTAATTGCATAGCATTATAATAATCAACAGGAAATTAACCCAAAACATTAACAATCGACAATAATAAATCATCCCTTCATATTATTTATGGATCCCACAAACCCTAGAAAGAAAACTACTCGCACATAATTAAAATTAAACTAATCAAATCAATTAAATAAAGCATAATTAAAAGCAAGAACAAGAAATTAAAGAAAATAATAATAAACTTATGATCGTAAAACATGAAATTAACTACTACTAAAGAACGAAACAAGATTGATGAAGAAAACAAACAAAATTGACGAAAAGCAAAATAAACTAATGAATCTTATAAAGCTGCTCAAAGAAAACAAAACTAAATTACTAATGGAAGTTGTTAAAGTGCGTAAAAACTAATAGCTAGATAGGAAAAGAAAAACCAAAACCAAACTAATCATTCCAAGCTACATAAAACAATAATGAACTAAAAAATTAATGGAAAGCTTACATCCCTTCCCCCTAATATTCTATCCTTCTTTTTTAAGGAAAATAGCCCAAAGCTGCGTGAATCTCCAGGCCACCTAAGTCGGAAACCGACTTAATAAAAAGCTAAAGTAAGGCCCAAGGAAATCGAGCCCATCAGCTTAAACATGCCTCATCTAACCCAGTCAGTTGCTGCCCGATTAGGCCCGTCAATTTACCACGCCCAGCAAGTCTTCTTTGCTTTGGATTTGTAAACTTGATTGGGCCATTTAATTCTTTACTCATGCAAATCTCCTACCTCTTGCTTGGTCTTTGGTAGCAACTTAGACTTAACCCTCTCACTTAATCGAGTCTTTAATCACCAAACTAAATTTATTTAGCTTGGTCTTGGGCTTAAAATACTCGGTCGTAAAATACAATTAAATTCCAATATCTTTGTAGTGGCTCAATAAGCTCGGGAATCGTCATAATTGTGCAAATTCCTACAAAATAATACCAACTCTACAAAAACACTAGAAAACGTATATTAGTAATAAAAATAGCACCGAAAAGCTCAAATAAGCACAAATATGACCGTGGGATGGGGAATAAAAATACATATAAAATAGACTCGTCAAAGTACTTAGCCTCCATGCCTAAGTCACCTAAACACTTTTATTATCGAGTCATCAATCAAGATAGTCTAGGATGGTACAATCCTTGCACCATGAGATACAATGTTAACGCATACATTTGGCTAAGCTCATTCAAAATGCACTGCAAACACTCAAACACTTCATATACTTTACTTCTTTCTTTTCACGTCTTTCTTTTTCGGGAGAAAGTCGATACCCTCCACAAAAATGACGAAATTTATTTGTTTTTCTGCATTTTTGAGTCGCACGAGCACAGTCACAATACAATGCGCACACGAGTCATGTACACATTGAGTTGTGTCGTGTTATTACATCGACTTAAGTCTACAAACACGAGTCATGTACACTTTAAGTCATGTCAGGTTATCACATCGAGTCGATTTGAGTACGTCGAGTTACACATCGAGTCAAGCAAAAATGTTAAATCTTACACAATGAGTCAAGTAACACCAAACCTTGAGTCAACCTTAAGCAAATTAACTGTCAAGGTCCTTTGGAAAAATTTGATCTCTTTTGCAGGGCCAAGAGCATCTTCTTCAACGATAATGTTTCCAAGATTGGATTGTCACCTTTAGCAATGTTTCCAAGCGTGGTTTGTCGTACTCCTCTACTTGGCAAGTTTTTCCAAGTTCGGATTGTCATACATTCATCAAATCTTCGACAATTTTTCCATGATTGGATTGTTATCTCAAACTAGCAATGTTTCCAAGCATGGACTGTTGTGCTCCTTCTCCATTTGGAAAATTTTTCCAAAGTTCGGATTGTCATCAACTCCTTGGAAATTTTTCCGAGATTGAATTGTTATACACTAAGTTCCCTATGGTAAAATTTCCCAAAGGATTGTCGTAGGTCTTTATTCAACTTAATATTTCGGCAAAGGTTCCTCAAACGTGGATTGTCATTGATTTCAGTAGTGGCAAATTTTCCTGAAGTGGATTGTCGATAGACTCTTTTTGCAAATGTTCCAAGACGCGGATTGTCAATTGTGGCAATATTCTCCTAAAAGGATTGTCGCATAGCATTGGGAAATTTCCGAGATGGATTGCTTGCAAGAGTTATGTTCCAAGGCGTGGATTGTCGATTGTAACAAAGTTCTTATGACAGATTGTTACGCAGCATTGGAAACTTTTCCCAAAATTGGATTTTGGCAAATTTTTCGAGATGCGGATTGTCGTTTCATCGTAGCAACATTTCCCAGGACGGATTGTTACGCGGCATTGACAACTTTCCCAAAATCGGATTGTCGCTCATCATTCATGAGTTGTGTGGATAATTGTTCCTAAAGAAAAAGAGGATTGTCACCACCCTCGAAGCACGCATTCAAAAAAATGAAGCATTAGCAAACTGAGGATCAACAAGTGATGGTCTTCGATAATCTTCCCTAAGAATTTTGTCACAACAAAACTGAGGATGGCTACAAGCAGCAGTCTTCGACGATGTCCCAAAATAGAGAGGAGATTGTCTATAGCGGCGAGGTATTGCCTGTAGACACCTGATTGTGTCTCCCCAAAAACCAAACCCAGTGATGAATATCTTTCATGTCATTTGATTATCGAACAAGGTGAAATGTGAGAAGTCTTGTGATGTGGTCATTTTAATAAAAAATACTTCTTTCTGTTTTCGAAAATATTTCTTTTCTTACTTTATTTATGGGAAATGTCAAGTCTAGTTTGGTTTGGACCATGATAAAGGTCCATTAATAGTGTAGTTGGATTGGGCTCGAAAAGAGCTTTCCAATGATATATTATAAGCTCAATTCCGATGAATAATGAGGAAGTTATGGCCAAAATACTAAATTGGGTCTGAAATGAGTTTTATATTCGGCCTAATGATCAAGTAGAGGGCCCATTAATTATTATTCCTAAAGTTATTAGGATTGATTTTTAATCTTCTAAAATAATCTAAAAGGTTATTTTAAATTCTAGTGGTATTAGGATTAATAATTATATCTTTTAGAAAAATAAAGAATTTTATTTTGAATAAAACAAGTATTTTTAAAAGATTAAATCTGATATTAAAAGATAAGTACGGACCACTAATCTAATTTAATTAGATTAAGGATTCCGTACGGATTTTAGTTAACGCGTTCTCCATCGCGAAACGACAGGACACATTGCGCTGCGATGGAGCCATCGCGTCGCGCCGCGATGGAAGTAGTTTTACTGTGACTCAAATTCGTTTTTTTTCTGATCATTTTGAGACTATTTTCTCTATAAATAGGGTCGTATTTCCTCGTTTTCAATCATAAACAATCATCTAATTCTCTTCTCTCTCTTAAGCAATAGCTTATTATTTCTCCCTCTTTCTAGCCTAGCTTTTTTACAAACATAATACCGCATTAAAGAGTTCTAGTCACACCTAGCCAAGTTCGAAGTCGCCTTCTCCCTAGAAGTGAAAGGTTAATAATTTCTGAGGTTTTGGTCCCAAATCCCTATTTCAATTATTTAATTGTTTGATTTAATACTTTCCTTGAAGTTACTAACGTGTGTATTGTTTTGATAGAAAGAGGTACGAGGCAACAAAGTAAGTTGTTTTATTGCTCTACTCCTTTATAAAGCATGCTTAGATTATTTTGATTCCTAGTATCATGTTTAGGTTGCTTTCTATTTCTTCTATCATGTTAGTGTCATGTTAGGGTTAAAGCTTTGATCTTCATTGCTTAGTGACATGCTAGGATTTGTTATTAATCATGTTATTATCATGCCTAGGATCTTGCTAATAATATTATGCTTTGATGAGATTGTTATTATGATGATGATGATTTGTTGTATAAATTATTGTTATTGTTGCTTGATATTATTGTTATCGCTTGATCACGCCGTCTCTTGAGCATTAAAAGGAATTTGTACTTGTAATCACACTAAATAAGATAATTAATAATTTTATTTAGGCTAATGTGATTTTAATTCAAGTGATCCCCAATAATAATTTTTTTTGTGCATTAATATTCAACCAACATAGATTAAATAGGTTTAGGGATAATATATTGATTGTATGTTACTAAGAAAGTGCACATGAATATGAGAAGAATAAAGTAGAGGCCTATTAAGGCAGGTTTAATCTCTTTTAGGTTGGATCGTGAAGGGGTGTAACCTTAACCTTGTGAATGGTTTACAAGTTCCTAAAAGTTTTTGGCGACTCTTTTACTCTAGCTTCATTCCCTTTGGATGCCACCATGCTTAAGTGTATGATCATAGTGGGGCTCAAGTGTTAGATGCTTGAAATATTCCCTATAATTTTTTGGCGACTCCGCTAGGGAGGAATTCTATTTTAATTCCTAAAATTTATTTTGGCAATAATTTAGAATGAGTGGATAAGACTCGAGAAGTTCTAAGTATTCATGTGTGTAATTTTGATTGACATTATTGACATAAGCATAAAAAGGTACGCATTGGATAGACCATCCGTAATGCGTAAAAAACATAGGATTTTTAACTGTAGGGAATTTGGGAAATATCCTTTCACAGCTAGAATAAAAAAAAAAAAAAAACGACGCGAAAACTAGAAAATTCTAAGAACAAGAGAGAGCTGCTGAGGCATGTAGGAAATGGCGCTGAGAAAACAGTACCCATCGCGGCGCGATGGCTCTGTCGCGGCGCGATAGCAATATCGTGACGCGAGAGGGCTATCGTCTCACGATGGTCCCTATTGTCTCGCGCTAAGTTCTTCCAATACCGAGCAAGAAATCTGCGTTCTTGTTTTGACCGGTTCTAGTACTGTTTGCTTGGTTTTACTTCCTGATTGAGTTTTTCTTACTTTTCTAAACCCATATGTGTTCTACATATGGCCATAACCCTCTGGGAATTCACGCACCATCGACCTAATCGAACACTCATTGCAACGAAGGGTACATCCAAGTTTTTGAATTCACCAAACCATGGAAGCAAGTCTAACTTGCGGGGTCCCATCCATACGCACCAACCCTTCCAAAGGTAAGACTTCCGCGCGATGCATCCGGACTCAGAACCATGGACCCTCTTTGACTAACCCTTATCCTTGAACTTTAGAGAACTAGAGCCATGGTTATGTTGCAAACTCATTGCATCATGTTGTGACTATTTGATTACTTGTGCATTATTTAGTTGTGCATATTTATATGTGATTAAACTAACCGTTTGGTTTGACATGTGATTATAAATATTATTAAATAAAATAACCAATGGCTAAAAGACTTTGCTTAATTAATTGATTAAATTGAGCCAATAAATATGTCTAAAATCAAGTCATAGTTCCTTTGAGTCAACTCGGATTTTTATTCCCCTATACTGCACAAGCTTCAAGTTGTTTTGGTCATACCCAGAGTTTTAGGAAGAGTTACAAGTCGCAAAACCTATGGATCTGTAGCCCCGAGTTTTATCTTTCATTTGGCGATGGTTTCCAATTCGGAGTCACAGATCAAAAGTTATGACTACAATACTACAGCTGTGCAGTTTAGTGCACATACGTGAAGTCTTAACTTAGTCTTTGTTCGAGTCTAATCATATGTCTAGTCACATGGTCATGACACGAGACTTGAACATGCCACTTTCACTCACTTTTTAAGCACACACTTTGTATATGTGTTTCACCATGACCATATCTTAGGTTCATTCATAAGTCGCTCTTTCCGTCATTTGAGTTGGGGTCCACTCTATTCCTAAATTCTTCCACATCTCTCCATCTATATCATCTTTCCACTCTCCACATGATTTCACCATACATATCATTCCTCTCATTCTTTCATGATCTCTTCTCATCCATTGCATGTTGAATTGAGTTAGAGTAAAATAACTAACAATAAGTATCTATAACCTCCATTTCCACAGCACTTGGTCAAGGAGAGAAGGGCACTTAATCAAGGACAACACCTTCGTTCAAGTTCTACTCTTCGATAAGCCCAGCGGTCACAGGAAAAAGTTCGTACTAATGGCTACCCAACAAGAAGTTGATGAGTTGAAACAAAACATGATTAACTTGAATGAGATGTTCAAAACTCTCGTTCTTCAAGTCAATGATCCTAGTAAACAACGACAGCTTGAGCACATGGAAGAAAGCCTTAAGAAAGTTTCCAACGATTATAAGTGTCAAGGAATTAGCTCACAAGGGGTCATGGTGGACAAGGAACTTCTTCTACAAAAGTTCAATGCCAATGACATCCCTGAGTTCAAGCTAACAGATAACACTTACTTCCATTTGAGAGATTTCGAAACTATAATGAATATTAAGGGAATTTATAGGAAAGCTTTCCACTCGTTGTTTTCATTATCTCTAGAAACCGTTTGTCAACAATGGTTCTTTTTACTAGACAAAGAGAAGATCTTTTCTCGGGACTCTATAACAAATGCTTTCATTGATAGATACAAGTGTAATATTCAAGTTGAAACTGATCATAGGGAACTCGAAATGTTAAAGCAAAAAGAAAACAAGGGATTTACCTCTTTTTTCAATTGGTGGAGGGAAACTTCTACTAGGATGGTAGAGGTTCCTACCGAAAAAGAGTCCGTAAGGATGTTCATCAAGAACCTCTAAGAGAAGTATTCAAAGCATTTGAAATACTAACACAACTTGAACACTTTCAAGGCTGTCTATGACATAGGCATTGACATTGAAGATGACCTTGCAAAACAAAAAGCTACTAACAATAGTAACAACAGTGGTTGGAAAGGAAAAAAGAACGATAATCCTTCTTCTTCGGAACACACAACCTCTAGTAACAATGTTAGTACCTCTGACCTCAATGAAGTCTTAACCATGGATAATTAAGGACCTAAAAAGCAACTAAGAAAAAAGTTTACCCCTATTGGGATCAGCTATGATACTTCTTTTGATCGACTTCATGCCAAAGGGCTCATTACTCCCATTGTACTTATTCAAGATCCTGCACCTGAATAGAGGTTGCCTAGTTGGAACCCTAATCAATACTGCAAGTACCATCAAGGTAGGGGTCATGCTACCGAAAGTTGTTAGAAGCTAAAAGAGGCCATCCAATATTTGATTGATAATAACAAACTTCCTATACCTCCAGCTGGCAAGAAGAAAGAGTGATGCTAAAGCACAAGACACAAGGCGCGCTTCAACATCAAGATTTCATGACCTCTTTTTTTCCTCTTTTCCCCAATAAGTCTAGCATAGGCACCTTTTTTATTTTCCTTAAATTTATTCTGTAGGATTTTTTTCTTTTTTTCTTTTAATAAAATGAGCATTTCTTTCCTTGCATATGATTTTCACATCTCATAAAAAAAAAAATCCATGTCAAACTAAGCACAAGGTATACTAATAATTTGAGGCACCCCTTGTAGCCATATCATATCACTTTCACCCATCACATATACAATCCTTTCTTGATAAACCACTTTGAGCCTCGTCTAACAATAGACCTTTCTTTTTCAACCCACATCTACCTAACCTCGGGATGAGATGGTGTGTAACTGATGCAATTTACAAATACAAGAGCTTGAATAACTTTTATAAAAATTCAAAAGTTCAAAAAATATAAAAGTGTGCAAAAGGGCAAGTGTTCCAATGTCTTTGATATGAACATATCCTTGATAAGAACACATCTCAGATTACGTCTCTTATCGAGTGCTCGTTACTGTGCCCGAGTAACAAGAATGCCAAGTGAATGATAGACCGCATGATCGGGATTGTCCACGCTTATAAAAAAAGATTTGAATTAGAAAAAATGAAAGAAGAAGAAAAAAGAGAGCAAAAATATAAAAAAAAGAGAGTTCAAAAGTGAAGAAACCTCAAGCATACAAATACAAAGATTCAAAAGCGAGGTTGCACACCTTGGGGGCTTATCTAGGGTCTTGAGCCCTTATTCCCTTCTTCTTCAACCTTTAGCTTAACCACGTTACAACCCTTAAAAGACCTCTTTGAGGTATACACACATTTGTGCAAGGTTCGGCTAGAGCTATGTTCGTCCTGATACCTAACGGATACGTAGGCAACCTCACATTGGGGTGTGACCGTAATAAAGTGCATTTACATACATATTTACATTCAAACATGATCATATCAAAGGATCCCCAATGCTCACCCCTATCCACTTAAACCTAAACTTGGGGGCTTGATCCCTACATCATTAGCCTACCTAGACAAAGAGTCAGCATTATTTGGCTCTTCACAAAATATATTTCCACACACTTAGCCTTTGCGGCCTAACTTAGTGTCACTTTCACACACATCACATATACATGATCAAATAATCCTTCCTTTAGGAACCCTTTGTCATGAAATCTTAACACAATGATGAAGCACGCCTTGTCATATCAAAATCACTCATCATCATAATCATCATTGCATCGCAAAGTATGAAGTGCTTAGCCTTCGTGCATAAGTTACCTAAATACTTTCATCATCGAGTCAACAATTGAGATAGTCTAGGATGTTACAATCCTTGCACCATGAGATATAACATCAGCACATAGATTTGACTAAGCTCATTCAACATGCACCATCAAATACTCAAACACTTCACTTCTTTCTTTTCACGTCTTTCTTTTTCGGGAGAAAGTCGGTACCCTCAACAAAAGTGACGGAAAATTTTTGTTTTTCTGCATTTTAAATCAAGCCAATTACAAAAAAATGCACACACGTGTCATATCACATTCAGTTGAGTCTACACACATGTGTCAAAATACATTAAGTCACAGAAGAGTCAAACACACTAAACCTTGAGTCAACCTCAAGTTAAAGAAATCATAATGTCAAGCACAACAAACCTTAGGTCAACCCTAAGAAAAACATAAGCAAAGTCCTATAGTCCAAAACATAGATGCAGGTGCACTAAGTCCCAGACACACGGGTGATCTTTACAAAGGTTTAAGGCAAAAGACGCAAGTTTTTTCAAGACATGACAAGCTATCACTTCCAAGGCATGAAGATGAGAGAATTTGACAAGACGACTCAAGGCGTAGTGGTCTTTGACAATATCCCCTAAAGATATGGAAGACGTCACCTTAATTTGAGAAGACGGCTCAAGGCGTAGTGATCTTCGACAACATTCCCTAGGATGAGAAAGTTGTCACCCGATTTGAGAAGATAGCTCGAGGCAAAGAAATCTTAGATGGCATTCCCTAAGATGTGGAGGTTGTCGAACAACACAACTTTGATTCAACAAAAATTGATTGTGTCCTAAGGCGTGGACGACTCATACAACAAGTTTCTCAAGGCGAAGAGACTCATAATTATCGGACAAGTTTTCCCAAGAGGAAGAGAGATTGTCGATTGATGCACACATCCCAAGGCGTTGAAAATCATCATTCAGAAGACTGCTCAAGACGAAGGAGTCTACGACATGTTGCCCGAGGCGAGGAAATTTTTCATCATTCATTTGTGAGTTGCTCAAGGCGCAGAAGCTCATGATAAAAATTCCCAAGGCGTGGAAAACCATCATCCAATGGATCGCTTGAGACGTAGTGGTTCACAATAAGAATTCGCAAGGCGTGGAAGACCATCATTCAGTGAATCGCTCAAGACGTGGTGGTTCGCGATAGAATTCCCAAGGCGTGGAAGATTGTCTTCCAGTGGATCGCTCGAGGTGTAGTGGTTGGCGATAGAATTCCCAAGACGTGGAAGGACGTCACAGCAAAACTGAAGATGGCTACAAAAAGCAGTATTCGACGATGTCCCGAAGTAGAGAGTGTTAGTTGAGACGAACACTACAAGAGGGGGGGTGAATTGTATGTGAGTTCCTATACCTACTTTTTGCGGAATATAAATTAACTATAAAGGAACTTGCAATGCACACAAATTTTTACGAGGAAACCTTCCAGGGCCTAACTAGAAGTAAAACCTCGACCCTTCCTAAGGGATTTCCAAAACCAAATCACTTCACTATAATAGGGCAATCCCGAATTACACCCTATTATACACAGACCTTTACTCACAAGTTCCACACTAAACTTGCTACATAGTAGGACCTTATCCTACCTAATTTAAGTCCCAAACTTAGATTCACTCGTACTCCCAAAGTACTCTCTCAGCCTCACAATGGAAGCTTACACACTGTATGCATAATATAATTCACACACTCACCCAAGAACCCAACCAATACAAAATATATGGCACTAGTATACGTTAGGCAAGCTATGCACGAAACCCGAAACTAATATGACAAAGTTATAAGCTTGGCAAACTTACACAATTAAAGCACGAATGATTTCTTCAAGCATAAACTCACAGAAAACTATGAAATAAGATTTCTAATATTTATACAAGACTAGCTTGTATAGCAAGTAGGGTTTTCAAAAAGATAATTATGTTAAATTAACTAAATCTCAAAACACGGTTTTAAATAAATTATTTTCAAAGAAAATCTTTTCGGAAAACAAGATAAAGAAAGATTATCAAAAAGAATGATATCTTTTTGATATTCAGTTTTTAAGAAATAAATCATTTAGAAAATCTATTCCTAAAATCTATCTTTTTATCCTTTTCCGTTTTAATAAATTTGCCAAGCCTTTTCCACGCTTCTAATAGATCTCATGCATATTCTACTTAACATATTTAACAACATATCTAGAAGATAAAATCTTAACTAAATTAAGTTGCTACGCCATTTATTCTGTACTCAAAGATTGCTTGGGCTTCACGCAGACCAGGACCAAGTTCCTGCTGTCTTCAAGTTCCTGTTAGGGAAGTTAGGTAGTTCTTGTTAGAAAACTAAGTTCCTGTTAGGGAACTCTTCTTTTATCTTGTTTAACCTTCTTAAAGTATTCTCTTCATGTCCTCTTAGTTAAGGTTACTCTTCCACCACCAAGGTCCACTTCACCTTTTCTTAATCAAACACTTAAAGAAATCTTTATTAGTCGAGTTTGCTTGATTTTAAGTCTATCATCATTAAAACCTTTAAGCTTCAACAGAGAGGAGATTGCCTGTAGCGGCGAGGTACTGCCACAACTCTGGAGATGACGAGGTATGGTCACCTTCGATGATGTTCCTGAGGCACTAAGGAGGATTTACACAAACAAATGAAGATAGCGAGGCAATATTACCTTCAGATGGCGTTCACGAGGCACTGTAGAGGTCGTCACCAGTATGTAATAAACAAATCGGTTACCCTAGAGACGTTCGCTCGACGGTGTAAGATACGCGTTTCTTAACTCTTTATCTACTTTAACTAACGCTAGTTTTCAGGTATCGGCGTTACAAGAATGATTAAGGATCGCAGAACATTCTTAATCTTTCTCCGTCCCTATCGCTACTTTGACTTTTGTTTTCGAAATTTACGTTTCTCCAGACTCAATCAAAGTCTAAGCTTCTGTAGACACCTGATTGTGTCTCCCCGAAAACCAAACCCAGTGATGAATATCTTTTATGTCATTTGATTGTCGAAAAAGGTGAAATGTGAGTAGTTTTGTGATGTGGTCGTTTTAATAGAAATACTTCTTTCTGTTTTTGAAAATATTTCTTTTCCTACGTTATTTATGGGAAATGTCCAGTCTAGTTTATTTTGGTCCATGATAAAGGTCCAATATTAGTGTAGTTGGATTGGGCTCGAACAGAGGTTTCTAACGATATATTATAAGCCCAATTCCAATGAATAATGAGGAAGTTTTAGCCAAAATACTAAATTGGGTCTGGAATGAGTTTTATATATGGCCTAATGATCAAGTGGAGGGCCCATTAATTATTATTCCAAAGTTATTAGGATTGATTTTAATCTTCTAAAATAATTTAGAAGGTTATTTTAAATTATAGTGGGATTAGGATTAATAATTATATCTTTTAGAAAAATAAAGAATTTTATTTTGAATAAAACAAGTGTTTTTAAAAGATTAAACCCGATTTTAAAAGATAAGTACGGAATTTAATTAATCTAATTTAATTATATAAAGGATTCCGTACCGATTTTAGATAACGCGTTCTCCATCAAGAAACGACATGACCCATCGCGCCGCGATGGAAGCAGTTTTACTCCGAATCGAATTCGATCTTTTTCTGATTGTTTTTCGAGACTATTTTCTCTATAAATAGGGTCGTGTTTCCTCGTTTTCAATCATCAACAATCATCTAATTCTCTTCTTTCTCTTAAGAAAGAGCTTATTCTTTCTCCCTCTTTCTAGCCTAGCTTTTTTACAAACACAATATCGCATTCAAGAGTTCTAGACACACCTAACCAAGTTCGAAGTTGCCTTCGCCCTAGACGTGAAAGATTGATAATTTCTAAGGATTTGGTCCCAAATCCCTATTTCAATTATTTAATTGTTTGATTAAATACTATCCTTGAAGTTACTAACGTGTGTATTGTTTTGATAGATAGAGGTACGAGGCAACAAAGTAAGTTGTTTTATTGCTCTATTCCTTTTGAAAGCATGCTTAGATTAATTTGATTCCTAGTATCATTTTTAGGTTGCTTTGTATTTCTTCTATGATGTTAGTATCATGATAGGGTTAAAGCCTTGATCTTCATTGCTTAGTGACATGCTAGGATTTTTTATTAATCATGTTAGTATCATGCCTAGGATCTTGCTAATAATATTATGCTTCGATGAGATTTTTATTATGATGATGATGATTTGTTGTATCAATTATTGTTAATGTTGCTTGATATTGTTGTTATTGCTTGATCACGCCCTCTCTTGCAGGATTTAAAGGGAATTTGTACTTGTAATCACGCTTAATAAAATAATTAATAATTTAATTTAGGCTAATATGATTTTAATTTGAGTGATCGCTAATAATAGTTTTGTTTGTGCATTAATATCCAACCAACATAGATTTAACAGGTTTAGAATTAATATATTGATTTTATGTTGGTCAGAAAGCGCACATGAATATGAGAAGAATAAAGTAGAGGCCTATTTTTAGGGTAAGTTCAATCTCTTTTAGGTTGGATTTGTACCTTCATCCCTGAATATCCAGTCATGGTTCAGGACCACTATGGAGTTAGCGATCTCATGGATCGTGAAGGGGTGTAACCTTCACCCTGTAAACGGTTTACAAGTTCCTAAAACTTGTTGGCGACTCTTTTGCTCTAGCTTCCTTCCCTTTGGACGCCACCATGCTTAAGTGTATGATCACAGTGGGGCTCAAGTGTGGGATGCTTGAAATATTCCCTACATTGTAGTGGCGATGTACTGCCACAACTCTAGATATGACGAGGTATAATCACCTTCGATGATGTTCCCGAGGTATTATGGAGGATTGTCACAAACAAATGAAGATAGCGAGGCACTGTGATCTTCAGATGGCGTTCACGAGGCACTGTGGAGGTCGTCACAACAGCGTGCAACAACAAAAATCGGTTACCCCAGAGACGTGTGCTCGACGGTGCAAGATACGCGTTTCTAATTCTTTTATCTGTGTAACTAACGCTAGTTTGCAGGTATCGGCATTACAAGAATCATTCTCCGTCCCTATCGCTACTTTGACTTTTGTTTTCGAAACTTACGTTTCTCCAAACTCTATCAAAGTCTAAGCTTCTGTAGACACCTGATTGTGTCTCCCTAAAAACCAAACCCAGTGATGAATACCTTTCACATCATTTGATTATCGAACAAGGTGAAAATGTGAAAATTCTTGTGATGCGGTTATTTTAATAAAAAATATTTCTTTCTATTTTCGAAAATATTTCTTTTCGTACTCTATTTATGGAAAATTTCTAGTCCAGTTTAGTTTGGTCCATGATAAGGGTCCAATAATAGTGTAGTTGAATTGGGCTCGAAAAGAGCTTTCAAACGGTATTTATAAGCCCAATTCCGATGAATAATGAGGAAGTTATGGACAAAATACTAAATTGGGCCTGAAATAAGTTTTATATACAGCCCAATGATCAAGTGGAGGGCCCATTAATTATTATTCCTAAAGTCATTAGGATTGATTTGGATCTTCTAGAATAATCTAGAAGGTTCTTTTAAATTCCAGTTGGATTAGGATTGATAATTATATCTTTTAGAAAAACAAATTATTTTATTTGGAATAAAACAAGTGTTTTAAAAGATTAAATCTGATTTTTAAAACATAAGTACGGACTTTAATTAATCTAATTTAATTAGATTAAGGATTCCGCACGGATTTTAAATAACGCGTTCTCCATCCGAAATGTCAGGACCCATCACGTGGCGATGAACCCTGTCGCGCCGCGATGGGAGTAGTTTTACTACGAATCGAATTGGATCTTTTTCTGATCGTTTCGGGACTTTTTTCTCTATAAATAGGGTCTTTTTCCCCGTTTTCAATCATGAACAATCATCTTTCTATTCTCTTCTCTCTCTTAAATTTAATATCTTGTTCTTTCTCTCTCTATCTAGCCTAGCCTTTTTACACACCTAGCCAAGCTCGAAGTTGCCTTCGCCCTTGTAGACACCTAAAAATGTCTCCCCAAAACCAAACCCGATGATGAACAACATTTCACCGCCATTATTGTTCGGGTTGAGTATTTAATCTTTGGAGCGCTTAAATCCATGTTTCCATTCAATACATTTCATAAACCAATCCATTTCGTAGCTCATTTCCCTAAACCATCACTTGTTTTTCACTTTTCGTGCCCACATCACATGACCGAGAGAAACTGATTTTGTGGGCCTATAATTTTGATCTAATAATTTTTTTTGTTGGATAGTCCTTGAAATAAGCTTTCCAACAATATATCATAAGCCTAATTTCGATTTAAAACGAAGAAGAAATGAGCAAAATGCTAAACTCGGCCCAAAACCGACACCCTTTCACTAAAACGGCCATATCATAAAATATACAAATGATTGTGACCTGATTCAAATTGGGCTGGAAATTAAACTTGAAAAGCTTTCTAATTATATATTATATGGCTTATTCCAAGATACGGATCAAAAGTTATCGTAGTTTTAAAAACGCGTAAAAAACTGGAATTATCGCGCATAGTGTAAAAACGTCGTGTCATGTCAAAAGCTGACGGTGCCTGGTGACATGACACGGTAATTTTCAACGTGTCACGGTGGCTTTTCCGTGTTTTTTCTGCGTTTTCTCACGCGCTAATGAATCTGGACGTAAAAATGGAAATAAATTCCACCGTGTCACTGTAACAAGTGCCGCGCCACGGGAAATCTTGCCGCGTCACGATATATTATACCGTGTCACGGTGCTCATTCGGTGACACGTGAAATTCCCGTGTTTTCTTGCGTGTCAAACTTCACACGCTTTATCATCCGTAGGTCAAATATTTCCCGCGTCACACTAAATTATATCGTGTCACGACATTTCTTGCCTTGTCGCGGTATACTGCTGACGTGTCGCGGCAACCTTTTTTAGGGTTTTATTTTTTTAGGGTTCCGTGTGTTCCCTATGCTCATTTTCCCTATAAATACCCCCTCATTTCTACAGTTTGGGGCACCAAATCATTCTCTCTTCCTCTCTTCTACACCAAAAAATAATTCTCTTCTCTCTTTCATATTCTAAGCCTTAAATCTATATTCCTAACTACGTCATTCCTTCCTTAAGCACTCCAAGGAGTCCATACTTAACCCGAGGTTCCATCCTTAAATCAAGGCGTTAAAGGTATAATTAACTAAGGGTTTGGATCAAATCGACTCTACTTTTAATTTAATTTAATTTCAGTTTGATTTATATTTTTATTGAAGTTACTAACAATTTATTCATGATGTAGCAATTTTAAAGGAACGCACATAATGTGTGTAATTAATTAATTAATTTTTTTAATTACTTATTTTATTTTTATATTGCTAGTATCATGATTAGGTTACTTTATATTTGATTTGACTAACGTTATTATTCTTAAATTGCTTCCAATATTAATGTTTATTCTATTATATTTTTTATGATCACCATATTGCATGTTTAAAGGGAATATGTAATTGGAAATCACTCCTAATAAGATAATTTGGACGACCGGTTTAGGTTCCTTTAATCTTGTTATTAAATCAAGTGATCACTAATATTTTAGAATTATGTGTTGCATTAATATTCAACCAATTTATCCTAATAATAGTTTGGAGCAAATTGAATATTTTGTTTGCATGCCTTTGAGATCGCAGGAATCATTTTTCACTATAAGAATCGAGTAGAGGCCAATACAGGCGAATGTGACTCCATGACTCACTTCGTACCATCATCCCTGATCCTCCTTTCGTGGTTCTGAACCATATGAAGTTAGTAATATCATGGATTATGAATGGGGTGTAACCTTCACGGGTCAATCGTTGTTGCCTATCGTTGTCCCTTATTCGTGGTTGCCTTTTATGATCCGTGAACGGTTTACAAGTTCCTTAAAAACTTCTTGGCGGCTCCCTACTTTCCTTCTCCCTAATTGTATTATTTTAATTCCCACTTCCTATGAGTGCCAAGCATATTCACAACATGCTTAACGTAGGCGCACTTCGAACAACGCCTACAATTTGGCGACTCCACTGGGGAGGATTCTTAGTTATTTATCAATTTGAATGATCGGTATTCAATTAAGATGATTGGATGAGACCTTGAAAGATTTTTTAAAATATTCATGTGATTAAATTGGCATTTTTGCATATGCATAGGCGTTTTAACGTCGTATTTCGGGTCTGTCCCGGCCCGTAGGAAAAATTGGATAACCTGGCCGTGAATGAAGAAAATAGGGGCACCAGTCAGATTTCCTGACTGCCGCGCCACGGTTGAGCTTGCTGTGTCACGGCGTAGGGCATAATGACACGGTGTCTAGCATCGTGACACGGTAGATTCTGCCCTGTCGCGGCAGTTATGAAATCTTTCCGGTGGCTTTATTTCTCTTCTCACAGTCAGCTTCCTTCGATTTTTCTGAAAAAACGTGTGTGTTCTACAAACGTCTTAGCCCCGGGGAATTTAAGCTCTATCGACCCAAAAACGCTCATGGCAATAAGGGTTCATCCGAGTCATTAAATTCACCCAAACCATGGAGTCGAGTTCGATTTCATCACGAACTCGCGGAGCCGCCCGTTGGCATACACCCTCAAGGGAGGCTGCCTTGCCAACGCGTCCAAACTCTTAACCGTGGTACCCTTTGGCACCAAATAAACTTGACCATAGTGGAACATAGAACTTGACTTTAGGTTGGGAACTCTTCTTTGCATCATTGTTCCTACGTGCCCTATATATGATCATTTTAATCTTAACCTTAACGATTTTTCTTTGTCTATGGTGGTTTATTTTATGACTTACTAATGCCAATGGACCGTACTCACTTAGTAATTAGCGCAAACACTAAAATAAAATAAAAACTGAAAAAAAAACACTCGGAACTGATCATCGCGCCACGGCAAAAATGCTGCATCACGGCAATCAGTGCCGCGTCACGGCAATTAGTGCCATGTCACGGCAGGTTGTACCGTGACATGGTACAGTTTTCCGTGTCACGGTGCCCAAGGAATAAGTCCAGTCAGCTTTTTTTTAGTCTTTTTGGTTACTGTTCAAATGTCTAGCCATACGATCATACCACGAGTCTTATAATATCACTTAAACACTCACGAGTCAAGTATAGTCAACACACTCTCTTTATTTTCCGACTCGAGTCGTGCACCATGTCGTTTATGATCCGTATACTAGGTTCATGCACCTTTTTTTCGTCATAATAATAATAAAAAAAAAAAACGAGTGGAGTTTTTTTTTTTTTTTCCTCACATGTTTTCAAATGTCCATTTTTCCCCTTCCTTTCCTATATTGAGCAATGAGTCAAACAATTAAGTGAATTGTTTTATTTCAGTACTTGGTCAAGGAGTAGGGTAGATTAATACGGTTCGAGTCATCACCGCAACAATCTCTTAGATTTAAGAGGCGTTCACGTTCAAACTACTTTCAGTTTGTTCCAATGGCCACTAAGGAAGATATTGAGAACATCAACAAATCCATCGAAGCACTGTCTGCCATGATGAAAACCCTTACCACTAGGGTCACTACCATGGAACAAAACAAGGTCACTGTTTCTACCCTTGACAGATTGAAGGAATTGATGAGTAAGATTTATGAGGATTTCACTTATGTGGAACAGCCTCCCACTCCTTTGGATGTGAAAGACAGGCTCCCTGAAAAGTTCTCCACTGCTTATATTCCAAAGTTCAAGCCTACTGACAATCCAATATTCCATTTGAAGGCGTTCTCTGCAACCATGGCTCTTAAGGGATTGGCCGTAACACTCTTCCCTACAGTGTTCCCTCTCTCCTTAGAGCATGCTTGCCAATAATGGTTTTATTCCCTAGATGCCAAGTGTATTGCGACTTGGCAAGATGTCACCGACAGTTTCATGAATCGTTACAAGTGTAACATTCAAACCAAAACTTCTGAACGTGAACTCTCCATTCTCAAACAGAAAGAGAATGAAGGCTTCACCACTTATCTGAACAGGTGGACGGAAACGGCTTCACTCTTGGTAGATCCTATAAAAGAAAGAGAGATGGTTCACCTCTTTATCCAAAAACTTACTCACAAGTATAGGGAATATCTCAAATTTCTTCCACTGAACACTTTTGAAGCTATACACGACATCGGCATCAATATCGAGGATGAGCTAATAAAGGCTGCTGGTAGTAACAATAATAAGACTTGGAAAAACAAGAAGAACGACCTTCCTTCTTCTTCGTCTTCTATGCACGAAAATGCTACCAACAATATAAGCCAAGTTGGTCTCAATGAAGTGTTAGCTCTTGATGCTCCATTATCCAAGAAAAGGCGAACTTACACTCCTTTAGGAATGACTTATGACGCGGCCTTTGATGGCCTCTTCGGTCAAGGCTTGATCACACCTATTGGGCCATTTCCAGAGCCAAAACCTGAAAAAAGGAGCGCCAAATGGAATCCCAATTCCCATTGCAAGAACCATCAAGGAAGGGGCCACACTACGGAGCAATTTTGGAATTTGAAGGACGTCATTCAAGACTTGGTGGACGCAAACAAACTTCCTGTCCCCCTAGGCGGCAAGAAGTAATTAACACAAGGTGCACAACAGATCCTTCGTGCAAGATTCCATGATTTCTTTTTATTTTTATTTTTTTATCATTCATCTTCATTCCCCCATTTCAAATTTCTATATGTTTCATGTGTTTCGTTCACCTTTTTCATTAATAAAATGAGCATATTTCCTTTACATCTCGATCATAGTATTTTTCATTCACTCATTTAGGAAGAAAAAAAAAATTACCAAACTAAACACAAGGTACACCAATGACTTAAGGCACCTTTGCAATCCTGTCATTCCCTATTAACCATTCAATCACATATCCATTTCTTCGTCAACTACTTTGAGCCTTGTCTAACGATTGACCTTATTTATTCAACCCACATTCACTTAACCCTGGGATAGAAAGGTGTGCAATTTGTGAAACAGTCAGAAAGCTAGTTTAAATAAAAGAAAATAATAATAATAATAATAATAATAATAATAATAATAATAATAATAATAATAATAATAATAATAATAATAATAATAATAATAATAATAATAATAATAATAATAAAGAATAAGTATATAAAAAAAACAATGTCTAAAGGCAAGTGTTCCAATGTCTTCGATATGAACACGTCTCAAATTGCGTCTCTCATCGAGTGCTTGGTACCGTGCCTGAGAAACATGAATTCTAAGTGAGTGATGGACCGCATGATCTAAGATTGCCCACATTGATTCAAAAGAATTAAAAAAAAAAGAAAAGAAATTCAAAACAAAAAAAATATATGATAAATAAAACTTGTAAAGTCCAATACATAATTGCATATCTTGGGGGCTTCTCTCGGGTCTTGAGCCTTTTACCCTTTTCTTCCTTAAACCATCAGCTTAACCATTACAACCCTTGAAAGACCTCTTTGAGGTGTACACACACTTGTGCAAAGTTTTGTTAGAGCTACGTTCGGCTTAATTCCTAACGGATACATAGGCAACCTTACATTGAGGTGCGGCCACATTCATATGCATGATGGAGTCAAAGAATATCCAAGGCTTATCCCTATGACCCTATCCATCTAGATCTAGACTTGGGGGCTTGAACCCACATCATTTAGCCTACCTAGCCTAAAGGGTCACCATTTCGACTCTTCTCCCATCTCTTTCCATCACCATAGCCTTTGCAGCCTCACCTTAGTATCACTTTCACACACTTCTTGCACACATACATGGCCATATCATCTTTCCCTTCGGAACCCTTTATCATGAAATCTTGTTTCCCTACCGCACATGCTTCATCATCTTTCAAGACAACATTCATTAGAAGAAACATTATATACTTGATTAGCTTCCTGACTTGAGCAATATTCATTGTTTCACGCATCGCATAAGGTGCTGAGCAACATTTACAAAGCATATCGTGCTTAGCTCCTTGACCTAAGCAACATTCATTATGCAAAAATCACTTCATCTATATACGTGCTTAACTTCCAGACCTAAGTGACGTTGAAGATCGTTTCTTTACACCATATATGATGCTTAGCTCCATGACCTAAGTTCATTCATATATCGTGTCACATGATGTAATTGTCCTTAGCCTCCTGGCCTAAGGACATTCATCATGCTTACATTATTTTCAAGACAAGCAATGCAATCCATACGATTCATTTTGTCTTGCTCAACTAGGAAATTCAAAACTTCTTCCCTTTTTCATGTCTTTTCTTTCGAGGAAGTTCAAAAAGTTTTTCAAAATTTTTTTCATCGAGGGAAAGTTAAAAACAAAACTTTTTTTCACGTCTTTATTTTTTGGAAGAATGTCAGTACCCTCCACTCATGACAAAAATGACTGAAAATTTTTGCTTTTTCATTTTCGGTTGCTTGTGTCTGTGCACACACTCAAATCATACTTATACACACACAATCACAAGTCATACACATGTGATGTCGTGTCAAGTCAATCTTGGTCAAGTCAGTTGCTCAAGTCAATCATAGTATATGCGAGTCCCTTGGCAAATTTCATTTTGCAGGTCTTATTTACAGCCCACATTCGGGGACAAGCGAACCATCTACAACCCACGTTCGGGGACAAGCAAACCATCTACAGCCCACGTTCGGGGACAAGCGAACCAATTACAGCCCACGTTCGGGGACAAGCGAATCATTTACAGCCCACGTTCGGGGACAAGCGGACCATTTACAGCCCACGTCCGGGGACAAGCGGACCATCTACAGTCCAAGTTTGGGGACAAGCGAACCATCTACAGTCCACGTTCGGGGACAGGCGAACTATTTACAGCCCACGTTCGGGGACAAGCGAACCATCTACAGCCTACATTCGGGGACAAGTGAACCATTTATAGCCCACGTTTGGGGACAAGCGAACCAACTAAAGGCTACTTTCAGGGACAATCGAACCATCATCATTTTAGTTATCATCTCCCAAGCAAAGAAGATTCACGGCGCAAGGTTCTCGATACACAGAAACTTGCAATCTCATCATCAGACAATTTTTTCCTCAAGCATGGAAAATTGTCGGTCGTTGCCACCTCTCAAGGCGAAGAAGTCAGCAATTATATCATATATCAACTTTCCTCAAGCATGGAAAGTATCATCTGGTGGATTTCTTCAAGCATAGAAAACTGCCAAATTCATCTGTTGACTTTCCTCAAGCATGGAAAGTGTCATCCGGTGGATTTCTTCAAGCATAGAAACCTGCCAAAATCATCTGTCGACTTTCCTCAAGCATGAAAAGTGTCATTCGGTGGATTTCTTCAAGCATAGAAACCTGCCAAAATCATCTGTCGACTTTCCTCAAGCATGGAAAGTATCACAACAAACATCATCTGGTGGATTTCTTCAAGCATAGAAAGCTACCAAACTCATTTGTGAGCAAAACACTGATGTCAGATACTATCGAACATATTTGCCACCGATACACTGTTGTCAGATAAGCATTCTATCCCTGTACTCTTTTATCTGTGGAATTAACATTTTTTTGCAGGTATCGGCGTATAAAGAGTGATTTAGGATCGCAGAACGTCTTAAATCATTCTCCGTACCTATCGACTACTTTGACTATCGTTTTTAAAACTGACGTTTCTACAAACTCAGTTAAAGTGGGGGCTTCTGTAGAAACCTAAACATGTCTCTCCAAAATCAAACCCGATGATGAACAACCTTTCACTGCCATTATTGGTCGGGTTGAGTATTTAATCTTTGGAGCGCTTAAATCCATGTTTCCATTCAATACATTTCATAAACCAATTTTTCTAGCTCATTTCCCTAAACCATAACTTGTTTTTCACTTTTCGTGCCCACATCACATGACCGAGAGAAACTGATTTTGTGGCCCTATAATTTTGATCCAATAATTTTTTTTTTGGATAGTCCTTGAAATAAGCTTTCCAACAATATATCATAAGCCTAATTCCGATTTAAAACGAAGAAGAAATGAGCAAAATGCTAAACTCGGCCCAAAACCGACACTCTTTCACTAAAACGGCCATATCATAAAATATACAAATGATTGTGACCTGATTCAAATTGGGCTGGAAATTAGACTTGAAAAGCTTTCCAATTATATATTATATGGCTTATTCCAAGATAAGGATCAAAAGTTATCATAGCTTTAAAAACGCGTAAAAAACTGGAATTACCGCGCATAGTATAAAAACCGGGCCGTGTCATGGCAAAATCTGATGTGGCACGATGCCTGGTGCCGTGAAACGGTAATTTTCAACGTGTCACGGTGGCTTTTCCGTGTTTTTTCTGCGTTTTCTCACGCGCTAATGAATCTGGACGTAAAAATGGAAATAAATTCCACCGTGTCACGGTAACAAGTGCCGCGCCACGGGAAATCTTGCCGCGTCATGACATATTATACCGTGTCACGGTGCACATTCGGTGACACGTGAAATTCCCGTGTTTTCCTGCGTGTCAAACTTCACACGCTTTATCATCCGTAGGTCAAATATTTCCCGTGTCACACTAAAGTACCCCGCGTCACACTAAATTATATCGTGTCACGGCATTTCTTGCCTTGTCGCGGTATACTGCTGACGTGTCGCGGCAACCTTTTTTAGGGTTTTTAGTTTTTTAGGGTTCCGTGTGTTCCCTCTACTCATTTTCCTTATAAATACCCCCTCATTTCTACAGTTCGGGGCACCAAGTCATTCTCTCTTCCTCTCTTCTACACCAAAAAATCATTCTCTTCTCTCTGTCATATTCTAAGCCTTAAACTTATATTCCTAACTACATCATTCCTTCCTTAAGCACTCTAAGGAGTCCATACTTAACCTGAGCTTCCGTCCTTAAATCAAGGCGTGAAAGGTATAATTAACTGAGGGTTTGGATCAAATTGACTCCACTTTTAATTTAATTTAATTTAATTTAATTTAATTTCAGTTTGATTTATATTTTTATTGAAGTTACTAACAATTTATTCATGATGTTGCAATTTTAAAGGAACGCGCATAATGTGAGCAATTAATTAATTATTTTAATTACTTATTTTATTTTTATATTTCTAGTATCATGATTAGGTTAATTTATATTTGATTTAACTAACATTATTATTGTTAAATTGCTTCCAATATTAATGTTTATTCTATTATATTTTTTATGATCACCATATTGCATGTTTAAAGGAAATATGTAATTGAAAATCACTCCTAATAAGATAATTTGGACGACCGGTTTAGGTTCCTTTAATCTTGTTATTAAATCAAGTGATCACTAATATTTTAGAATTATGTGTTGCATTAATATTCAACCAATTTAGCCTAATAATAGTTTGGAACAAATTGAATATTTTGTTTGCATGCCTTTGAGATTGCAGGAATAATTTCTCACTATAAGAATCGAGTAGAGGCCAATACAGGTGAATGTGACTTCATAACTCACTTCGTACCATCATCCCCGATCCTCCTTTAGTGGTTCCGAACCATATGGAGTTAGTAATCTCATGGATTATGAATGGGGTGTAACCTTTACGGGTCAATCGTTGTCCCTTATTCGTGGTTTCCTTTTATGATCCGTGAACAGTTTAGAAGTTCCTTAAAAACTTGTTGGCGGCTCCCTACTTTCCTTGTCCCTAATCGTATTATGTCAATTCCCATTTCCTATGAGTGCCAAGCGTATTCACAACATGCTTAACGTAGGCGCACTTCGAACGACGCCTACAGCCTTAGACGTGAAAGGTTGATAATTTTTGAGGATTTGGTCCCAAATCCCTATTTTAATTAATTGTTTGATTTAATATTTTCATTGAAGTTACTAACGTGTGTATTGTTTTGATAGTAAGAGATACGAGGCAACAAAGTAAGTTGTTTTATTGCTATTATTTTTATAGAAAGTATGCTTAAATTATATTAATTCCTAGTATCATGTTAGGATGTTATATATTGCTTTCTAGTATCATGTTTAGGTTGCTTCCTATTTCTTCTATCATGCTAGTATCATGTTAGGGTTAAATCTTTGATCTTTAATGTTTAGTGACATGCTTGGATTTGTTATTAATCTTGTTAGTATCAGGCCTAGGATCTTGCAAAAATTATTATGCTTTTTTGAGATTGAGATTCTGATGATGATGATTTGTTGTGTCAATATATTATTATCTTGCTTGATCACGCCCTTTCTTGCAGGATTTAAAGGGAATTTGTACTTGTAATCACGCTTAATAAGATAATTAATAATTTTATTTAGGCTAATATGATTTTAATTCTAGTGATCGCCAATAATAGTTTTGTTTGTGCATTAATATTCAACCAACATAGGTTAAACAGGTTTAGAATTAATATATTGATTGTATGTTAGTCAAAAAGCGCACATGAATATGAGAAGAATAAAGTAGAGGCCTATTTTTAGGGCAAGTTCAATCTCTTTTAGGTTGGATTTGTACCTTCATCCCCGAATATCCAGTCATGGTTCAAGACCACTATGAAGTTAGCGATCTCATGGATCGTGAAGGGGTGTAACCTTCACCCTGTGAACGGTTTACAAGTTTCTAAAACTTGTTGGCGACTCTTTTGCTCTAGCTTCCTTCCCTTTGGACGCTACCATGCTTAAGTGTATGATCACAGTGGGGCTCAAGTGTGGGATGCTTGAAATATTCCCTAAGGTTTTTTGGCGACTTCATTGGGGAGGATTTCTATTTTAATTCCTAAAATTTATTTTGGCAATAATTTAGAATGAGTGGATGAGACTCAAAAAGTTCTAAGTATTCATGTGCCTAATTTTGATTGACATTATTGGCATAAGCATAAAAAAGGTTCGCATTGGATAGACCATTCGTAATGCGTAAAAAACATAGGCTTTTTAAACATAGGAAATTTGGGAAATATTTTTCACAACTAGAATCGAAAAAAAGCTTCGAAAATTGGTAAATTCTAAGAACAAAGAGAGTTGCTGTGGCATGTAGTAACTGGCACTGAGAAAACAGTGCCCATCGCATCGCGATGGCTCTGTCGCGGCGCGATAGCAATATCACGACGCGACAGGGCTATCATCTTGTGATGGTCCTTGTTGTCTCGCCCCAAGTTCTTCCAATACCGAGCCAGAAATATGTGTTCTTGCTTTGACCGGTTCTAGTACTGTTTGCTCGATTTTACTTCCTGATTGTGTTTTTCTCACTTTTCTGAACCCATATGTGTTCTGCATATGGCCATAACCCTCTTGTAATTCACACTCCCTCTACCCAATCAAACGCTCATTGCAACGAACGGTACATTCGAGTTTGTGAATTCACCAAATAATAGAGAACTAGAGCCATGGTTAGGTTGCAAACTCATTTTCATCATGTTGTGCTTATTTGACTACTTATGCATTTTTTGCTTGTGCATAATCTATGTGTGTTTACAATAACCGTTTGTTTGGCTTGTGTATAAGTCTAAATAAACTAACCAATGACTAAAGGAATTTTCTTAAGTAATTGATTAATTAATTTGAGCTAATAAATATGTCTAAAATTGAGTCATAGTTCCTTTGTGTGAACCCAGATTTTTATTCTCGTATACTGCACAAAAGTCAACTTGTTTTTGACATAGCCGGAGTTCTAGGAAGAGTTACGATTCTTACAAACTATGGATCTGTAGCCCCAAGATTTATCTTTAATTTGACGTTGGTGTCGTCCAATTCCGAGTCACAGATCAAAAGTTATGACTAAAATACTACAACCTGTCCAATTTAGTGCACATACGTGAGGTCTTAACTTAGTCTTTGTTTGAGTCTAGTCACATAGTCTAGCCACATGGTCATGACACGAGTCTTGAACATATCACTTACACTCACAAGTATTCACACACTTTGTACATACTCTTTTCACACCATGACCATGTCTTTGGTTCATGCATGAGTCGCTCTTCCCGTCATTTGAGTTGGGGGTCCACTCTATTCCTAATTTTTCCATATCTCTCCATCTACATCATCTTTCCACTCTCTACATGCTTTCTACATGCATACCACTCCCACATTCTTCCATGATCTCTTCCCATCTACGCATGTTGAACCGAGTTTGAGTCAAACAATTAATAATAAGTATCCATGACTTCCCTTTCCACAACACTTGGTCAAGAAAGGAAGGGCGACTAATAAAAGACAACGCTTTTGTCCATGTTTTACTCTTTGATAAACCGATTCGACAAAAGAGAAAATCTAAGAAGAAAATGGAAACTCAAGAAGAAGTTAATGAGTATAGGAAAAACCTTGCTAGTTTAACTGAGATGATGAAAACTATTGCTGTTCAAGTCAATGACCTTGCGAAACAACAACAGATGGAGCGAATGGAAGAATGCTTGAGAAAGCTCTCCAATGACTAAAGCTCCAGGGGATTAGCTCACTAGGGGTCTTGGTGGACAAGGAACTTCTTCCGCAGAAGTTCAATGCCAATGACATCCCTAAGTTCAACCCAACAGATAACCCTTAATTTCATTTAAGAGCTTTTGAAACAATCACGAATATTAAGGGAATTGACAAGAAAGCTTTCCATTCGTTGTTCTCATCATCTTTAGAAGCCGTTTGTCAACAATGGTTCTTCTCCCTTGACAAAGAGAAAATTTCTTATTGGGATTCTATAACAAATGCTTTCATTGATAGGTACAAATGCAACATTCAAGTTGAAACAGACCATACACAACTTGAGATGTTGAAGCAAAAGGCAAATGAAGGGTTCACCTCTTTCTTCAACAAGTGGAGGGAAACTTTGGCTAGGACGGTAGAAGTTCCTACTGAAAAGGAATCTGTAAAGATGTTCATCAAGAACCTCCAAGAGAAGTTTATCAAGAACCTCCAACACAACTAGAATACTTTCAAGGCTGCCTATAACATAGGCATTGACATTGAAGATGACCTCTCAAAACAAAGAGCTACTAACAATAGTAACAACAGTGGCTAGAAAGGAAAGAAGAACGATAATCCTTCTTCTTACGAAAACACCTACTCTAGTAATAATGTTAGTACATTTGACCTTAACAATGTCTAGCCATGGATAAACAAGGACCTAAAAAGAAACCTAAAAGAGAAATCACACCTATCGAAATGACCTATGATGTTGCTTTCGATCGCCTCTATGATCGAGGATTAATCAAACCTATTGGTCCCACTGAAGATTTAACATCAGAAAAGCGATCTTCAAGATGGAATCCCAACTCTTATTGTAAGTACCATCGAGGAAATGGTCATATCACGGATGAATGTTATAGAGTTCATAATCTCATTCAAGATCTCATAGATGCAAACAAGATTCCGTTGCCTCTAGCTGGCAAGAAGACCGGGTAATGATAAAGCAAAAGACACAAGACGAGCTTCAACGACAAGAATTCGTGACTTCTTTTCTTCATTTTGATTTTCCCTTCCCCAATAAGTCTAGCATAGGCACCTTTTGTTTTCCTTAGATTTATTCCATAGGTTTTTCTTTCTCCTTTAATAAAATGAGTATTTCTTTTCTTGCATATGA
This sequence comes from Chenopodium album, assembly GCF_948465745.1. NCBI lineage: Eukaryota > Viridiplantae > Streptophyta > Magnoliopsida > Caryophyllales > Amaranthaceae > Chenopodium > Chenopodium album. The sequence goes on along the minus strand of NC_137851.1, from coordinate 35,564,681 downwards.
TCATCACATTGCATTCAAAAAATTAAAAAAATTAAAAAATGCCAAACTAAGCATAAAGTATACTAATGATTCGAGGCAACCCTTATAGCCATATCATATCACCTTTCACCCTTCAAAAATACAATCCGTTATTGATACACCACTTTGAGCCTCGTCTAACGATAGACCTTTCTTTCTTCAACCCATATCTACCAAACCTTGGGATGGGATGGTGTGCAATTTGTGTAATTTTCAAAATGACAAAAGCTTGAGTGATTTTAACTAGACCTCAAAATTTTAAAAATTCCAAAAAGCAATAACAATATAAAAGTGTGAAAAAGGGCAAGCGTTCCAATGTGTTTGATATAAACATATCTTTGATAAGAACACGTCTCAGATTGCGTCTCTTACGAGTGCTCAGTATCGTACTTGAGAAACATGAATGCTAAGTGAGTGATAGATCGCATGATCGGGATTTCCCACATTTATCAAAATAAAAAAAAATACAAAAGCAAAAAGAAAGAGCAAAAAATAAACAAAAGAGAGTTTAAAAGTAAGAAAAAGTCAAGCATACGAATACAAAGATTCAAATGCAACGTTGCACACCTTGGGGACTTATCTAGGGTCTTGAGCCTTTATCCCCTTCTTCTTCGACCTTTAGCCTAACCCTGTTACAATCCTTCAAAAGACCTCTTTGAGGTATACACACACTTGTGCGAGGTTCGGCTAAAGCTACGTTCGGCCTGATTCCTAACAGATACGTAGGCAACCTCACATTGGGGTGCGGCCGTAATAATAATTCATTCACATTCATGCATGATCATATTAAGGGATCTCCAATGCTCATCCCTAACCATTTAGAGCTAGACTTGGGGCCTTGATCCCTACATCATTATCCTACCCAGCCTAAGAGTTACCATTATTTGGCTCTTCACAAAATATATTTCCACACACTTAACCTTTGCGGCCTAACTTAGTGTCACTTTCATACACATCACGGATAAATGACCAAATAAACCTTCCCATAGGAACCCTTTGTCAAGAAGTCTTAACACAACGATGAACACGCCTTTATCAATCATCATTGCATCACAAAGTATGAAGTACTTAGCCTGCGTGCCTAATTTACCTAATTACTTTCATTATCGAGTCATCAATCAAGATAGTCTAGGATGCTACAATCCTTGCACCATGAGATACAACGTCAACGCATATATTTGGTTAATCTCATTCAAAATGCACTGCAAACACTCAAACACTTCATATACTTTGCTTCTTTCTTTTCATGTCTTTCTTTTTCGGGAGAAAGTCGATACCCTCCATAAAAATAACGAAATTTTTTTGTTTTTCTGCATTTTTGAGTTGCACTAGCACAGTCACAATACAATGCGCACACGAGTCATGTACACATTAAGGTATGTCGTGTTATCACATCGACTTAAGTCTACAAACACGAGTCATGTACACATTAAGGTATGTCGTGTTATCACATCGACTTAAGTCTACAAACACGAGTCATGTACACTTTGAGTCATGTCGAGTTATCACATCGAGTTGATTTGAATACGTCGAGTTACACATCGAGTCAAGCAATAATGTTAAATCTTACACAATGAGTTAAGTAACACCAAACCTTGAGTCAACCTTAAGAAAATCAACTGTCAAGGTCCTTTAGCAAAATTTGATCTCTTTTGTAAGGCCAAGAGCATTTTCTTCAACGATAATGTTTCTAAGATTGGATTGTCATCTTTGGCAATGTTTCCAAGCGTGGATTGTCGTACTCCTCTACTTGGCAAGTTTTTCCAAGTTCGGATTGTCATACATTCATCAAATCTTCGATAATTTTTCCATGATTGGATTTGTCATCTCAAACTGGCAATGTTTCCAAGCATGGATTGTTGTGCTCCTTCTCCATTTGGAAAATTTTTCCAAAGTTCGGATTGTAATAAACTCCTTGGCAATTTTTCCGAGATTGGATTGTCATACACTAAGTTCCCTATGGAAAAATTTCCCATAGGATTATCGTAGGTCTTTATTCAACTTAATATTTCGACAAAGGTTCCTCAAACGTGGATTCTCATTCATTTCATTAGTGTCAAATTTTCCCGAAGTGGATTGTCTGTCGACTCTTTTTTGCAAATGTTCCAAGATGGGGATTGTCAATTGTGGCAATATTCTCCTAAAAGGATTGTCGCATAGCATTGGCAAATTTCTGAGATGGATTGCTTGCAAGAGTTATGTTCCAAGGTGTGGATTGTCGATCATAACAAAGTTCTTATGATAACTGTTACGCAGCATTGACAACTTTTCCCAAAATTTGAATTTGGCAAATTTTTTGAGATGCGGATTGTCGTTTCATTGTAGCAACATTTCCTAGGACGGATTGTTACGCAGCATTGACAACTTTCCCTAAACCAGATTGTCGCTCATCATTCAAGAGTTGTGTTGACAACTGTTCCTAAAAAAAAGAGGATTGTCACCACCCTAGAAGTACGCATTCAACAAAACGAAGCATTAGCAAACTGAGGATCAACAAGCGATGGTCTTCGATAATCTTCCCTAAGAAGATTGTCACAACAAAACTGAGGATGGCTACAAGCAACAGTCTTCGACGATGTCCCACAGTAGAAAAGAGATTGTCTATAGCGGCGAGAAACTGCCTGTAGATACCTGATCACTCCTTCTCTTGTAGGATTTAAAGGGAATTTGTACTTGTAATCACGCTTAATAAGATAATCAATAATTTTATTTGGGCTAATATGATTTTAATTCAAGTGATCACCAAAAATAGTTTTTTTTTGTGCATTAATATTCAACCAACATAGATTAAACAGGTTTAGGATTAATATATTGATTGTATGTTAGTCAGGAAGCGCACATGAATGTTAGAAGAATAAAATAGAGGCCTATTTTTAGGGCAGGTTCAATCTCTTTTAGGTTGGATTCGTACCTTCATCCCCGAATATCCAGTCATGGTTCAGGACCACTATGGAGTTTGTGATCTCATGGATCGTGAAGGGGTGTAACCTTCACCCTGTGAACGGTTTACAAGTTCCTAAAACTTGTTGGCGACTCTTTTGCTATACCTTCCTTCCTTTTGGACGCCACCATGTTAAAGTGTATGATCACAGTGGGGCTCAAGTGTGGGATGCTTAAAATATTCCCTACACAAAACAAAAAGGAAAACAGTTTAGCGAAAACACTAAGTACATATAAGTGCAAGACATGTATATACTTTTATTAGGCAAACATGATTTCTAAATAATTACTCCAATTCAATTGTCACTTTCTAAAATTATAATTTCCAATTTTAGAATTTCCAAAATTTAACATTCCAAAAGTAGTGATGTCCATCAATAGAAACTTCCCAATTTAAACATTCTAATTTTAAAGATATATTTCGAAAACCAATTTTTTTTCCTCACATAAGTGTGCACACCCTCAATCAAATTAAACTATACTCGAGGAAAGACTAGATTTTACAAAGCTCATGGTCTTACTTAACTAGTCTCAGGTAGAGGAACAATTAAAATAGTAAGTACTTAGGCTTATAACGAGCTCCAAATTTAAGTGATTAAACAACTTATATTAAATTAATCCACAGTTTTAAATATCAAACCTTAAAATCATAAAATTATATTTATACTCATTATGGAAGTCATTAACTTAAACCTTTCATACGCAACATTTATTCAAACAATCATTAAAATAAACATTTACCAAAATATGCATTCAAAATTGTATAAAGGACCTATCTACCTAAACGTACCTTGATCACGAGAACAATTAAGGTACGACCACTAAACTTGACCACGATCGAGGGACTCCTCCTACACAATTAAAATAACCTTAATTAATATAAAGTTAACAAGTTTAACACAAAACTGTAAACACCATTCTACTTGTGCATGAACTACCTAAATATTAACCTTGTTTATTTTCAAACCACAAATTATTTTAGTATTAGAATAGTACTACTATTATTAAGGTTGCAACATTAGTATTAAAGTAATACATGATCCTTCCTTAAAAGAATGACATTAATATAATAGTATAAGTAATAATAATCATGGTAATCATTATATTTTGTAAGCTTGTGGCAAGGAAAATGGGGTGAAAGAAAGAAGTGCTACTGCACCTTCTGGCATCAGGTTACAGCAACAAGCCACGACAATAGTTGGGTGGCAATTGGTAGCAGAACAAAGTGGCAGCAATGGTGTTTTTAGGTCGCAGCAAAGGTGGTTGTTCGGCGGCAGCATGGAGGAATGAAAGAGCAAGAAGTGAAGGAAGGGGAAAAGAAAAGAGCGTGTATCTTTGGGTGAATAAGAGAAGTAATTTCTGATTTTTTGGTGTGAGAAATTGAGGAGGATTAAGGGTCTATTTACAGTGTTTAGAGTGTGGAAGGGATAAAGATTAATGTATGATATGATTACTAGAAAACATGATAAGTTTTGGTGTTTGTTAAAGTACTTGAACCAAATTAAGCCTAGATTAGTAGTTGGGTATATAAGATGAGTAAAAACTAGATAAAAGTTCTAAGATTGGAGGATTGGAAGAAGGAAGATAATTAAGCTAAGGTGTTAAGTATTATTAAGAAAAAATCCGGAAAATAATATAGTTAAGTTCAAAACAACGTACAACATTAATTAATAAAATAAGAGCCGACCAAGAATATTAATTTAATTTAGAAATATGAAAATATTTTATTATTTGAATAATTTTGGCTCCAAAATTTAAAATTAATTTTGACTCCAAATTCAAATAATAATTAAAGAATTACTAAAATAATTAAGAAAGTATTTTAAAAAATTAGGGGTATTACACATTTGCCCCTCAAAGGGGATGACTCGTACTACACGGGCCGCCTCCTCTGATCATTCTTCTCGTCCGGATAAAGCCGAAACTTAGGCCTTTTTTAGCATTCGTTATTTGATAGGGAGCGGACAAGACCGTTCGTCCGTTTAGAAAATTTTTCTTCTGGGCTAGCTACCTCATCCGGCTAGCGCGATTTCAATGGTGCACTAAGTCTAGAAATCAGCCGGACGGTGTGGGCCGAATGGCTTTTGGAGGGGATTAGTTGTCTTCCGGGTTTTCTGGAATGATGGTTCAACTTCTTAGGTGAGCGTTAACTTTGACACATCATTATGATGACCGTTCGTCTTACCGTCTTAAATGACGGAGCGGTTTTTAACCGTTTGACTTCTAGATTAAACTTTTTAAAAGTTTACCGTTTGAGCTTCTTCGGCAGGAATGGTGATTTTACCGTCCTACCCTCATAAATTTTTCCTATAAATAGCAAGGGTTTGACTTCATTTTGTTACTTTGGTTTTTTTAACTTTCTAGAGACAAGTCATAGCTTCTAGGGAGAGAATGTTACTTTTCCTTCACATATTCAAGAGCTCAGCCATGGACTCGAAGTTTCTAGACAATGGTTTGAGTTCTCTGCTCAACTTCATCCAAGATCTTCAAAGTCTTCAAGTTTTCTACTCGGACAAAGGTAACCAAATGCTTTCCTTTTCATTTTTCCTTATTTTTATACTTGTTTTATTTTCAAACACACACTGGCTCAACACTCGGCCTCGTCCGTTTCTCCTCATGAGGCCGGTCGTTCGCCTAGGACTGAGGAATCTAGAATGGACGGGGACGAGTCCTCGTCTTTAAGGAGTGGGTCCATTTCTAGTGCGTACAAACTCACCCCCACCTATTCTTCTCTATCACTGTAGTCGAACATGGCGCGTATGAGGCAAACGTACGACCAATACGCTGCCAGGAATCCGGACGGCAGCCTAGTAAATCCTCGAGTTCCCTATGATCCGAGTAATACGAACGGGGAAACCACGAATACAAATACAGACACCACAACTACTGGTGGTAGTGCATGTTCGGTGGTCGAAGTGACCACCTATTTCGAGAAGCGCCAAAATCAGCTAGGCACTTCTACATCTGAGCAAAATCTGGATGCTTTACATTCTCAATTTACTAGCTCGGTCTTAATGCCATCCTAGCTGCCTTCTTTTGAGAGGCATCGTTCTTCATCTCGATTGGTCACTATTCTATCTGCCCAAAATCAGCCACAACCCCCTGTGGTGCCCGAGAAAAATTTACCACCACCCCTCTCTCAAGGTACTAGGTCGGCCAGGCCTAAAATTGGCATTCATATCACTGAGCTGCCCGATCGCGCCTGTAATGCTCCACATGGAAATCACAGGAGTGAGGGGGGAAAGAAAGAAAAAGGCAAGGCCCTTTGGTTCCTGAGGGCATAGTGATGGTCGAGCGAGAGAAGGGCTCGGCTGGAGGTAGCTCGGCCGAGGCGGCTAAGCTAGACTAAGTTCTGTCCTCTGACTTTGGTTCGGCAAGGGCTCCCGAACCACATACGGCCGAACAGGGTGATGAAAACCCTAACACCGAGGTCATCGAGGAAGAGAATGATTTTGACAACCCGTACGGCATCCAAATTGGGGAAACGGCCTTGGGTTTTGTCAACGACAAATTTGAAGACGTTGATAAATTCCTCAAACTGGTGGAGGAATTTAGGATCTGGCCACCAAGACATTCTACTTTGGTGGCTTCTTTTGATGACCCTAGGGCCCAGCGTTTGGGCTTTAACGTTTATAGAGCTGCCTTGGAGGTTGGCTTTCAGTTTCCTCTTTACCCATTCGTCCAACAACTATTGGACGAATATCAAATTGCTCTGTTCTAGATGGCACCAAACAACTGGGTAAATATTTTTGGGCAATGCACAACATGGTACGGCTGAAGGCGGATTCGAACGGAGGGTTTATTCTGAATACCTATTTGGACTATATGGTGGTCATGCAGAAGCCGTCCAAATGGCATGACTAGAAGTAACGATTTTACCTTTTCAAAACCAAGGACCAGAGCTTCAATAGGAAGATGAACGAATTTAATTCCTCTCATGTTCAGCTTGGACGGGGGGATCACCGACCGTATCGCCCTCCCATCCATCCAGACAACGCCCACCAACTTGACTATTTCAAAGTCAAGAAGGTGTACCGAGGGGGTCAGTGTGGTCCCATCATTAGTAAGTGGATTCCCTTGGTCGACTGGCTTAGGGATCCACTGTTCATGTCGTCGTTTGGCCTGCTCCAAAATTATACCATAGGTGGACTTTCGCGCCATGATTGTCCGAATAATGTTTTATTTAAATATAATCTAACTCTTTGTTCAGTCATTTCAGCAGAACGAGCCATGTCCCAACTTGACCCATGGCAGAGGGGAGACGATGATATGAACGAGTTCAGCTTGGGGCGTCATCGGCTCTTGAGGCAAAAGTACGAGGCAGCTAAGGGGGTATGAACACATTTCTATATCATCCCTTCAATTTTTTTTTTATTTTTTTATTTTTTTTTTATTTTTTGTGTCCGACCTACTATATTTTGAAGGAGATCCTTCTTTTTTTTTCCAACAATCTGGTTTTTTTTTACCCTGACTGAGTTGATATGCTTAGGGTGATCTTTCCCATCACTTCTACTCGGACATGGTAGATTAACTTCGGATGGCCGAGCTAGTCTAGATAGAAGGGTTGCTCATTATTTCTTTACTCGGCCAGCCGTTCTAACTTTTTCTTTCCTTGGTTTTATTTTCCAGTCAACTACCCTAAAGCCTGCGAGGAAGCGGTCGGCGTCCGCTTCAATAGACGAGGGGTCGTATAAGTCTCGCAAAGTCTCTACTTCCAAGACCCCCTTAGGGGCGCAGGCGGCATCTACTAGGGCCTCCCTGCCCTCGGAGCCACAACCGACTGAAGTGGATCAAGACGAGACCGCTCGAAAGGACGAACAGGGAAAGTCATCCCTGCACCAAACGGCCGGTAATGACTCAACTCCGCATGCCGAGTACTTGGGGACTTGGCTAACGGGTTCCCAAACTGATAAAGGGCAGCTGTCTCCGCCCTAAGCGGACGAGCAGCAAGCTACGCCTACTTCTACTCAAGAGGGGAGTTCGCAAGTACTCCCCACTTTCTCGGAAGGTACTCGTACAACCCTTTCTTGTGATCTTTGAGAGTTAACTTTTATTTCCAACTTTCTAACTTGTAATTTCTTTGGCAGATAATTCCGAGGAAATGGACGTTCGAGCTCCTAGTTCTTCTTTGACTGGGGCCGAAAGAAAGGCCATCGAGGACGCCATGCTGAGAGTTTCGCTAAGGTAACTAAGTATTTCAACTTCAACAATTATCTTATTTTCCTTCTTTTTCCTTACTAACTGATTTCAATCCATCCGCAGCTCTTCCTTAGGCTCTCTACCTTCCAAGCTGGCGTAGCCAGCAAAGGCGTGAGATCTAGTCAGCATGGGATAACATCCGGCGAATCCAAGAAGACAACAGCAGCAACCTGACTTTTGAAAGGATTCGGCATGAGATTGCCCTAAATGCTATCACCGAGAAGGCAACCAAACAAACTGAGGACATCGTCAAATTAGGCGATGCCCTCAACAAGGAGCGGCTGACCAACGAGGCCCTTGCCAAGGAGAGGGATGAAGTAGTCTCTTAGGCCGCTAAATAGAAGGATGTGACCGAAGGTTCAGGGAGGCTCAAGTCCGTGCTGGAGACCAGCTAGAAGGCGTTGGAGACGACCCTAAAGGCCGAGGAAGAGCAAGGCCAGGAGTCCAAGCGCCTTAGGAAAGAGGTGAAAAAGCTGAAGGAACAACTCAACGCTCACAAGCAAATCTCCCCTGAGAAGAAGGTCTAGATCGAGCAGTCAGCCATTACCCGACTCAAGAATCGCTTCAAGGAGGCCTTCTCCGTGATGGTGGATGTTAGCCAAATTGGCTTATACTTGGAACGCTTCAGTAGGAGGTTGGATTTTGTCACCATGGAGTAGGAATGCCAGACCGTGGGACTGCCAGTTTCTCCATTCGTCGACACTCCCTCCCCCGCCCATAGTGATGATGATGAATCAGATGGGGAGGAGGAAGAGGAAGAAGAGCTGGCCGAGAGTGAGGAGCCGACCAAAACGGACGATGCGGCCAATGGAAATAGGTCGGCCGCTGGTGATGGTGGTGAGGAGGTGGCCAAGTGAGGGGTTCTCCTCTTCTGTAGCTGCTTAAGCTTTATGTTTTTTGTTTTTTTTTCTTTTTTTGTTGAACAATTTCTTTTTTCTGCCGCTTGTTTGAGCAGTTTTATATAATAGTTTTTGCTAATTTTGCCATCTGTTTGAGTGGTTTTAATTTATGGAAGTTTTTCAACTTTGTACTTAGCATTTTTCAGCTATCATACTTTTGCATATGACTGCTACTGGGGGTATGCCCCTTTATTCGGCATTTGCCTAGTCAATATTTCAAGAGGTTTGATTAACTTAGTAGACTTCTTACCTTAAAGGGTATGACTACTAATAAGTTAATCAAATCATAATAATGATTGCCCTTGGACAGGTGAATGCCGAATCAACATTAGACATACGACATTTTATTGGCTTTGTTTAAGTTGTCCTTTGATGCTGTCGCTCGGACGCACCCAAGAAATTTCAAGTATTTTCTCAATTTGGAAATTTCTAAGTACTTGCTGGGCTTGTACACCTAGGCATGCCCTTGCCCTTTTTTGGGTAAATATGCCTTGTGCAGTTTTTAGGACTTCCTTACTGTAGGGATTATTTCAAGTATCCCACTTTTGAGCCCCACTGTGATCATACACTTAAGTATGGTGGCATCAAAAGGGAAGGAAGCTTGAGCAAAAGAGTCGCCAACAAGTTTTAGGAACTTGTAAACCGTTCAAAGGGTGAAGGTTACACCCCTTCACGATCCATGAGATCGCTAACTCCATATTGGTCCTGAACCATAACTGGATATTCGGGGATGAAGGTACAAATCCAAACTAAAAGAGATGGAACCTGCCCTAAATAGGCCTCTACTTTATTCTTCTCAAATTCATCTGCGTTTTTCAATCAACATACAATCACTATATTAATCCTAAACCTGTTTCATCTATGTTTGTTGAATATTAATGCACAAACAAATCTATTATTGGCGATCACTTGAATAAACTCATATTAGCCTAAATAAAATTATTAATTATCTTATTAAGCGTGATTTCAAGTACAAATTACCTTTAGACCTGCAAGAGAGGGCATGATCAAGTAATAACAATAATATCAAGCATTATAATAATTATTAATACAACAAATCATCATCATAATCTCATCAAAGCATAATAATATTAGTAAGATCCTAGACATGATACTAACATGATTAATAACAAACCCTAGCATGTCACTAAACAATAAAGATCAAAGCTTCAACCCTTACATGATACTAACAAGATAGAAGAAATAGGAAGCAACCTAAGGATGATACCAGAAACATACATGATATTAGAAATATTAGTTAATACCCTAAACATGATACTAGGAATTAAAATAATCTTAACATTATTCCTAAAGAAATATGACAATAAAACTGCTTACTTTGTTGCCTCGTATCTCTTTCTATCAAAACAATACACACGTTAGTAACTTCAATGAAAATATTAATTTAAATAATTAAAATAATTAAAATAGGGATTTGAGACCAAACCCTCAGAAATTATTAACCTTTCGCGTCTAGGGCGAAGGCAACTTCGAGCTTGGCTAGGTGTGTCTAAGTCTCGTGATAGACGTATGGTGTTTTGAAAATGCAAGATTTAAAAGAAGGGAGAAAGAATAAGCTTCTATCTTTGAGAGAGAGAATAGAAAGATGATTGTTGATGATTGAAAACGGGGATATACGACCCTATTTATAGAGAAAAACATCCGCAAACGATCAGAAAAGATCGAATTCCAATCGAAATAAAACTGCTCCCATCGCGGCGCGACAGGGCTATCGTAACGCGATGGTGCTACGTGATAAATTTTGTCGTACGGAGTCCTTTTTCCAATATTATTGGGTAATTAGATTCCGTACTTTATCATTAAAAATCAGATTAAATCTCTTTACAACACTTGTTTTTATTTCAACTTAAATTCTTTATCTTTTCTAAAATATATAAAAATATAATTATTAATCTTAATCTTTTGAACTTAAAATAACATTCTAGAATATTTTGGAAAATTAAAGTAATTCCTAATTAGTTTAGGAATGATAATTAATGGACCCTCCACTTGATCATTGGTTCGCCCATAAAACTGATTTAGGATCCGATTTAGTATTTGGGCCAATACTTCCTCATTATTCATCGGAATTGGGCTTATAATATATCGTTGATAAAGCTCTTTTCGAGCCCCATCCAGCTACACAACTATTAGACCCGTATCATGGACCAAATTGGATCAGACATTTTTCATAACTAAGGTACGAAAAGAAAGATTTTTGAAAACAGAAAGAAGTATTTTTATTAAAACAGGGGAATCACGTGAATCTTTCACATTTCACTTCGTTCAATAATCAAATGACGTGAAAAGTACTCATCATTGGGTTTTGTTTTTAGGGAGACACAATTTTGTGTCTACAGAAGCCGCTACTTTGACTGAGTTTGGAGAAACACAAGTTTCGAAAACAAAAGTCAAAGTAGCGATAGGAATAGAGAATGATTCAGAACGTTCTGCGATCCTAAATCATTCTTGTAACCCCGATACCTGCAAACTAGAATTAGTTAAGCAGATAAAAGAGTTAGAAATGCGTATCTTGCACCGTCGAGCACACGTATCTCGAGTAACTAATTTTGTTGTTGCATTTTGTTGTGACGACCTCAATAGTGCCTCGTGAACGCCATGTAAAGGTAACAGTGCCTCGCTATCTCCATTTGCTGTGACAATCTTCCACATCTTAGGGAACACCGTCAAAGACCGCTGCTTGTAGACATCTTCAGTTTTGCTTTGACAATATTCCATATCCTAAGGAACATTTTCAAACGTGACCGTGCTTGGCCATCTTCAGTTTTATGGCTATACCTCGCCACGGCAGTGCCTCGCCGCTGTAAACAATCTCTTCTATACCTCGGGACATCGTCGAAGGTGATCGTACTTCGTCATCTTCAGTATTGTGGCTGTACCTCGCCACGACATTGCTTCACCGCTGTAGACAATCTCCTCCATGCTTCGGGACATCGTCGAAGACCGCATTATGTCGCCTTCTTCAAAATCTTGCCTTTACTTCGACTCGATTTACTACTGAAAACCTTCACACCCTAGTGAAAGCCGTCGAAGACCTCCGTGCCTCGTAATCCTCAGTTACTGATGTTGAATATGTGCCTCTCCAATGCTTCGGTGCTTAAGAAGTATGTAGGTGCTTTTTTACTTCGCCAATACCTCGACGCGCTTTAGATGTAACAAGTCGGTGCTTTAGTGCTGATACTTTGCTTGTAATCCAATACTTAGGTGCTTGTGAACCAATACTTAGGTGCTTATGTTTGAGAACCAATACTTAGGTGCTTGTGATTTATAATGAGCCAATATTTAGGCGCTTCAAGACAATGAGATAATCGTCGTCAAGCCGATCACTAATTAAGATTGTAATCGAGCTAACTACTTATCATGTCAATTGCTTTAGAGGCAAAATGGCATACCAAGGATCCTAATTTGCTGAAGAGAGTCCTCATAATCTATCTATGGGGCCCACATAGTCCGTCGGTGGCAGTGGCAGATGTATCGCGCAATTCATATCTCCATAGCATCACGATGGTCGTATCGCATAGTGATATGAGCATCGCTTAGCGATATTTTTGCATTTTGCGGATTCAAATCGCTCTTTTTCCTTATTTGGAGCAATTTTCTTCAAATCTTCTTATCTTCTCACGCCTTGGAAGCCTATCGTAAAACCTTATTCCTCAAGATTTTATCGAGCTCAAATTAATTTACGTAGGGATCTTCCATCTTGGGAAATTCACGATTATGACCTATCACTGTTCAAATGATGTGCTCGATCAAAACAAAATGTGCTCAATCAATCAATATGATCGTCATCAGGCCGATCGTCAATCAAATGAGATTGCAATCAGGCTGATTACTAATCAAATCCAGTTTCTTTGCTAAGTTGTTTGCGTCTTTTGCTTTCAATCCTTTGCAAATGTTACTCGTCCGTCGGGGACTTGGTGTACCTGCATTTATATTTTTTGGACTATAGGACTTTGCTCATGTTTATAATTATCTTGAGGTTATCCCAAGGCTTGGTACTCGACTTATTGTGTCGACATGACTTAATGTGTTTTAGTGATAGGATTATTGTCCTTCGAACAAGTGTATTATTCCGGTAAAGGGTTTGGAATTATTAGAAAGCTAATTATTCAATGAGGTCAAGTGATCGGAATGCCTTGGTGGAGGCATTCCGATCAATAATATTAATGAGTAATTAATATTACAGCTTAATCTTGACTGAACCCTTCGAGTCACACCCAAGCAGCTAACAATCCGACACAACGAATCAATTCGGAAGGAATTAATGAGTCGCTCGAGTAATTAATATTTTGACGTCGGAAATCGAGCTTGGATCGTCGAAACCGAGCGTTGTAAGTCGAGTCGAATTAATTAAAGACGAGACGGTAAAATCATTAATTAATCAACAATTTACCTAAAATACCCCTAGCATCGGAATGCCCCGAGAAAACCAAGTGCTAGGGGCAAAATGTACTTAGAGCACATACCTAGGATGCACCAAGCCACGCACATAGCAGCAGCAGCCCGCATGTAAGTGCGTGGCCTGCTGCGCTAGTGTGCGGGGTAGGTGTGCTAGTGCCTTGCTATTGGCGCGCCAAGCACAACGTAGCCACCTAGCAGCGTAGCTTGCTGGGCTGCGTATGCTAGCATTGGCACAACAGCAGGCCTTGGCCAGCAGCCCGCAGTTGTGTGCGTGGCTTGCTGGGCTGATCCAGTAATAGCGCACCCATGCAGCAACGCTAAGGGCAGCAGCAGCTAGCTAGGCCGATGTAGCAGCCCACACCCAAGCTACCTTGGTTCCCAAGTGTGGGTGCCATGTGGCAGCGGGTGATTGGGGGTGTTTGGGTGTAGGTGGCCGGTTATGGGGAGTGCTTGGTATTTTGGGTGTTTTTGTCCCTCAGGAGAGTTACTACTCGAAGACTAGTCTGGGGCGGCCTGTACCTGCAAAACAACAGAGACTCCGTGTGGTAGAAGCTGCGCCTCCGACGATCAAGTTAGACAGCGTTGGAGAGAGTAAAAGGTGCGAAAAGAGTGAGATCTTTTCGGATTTCGGAATTAGGTGTTTTCTTTGATGTGAGAGAATGTAGGGTATACTGTAATAATTTGTAGATTTTCCCAAAATGGAGGGAATCTCCCTATTTATAGGGTCATCGGTAAATGTGCCCTTGATTAGGTCACTTTGACCTAATTCTGGTGTGCTGCGGCGCCGAATTACGGCTTTCTCGAGATTTAGGCCGTGAGGGCCGCCTTTTTTCCCAAATTCTGGGAATGACACGTGTCAAATGGTGATTGGTCCAATTTGGACTAATCTGGTTCTGACACGTGTCACTACCTTGTTGGCCCACGTGGCTTGGGTAAAAATTACGCAAAACATTTGCCCGTCACAGATGTGACATGGCACGCTACGTGGAATCTGTGACATGTGTCACTCAGCCACCATTTTTTTTAACTTTTCACATTCTTGGGAAATTACGAAAGTACCCCTGTATTTACCCCTCTATAAATACAGGGTTTATCCCCCTCTTTTTGGACATTTCCAAAAAAATTTAGAGAGAGAAAGTCAAAGAGTTCTAGAGAGAGAAGCTCTGACAACCGTTTGTGTTAATACACAAACTTCTTTTACCCCGCCTGCTCCAGCAGGTTTAGCAACCGCTTGTATTGCATACAAGCAAGATTACCTTTAACCCGCCTGATGCAGCTGGTCAACGCTTGACCCCTTCCAGAATCAGATTTTAAAGGTATCGTCTCTACCCCCTTCAGCTCATTCTTACTTTTTCCGTTTTCATACTTTCATTCAATAAATGGACTCACTAACACTCACGGTACAACCTAGGTCAGTAGTCAATCGGTCTCCTGGTACGGCTGAGTCTAGGACTGGGGGTGCCGGCTCTGGGTGCATGGAGCGATTTTGTACATCCCCCCAACCGATCGTCTCTGGGTCCGTGTAGGACAAAACGGCTAGAACCAAACAAACAGCCACCAGGTGGCGAAGAAGATGCGGTACATTGGAAGTGTCGTCTGATGAAGTGACCCCACTTGAGGGGGAAGATATGCAAGTCGATTCGGGAGAATACTCGCCGTCTAGGATCCCTAGGACCCCCAGTGATACGATCTTGGATGAAAATGAGTGGCGAAGGGGCAGATGGTAAAGAATTTGATCCCGAAGATGGAGATGGGGAGGGATCCGCGTGTGCCACGGGGTCAGACGGTGAAGAAGTCTCCCAGGAGAGAGACGAAAGGAGCACCGCCTTAGGGTCTAGCTTTGAGGACAGTAGCGATGCTCCTCTATCCTTGCTTGAGGATAGTGATGTTGAGGAGAGGAAAAAATGGAACAAGACGGCAGATCCCTTCGAAATCCACGTCTCTGCCAAAGAGAGGGAAAGTATAGAGAAGGGGCTTGAGGATTTTAAACACAAACGACCTCTTGGGGAAGGATACAGGATTCGGGTTCCGCCTGAGTTGGGCACCGTTTCATGGAAGGACGACCAAGAGAACGCCAACGCCTATTTCGGCTGCTATGACGCGGCATTTCTGGCTGGCCTCCGATTCCTCCTCCATGATGCTGTGAAAGCCATCTTGCGGGGTTATGACCTAAGAGTCTGGCAATAGACCCCAAACTCCTGGGTTAACATTCTGGGATACGTTACTACCTGCGAGATGCAGGGTCTGCATCCCGGCTAGTAGGCGTTCGGACACATGCACTGTCTTAGCCGCAGCCCAGGCGGCTGGAGGGCGTGGTACACTTTGGCCACTTACCCCAAATATCAGATGACCTTGGACAAAGTGTCCATGTGTGACAATTGGAAACACCTGTTCTATCTGCTGTCTGCCCCCACTAGGCGTGAAAATTGGGAATTTTGCCGGTATAATAAGAAGCCTGACCTTTTGGGTCAGAAGTGTGCCCTTCCCCGGATTCCAGAAGATGACTACGACAAAATAATAGAATCAAAGTTCTTTGAACTTGAAATAGATACTCTCTCAACTGGGGAAGTAAGAAAGGTTCCAAAGAAATGGATACCCATGAGTACATGGTTGAGAGACGAGGCGTTCTTGTCCGCCTGCAGTTTGAGCACAATGTTTTCAAAGAGTAGGTTTATTACTCATCCGGCTATATGCCATCTGTAATATTGCACTATCCATCTTGCTAGTCTTTTGAACAGATTGTTCCTTCACTTTTTGTAGAGGACGCTTTAGCAATGCTCCTAGACGACAACACCCCCAGGCGGTTGGCCTCTAAGATCCGCAAAGACAAGGTGGAGAAGCAAAGGGCGGAAATAGATGCCAAGGGTCAGGTATTCACCGCCTAACTTGTTAACTTCGAATATTATTTTAATCTTTTACTAGAGACGGTTTATTACGGGCTGTATATTCATTTTACAATTGTGACTTGTAGGGTTGCTCCTCGATCCTTCCAAAAGCCGGATGAGACGGTCGACAGGTCCTCCAAGTCTCAGAAGGTGTCGTCGATCCAGACGGCTCCTGAACTTCTAAGTTGGAATACCCATCTCACCATTGGGGGGAAAAGCATCATCTTGCAAGGCTCACCTATGCAGGGAGCCGTCTGCAGATAGGTGCCGCCTATGCAGCTTACTCACCCAATCTTGGTTATAATGCAGATTCCCCTGGTGGCCGGATGTGCAGCAGTACGCCAAGTCTATGCTTGCGGCCATCCCCAGGAAGGTGAAGGACGCCATCTCGGGTATCGAGACGTTCAATACTGATTGTATCACGCCCCTCCTGTCTGAGGTATGTCCCTTCAAATTGACTCATTAAGCATTTCCCCGTTTGGGGTTCTTAACATTTCGGTTGTGTCTATAGGCTTTGCTAAGGGTTGATGGGCTTAAGCGGCCATATAATCGGAAGAGGGAAGAGGTAAAGTGAGCAAATAAATCAGCTAGTGATTCTCACGACGTTGCTCAATATCAATGTACAATAAATGAACTTTAATCTAAAGCTGTGGAATTAAAACAGGTGGAGAGTATCTAGCAGCTGACGTCTGAGCTTGAAGCGGCTAAGAAGAGGGCTTACGACTCTGAGGCTGCCCTCAAGACCGCTCAATCGAACCTCAAGGCTCTTGAGGAGGCTGACAAGGAGAACATTAATCTCCGAGCAGACGTCAACTGTCTGAAAAATGAGATGGCCCAGGCTCAAGCGAACTTCAAAGTTACGTTGAAGGCCGAGTAGGAGCGGCTCATTAAAGAGAACGAGTCTGACTGCGCGGATCGCATGAAGCTTGCTTGGGATACCCTATGCCCAGGACAGGAGTATGGTCTCTAGGCCTTGGCTTATCAGTATGTTGATGAGGTTATTAATGCTAAGGCTGAAGGCAAACCAGACCCTGGGACATTCCATGAATGGGCCAACCGGAAGGAAGAAGAGCCGGCTCAGACCTCAGGCGGAGGTGAAAAAGAGTAAATAAACGATGCAACAGTGAACTCTATTCAATCGCTGCCTGAACAGACAAAAGAGGAGGTCCCAGCTGCGCCCCAGAATTGAGCTTTTTAGTCTTTAGCTTGGCTTAAAGCCGTCTGCTTATTCGGCCTGCGTGCCGAGTATCTGAATGTTTCTTTCATTAATTTTAAATTTCTTTCTATCCGGATTGTGATCCGGTTCAACATTTCTTCCCGACTCTTGTGGCCGGATTTTATTTGTGAAGGTACCAATTGAGTCGGTTTTGATTAGAATTTTGCATTTAAATTTTGCACATATATACTTGAATTTTTGCCTAACTCTTTAAGATCATGCGGCAGATAGCAACCCGGCTGTACTTGCCCCTGGAGGCTATGTGGTTAGTTTTAGAACCTTATCGATTGGCTGGCTTGGGAACTTTTGATACCTTAAAGAGTATGAGATGTTCCTAAGTCAATCAATCACAGTAGTGATTGCCCCAAACCAAGTACACAGTTATCCAAATACTCAAGTGGGCAGCCGTTAGCCCAGGCGGTGGGACTTGATGTCCTCCGCCTGTGGTATCTGCAATCCAGCTATACTCGATGTCTTTTTGCCCCATTGGGTAGACTTGCATAATTTCGGGAAACAATCCAAGTTAGAACTTCAGTTGGCAACCGGCTGATGTTGTTAAACATCCGGTTTTGTGAACTTAGTTGTTCTTTAGATTGTCTTGGTCAGACGACTATGAGTTGACCAATTTGGTCGTTAAATCTTTGTCGCCTGCATGAGTTGGTAGAGCACTATGTTACTCGGATGGGAGATACTCTCTTTGTCGATTCCACCCGGATGGCCGTCGCCAGACGCCATACTCATGTTAGAGCAGACGAATTTATAAAATAAGTATCATCCGGCCATTGGCCTCATGTTTTTTGGACATTAGTTTAACCACTAATATTTTAACCTAGTTTAAATTTAGAATTTTTACAGATGATCGTCTGTGCATTGCACT
Source organism: Chenopodium album (assembly GCF_948465745.1). Lineage (NCBI taxonomy): Eukaryota > Viridiplantae > Streptophyta > Magnoliopsida > Caryophyllales > Amaranthaceae > Chenopodium > Chenopodium album. The sequence continues at coordinate 35,546,225 of NC_137851.1, read as the reverse complement.
GTCGGCATCTTTTTCATCGCGCATGTATGAAACAATAGGATTAAAAACAAAAAGCAATTTTTTCTTTGATAAGCTTTTCATTTACAAAAATTTACAAGCCTCAGAAGTAGTAATTTTTAAGTTGTCTACATTCCAAGTTCTAGGCAGCCGCCTGCCGTCTGGAGTTTCCAGGTGGTAGGTGCCGTCTCGTACATCTTCATAGATCCGGTAGGGGCCTTCCCAATTAGGAGTTAGCTTTCCATGCTCATTGGCCCTACTGGTTGCCTCCATTTTCTGTAGCACAAAGTCCCCAACTTTTAGGGGTCGTTTGTGTACTTATTTGTTATAGGCACGGGTCATTCTCTGATAGTAAATCTCATGACGTAAGGCGGCATTTCCCCTGTGTTCTGGGAGTGACTCCAATGCTAGCCGCATGGCCTCCCAGTTTGCCTCTTCATCGTATAGCATGACTCGTAGAGTCGGCTCATAATGCTCGATGGGCAAGACGACTTCAGCACCGTAAACCATGAGAAATGGAGTTTCACCGGTTACCCCTTTTTTAGTTGTCTGAATGGCCCATAGGACGTGAATTCAATCCTTTAACATAACTCTTCTTCTTAGGCATTATAGGAGTCTTAAATTCAATCCCTTGTGTTCTCGGACCCAGATGATCTTTAGGAGGCGCCTTCTTACTTCCAAGTCGTCCCTTCGCATCAAACTTACGTGATCTGACTCGCTCCCTCCTACTTCGAGGATTCAACCATGCCTTGTTTGCACTAGATAAGGGGGGAGGAGCTTGGTTGCTCGCAGAGACAGTCCACATAGGCCTTCCAATCCAATAGGTCTCATACTTGTGAACATTACTTTCATATAATGATACTTCACGGGGACTATCGTTATAGCGTGGAACTACTTGTTCAAGTCCATATTGTTGCATCAATCGGGAAGGGCAATAAAAAGTCAAATTTAACATACTAGGAACAAGACAATACAGTGTATCATTCGTCCCAACCATCCTAGTGAGCCTCCACCAAGGCACTACCCATCGAATGGAAAATTCTCTCTTTGCAAAGAATACCTTCCAATCATCATATGACATATTTGCAGAGTAATTTTTCTTCCTACGAACTAGATCATTGGGACCATATTTTTCAATATCGTCGGGGGCTTCAAAGAGTTCCAACCGCTCCATCAACCAAATCTACAAATAAAAAAAAAAAGAGCATCGTGACGCGGCGGATAGGGGATTAACCACGTGTCACGATGGTTAACCAGAGTGCGTCTTTACCTGCAACAGTACTAGAGAGCCCTTCCTGATGGCTTTTCGGTCAGATTTTGCTTCATCGAAACCACGCAAAGTTTCTCCAAGGCAAGTAGGCATAGGGGATCTTCCAGATTCAACATGTTTAAGCACAGATGCTAAAATAGCATGTCCTACTCTACCGTTTGCAAATAAAAGCTTGCTAAACATGCAAAAAATATAAGCCCTTCTATGCTATACATGATATGACTCAGAAACCAGACGATTAAAATATAAATTTGCAAGTTTCTCTAGATCTACCTCATTACCACACACAATTCTATTTAAATCTGGATCGATCAGATGTAGATGGCGTTCAAAATCCTAGTAATAATATTCACGCAGGGTAGGCATTGCAACGAGATTTCTAGCAGGGAAGCCAAAGATAGCACCATATCCTTCCGGCAGCGGACAAATTTCATCATAATCGAACTTGAAACAATGAGTTTCTGCACTCCAATAATCTAAGGCTGCTCTCAGAAAATCATGTTTAATTGCTACATGCCTTAATGCTAATAAACCTCTGACATGAAACAATTCTAGCTCTCTTTTGTCTGCATTAGTCAAAGAATATGACCAGTCACGCAATGTATTATCAAAATTCTGAGACATTATTATTGAAATATGAAATTCTAGCTATTTTATGTTTAGTAATTATAAATATCACGAATTAACTAGTTGTAATTTATAGCCAAAAGTGTTCAGAAACGCGAAAAATCTATCCAGTTACACGTGCAAAACACACAGCTACAATAGTTAAGCGCCGTGAAACGGGAAATGCCACCGTGTCACGGGACAGAATGCCGTAACACGACAAACGTTACCGTGATGCGGTATATTCTGACGTGTCACGGTGGTCACGCGCTTTTTTTTAATTTTTATCCTTGACCTATTTTTTCCGGATTTTTGTTGTGTTTTCCTTCACCGTTTATCCTTCAATCTCGTTTTTCGAGTGTTTTATTCCTAATAAAATTCTCCTTTTATTTTATTTTTATTTTTATTTATTTGTTTATCTTTTTTCTTTTGGGGAAGTTGTAAAACTTGTCCCATTTTTATTTTTATTTTTATTTTCTTCTTCTTTTGGGGAAGTTGTAAAACTTGTCTCATTTTTATTTTTATTTTCTTTATCTATTGGGGAAGTTGTAAAGCTTGTCCCATTTTTATTCTTATTTTTATTTTCTTTTGGGGAAGTTGTAAAACTTGTCCCATTTTTTTATTTTTTATTTTTTTTTGGGAAGTTGTAAAACTAGTCCCATTTTTATTTTCTTTTCTTTTGGGGAAGGTCGGTACCCTCCACTTACGAAATAACGTTTTTTTTCGCTTCATTAATAAATACACAATCACACACAGTCAGTCTCAAGCACACACTATCATGCACACTAATTTAGTAAATAACGTCAAATACATAAAGTGTGAATAAAATATACAAAGTGAGTCATGGTACATAAATAGCATCATGTGTCATCAACCAAGTACATAATGAAAACCCTCGGTCAAAACTGCTCAGATCTAGAACTGGGATCATTGTCATCATGAGACCGCGAGTAAGAGAATGGCGGACCAAAAAGACTCTACATCATCCGAGTGCGAGGAGTAGCGTCCCTACTAGTACCAACACCTCCAGCAAAAGACGTACTTAAAGCAGGTCCTATCCAACTGGTAAACTGCGTAGGCTCACTCCAAGATGTAGGAAGCGTCGGTGGAGGCATCGTCCCAAACAATGGAACTGAAAATAAGCCGTGGTTCATAGGAGTAATGACCGGCCTAAACTCAGGCTGTGAAGGCTGGAATGGCTGAGAGGGCCGAGACTACTTCCACTGAGTCTCCTGAAATGGATGAGAAGGTCGAGTTTGCTGCCACTGAGTTTCCTGAAACGGCTGAGAAAACTGAGATTACGGCCACCGAGTCTGAAGCCCCTAAAATGGCTGAGAATTCTGAGGCTGCTGCCGTTGCGTCTAAGAATGCTGACGAACCTTAGGGGATCGTCTGTGGTTACTAGGCTCCCCCTCGTCCGAGCCTCTATGCCTCGAGCGCGAGTGAGACCTCCGTCGTCTCTGTCGCTCCTGAAAGACACAAAATGAAAAGATATCAGTGATGCAGGAAAAGGTAAACATGAGAAAACAGATGAATACACCTCATGAGCATCGTCTGAGCCACTCTGACAACTCGCACCACGTCGTAGCTTGATGACACAATACTTCAAAGCATCAATCAACTTCATAAAGCCCATCATATCCGATGCATGACTTGAAACCATAAAGTCAGTAACAAGCAGTAATAAGAAGAATGATAGATGTGTCAGAAAGCTTACCGGCTCGAACTTATCAGGCATTGACTCCTGCGCCAATGTGAAACCCTCCGGTACATCAGCAATATGATCCTCAGTCATGCCAATCGGCCCCGGGTAACTAACGGACTGAGGCGGGACCTCGATCTTCCCCCTACGACGAACAGTCGTCTAAAACACGATCGAATAATCAGGTTATTCGACAGTTTAAACAGGGACTCAGCAAAATAAAATTCTAAAAGAAAAACAAACCTCAGGAAGACGGGGCGGAGGAGCCAAGTGAGGAAGCAAGTCTTGGGAATAATCGCCATCCATGCGCACCAACTCCTGCCAAGGAAAATGGTAGTGCTCCCTCCTGTCCAACAGCTCCCCCAACAAGCGTGAGTGCAACATAGACTTAGGCGTAGCCAATGGCACCACAAAGCGATCAGTGTTGTGCTGACGAACAACACGCTCTCCAAGGTACCAAGCAAAGCGTGATGTGCCAAAGAAGATAGTGTGGCACGTCAAAAGCTCCAAAGCCTCGGAAAGGTCGGCCATGCCAGCCAAAGGCCTATACTGGATCTCGATAGGAATTTGAAAACCATAAGAGATTGCAATGAATGCCGAAGAATAACATCAAAGTAAAAAGTAATACAGTGTGAAATCGAGCCTTACACCAACAGTAGTGGTGCCCCGACGCAGCAACCCGCGCAAGCTGGCACCGACAAGAAAATCGTGGACCGCTCCACGACGCCGTCAAGGGGCTAATCCCGGAAAGTACTCTTAGAACCACAGCTGCAACAAGAATAATCTCTACGCATATGAGCAAAACCGGTAAACGCAAAACAAGAAGAGGAAAAGATCGTCACCTCTACGACTCTCCACAGACCATAGACAGCAACAATTGATCGTTCAGCTACCTGCAGCCATGACGCAACGATGAGAGTAGATCAGCATATCCAATACTAGCCCAACTAAAAGATCCTATCTTACCGATCTTGACCAGAGACGGCAGGTAGCAAACAAGCGCACGAGAACTTCTATCACGAGAAAGAGTCCCGGAAATAAGGATTAAGATAAAGATCCGTACTCGCTGCTCAGGTGTCATCTCAACTATGACGAAACCATGGGCCAGAAAAGAAGCCAACTCTAATCGCCCACTCCTAGGACCACCCTGAGGCACCGGACGTGTCCTGATATGCTGAACGACAAAACCTAACAACTCCGCTACCTCACTCGCCCCTCAAGTGAGGTCAGGAATCCTTTATCCCTTATTTATCGGTGTACGATCTCCTTTGTGGAGAATCTTACTTGGTCAGCCTGCAGGCTGACTCTGTCGGGTTGGGGAGCCTTTTCGATTATCCTTCCAGCGGTGAGTGTGCACCCCGAGGGCCAGTCCGAGAACCCGGTGATAGCTCGGCAGGAGCTATCCTATACAACTAGCCCCTCAAGAGGTGGTATGAGATCACTCATGCCGGCTCTTGTTTACGCGGTGAAGCCTTTTTTAATGGTTCCAGCTGGAAGAAATAGCTTAGTAGGAGCTATCCCCTACAACTAGCCCTTCAAGAGGTGGTATGAGGACACTCATGCCAGCTATTCTGAGCGTATGGCCTTATCGGCGGTTGCTCAACGGGTCGTCTGGCTAAATTACCTCGTGTACCACTAGCCCCTAAAGTCACTACGCAATTTTGAGACATGAGTGGTCATGCTCTAGGTTGGTGGAGACGTGTTGTGCTTATGCTTGGTGATAGTGGCTTTTTTCTACCTGCGACACGTATGTTTTTTTGTATCTAATGACGTTTCATTTATTCCTGCTGATGAAAGAAGAACAATATTCTTCTTGGAAGGGACTTTAATTGTTCCGCCTGGAATTGAAGACATGATGAGCCTGTAGGGAGGAATTTCGATTACTCCCGCTGAAGTCAGAGAAATGACGAGCTTGCAGGAAGGAATTTTGATTACTCCCGCTGAAGTCTTTATTTCTGTTTTTTTTTTTTTTTTTTTTTTTTTTTTTTTTTTTTTTTTTTTTTTTTTTTGCAGGAACAGTGTTTTACATGAGTGGGACACGTGACAGCCATCTAAGTGGTCAATTTACTTTTACTGAAGTGACATGGCAATTTGGCTTTATTGTTTGACTCAACTGCCTATTTATTTTCCTGATATATTAACTGTCCCCATTTCTTTCTTTTTACCTTCTTCATTTTTCGTCTTCCTCTTTCTTTTTTCAACTTTCTCGCCCTTCATCTCCTTCACCTACGCGCGTTGTTCCTCCATTGTTGCTGTAAGTTCTCGTCTTTCTCATTTTTTCTCGTCTTTGCTTTTGTTCCACTTTATGTTTTGTTTGCTTATTTTCTCTTATTTCTTTGTTTTCACTGAGGTTTCTTGCTTTCTTTGTTGCAGTGTGAAACCTTGCTCTTTGTTTGGCTCTTGGTGCTCCATTATTGTTTGTGCTTCGTTACTTCTGCAACTTTTTATCATAAAGGTATTGTTTTAGTGCCTTTTGTTGTATGTATGTACCCAATTCACTTCTCTTTGCGTTTTTTCTTTGCAAAATTGCCTCTTTTTAATCAATTTTGAATGTCTTTGTCCAATTATTCTTCCCCTTCTGTTGTTGTACTTATACACGCCATTCCTTTCCCCCAATTATTCTTCCGTTGCCCTTTCTGTGTTCGCTCCTTTTTTAAGACTTGACTGATCTTGATTTTTGGCATCCCATTTTCTTTGTCTTCTTGGGGAGCTTTTTTATCTTTGTAGATTTTAGAATGTCCAACGCTACTAACAGTCAAAATATGAGAGAGCCTTCTGTGGCCGCTGAGTCCGGCTCTCCTTCTGAGTAATCTCAATTAGGTGAGCACTTACGCGCACTTCCTTTACTTCCTCTGCTTCTCCCCCACCTTCCTTTGAAAATGGTAAAGCCTTTTGGTCGCGCTTTTGCTAGGAGCAGGCCGAGTACTGCTGCGACTCCTCCTGTTGCACCTAGATCGGGTAGTAGTCGCCTTACTGAGGGCAGCGCTTTTAATCCTGTTCGGCCTAGACCTCGTCTTGATTTCTTTGACCCTTATTGCGATCGGGTGCTTATTCATGATGGGATACATATATCCCATCTCACCTGTTTAAGGAGACACGTGATGCGCCACGAGCTATTAGCTGACCAGGTCAAGGCTAATCCCCCTGATGTTTCTCTTATTAGCCCTATTCCCCATGTTTAGCCTGTAAACAGTTTTGCTTGGCATGATGACATGGCTGATGTTAATCGGTTTTACCATTATGTAATGTGGGGTGGCAGCGCTGCAACTTCTTTACCTTCTCCTTCTCCCGTTGCTGCGAATATGAGTGGGGTGAACGTGCTTTTTACGACTGCCGGCCTATATACGTGGAGGAGCCTGTTGAGCAGGGTAAATCTGACTTTTTCCTGGACGAAAGGTGTCATGGCCCCAAAAATTGCGTGATAGATTCCAACTGGCGTAAGGACGCTAGGAAGTTGGATCTTGCTGCTGTGGGGAAGATGTTTTATGGGTTTTGCCAAGGCTACAAGCTAGTTTTGCCAGCTAAGGGCTCTAAGCTGTCTGCTCTTCCTGCTAGTCATATTGCTGTCTTTACTTCTTAGCTAGACTTGGACTTGAGGTTCCCCCTTGACCCTACTTTGGACAAGGTCTTTTGGGCCTTCAATCTTTGCATTGCTTTGCTGCATCCTACTTCTCTGCACACTTTGATATGTTTACTGTGGTTTCTGCGATTTCGAAGGTACCCAAAATTGCTGCATCTATTCAACTCTCTGATGAGCCTAAAAAGGTTATCCTTTGGTTCCGAGTCTGTGCGGTATTACGTGGCTCCCACAGAGGGTCGAGTCTTGTCTTACCCTAAGCTTGGCCGCTTTAGGGACTAGACTGGAAAATTCTTCTGGGTTGCAGTGCCTTCCTCTTTTGTTGTGCCACGCAATTTTAGGGAGATTCGCACTAATATTGCTGGGGTTACTGTTTCTCCCACCGAATCTGCTCGCGAAACAGATGCTTTTGACATGCTGCAGGGAGCGGGCACAGGTGATGTCAAGTTTTCCAAGTTTTGGCTGCCCAATTCCTTGTACGTTGTAGGCAATGCGCAGCTTTCTGCTATGCGCTTGTGTTCTACCCATGACTCTTGTAAGCCTTGTCATCCTTTTATTTTGCCTTTTATTTGTAAGAGTTTTTCTTTCTTTGCCTTTGCCTATGCTATGCTCTTATGCCCTTTGTTACGTCTCTTTTGCTGCCTGATTTCCAGGTTATGACAAACTGGATAGGGGCATTCTTTGGCTGAAAGACAACTAGAAGGACCTTCTTACTGCCATTCTTAATAATCCTCCTGAACTTTTTGAGACCCTATAGGTTTATGCTGGCTCTTTGAAGGGTGAAATTCGCTTAGCCCCAGCTTAAATGAGAGTTGTTTTTGGCACTGTGACCGCTGCTGATTTTGTAGGGTCTGGTCATGCTAAAGTTGAGCCCTCGTCTTCTACTGTTGGGGGGTGACGGGAAACTCGCCCTTTATCCAAGGAAGTTACTTCAGGGTCTAAAGCGTTAGTGGCGCCAGGTGCTTCTCCTGAGAAGCATCCTGCTGCGGCTTTCGGTCGGGTTGCACCTCAGGCCTCTATGGTAAACGAACATTGAATCAAGCTTTTAATGAATCCAAAAACGATAATGCTGATGACTTTACCGATAGTTTCCTTAAGTTTCCCATTGAGGAGACTAGGGTTGACGATGTGGTGGGTGAGAAACCCACAATTTCTACTGAGCATGTTCTGCTCTACTCTCTTAGCATAGGTACTACTGTTGCTTTTAAGGACGCTACTGGTCCTTCCACTGAAGCTCTTGACTTCCAATTGCCTAATGAGGCTATTATGGAGCTTCCAAGGATTCCCCCTCGCCCTTCCGAACTACAAGTCGTCTGCGAAGTGCCAGTAGGGGAGGGCACTCTCAGCCTGGGAGTTCGCACAAACAGGATCATCCAGTTATTAATCTTGAGGATGATCAAGTTATCTCCCCCTCGGGTGATGCCGATCAGCCTACTGCTAAGAGGGCTCGCACTTCTTCTACTCTTGACCCTTTTGCTTCTCACTCCGCCAATACTGGGCTTCTTTGTGAGAATGCTGCTAAGGAGACTGGCACACAAAAATCTAGTGAGCTTAATTGCTGTGTTCACCAGTTCTTGGGTGATGCTTTTGAGAACCCCCTCTCTACGACCTCAATTTCTGCTAGAGGCACTTTCCGTCCTACTAGACCTATAGAGTTTGGGGAGGTGTCCATTGATGCTACTCTTCGTCCTCTGCTGTGCCCTGCTGGGGCTGAGAACGCTCCATTCCGCCCTTTGATGAATGTTAGGACTCATGAATCTTTGTTTGTAGATAACCCGCAGAATGGTGGCACTTTGGGTTATCGCCTTACTCAAGGCATTCGTCTTCCTACTGACTCTACCTGCAGCTTAGTCAGTCACCCTGCTACCACTACGTGCCATGATTTGCAGAGGGTTAGCTTTTATATATCTAGCTTTTCTTCTTTGCTCTAGCTTCCACCTTTTGCTTATTTTCTTACTCTTTGCCTTAGCTTGTTATTAGTGTTTTAATGATCTGTTTCAGCTTGTTTGCTTTACTTTTTTGTTTGTTTGCAACTTACAAAGTCTGTTGCCGACTTGGCTAATGCCTTGCTTATAGTGGAGAAAGAGTATCAAAATCAGGGCCAAGCCCTTGCTCAAAAGGATAAGGAGATCCAACAGGCTCGGTCGGAGAGGGATATGATGACTGGTGAGGTGGCTCCATTGAAAGTGAGAGTGGATGCCCTGCAACTTTAGCTAGGAGAATTCTAGCTCACCAAGACCAAGCTGGCTAACTATGAGGGACAATTGGGAACTTCTCAAGCTAGGTTGCAAGCATTAAAGGCTGAGATGGCCGATCTGCGAGCTGGGAGAGAGAATGAGCTTGAAGCTGCTAGGAAAGAGGCACTTAGGTCTTTTGTGCTTTCTCCAGCTTTTTGCCAAACTGCTCGCTGATCGCCATGATGGGGGCTGGGAAGCCGCGGCTCACTGTGTGAGTAATCTTTATGGCGAGGGTGAGGAGTAGCAGGCTCGTTTCAACGCCTTTTGGGCTAAGGTTGAAGCTGCTGGGGAAGCTGGCTTTTTCGATCTGCTTGCTGACCATCCTCGTGTTGCTAACTGCAGAGTCCCTAACCAAGATGTGCTAAATCTAGAGGTGCCTTCATGCTCTGCCATTGCTACTACCATTGAAGCGGAGACTCTAGCTAATGAGCAATAAAGGTTTTGGCGGTTGTCTCCCCCTTCCTCCAGCGGTTCATCGAAATTTCCCTCACCTAGGTCTGTAGTTACTAGGTAGCTTTTGTTATTATCCTTAGGGTGTATAGCCACCAAAGATTGTGTTTTATGTTTGCTTTCTCATAACGCTTTACTTTCTGACTGCTAGGTTTGTCCAGCTTAACTTGAATTCTGTATTTCTCTAACTTTTTTGCTGAATGTTTCCTCAACCTGGTTGATAGGGGTTCATCTCTATGAATGTTGTAACCTTTTTGCCGAATATTTAATTGTCTTGGTGGGCAGAGGTTCAGCTTGTTAGTATATACATTTAATAACTCTTCTATTGTTTCGTTTATTGTTTATCTTTGTTGTTAGTATACTTGCTCAGACCTGATGCTGAGTCATGGTGTAGTGGTACCTAAACCTTAACTCAGCAGCCCCTTTGCTGTAGTAGGTGAAGCCTCGTAGGTTAGGCTTTCCTTTTGCGCTTATTTATACTGCTTTCTAACTTTGCTACTTAACCTCGCTGCGAAGGTCCTCCTTATCTCCTGGCCCTTTATTGCACTTGGTGGGAGCTTGTCTAATTTTATGCCATTCGTGTTTTTATGATGAAAGCTTGTGTGTTATGTCATCTACTTAGCTTTTATAGAGACTGATTTGCATGTCATTCAACTTACTTAGTTATGACTTATTCGCATGTCATTTAGCTTATTTGGCTGTGACTTATTTACATATCATTCAGCTTATTTGGCTGTGACTTATTTGCATGTCATTCAGCTTATTTGGCTGTGACTTCTTTTTATGTCGTTCAGCTTGTTTTGTTGTGACTTATTTGTGCGTCACTCAACTTTTTTTGTTGTGGCTTATTATTTTATACTCCTTACTTATCTTTTGTGAAGAGCTTATTGCTGGTCTATCTCCTCTCTCCCATACAAAAGAGGTGAGCTAAGCGGGACCAAGAGAACCTTGGTGATGCCTGCTCAACCTGCTTTTTTGTCTTTTGTTCACCTTCCCCTCAGGCACCCTCGAGGTGGTGCCCTGTTTTACTTTGAGCAGGTAGGTTAAACTTAGGGAAGTGTGATCTTCCTGCTTAATGACGTCTTGTTGAACCATATTGTGATGCTTTCTTCCTTGACTTTTAATGTTTGTATGGCACTTTCTACATGTTAGTGTGCAATGCTAAAGCATAACTAAACAAATAAACGTGTTTAGACAAGCTCATATAGTATACTCCTCATGTAGAGGCATGTATTTTATTGAATTCAAATGGCTTAAAATGCCTTGATTAACATATCATAGTCTTAAACAAAGTTCTTGCATAATTTAAACAAAGTGTTTCGACTTCTACTTAGCCATTTAAACAAAATATTTCTCTAACACATCTGAGTTAAAACTATTCCTTAAGACTTGACCTTCTTGATCTGCGAGGAGGAAAGCGCCTGGACCTACTTGCTCATGGATGACGAAAAGGCCTTCCCATTTTGCTTACAGCTATCCATGCTGGTTTCCCCTTCCCACTGTTGTAGTCCTTCTAAGAACTAAGCTCCGAGCAGCAGTTCTCGATGCTTGACTCTTTTGTTGAAAAGCTTTTGAGATTCTGCTTTTCTAGGCTGCCTGCCTGAGGGCTGCTTTGAGCCGCATCTCTGGAAGGAAATCCAACTCCTCCAGCAAGCGCTTCTCATTTCCTTGTTGCTCATAATGCTGGATTCTTGGGCTGGGGATTTGCACCTCTATTGGAAATACTGCGTCTGCCCCATGAGCCAGGGTGAAAGGGCTTTCTCCGGTAGATTCCTTCTCTGTTGTTCTGTTTGCCCATAATATCTCTAGGACTAGGTTAGCCTACAGGCCTTTATGTTCTTCCAACTTCCTCTGCAAGCCTATTAGGATCAGCTTGTTTGCTACCTCTGCTTGGCCATTGCTCTGCGAGTGGCAGATTAAGGCGCTTGCATACTTGGTACCCATTTCTTCCAAGTAATCTTTAATGGTGTCATAGTCAAACTTACACCCGTAGTCGAAGACTATGCACTATGGCACCCCAAATCTTGTTATATTGTTCTTCCATATGAACGTTCTTACTTAGGTTGCTTTTATGTACTTGGTGGGCTCAGCTTAAATCCACTTGGTGAAATAGTCTACTACCATTATGAGATACTTCCTTGCCGTTGACCTAGTGATGAAAGGTCCTAATATGTCCATTCCCCACTGAGCGAACGGGATCGGGCTGAGAATTGGGGTCAGATCATTTCTCGGCAGATTTATAACTGGAGCATACTTTTGGCACTTTTCACACTTTTTGACGTATGCTAAGGCATCTTGTGTCAGAGTTGGCTAGTATGCTCCCCTTTTAAGCACTTCAACTCCCAGGGCTTTCCCACCGATATGGTTAGCACAGATCCTTGAGTGTGCTTCTTCCATAATTTTTTCCTTCTCCCACTCTAGAATACACCTCAGCAGTGGCTTGGAGAAGCCCTTTTTATCAAGCTCCTTGTTCATCACTATGTACCAATTGGTGTCCTTTTTGACTTTTTTGGCTTGTACCTCGTCATCAAGCAGCAAGCCATGTACCTTATAGGTCAGTATGTCTGTGAACCATGCTCGCTGCTGCCCGGTGCAATTCACCTGCTTGCTTTCTGCAATGCTACTCTCCTCCAAGACTTCCACCATGACTGTCGTTGAGAGGCTTTGCACAGTGGAACTTGCTAACTTTGAAAATGCGTCAGCTTGGGAATTTTTCGCTCTGGGGACCAAATCTATCTGAAAATGCATTAGCTGGGCCATGAGCTCTTTCACTTTAGTTGTGTAATTTAGCATTGTAGGCTCTCTAACCTCATACTCCCCCATTAGCTGGCTGGCTACTAGCTTAGAGTCAATCTACAGATGCACTTTTTTGGCTCCTGCTGCAATACTCATTCTCAGGCCTGCTAGAGTTGCTTCATACTCTGCCTCGTTATTTGATGCCTTGAACTTGAACTTAATGGTATACTCGAATACATTGTCTTCTGGTGATGTCATTATTATTTCTGCTCTGCTTCCTGTTTGAGCTGAAGATCCATTCACTACCACCTTCTAAACTCCAACTTCATCCTCCTTCTTCTCATATGAGGCCTCCACTAAGGCTTGAGCTTTGATTGCTGCCCTAGGCTTGACCTTAAATTCTTACTCAGAGAGTTCTATCGCCCACTTCAGGAGTCTGCCTGAAGCGTCCATTTTCTGCAGAGCTTTTTCCAGTGGGTGATTTGTAAGGATTTGGATCGTGTGTGCATCGAAGTAGGGTTTCAGCTTTCTTGCCGTTATTACCACTGCGAAGGCCAGCTTTTTTACCAGCGGGTATCTCTTCTCCGCCTCTGTCAGCATATGGCTTACAAAGTATACCGGCTTCTGCTGTTTCTGCCTTTCGACTAGGAGAACTAATGCAATCGTCTGAATTGAGACGGAGATGTACATCTGGAGTTTTTCACTCTGCTCCGAGCTAATCATGGTTGGGAGCTTGGTCAAATGCTCCTTGATCCCCTCGAAAGCTTCTTTTTCTGCTTCACCCCACTTGAATTCCCTGTTTCCTTTTAGAACCTGAAAGAATGGTAGGGCTTTGTCAGCTGACTTGCTGATGAACCGAGTCAGTGTCGCCATTCTCCCTATCAACCGCATGATAACTTTAGTGCATTTGGGTTCTGGGCGGCTTAGGACTGCCTCCACTTTTTCTGGGTTGGCATTGATTCCCCTCTCACTTACCAGGAAACCTAGGAATTTCCCAAAACTTACCACAAAAACGCATTTCTTTGGGTTGAGCTTGATATTATACTTGTTCAGCGTGGAAAATGCTTCCTCTAGATCCATGATATGCCCTACTTACGTGACGCTGTTAACAATTGAGTTGTCAACGTATACTTCAACATTTAGCCCCTTTTAGCGTATGAACACTCTATCCATTATCTTCTGGAAAGTAGGTCCCGTGTTCTTTAACCCGAAGGGCATGGCTATGTAATTGTATACTCCTCCTTCAATGATGAACGCGGTCTTCTATCTGTCTGGCTTGTGCAAGCTGATTTGGTGATACCTTGAGAAGGCATCCATGAAGCTTAGTAAGGCATGGCCTCTGGTTGAGTCTACTAGCTGATCAATCCGTGGCAGCGGGTAGCAGTCTTTAAGACATGCTTTGTTGAGATCTGTGAAATCCACGCACGTCCTCCACTGGCCAATTGCTTTCTTTAGCATGACCACGTTGGCTAACCTTTTTGGGTAATCACAAGGCTCGATGAACCCAGCTTCTAGTAGCTTGTCCACCTCTTCTTGGATTGCTTGATTTTTCTCCGTGGAGAAGCTTCGCTATTTCTACCTAACTGGCTTGATATCTTCTTTCACTTTCACCCTGTGAACCAAAACTGTTGGGTCAATTACTGACATCTCGTCTGCTGAAAAATGCAAAAATGTTCTTATTGGCTCTTAGCAAGTCTATGAGGTGCACTTCCACTCTAGGGTCAATATCTTTCCCAATTTTTATTCTCCTTGAGTTGTCGCCCTCTGTGAGCTCGACGGTTATATGCTCCCCGCTGGGCAGCGGCCTGGCTACCTCTTCCTTCGTGGGCTCAAACTTTTCCATTGCTAACTTCTGCTTATCGTTTTCCTTGTGATACTCTTCTCGCTTCCTTTTTCTTGATTTCCTTTCAGCATGTTCAACGGACCTTAGCTCTAAGCTTGGCTATTGCCTGGTCCTAGCAGGCTATTTCAGGGCGGTGATATAGCATTGTTGGGCTGTCTTTTGACTTACCCTGAGTTTTGCAGGTTGTCCATCATTGGTTGTGTATGCTATGGCAAGGTGATAGGTGGAGACCACCCCGCCTATTTTGTGAATGAGCGCTCTTCCCATGATCACGTTGTAGGGTGATGGAGAGTCTATCACTAAGAATTCAGCTCGAACATCTCGTCGCCTCGACCTCTCTGACTCGGACTGACAACTCGATTTTACCCTCAGGGATCAGTCTGGACCCAATAAACCCGGTGACTTCATAGCTCACCCTTTTTAGGTCTTTTTTTTATCCAGCTTTAGCTCTTTGAATGCACTTATAAATATGATGTTGACTGAGCTGCCACCATCGATTAGTACTCTATCCATCTCCCAGTTTGCAATTCTCATCATCACTACCAGCGGGTCGTCTTGAGGGTAGACTATGCCTTTTTGGTCATACTCGTCAAATGTAGCTCGTGGCCGTGGGGGAAGTGGCGGCCATCAGCGTTTTTCATTGTAATTTATCTGGTGGATAATTGCTCGCAAGTCAGCCCTTGCTCTATTCACAGTTCCACCATGTACTTGTCCACTATTAATTACATATAACCTGCCTTCTGGCTTGCTGTCTCGGCCTCCGCCCTCCGCTGGGCCTTTGTGACCTCCTCTGTGGTCATGGCCAGTCCTGTCCTCTTCCCTTCTCTTGGAGGAGTAAGAATGTTGCTTGAACTGGTTTAGGTATCCTCTCTGGACTAAGTCCTCTATGTTGTCCTTCAAGTGTGTGTATTCATCGGTGGTATGTCCATGGTCCTTATGGAAGTCACACCACTTGCTAGGATCATGGTTTCTATTCACCATCTTGGGTGGCCTCTGCCACTTATCATCAGCTTTGTTCACGCTGAAGATATGGGACCTCGAATAAGTAAGCGGGGTGTACTAATCAAACCTTCCAGGCCTGCCTCTCCGTTTCTAATCTGATCTTCTAACTCCTACCGCCCTATCTGCATCCCTGCGACCTTGCTCAGCCCTGCTAGGCTAGTTTACCCTGGCTATATTTTCTACTCGGGTGGTTTCAGCCGGCTTAATAGAGTCGCTCGGTGCTTTTCTATTTATCATTGACCTGTTAGTCTCATCTACTTTTATGAACTCATGCACTTTTCCTAGTGCTTCGGCCAGAGTTTTGAGGCTCTTTCGCCCCATATACGCTCGGAATGGTGAGCATGGTAATAAGCCGCTCTGCATTGCCAGCACTGCTACCTCCTGGCTCATATTTGGAATGGTTGTCGCTTCTTTATTGAATCTGGTGATGAACTCTCTTAGGGGCTCATCTTTTCCTTGAACTAGTGATATCAGCTCGGTGGTCATTTTTGTATGATCCACCAGGGTGACGAAGTGCTCCATGAACAATCTCTTTAGCTGTTTGTAGGAATAAACGGATCCTTTCGGGATGGCTCCATACCACTCAGCTGCCAACCCCTCTAAGGTCGGTGGAAATGCCTTACACCAAACTGAGTCTGTCATAGCGTACAGCACCATGTGGTTCTCAAACGCTGAAACACATGGTTCTTAGGTGTTGTGGTTCCATTGTACTTGCAGCTGGGCATCTTTACTTTCTCCATCGGCTCCTCTCAAATCTTCCTGCAAAATGGGGAATCATTTAGGATCACCTGGATTCGCGCTCGCTTCTCCTGGTCCAGGCTCAATCCCCGATCAGAGGCTGGTGACCTGCTGCGAGCGACTCGAGTCCCCGGGCTGCCCTTATCTTGGGCCGCCTCTTCTACACTCCACTCTCAATTTAGGTTTCGAGCTTCTAGTTCTAGCACCTTCTTCCTCAACTAGACCAGCTCTGTCTGCTCCGAGGTGAGAGTTATAGGTGTAGCCTTCTTTATGGTTGGCTTTGTAGATATAACTACTGGTGAGGAGCCTGCTCCTTTACCAAAATTAGTAAGGACTGCCGTCATGGCTACCACCTGCTCTTTACTGCACTTAGAGAGCAACTGCAGGATGGCTGGCATATTAACGGGCTGCGGTTTCTAGGTTACTGGTGTTGAGATGATGGGTTCATTGTTCGTGCTTGTTAGTGGCATTCCAAACTTAAAAGGAGAACTAGACCCTACCGGATCTACTGGCTTCACCGTCGCTTTGGTTGTAGCAGACGTCGATCCAATTGGGTTAGACTTTTAGGATATATTAGATCGAAAGTTACTAACGTTGTTTTCTATGGTGTTTGGTTGGTTTCGATAGCCTTGGAGACTGGTGTTTGTACAGTTTCTTCTCCGGCCATGGTGGTCTGTCAACTGGTCCCTCGCTCAGCTAGTAAACCTCAGGTTAGATGATCCTCCCCCTCCTTCTAGCGCCAATTGTTACAGGTGTGGATCCAAGGGTTCTGCTGGTACGAACTAAGTCCCGTTGATGACCTGCGCAAGGCAACACACGTGAACTGCGCTCAGGGGTGGCTCGAGGAACCCCCCTCCGATTCTTAAGTTAGAATGTGTTTAGAGAGAGAAAGTGTACTTAGAGAGATGTAAAGAGTGTAATAACTTGTATGTCTAACCTCTTTTCCGTTGTACTTTATACCTTATTTATAAGTGTACGATATCCTTTGTTGAGTATCTTACTTGGTCAGCCTGCGGGCTGACTCTGCCATGCTGGGGAGCCCTTTCGATTATCCTTCTAGCGGTGAGTGCACACCCCGGGGGCCACTCCAGGAGCTCGGTGATAGCTCCGCAGGAGCTATCATATGCAAGAGTGATATAATTCAAAGGACTGAATGTATCGCTTCCCATATGATCCTCATATATGTGAAATGTTTCCAATGGGGATATATTGTTGTTGGGTTTAGGCGTGGGAATTCTCCCATCGTCTATTAGATCTTTAATTTTGTGCTTTAGGACAAAGCAACGTTCAGTATCATGTCCAACAACTCTATGATAAGCACAATAAGAATTGCCATCCCATTAAGAGTTCCTTTTTCCTAGAGAAGTGGGTGGTGTTGGCCCTGTTGGTGCGAGCAATCCTTTTACGTTTAGTTTTTCTAGCAATTCTTTATAGCTCATAGGAAATTGTGTACACATTTTTTCTCTTACCCACGTTTTCTGAGGGTCATCATGTCGCATTGTGTTATTATATTGCGTGGAAGTCGCAAATACATCAATAGAGGATGAAGTGTTATCATTCCCCTTTTTGTTGTTGTTTTTAAGTTGATGATGATGAGGCTTGTTTGCCTTTTCTTTAGCAAGATCATCTTCAATCCTAGTAGCCACAGAAGAGACCTTTTGAAAAGTGTCTAAACCTAGGCAGCGTAGATGTTTGTTGTACTTTTCATGACAATTGTCAATGAACTTTTGTACCAACTCGAGTTTAGGTGCCTTTGGGCAAGGTAAGCCTCCTTTTCTCGCCATCTACCATAGAAAGCAAGGAAACCTTCGTCGTCGCCTTGCTTAAGCATCTCAAGTTCACGTAAAGTTGATTTGAACTCTACGTTACTCTGATATTGGGTGACAAAAGCAAAAACTACATCTTCCCATGATGTCTTGAACTTAGTATCTAGCCCATAGTACCACTCTCTCGCGGATAGGTCTAGAGATAAAGGGAAAGTCAAAGCATAAAGCTTAGGATCAACTCCCTTTAAAGCCATGGTGCCTGTAAAACTCATTAAATGATTTTTTGGATTATTGGTCACCTTGAATATTGGCAAGTCCGTAGCTACGAACTTTTCTGGTAAAGTGAGTCCTGTAAGAGGAGCAAACTTTTCTGCGTCGAAGTACTTGTTCCCCATTGTAGAACGAAGATGAGCTTCTCTAACGACTTCCCTTTTATGGATAGTTCATCCATTTTTTGTTGCAAAGCCAAAGCTTCGACATTTTTCTTTTCAGCTTTTTCAAGTTTCTTAATTCTTCTCTCCTCGGCCTCATGAGCCTTTTCCTCTCTGATCTTAAGCGAACAATCTCTTCTTGGAGTTGCTCTATGGCTGACATCGTTATTGGACTAGAGTAAGTTGTTAAGGGAAGGTGGTTTGAAAGGGGTTAATTGTTTGAGGGTAAACATAGAATGCGAGCGCCCGAGAGTCTTTGTTTCCAAGCTTGGAAACCGGCCCTAAAGGAAGTACGAAAGGTTAAGGAAACCGATACGCTTGTTTAGAAGACAATAAGAAGCAAAAAAGAAAAAAAAAGGGGGAAAAGACGCAAGATGCATTCGAATGGATAACATCACCTTCAAACAATTCATTAATAATGATATTGTTTGTACGAGTAAATTATTCTTGAGGAATCAAAGCGTTCTTGTAACAGTAGGTGCACGCAAGTAACCAGGTTGCACGCGGAAGGCGCGCGCATCCCTGGATCTTGCGCTGGTCGTGGTCGCGCAACTGATTGAGTTGCGCGTGCCACCTGCTCATGAGATTAGAACCTAACCAAAACTAAAAAGGTTATCCTAAAACACGTCGCACATAGTCATGTAATCACATAAGCATACAATAAGCTAAGATTCACATAATGCTTTTCTAAGTTCGAAAGCTTAGATGTCTAAAGGTACCATATCTTAAGGAACGATGGAGGAATCAATCACTTAACGTGTTGACCCATGACATAGCTCCCAACATTTTCTTGGTGATATGGGTGGGATGATTTTTATTGATTTTGGGGTAGAAGCCTAGTGTTGGAAACCGCTGATCAATGAGCCAATCCCCAAAGGTTATAGTGTGCTATGATTATGCATGATGCAATGTTGCTTGTTTGGTTTTTACTTTTGTGAAAAAGGAAGATATTATGCGTTCAAGTCTCGTTCTCTAACTAGAGATTATCTAAGTTAATTCCCGTTACAACCATAGGCAACCTAGTGTTGGAAACCTTGGACCATAACTAAAAATTAATCTTGTAACCTCTAAGTCCCCAATGGAGTCGCCCTTGTAAGGAGGGTGTGCCCATCATAGGGGATCCTTCTCCTTATATGCCCATGGCCCTTTAAAAGCCTAGGACTTTACACTTGCTAGGGTGTATTAGGATTTGAATTCCTGACTGTTTGAGGGACCTTGAATTAGAGTTGATCCTATCATTACACTTTTTTGTAAGAAACAAGTAAGGAGTCGCCAATGAGTTTTAGGAAAACTCATAAACCTCGTTCATGCCTTTCTCCCAATTAGAGTTCAAGGGATATTTAGCACGAATCGTAACTTTACCCATGCGCAAATTAGTCTACGTGTACCAGAAATGATTTCGGGAGCGAGGGTACTAAGATAACGTTCCCTTTAGGGGGGAATCGCTATCCTAGCCCTAGTGCGACCTCTACTAGCTCTTCCTTTTCACCATTTTACCACCAAACAATATATGCAACATGATACCTAAAAACTAAGTTAGTTGATTTAATTTACAAGCATTAATCACGTAGGAATTACATTGCAAAAGTTTTATGCTTATTTAATCAATATTCGTGAAAAAGAGCAAGAAATAAACAATATTCGCCTTGTCTTAAGTAATCAAACAACAATTAATTATCCAATTCTATTCTGGCTGGTACTATGTAGCCCCTATAGAGAATAGAGTTCTATCTTATCCCAAGCTCGGTTGCTTCAGGGATTGGACTAGAAAATTTTTCTGGGTTGCTGTGCCTTCCTTCTTTGCCGTGCCACGTAATTTTCGGCAGATTCGTACTAACATGGCTAAAGTTACAATTTCTCTTTCTGAGTCTGCCCAAGAGACGGACGCTTTTGATGCGCTACAGGCAGCGGGAAAAGGTGATTTAAAGTTTCCCAAGTTTTGGCTGCCCACCTCCTTGTACATTGTGGGTAATGCGCAGCTTTCTACTATTCGCTTATGTTCTACTCATGAGTCTGGTAAGCCTTGCCTTTATTTTATCTTAGGTGTTTTTCTCCTTTTTATTCTGTCTGCGCTTTGTTCTCATGCCTTTCCTTTTTTTTTGTCTGATTCTTCAAATATCACAAGTAGATAGCCGTATTCTCGGGCTAAAGGATAACTGGAAGGATCCCATCACTGCCACGCCTGCTAATCCACCAAAGCTTTTTCAAACCCGGGAGGTCCACGCTAGTGCTTTGAAGGATGAGATCCGCTTGGCTTCGGCTGAAGTGAGAGCTGTGTTTGGCATTGTGACTGTTGCTGATCAGGCAAGGTCTGGTCGTGCTGAGGCTGATCCCTCATCTTCCACCATTGGGAGTCAGCGGGAGATTCGTAATAGGCCTAAGGATGTTACTTTAGGAAATGAGGCGTTAGTGGCGTTGGGAATTTTTTCTTCTTAGAAGCACCCTGCTGCGGCTTTCGGCCAGGTGGCACCTCAACCTTCCGTAGTAAGTGAACCATTGAATCAAGCTTTTGATGATCCCAAAAATGATAACGCTTAGAATTTTGCTGACAGTGTTTTTGAGTTTCCTCCTAAGGGGAAAGCTGAAGGTGATGCTGCGGTGGGTGAGAAACCCACAATTTCTACTGAGCATGTTCTGCTCTATTCTACAAGTATTGGTGCTACCATTTTTGCTAAGGACACTGCTGCTCCTTCTACTAAGGCTTCTACCTTCGAACTACCCGATGAGTCTATCATGGAACTTCCTAAGATCACGCCTCGCTCCACTAGGCTTCAAAGCTGTTTACGAAGTGCTAGCAGGGTTCACAGAAGCAGGATCATCTAGTTATTGACTAGGAGGATGATCCTATGATCTCTCCCCCAAGTGATGTCAACCAGCCAACAGCAAAAAGGGCTTGTACCTCTTCTGCACTTGATCCTTTTGCTTCTCATTCTGTCAACACTGAGCTTCCTAATGAGAACGCTATTAAGGAAACTGGCACTCATAATTAAGTGAACTTAATTGTCGTGTTCACCAGTTCTTAAGTGATACGTTTGAGAATCCTCTCTCAGCAACCTTAATCTCAGCTAGAGGTACCTTCTGCCCCACTAGAGCTACAAAGATTGGGGAGGTTCCCATTGATGCCTCTCTTCGCCCCTTGTTGTGTCGTGTTGGGGCCGAGAACGCTCCTTTTCGCCCTTTGATGAATGTTTAGGCTGATGAATCTCTGTTTGTCGATAACCCACAGCAAGGTGGCACTTTGGGGTATTGTCTCACTCAGGGTATATGTCTTCCGGCTGATTCTACCAATGGCTCGGTCAATCTACCTGCTGCCACTGCGTGTCATGACTTGCAAAAGGTTAGCTTTTATATCCCTGGCTTCCTCTTTGCCTTAGCTTTCTTTTTCCCCCTTTATTTTCGTTTTTGCCTTAGCTTATTTTTATCGTTTTGCTTATTTGCAGCTCACCAAGTCTATTTGCGACTTAGCTAATGCCTTACTTATAGTGGAGAAGGAGTACCAAAATCAGAATGCAGCCCTTATTCAGAAGGACAAGGAGGTTCATTTGGCTTGCTCTAAGAGGGATGCGATAGCTTGCGAGGTGGTTCCTCTAAGAGAGAGAGAGGGTTCCCCACAACTTCAGCTAAAGGAATTCCAGCCCCTCAAGACTAAACTAGCAGACTATGAGAGGCTTCTAGAAGCTTCTCAGACCAAGGTGCAAGCGTTAGAGGCTGAGATGGCCAATCTGCAGGCTGGGACGGAAAATGAGCTTGAGGCTGCTAAGAATGAGGCACTTAAGTCTTTTGTGCTTTTTCCAGCCTTTGGTAAGTTGTTTGTTGATCGTCATGATGGGGGTTGGGATGCTGCAGCTCGTTGCATGAGTGGCCATTATAAGGAGAATGTGGAGCAGCAGGCTCGTTTCAACGCCTTTTGGGCTAAGGTTGATACTGCTGGAGAAGCTGAATATCATACTCTGCCTGCTGACCACCCTCGTGTTGTTAATTGCAAAGTCCCCAATCACACTGTGCTGAACTTGGAAGTACCTTTATGTGCTGATGTTGCTGCTGCCATTGGAGTGGAGATTCTGGATGATGATCAATAAAGGTTTTGGCGGTTGTCTCCCTCTTCCTCCAGTGGTTCGTCAGAGTTTCCCTCACCTACGTCTGTAGTTACTAGGTAGTGCTTGTTATTGTCTTTGGGGTGTATAGCCGCCAAGGATTGTATTTCCTATGTGTTTTTGCTTGACACTTTATATTTCTGCCTACTGGGTTTGTCAAGCTTAACTTGAATTCTCTTGCTTTTCTGATTGGTTTTGCTGAATGTTTCTTCATCCTAGTGGATAAGGGTTCAGCTTTGTGAATTTTGTAGCTTTTGGCTGAATGTTTTCTCTGTCTTGGTGGATAGAGGTTCAGCCTATTAGTATATGCATTTAATAACTTTTCTGTTATTTTGCCTACTGCTTAATTTGTTTTCAATGTGCTTGCTCAAGTTTGTTGCTGAGTCATGGTATAGCGGTACCTAAACCTTAGCTCAGCCACCCCTTCTTTCTACTGGGTAAAACCTCATAGGTTTGGTTTTCATGTGAATTTTTGCCTTTATTGCCCCCTTACTTGGTTGCATTGTTGTTTGTCATTTCAATTTTGTCATGTTGAACAGGATTCTAGCTCATGGATATTTCTTTCACAGTAGCCTGAGCCTCTTTTCTGTCCATGGGCTGAGTTGGACGTTCCAGCACGAGATGTCCGTATGCGGCTCAGCATCGTTATTTCCAGGGAACGTACGACGTCGTGGTGTATCTGGGCGAGAAAGTTGTAATTCAGCACTCTACGGAGTTCTTTGTGGTTCCTCGATGTCCTTTACCACATATGATGGATCAGGTGGTTCTTGGGACTCACATGGAGAGATCTGCGAATGGTGATGGTTGGCAGAGACATAGCCATCTGTCCCAGTATTATGCTAGGAAACTCTTACTGCGATTGGCTCCACCGCCTTGTATATTGGAGGAAGAGGAGGAGGTATGCTTTATTTCTTTGGTTTGTCTATCATTTGGTAGCTGTTGACGACCTTAACCGTTATAGTTTAATTTCGCAGGAGGCGGCTGCCGCGGAGTTTGTACCTCCGCCTATGTCCATCACCTATCAGGGGTCCTTTAGGCCCATAGAGGAGATGATACCTCCAGCCCCCGAGGAGTGGTGTCAGGTGGAGAGATCGATTCCCCGCCGTCAGACTTCGGTAAGCTATCTCTGATTCTTTACTATATGCATTTTTTGACTTCTTTGAACCTTTTTCTCTTTTGTATTTTTCTCGCTAGGTGATGACGAGGATGGCGAGAGCTATGGACGCCTTTTGTTACCAACTCGTGAGGTTAATTCACCAGCTGTCATGTTGTCGTGATGGCGATGTGGCAGAGGTATGTCTCTTTGCTTGCATTTGATTACTTTAGTTTTTCCTCTGTATTTAACTTGGCTTACTTTTCTATTTCAGCCCGTCCCTCCGACGCGTACTAACACGAGACTTGAGAGTAGGAGAGAGAGGCCTGGCTCTGGATCGAGACGTCGCCGCACTTCGGTTGAGAGTTAGGGCGGACGAGAGGGGTCGGATCACACTGTCGTCATAGAGGGTTTTGATTCCTCTATTGAGGAGGAGGTGAGGCAGCCTCCTGATGCTTTGGTGCCGATTCTTTTCACGGCCGGTGGGATGTACAAGGTTGGCTCATCGTTGCAGCAACCACCTTGTCAGGAGCCTCAGCAGGGTGAGCCCGAATGGAATGGCCCTACTCGTTCTTTTCCTTCGACTGGAGAGACTGATGTTGGGAAGGAGGTGACTCCCCGGACTTTGCGATTTTATGATACCTTTGGCATCCGTCCTCCAGGATCATAGATGTACCTGTTGTTTATTTATTGTTTGACATTTATAGGACTTTGCTTATTTGCGTTATTGACACTTATGTTGTATATACATACTTTTACTTATGTTTATTCTATTTTTTTCATTTTATTATTTTTGTTATTTTATGTGCATGTGAGTGTGTGAAAGATTGTGACAAAAATTTTGCGCAAAAAAAATCCCGTCATTTTTATTACTAATGGAGGGTATCCGACTTTCTCCCCTAAAAGAAATAATGAAAAAATAAAATGAAGTTTGATTAACAATAAGCTTAATTAATTAAACCTAATAATAATCAATATGGGATGTGTATTTCAAGGAAAGTTGCCAAAAATAGGATTGGATAAGGCTTTGAAAGGATCAAAAACCGTAAAGTCAAAGTACAAATCGAGTTAAAATTAAAAAAAACACGGTCAGCATAACGCGTGACGCTGTCGCAGGCAAGAGCAGGCTATTGCGGCGCGATAGTTCTATCGCGGCGTGATAACCTTAATTTCCCGAATCCATTAAGGATTCGGTTTGCGTCAATCCCTGTTTATAAATAGCCCCCAAATCTGCCGATTTCAGCATAATTCGAGCAGATTAAAAAATACTTAGCTTATTAATTTTCAATCAAATAGTCATGGCTAAAACTTTTAGTGATTTTACTCGTGAGTGGTGCCGGTCTTTGACTGCTAAGGAGAAGAAAGAGCTTGACTTTTTTCACTTCGGGGGTTTATATGGTATTAAAGGGGTAGATCTTGATATAGACTTTATTCATACCGCCTTAGAATATTAGGATTCAAATACCCATTGCTTTAGACTAGGTTATGATGAAATCTCCCCTTTACCGGAAGAATTTGGTGCCATTCTTGGCTTTGCTTCTTTAAAACTTGTGGTAATTCCTAAGGTGAGTGAATATTATTATAAAGATTTTGACCGTTTCTTCAACCTTAGGGATAGGGATTTCAAGGATATAGTGCATGGTAATGTGATCAATTTGAAAGAATTTGCACACTTTTATTTTGATAGGCCACAATCTCAGTCTTTTCATGTTTATAAGAGGAGAAGTTTCCTCTTTTGCATGTTTAGCCAATATCTCCTCACTAGTGGAAACATTCATGAGGGTCAAGCAATTTTGGTATATGTCATGGAGCAAGTTGACTTAGGGAGAAATCCAATGCCATTAATTGTTGGAGAAACTATGCTTAGTTTGGATGAATTAAAGAAGGACCCAAAAGCACCTCTTTGAGGTTTTCTAATTTTATTACAGGTAGAAAATCAATACTTTTAATTACAGAAATAAAAAATATTTAATTTTGTATAGTAATACTAATTATTTACATTGAATTTTTTCAGATTTGGCTAATGGAAAGGCTTGAATTAATTAGCTCCCTTGACAACATTGAAAAGTATACACCAAACTGTTTTATAAGAAGAAACAAACGTTTTTCAATAAAGATGGGCCGTCGGGATAGGAGTAGAGTCTTTGAAAATCGCGACTTCTTCATTAAATGGGTTGTTCCTTGGTGGAAAATTGAGAAGATCAGATGATCGGTGTCAATACTCAACCCTCTTGCCTTCTTCCAAGCTTGTCCTAGTTAACTTTTTACTATCCTTGTAGAGTAAGGAGACAATATGGCCTTGCTTGAACCATTCCTTCTAGGGATCTTCGTCGTCCTTATGAATTTCTTGTTTCACAAGATGTAGAAAAATTTGACAACTATTGGGGTGCTAGGCCTTTGTGGGAAGTTGTTACCCATAAAGTTCCTCCTCCTTTGTCTAGAGATGTGAAGCAGTGGCTACTTGGTAGATCTCAAAAGGACAAGAAAAAAATCCGAAACATGTACAAAACTAGTGTTAAAGATCACCTAGGAGATAAGAAAATTCCTCCTAAAGATCGCCTAGGTGCAAGAGTTGAATTCAAGACTCCTATTATGTCTAAGAAAAAGAGTGTTGTAAAAGGCAAAGAGAAAAGGAAGGCTGACTCTACGGAAAGGAATGTATGGGTTGAAAAGAAGCATGGTGTAATGGCTAAAGCAGAAACTATTTCTACAAAAATTGTATGCAGATCATCTAAGGGATCCCTATTAGTGCAAGAGATGGATGATGAAGAGGAAGCAGACAAAAATTGGAAGAGGGCTAGAAAAGGGAAGACCGATTAGAGCATTGTTTTACTTCCAATTTATTAGACATTAATTTTATTTTCAGGTCAATTTTATTTTTAAGCTTTTCTTTTAATTTCATTAATAATGTAATTTTATTTTATTATTAATGCAATTTTTCAGCTTTTCCAATTAAATTAACTTCTTATATTGAAAATAAAAATTTATTTTATTAAAGCAATGAAAACGACTTGAATAAATTTCGGAAGTAGTTCGAGTACGAAAGTCGAAAATTCCCAAAATACACCAAAATTTGCCCAAATAGACGAAAACAAACTGGCACTGGAATTCTGAACTTATCACGAGGCGATTGTGCTGTCGCGGTGCGATTATTCTGTCGTGGTGTAAAATACTTTATTGTGGCGCGCTGGTCTTGATTTTTGTGCGATGCTCTTTCTGCTTTGGCGGTTTGATGTTGGAGTGCGAGATTTGTAAAAATTGAAGTGGTCGCGCCCCGTAAAGTATTGCCTACGTATCCTTTCCAAGGCCACACGTAGCTCTTTTGAGTATACTACTCAAGTTTTCATGGGTAGAACTTCTTAAGTTGGTCAAGATTCATCATGTTTGAAAACTAATTACCATCTATATCAATTAGTTTTGCGGCACCTCCTGATAGGACAGTTTTAACGATGTATGGTCCAGACCAATTAGGCCTAAATTTGCCTCTTGGGTCTAGAACATTTTTCCTTAACGCTTTTAACACCAAGTCTCCTACTTTGATGTTTCTTGTCTTGACCTTCTTGTTAAAGTGTCTAGCCATGCGAGTTTAGTAGCATTGAGTATGATGTAGATCTTCTAGTCGTTTTTCATCAAGTAGAATTAGCTCCTCATATCTCACTCTAGTCCATTCTACTTCATCGAGTTTACTTCCCAAAGCGATGCGTAAGGAAGGTATTTCCAGTTCTATAGGTTGTACGGCATCCATCCCGTAAACTAAGGAAAATTGCGTATTTCCTGTGGATGAACGAATTGACGTGCGATAACCCTTAAGAGCAAAATGGAGGTAGTTTTCTGTCATTTTTTCGATGATAGTTTTCAAGTTTTTATTAGTTGCTTCTACTCTGCCATTTTCTTGAGGTCTATATGGGGAAGAGTGATGATGTTGAATACCATATTTTTGAAGTAACTCTTCACATTCCGCTTGAAAGTGAGTTCCATTGTCACTTATCATTTCATGTGGGACTCCATATCGACATATAATTTTTCTTTCGATAAAGAGTGCTACATGTTTTACGGTGATTTTTGCATATGATGCTACTTCAACCCACTTTGTGAAGTAATCAATTGCTACAAGAATGTATTCAGGCCTCCTGTTCCAGGGGGGTGATTTTTCCAATAATGTCTATTCCACAAGTTGAGAAGGGCCATGGTGATGTATAAGTATAGAGGAGAGAAGGAGGAACATGTTGCAAATTAGAGTATATTTAGCATTTAGGGCATCTTTTTACATATTGATGGCAATCCCTATTCATGGTAGTCTAATAATGCCCTTGACGCATTACCTTTTGGGCTAGCATTTTGCCATTCATATGCGTGCCACATACTCCTTCGTGGACTATCCTCATTGTCTTTTGAGCTTCCTTTTATCCTACACATAGAAGAGCCCTACCTTTAGGTGCCCTTTTATGTAGCTCGTCATTTATGAGAACATATTGAGAAGCCAAAAGTCTTAATGCTCGTTTTGCTCTTTTGTCAGCGTGAAGTGGATATTCTCCTTTGGTGACATAGTTGAGGATGTCAGTGTACCAAGGTTATTCCTCCTCTTCTTCTTCTTGAATTACCCTTCATCTTCTATGGGTTGGATGTAAGCCGGTTTATGCCTTTTTTCTATTGTTAGAGGCATTTGCTCAATTTTCTTAGGAATTCTAATCATTGAGGCTAGTCTTGCTAAGGCATCAGCAAATTGATTTTTTTCTCTTGGTAGATATGTGTATTCTACCTTTTCGAGTTGATCGGTAAGAGTTTCCAAATATGTTTGATAAGGAGCTAAGCTTTCACTCCTTACTTTCCATCTTTTGGAAATTTGGTTAATGATTAAAGAAGAATCTCCGAATATTCGAAGTTTCTTTACTCCCAATGCCAATGCTGTTTCGAGGCCTACTACGCATGCTTCATATTCGGTAGCGTTGTTGATAACATCAAAATCTAACTTTGTTGAGATTGGAACGTGTTCTTCTTTAGGTGATACTAATAATACTCCTACACCACATCCTTTTTGGTTGGAGGCTCCGTCGAAATATAATGTCCAAGTATCATCTTCTGTAACCATCAAATCTTCGTCTAGAAAATCGTTCTCATGTATTGGTTTCGAATCTTCTATTGGAAAATCCGCTAAGCAGTCTCAGACCACTGATCCTTTAATGGCCTTTTAAGGCATAAACCTTACATCGAATTGGGCTAAGTTGACTATCCATCTAGATATTCGCTCGTTGAGTGTAGATTTCTCGAATAGATATTCGCCCGTTCATTGTCATTCTACTTCTTGTGCTAGCATAGCACCCATCGTTTCTTTAGTGACCGTTAAGTACAATCGGAGAGGGATTCCTGGAAGCGCTGGTGCTAAT
This sequence comes from Chenopodium album, assembly GCF_948465745.1. Taxonomy (NCBI): domain Eukaryota; kingdom Viridiplantae; phylum Streptophyta; class Magnoliopsida; order Caryophyllales; family Amaranthaceae; genus Chenopodium; species Chenopodium album. The sequence continues at coordinate 35,517,299 of NC_137851.1, read as the reverse complement.
ACATGAGGATTAGCGAGATAGGCTTTGATCTTATCAAAGGCTTTTTGACACTCATCGTCCCACATTACTTGCACATTCTTCTTGAGCTTCTTAAATATTTGTTCACATATTGTAGTTAGTTTAGATATGAACCTACTTATGTACTGCAACCGGCCAATAAATCCTCGAATCTGTTTCTCGGTCTTGGGCGGTGGAATTGACATGATTGCTTTGATCTTGGTTGGATCTATCTCTACTCCTCTAGAGCTAATGACATAGCCTAAGAGTTTTCCTGAGGTGACTCCAAAAGCACACTTAGCTGGATTTAACCTCATGTTGTATTTCCTTAGCCTTTCGAAGAATTTTCTTAAGGCTATTTGATGTCCTGGATGGTCCTTTGATTTTACAATCATATCGTCCATATATACTTCAACCTCTTTATGAATCATGTCGTGGAGTAAAGCAGTCGCTGCTCTTTGGTAAGTGGCACCCACGTTTTTCAACCCGAATGACATCACCGTGTAACAATAAGTGCCCCAAGGTGTTATGAACGTAGTCTTTTCCATGTCTTCTTCAGCTATGAGAATCTGGTAGTACCTTGTGTACCCATCCATGAATGAGAGAAGTGCATGATTCGCTGTGTTATCTACTAAAATTTCGATGTGTGGTAAAGGGAAGTCGTCCTTTGGACTTGCCTTATTTAAATCTCTGTAGTCGACACACATTCTTACCCTTCCATCCTTCTTAGGAACTGGTACCACATTTGCGACCCATTCGGGGTATTTGGATACCCTGGTAAAACCTGCAATTTTTTGTTTTTGAACTTCTTCTTTTATCTTAAGAGCTACGTTGGGTTTCATTCGACGTAACTTTTGTTTTACAGGTTTCATTCCTGGAATTAATGATATTGTGTGTTGAGCTATTTCTCTATTTATTCCTGGCATATCTTCGTATGACCAAGCAAACACATCAATGATTTCTTTTAGTAGATTAATTAAATCGATTCTTTCTTCTTTGTTAAGAGTTAAATCCATTTTAACTTCTCTTTTGATGGTGGGAACTTTTGAGATATCAACCGTTTCGGTGTCTTCAATTACAGGTGTTTTGTTTTCAAGTGTTTCCATTGCTTTAATTATTTCTTTGTAACTTTCATTGTTAGTTAAGCAATGCTCGTCATCTTGAATAAGAGAATGACACGAAGAGTAAGCAAACGAAGACATATTATTGAAATCGGAAACCATTACATCAAATAAAGAAATGTCCGTTGGAACTTGACTATTAACTATCTTAGGAGTAGATTTTGAACTAGAAGGGACGGAAGGAGATGCACCTATAGAAGGTTTAGAAGACTCGACTACAAAAGACTTGAATTCAGACTCAGACTCAGATCCAGATGATTCAAACTCATCGAACATTGGTCCTTGTCTTGTTGTTATGGAGATCTTTCTTCCACTTGGTGTAGTCACCTTCATAGTCTTTCGCCATCCTCGAACTAATCCTTCTGCTGGAGTAATGAGCTTTATGGGATCAAAGTTTTCACTTTGTAAGACCGTTTTGATAAGCGCATAATCATCGTTGATGCGCTTAGGCTCATTCTTCTCGTAGCCAAAGAGGAGTCCCATGACATTAAAGTCAAATCATGGGATAGTTTTTCCTTGTGGATGGGAGTTGGAATCTCATCTAGGAAGTTGCAATCAAAAAAGATCTCAAATCCAGGTTGTCTCACCCCATCTTTGACAAATGTTTCAGGAAATTCGTAGGATGGATAATCTTCCCCCTCTTTTATGAATTGTCCATTTAAAGTGATAGGGTAATGATCCATTGGGATTTCTCTCTTTGGAGTACGAGCATTTCTCCGCGCATTGATCTTTTCCTGGGCTTGCTTATAGTCTTTCGATGTTGGTTCGAAACCAAGTCCGAAAGTATCTAATTTAGGAAGGCCAGGCAATTCCATTTGTGTTCCTACTCCCTTGTTCTTTCCTAGAGTAATTCCAGGAAAGTGCCCTTGTTTTCTGAGAATGCCATTGACTATCATGTTTGAATGGAGGTTGTAGCGAAGAGGAGTCTTCTCATCTTCCTTAATGAAAGAGACCTCTTCGGTATTGAAGCCCCATAAATCTTCATCATTCTCATCATTCTCCACATTTATGAGAGGTTTATCAATTGTCTTGATCCTCATGAGAGAAGCATCAATCATGACAGGAAGTCCTCCAACTATTTCCTTAAGTTTTTGATGAAGGGAAGAAAGGACGGCCTTAAGGCCAGGATGCCAAGGGCGTCCCAATAATAGGTTGAAGGAGGCTTTGATATCTACCACTTGAAAAGTGGTAGCATGCTCAATAACCCCTGTTGTAACATTCATGGTAATAGTCCTAAGAGCTTAACGACGAGTGTTGTCATAAGCTTTTATGCCTTGTGTTGATGGGGACAAGTTTTTATCCCTTATTCTTAGCATCCTTGCAGTTTTAAGTGGGAAACGTTAATTGTCGAACCATTATCCACAAGGGTCATTGGGACATTCATCCTTTTGCAGATTACTGTGAGGTTTAAGGCCTTGTTATGTTTATCACCCTTAGGAGGTACATCCTTGTCAAAAAAGGTGATTAGAATGATAGGGCTAGGAAGATCAATTGTGAAGAAGTAAGCCAACCCCTCAGGAGTGGTTTCTAAGTCTATTCCTACCTTAGCCAAAGCATCCATTACTGTGAGCCTATGCTCATGGGGTGTAGCTAATAGTTTCCAAACATTCATCTCGACCTTAGTCTTTTTTAGTTGTTTGACAACATCGTTGTCTTCTATGATTGGTATGGAAACTTGTTGAGTGGTAGGAATAGGTGACTGACATAGGGAAAAGTAGGTCTTTATCTAATCTTCCCTAGAGCCAAATTTATAATCACTTAACAAACCTAAATACGAGTATAGAGGTAAGTCAAGGGTCGAACCATTAGGAACGGCTATGTTCAAGTATTTCCAATCTATGCCTAAGCTAGGTCGAAGTTAAGGGTAAAGAGGTAACACTAAATAACTACTAAACAAGTAAACAAAAAAATGAAACACTAGGGAATGGGTATCAACAAGTAATCATGACAATTACAACAACTATGGAAGAACATGCCAATTAATGAATGTGAAGACTAATGATAAGAGCTATCAACTGGAATCAAAGAGCTATCTCCTATAAGTCATGCTAGGGTTCACTATGAATGACTAACAAGGAGAATCACATTCCAAACCAATCGATAATTGTAATTCCTAAATCAATGGGTCGAGTCATTAGCAATCGCAATGCAATCTAGCATAATTCTCAAGGCCTAATCAAACTACGCACATGCAAACTTTCATTAATCACTTTAATCTCAACAATCAATCAACACAATTCCCAAATTAATCACAATTAATCAATCATACAAGTTTGACCCAATCCCTAGCCAAACAACTACTCAAGAATCATCATCTAATTAACTAGCAACTAAAGAAATCAAGAATCAACAAAATATGGAGAACAATTATGCTAATCAAGAATCAAACATCAAAATCAAATCAAACAAACTTGAAATTAAACAAAGCTATAAAATGAGATGGAGTTAGAAATCCTTATTGATTGATTATGGAGATCTTCAATATAATTGTCACCTTGAATCCTCAATCTCTCAAATCCCCATTGAAATTCCTCACTTTCTCTCTCTAAATATACTCCTAAAACTAACCCCAGATCTATAAAGAGAAGCTCTCAACCTAAGCTAAAAATATGAGAGAGAAATTCTAAGCTAGTATAAAGTTATTCAAAAATAGAAAGGTCTCAAGTATATATAGCAAAGAAAAACAAAAGGGACGGAGAGCCACGGTGCGCACGCACAGAAGGCCCGTGCGCACGCACAGAAGGCCCGTGCGCACGCACAGAGGGGTTTGCGCGCACAAACAGGGAGGGTCTGCGCACGCGCGCACCCCAACAGCAAGCTTGGCGCGCGGATCCTCTCGTTGCTAGCTCGTGGCCTCTTTGCGTGAAGCTTTGATCCTAGCGCTCTCGTGCATCCCTATAGTCGACGCTCTCATGTGATGCCCACGAGGGGGGCAGCCTTCAAATCTTCATTTTTGTGTGTTCATGATCAAGACATGCGATGATGGTGATGCACGAGAGCGGTAATGCCAAGAATAGGAGCTTGCTTCTTATTTTGAACTCTAGCCAACCGAATGATATGAGGTCTTTTCCCAAGCATCCAAAAGACTTGGATAACCTTCCAAAGTAAATCTCGAGAACCGAACAAAGCCTACAATAAAGAAAGTAAAGCGAGTAAAGTAGAAAAGACGAAAATACCCTTATATCACAAGAAAGCACAAAATAAGATAAACGAAGAAACTAAAACATAAATGAACAAAACTAAGGCTTTATTTAAAGAGAAAAGCTATAAAATAGAAGGAAAATGTCCTAAAATGCTACCATATGAGTGCCATAAATTGCACTCATCAAATTCCCCTAAGCTAAACTTTTGCTCGTACTCGAGCAAAACAAAATCAAACCCAAGGGAAATGATGACATTATTTAAGCAAAGAAAGAAACAAGAAAACTAATGAGGATAGGAATATACACTAACTCACTTTCGTAGGAATTACGGTCAACTTTAGCAACCAAAGACAGGCCATTTAAACCCCTAGATCGCTATAGAGGACAAGTGATGATCTCGTAAGGGTTTCCTAAGATATTAACCCATAACTCTCACAAACCAAACAAATAAGGCAAAGCATAAAAAGGAAATCAAAAGAAAAGTAAAGAAAACATATGTTCTTAAAAGGACTTTTGCAAATGAACTAGCACAAATAGATGCAATTCTTTCTAATCAAGTAAGGGAGTCCACGTTTCAAGATATCCAAGGTTGATTGAAACATAGAATATGCTAAGCATGGAGAACTAATAAGACACAATTCACCTTCATCCCAAACAATCTTATCACGTTCTCCCTACTAGTTTCAAATCCACCTCTGGTGAGCATCTCAATGATTCCTCGAAGGTATCGGAAAAAAAGAGATTTTCAAGGCTACTCGACATCTTGACTATGCAAACCGCTCCATAGGCTTGACTCCCATCTCCCTCCACCGACTTGTGACTCAACCAAAAAGGTCAAAAGGTCTTAGAAAGGGTTGTAATGTAAGGGCGAAAAGGGTAAAGGTAGGATAAAATTTTAAATTTGGTGGTATACCTAAATTGTGAAGCAAAGGGTGATTAATCCTCAACAACATAATCAAGCAATCACCAAACAAAAACACCAACACCCCCAAGCTTATTCAAAGCAAAAACCACAAACATATATACAAAAAGCATAAGAACGCTTCCCCCCATACTTGAATAAAGCATTGTCCTCAATGCTTAAAATAGGGAGAAAGACACTTACATCAAAATATTTTTGAGCTTTTCATTTTTTTCTCCTCATTTTTTCACTTTTGCCAAAGCATTTGAATTTGCTTTGCTTTTTCTCGATTTTTTTTTATTTTTCAATTTTTTACTTTATTGCATTGTCCTCGCCTCTTTTAACTATGGACGACTTTTTCAACTAGGCATTTGCCTTTTTTCACTCAATATACACAAAACAAACTTGCTTACATTTTAAGAACCAATATTCAAACTCATCCACCACAATCTCCAACAATAATGAGCAATTGCTTTAGAAAAACCAAGAATGGAAGCAAGAATGAAACACAAGGCTCAAAATCTAAAGATACGGAGTAAAAAGAGTTTATGGCTCAAATGGTTAGCAAGTAGGCAAATTTAAACCCAAAATAAGGAAAAGGATTCTATCCTAGAAAAATAAAAATCACCACCTCGAAGAGATGCATTTGTCCTTCCTAAATGGTTCGGTCGCGATCTCGGGAAATAAGAGTCAAGTTCTAGATAAAGCATGCAATAGTCAAGGATCCATGTGCCGCTCATGCAAAATATGTAGAAGGCTAGAAAAGAATGAAACCTCAGATGGTTGTAGCACATCACTATTAATTTCAAATTCACCAAAGGGAGCAACACCTTCTTACCACAAACAATTAAATTCCGGCTTCAAGGTCCCAAAAGTTCTAAAAACACTACCTTAGCATACTCTATCCTAGAATCAATCAAACATACTCTCAAACCGTGCACACCATTACCATTTAAGAAGAAAAGCATTCAACTATACAATTCCAAAATTAATATGCCTAAACCAAGAACAAAACCAAAAATTAATATGTCCAAACCAAGAACAAAACCAAACACATTACAAATTTGCATTGATAGAAACAAAATCTTTTTGGAGTTTTTCAAAATAAAGAACATGGAAATGCATATTCAATCGTGCATGGCATATATGAATCAACATCCCATCGAACATGATAGAATACCCTCCCCCAAGCTTGAATGAGACAATACACTCAAATCATAAATCATAGAATCCATAGGAGGGGAAAATAAAGAGATCAATCAAACAAACCAACACATGTCCAACAATTCACCAACCATTAGAGGAAGAGCAAGGAAAGATATTACCGGATTTAAGTGGGTGTAAATACTCGCAAATGACCCAATTCAACCTTTCAAAGCTAATTTCTTCAAGAATTGAATCTTGTTTTCCATATGCTAGCTAAAATAGGAGTCTAACTTCCTTGATTCTGGATCCAAACTAATGCACCAAATTATATCAAGTTATGTACCTAGAAAAAGGCACACAAACATTTCCATGATAGAAAATCTATTCTAAAAAGAAAAGAAAATAAAAGCAATAAAACACGGGTTAATTCCCGAGAAAGGCTTGCTTAAGGTCCAAGCTTGACCGCTCTAGTAAATAATATTACAACGAACGCAAGAGCTTGTCAAATGCACTGCTACACATTTCATAAGAGAGAAGGTGGGCAAATGACGGGAAGAGGATGTGCAACAAACTTAGTGCACACCTATGAGGAGAGAGATGCCAAGGAAAGGAAGAAAAATCAAAAGCAAATTCAACAAAATAAGAAGAAGAAAAAGAAGAATAAGGCAAACTTTCCTCAAAAGATTTTTGGGTAGCAAAATCACCCTTTTCCTCAATAGAAAACGAATGAGGGACATGTAAATCATCATAGACAAGGGGGTCCCCAATAGGCTTATTAACAAAAGAAGGAAGGGATATAGGAGTGTAAGGGATATGTTTAAATTTCCTTGATTGAAAAAGGGATATGAGAAACGAGAATAGGGGCAATGGTCTCACAAATGAACTCTTCCTCACCACCATGCCTCAAATCACCAATAAAAGCATGGAAATCAATCATAGAATCCTCAAAAGAAGAAAGCTCATAATCTCCATCTCCCTCAAACATCCAACTTCCAAGAGAAACTACATAATCTCCTCCATTACAACTATGAACAACAACTCCCTCAACATTCTTAAAGCCCAAAGTCTCAAAACCATGCATGAATGGATGCAAATTCATTTCAAACTCATCTCTCTCCCATGAAGCATTCTTAATGAACTCACTCAAAAGGCTATGAGTTTTCATTTGGCACTCAAAAAACAAATTGGACATAACCTCAAATTAGTCCAAATACTCATGGATAGAAGTATCACAATCATGCACTTGAGACTCATCAAGATGGGAAAGAAGGTTAAGATTTTCAAAATCAACACTCTCTTGATTTTTAACTCCTTTACCATCACTCAAATGCTCACCAATGGCATCCTCACACTCTCTTGGTTGGTCAAAATCATCATCATCATCGTCCTCAACACACACATTAGATTGGGATTTTTCACAAACAAGCATCAATGATGACAATTGGTTTTCTAACTCATCTCTTCCTCTCCTTCCTCCTCAAGACGCTCCTCATTCTTTTTCGTTATCTCTAATTGACTTCTCATAGAATTAAGAATCATCTCCTTACTAGGCCCAAGATCATTATCAAACTCTAGGCACCTAATTTGAGATTCAAAAATATCAACAAGAGATTCAAAAGGTGTAGAAAGTTGAGGCTCAACAAAAGAAGAAGAAGTACAACCAAGATTGGAAGATTCAACATTAAGACCATGAGCATAAACATCACATTGGGGATTGGGGGCATAATCAAACACATGAGATTCATTATTAAGGGAACGAAGCACATCACAAGAAGGCATGGTAAATAATGAAGAAAATTGAAACACACCATTAACATCAACTTCAGCATATACCTCATTATCATGAACAAAAGGGGAAATAGAGTTGGAATCATTCGTTCTAGGTTCAACCATGGGGTCATGTGACAAATCATGGGAAATCATGCTAACATTAGAAGAATCAAGACATTGCACATCAACATTAGAATCATGATTGCCCCTATTATAGACATCCCTAGCAAACCGAACATAAAAATCCCAAGCATTATCAATTGACAATGCTCTAAATTCACCTTATGCATGCTTTCAACTATGTCCCTAGTTTGCTCATTTAAACCAATATAACAAATCTCACAAGCATCCCAAAGACTAAAACAATTATAGTTCAAAAACCCTATAAGCCTATGGAAGTAGACATTACAAGACTCACCATCATATTGAGAAAAAGAAAAACAAGCCAATATTTTTTTCAAAACAAGAAAAAATCAAATAAAAGAAAAGTATATACAAAGACCTAGACTCAAGCAATCTAAAACACTCAAACATAGACACCATTCCCCGGCAACGGCACCATTTTGACATAAGAAAAAGTAGGTCATTATCTAATCTTCCTTAGAGCCAAACAAATTTATAATCACTTAACAAACCTAAATACGATTATAGAGGTAAGTCAAGGGTCGAACCACTAGGAACGGTTATGTTCAAGTATTTCCAATATATGCCTAAGCTAGGTAGAAGTTAAGGGTAAAGAGGTAACACTAAAAAACTACTAAACAAGTAAATAAACAAATGAAACACTAGGGAACGGGGATCAACAAGTAATCACGACAATTGCAACAACTAGGGAAGAACATGCCAATTAATGGTTGTGAAGACTAATGATAAGAGCTATCAATTGGAATCAAAGAGATATCTCCTATAAGGCAAGCTAGGGTTAACTATGAATGACCAATAAGGAGAATCACAATCCAAACCAATAGATAATTGCAATTCCTAAATCAATGGGACGAGTCATTAGCAATGGCAATGCAATCTAGCATAATTTTCAAGGCCTAATCAAACTACACACATGCAAACTTTCATTAATCACTTTAATCTGGACATATCAATCAACACAATTCCCAAATTAATCACAATTAATCAATCATACAAGTTTGACCCAATCCCTAGCCAAACAACTACTCAAAAATCATCATCTAATCAACAACCAACTAAAGAAATCAAGAATCAACAAAATATGGAGAACAATTACACTAATCAAGAATCAAACATCAAAATCAAATCAAAAAAACTTGAAATTAAACAAAGCAATAAAATGAGATAGAGTTAGAAATCCTCATTGATTGATTATGGAGATCTTCAATACAATTGTCACCTTTAATCTTCAATCTCTCAAATCCCCAATGAAATTCCTCACTTTCTCTCTCTAAATCTACTCCTAAAACTAACCCTAGATCTAGAGAGAGAAGCTCTCAACCTAAGCTAAAAATATGAGAGAGAAATTCTAAGCTAGTCTAAAGTTATTCAAAAACAGAAAGGTCTCAAGTATATATAGCAAAGAAAAATAAAAGGGACTGAGAGCCATGGTGCGCACGTACAGAAGGCCTGTGCGCACGCACAGAGGGGTTTACGCTCACACACAGAGGGGGTCTGCGCATGTGCGCACCCCTGCTGCAAGCTTGGCGCGCGGCTCCTCTCGTTGCTAGCTCGTGGCCTCTTTGCGTGAAGCTTTGATCCTAGCGCTCTCGTGCATCCCTATAGTCTATGCTCTCATGTGATGCTCGCGAGGAGAGCAGCCTTCAAATCTTCATTTTTGCGTGTTCATGATTAAGACATGCGATGATGGTGATGCACGAGAGCGCTATTGCCAAGAATAGGAGCTTGCTTCTTATCTTGAACTCTATCCAACCGAATGATATGAGGTCTTGTCCCGAGCATCCAAAATACTTGGAGAACCTTCCAAAGTAGATCCCGAGACCCGAACAATGCCTACAATAAAAGAATGTAAAACGAGTAAAGTGGAAAAGACGAAAATACCCTTATATCACAAGAAAGCACAAAATAAGATAAACGAAGAAACTAAAACATAAATGAAAAAAACTAAGGCTTTATTTAAAGAGAAAAGCTATAAAATAGAAGGAAAATGTCCTAAAATGCTACCATATGAGTGCCATAAATTGCACTCATCAAATTCCCCTAAGCTAAACTTTTGCTCGTACTCGAGCAAAACAAAATCAAACCCAAGGGAAATGATGACATTATTTAAGCAAAGAAAGAAACAAGAAAACTAAAGAGGATGGGAATATACACTAACTCACTTTCGTAGGAATTACGGTCAACTTTAGCAACCAAAGACAGGCCATTTAAACCCCTAGATCGCGTTGTCCCTGATCTTTTGAGGACATCGATAGGGGAATCCTCTTCATCCCAAATATCATCAAATGGATAAATTTAGGAGAATGGACTTTCTTCTATATCTTTGAGGTAAATGCCCTCATCATCACTTTCCTACACTCCATTGATGCTAACATCTTTTTCTGGTTAAATTTAAACCAATTTCTTAATGTCAATTTATCCTTGGACTAGGTCCTTGAATTTAAAACAATGATCTATAGTATGTCTTTTGATTAATGATATGGACAGTAGAACTTATCTGTCCTTTTCAGCGATTCAAAAGGTCTTGGCTCGAGAGGTTTGATCTCCCCATTCTTGAAGAGCATTTGAAACATGTTCGCATAAGAAGTCCCAATAGGTGTGTATACCTTGTTACTCCTTTTGGGTGTTTCAACTACTTGAGAAAATGGTTTTCTCCCACTAGTCTTTGTGGGCATCATTTTTTCAGTGGCACGCTTACTTTGTACCAACTTTGCATGGTTGAGGGCCTCGCGACATATGTCTATTGTTTCCCTCATTGTGTTTATGAGAAGCCATACCTTCATTTTAGTAGCCGGTTGTTCTTCTGGGAAAATTGCTCATGGCATCGAAAAAAGGTTTCCCCCTCTTATTCGATAGCATGAGTTTCTTCAATCGGTTTAATAAGGAGTGATGGGTCAGCGTGACCTTCCTCTTCAGAAATTGCTAAGGAGTCTTAAAGTGGAGTACTATTGATACTTGGCTTCTTGCTTGCAGGAGGCAATGGGAGTTTATTGCTATCAATTAGATCTTGAATAGTGTCTTTCAACTTCCAACAGTTGTATGTAAGATTGCCCCTACCTTGATGGTACTTGCAATTTGTGTTGGGGTTCCAACTAGCCATCCTCTTTTCGACTGGTGGATCTCCAAATGGTCCAATAGGATTTATGAGACCTTTAGCATGAAGACGATCGAATGTTGTTTCATAAATCATGCCAATAGGTGTGAAGTTTCTCCTAAGTGGCTTCTTTTGTCCTTGATTGTTCATAGCTAGGACCTCGTTCAAGTTAACGGTGCTAACATTGCTTGAGTGGGTGGTTTTGGAAGAAGAAGGATTGTCATTCTTCTTTCCTTTCCAGCCACTGTTAGAGTTGCTAGCAGCTTTTTGTTTCGCAAGGTCGTCTTCAATATCAATTCCTATGTCATAGACGGCCTTGAAAGTACTCAAATTGCTTTGGTATTTTAGATGCATTGAGTACATTTCTTGGAGGTTCTTGATGATCAACCTCACAGATTCCTTTTCAGTAGGAACCTCAACTATTTTAGCAGAAGTTTCCCTCTACTTATTGAAAAAGGAAGTGAATCCTTCGTTCTCTTTTTGTTTCAACATCACTAGTTCCCTATGGTCAGTTTCAACTTGGATGTTGCGTTTGTATCTATCAATGAAAGCGTTTGTTAAAGAATCCCAAGAAGAGATTTTCTCCTTATCAAGGGAGAAAAACCATTATTGACAAACGGTTTCTAAAGATAATGAGAACAACGAATGGAAAGCTTTTTTCTCTATTCCCTTAATGTTCATTATTGTTTCAAAAGCTCTTAAATGAAAGTAAGGGTTATAAATTGGCTTGAACTTAGGGATGTCGTTGGCATTGAACTTCTGCGGAAGAAGTTCCTTGTCCACAAAGACCTCTTGTGAGCTAATCCCTTGGAACTTGTAGTTGTTGGAGATTTTGCTCAAGCTCTCTTCCATTCGCTCAAGCTGTTGTTGTTTCACAGGGTCATTGACTTGGAGAGCGAGAGTTTTGAACATCTTGGTCAAACTAGCCATATTCTGTCTTAGTTCATTAACTTCTTCCTCGGTTGCCATTTTCTTCTTAGCCTTTCTTATTTGTCGAAACGGTTTATCAAAAAGTAAGACTTGGACGAAAGTGTTGTCTTTGATTAGTCGCCCTTCCTTTCTTGACCAAGTGCTGTAAATATTAAACCATTTTGACTTAATGACTTGACTCAAATTGACTTTGACTTTATTGGGTTTAAAAAGCAAAAGCAAAAATAGGGTATATATATTTGGGAATCATTTATTGATTCAAACAACATGGTTATGTTAGGAGGATTAATATCCGACTTACCCCCCTAAAAAAATGACGGAAAACACGTGCACACAAGACTCTCTAGACATGGTCATGGTGAACATATATACAAAGTGTGTGCTAAAAAAGTGAGTGAAAGTGGCATGCTTTGACACTTGTGTAAAACCATGGGACTATGTGCTTAGAAACAATTAAGGACTAAATAAAGCTTTAGTTAGTTATTAATAAACCGATTAATTAGACTCAGGCTGAAAACTGAACCATCGCTGAAGCAATGGAATTGTCGCGATATGCCAGGGCCATCACGGCGCGATAATTTTATTGCATCGCGATGGACACTTTCGTGTCGCGCCATAGGTCAAACCTTCGCGTCATTACTGAAACGTTAGTCTGGGCCTGTTTCTAGTGTTCTCCATAAAAGGACAAGCCTATAGTCGTACTAAGTTAGATTTAGTCAATTTATTAGGCTTTAATTAACCATATTAATTAATTAATTAATTAAAGTCCTATATAGTCATTAATTAGTTTATTTAGACTTATACACAAGTCAAACAAATGGTTAGTGTAAACACATACAAATTATGCACAAGCAAGAATGCACAAATAGTCAAATAGTCATAATATGATGCAATGAGTTTGCAACCTAACCATGGCTCTATTTCTCTAAAGTTCAAGGATAAGGGTTAGTCAAAGAGGGTCCATGGTTATGAGTCCAGATGCATCGCGCGGAAGCCTTACCTTAGGAAGGGTTGGAGCGTATGGATGGGACCCCACAAGTTAAAGTTGTTTCCATGGTTTGGTGAATTCACAAACTCGAATGTACCCTTCATTGCAATGAGCGTTCGATTGGGTAGATGGAGCGTATATTCCCAGAGGGTTATGGCCATATGTAGAACACATATGGGTTCAGAAAAGTGAGAAAAACTCAATCAGGAAGTAAAATTGAGCAAAAAGTACTAGAACCGATCAAAGCAAGAACGCAGATTTCTGGCTCGGTATTGGAAGAACTTGGCGCGAGACAACAGGGACCATTGCATCGCGACAGAGGCATCGCACTGCGATGGGCACTGTTTTCTTAGCGCCAGTTCCTACATGCCTCAGCAGCTCTCTTTATTCTTAGAATTTTCCAATTTTCGCTGCGTTTTTTCGATTCTAGTTGTGAAAGATATTTCCCAAATTTCCTACTTGTAAAAAGCTTATGATTTTTACGCATTACGGAGTGGTCTATCCAATGCAGACCTTTTTATGCTTATATTAATAATGTCAATCAAAATTACGCACATGAATACATAGAACTTTTCGAGTCTCGTCCACTCATTTTATATTATTGCCAAAATAAATTTTAGGAATTAAAATAAAAATCCTCCCCCATGGAGTCGTCAAAAAACTGTAGGGAATATTTCAAGCATCCCACACTTGAGCCTCACTGTGATCGTACACTTAAGTATGGTGGTGTCCAAAGGAAAGGAAGCTAGAGAAAAAGAATCGCCAACAAGTTTTAGGAACTTGTAAACCATTCACATGGTGAAGGTTACACCCCTTCACGATCCATGAGATCGCTAACTCCATAGTGGTCATGAACCATGACTGGATATTCGGGGATGAAGGTACAAATCCAACCTAAAAGAGATTGAACCTGCCCTAAATAGGCCTCTACTTTATTCTTCTCATATTCATGTGCGCTTTCTGACTAACATACAATCATTAGGTTAACCCTAAACCTATTTAATCTATGTTGGTTGAATATTAATACACAAACAAATCTATTATTGGCGATCACTTGAATTAAAATCACATTAGCCTAAAATCAAATTATTAATTATCTTATAAGGAGTGATTTCAAGTACAAATTCCCTTTAAATACTACAAGAGAGGGCGTGATCAAGCAATAACAATAATATATCAAGCAACATAATAACAACAAATCATCATCATAATAAAAAAATCTCAATAAAGCATAATAATATTAGCAAGATCCTAGGCATGATACTGACAAGATTAATAACAAACCCTAGCATGTCACTAAACAATAAAAAAACAAAGCTTTAACCCTAACATGATATTAACATGATAGAAGAAATAGGAAACAACCTAAACATGATACTAGAAAGCTACAAAAGCATTCTAACATGATACTAGAAATTAAAATAATTTAAGCATGCTTTCTAAAGAAATAGAGCAATAAAATAACTTACTTTGTTGCCTCGTATCTCTTTCTATCAAAACAATACACACGTTAGTAACTTCAATGAAAATATTAAGTCAAACAATTAATTTAAATAATTGAAATAGGGATTTGGGACCAAACCCTCAAAACACGTCTTGGGCGAAGGCAATTTCGAACTTGGTTAGGGGCGTCTAAGACTCGTGAATGCGATATTTTATTCGATTAGGGAAGGCTTAGAAAGAGGGAGAAAAAACAAGCTTCTAGCTTTTAGAGAAAGAAGAGAATAGAATAAGTTGATTGTTGATGATTGAAAACGGGGAATAAAGACTCTATTTATAGTGAAAATTGTCCCGAAACGATCAGAAAAGATTAAATTTGATTCAGAGTAAAACTACTTCCATTGCGGCGCGATAGTGCCCATCGCGGCGCGGTGGTTCCATCGCGGTGCGATGGCTTTCATCGCAGCGCGATAAAGCTGTCGTTTGGCGATGGTGAACGCGTTAACTAAAAACCGTATGGAGTCCTTAATCTAATTAAATTAGACTAATTAACGTCCGTACTTATCTTTTAAAATCAGATTTAATCTTTTAAAAACACTAATTTTATTCCAAATAAAATTCTTCGTTTTCTAAAAAAATATAATTATTAATCCAAATTCCACTAGAATTTAAAAGAACCCTCCAGATTAATCTAAAAGATTAAAGAAATTCCTAATATATTTAAAAGTAATAATTAATGGGCCCTCCACTTGATCATTGGGCCGTATATAAAACTCATTTCTTGCCCAATTTAGTATTTTGGCCATAACTTCCTCATTATTCATCGGAATTGGGCATATAATATATCGTTAGAAAGCTCTTTTTGAGCCCAATCCAACTATATTATTATTGGACCCTTATCATTGACCAAACTAAACTGGACTGGACATTTTCTATGTAAATATTTTCGAAAATAGAAAGAAGTATTTTTATTAAAAATCGACCGCATCACAAGACTTTCACATTTCACCTTGTTCGACAATCAATGACGTGAAAGATATTCATCATTGGGTTTGGTTTTGGGGGAGACACAATCAGTTGTCTACAGCTATCTACCAACTAATCCCTTGCTCAGGCGAACCTCAGGTCAGATGATCCTTCCCCTCCTTCTAGCTCCAATTGTTACGGGTACGAATTCAAGGGTTCTGGCTGACACAGGCTGGGTCCAGTTGATGACCTGTGCAAGGAAACACACCTAAACTGCCCTCGGGGGTGGCTCGAGGAACCCCACTCCGATGCCTAAGTTAGAATGTGTTTTAGAGAGAGAAAGTGTACTTAGAGAGATAGATGATGTAATAGAATATGTCTAACCTCTTTTCAGTTGTACTATATCCCATATTTATAGGCATGTGGTCTCCTTTAGGAGGAGTCCCACTAGCTTAGCCTGCGGGCTAATTACTGCCGGGCTGGTGAGCCCCTCTAAGCGCTCCTCCAGCGGTGACTGCGCACCTCGAGAGTGAAGCCGGGAGCCCGGTGATAGCTCAGTAGGAGCTATCTTGTACAACTAGCCCCTCGAGAGGTGGTATGAGGTTACTCATGTCGACTCTTGTTTGGATGCTGCTGTCCTCTCAAGACGGGTTCAGCTGAGAAGGAATAGCTCAGCAGGAGCTATCCCATACAATAATATATATATGATATTTTACCGTATATTAGCATATGTGTAAGTATATATAAATCTAATGTTATTGCATGAAAGTTAATCAAAATTAACTAGCGCTTTGGCCTGTTCAATGCACGGGTTATAACTTATGTTATTTTTATATAAATGTATGTGTTTCAATATTTGAAACTAAGAAGTTATTGTTACATGACTATTGAGATGAATGCTGTAAAAACTTATAAGAAAAAAAAAAAAAAAAGTGAGGTGGAATTGTGAAAGAAGATGAAGGATTTTTTTTTTTTTTTTTTTTTTTGACACAAGATGAAGGAATTTAGTTAGGTATATATACATGAATATTGTGGAATATGAAATGACATTCACTGTCACCACTACCATTGTTGACACCACCTTCCATGGTAATCCACTCTTTCACCTATTATTGACCTCACCTCCTCAGCCCCTTATATGGCAACCCATCATAATCATTCCATCACAATCACCCCACCCAAAAACAACCTTCCATCCACCCGGAATACCATCAATCCCCCAAATCAACCACCCACCGACCCCAAAAACTCTGCCACCTACCCATTCAGAGAATCTCCACCTTGAAAACCTTCCTAACCACCCCGAAAACAACCCAGTAGTGTTGTTCAATTTGTTGATCTATTTTAAAATTTAAAAAAAAAAATGAAATATGGTGCCATTAACTACACTAACTAAAGCACGGGACACGCTACCTATTTCAATTAATTAGTAATCTTATAAAATCGGTCATGCCTATTTTGATAAGATAAAGGTAAAAGGTGGGATTATTTTGAGAAGACAGAAGAAAGGTGGAATTATTAATATCAACGTTTTCTTAAATTTATGGTATTCCGTGTATGATATTTGATTAAGGAAATAATCATCATATAGATAACCGATTCGAAGATAATTAATAACCCCATTTTCAAGGCCAAAAACCTAAGAGTTAGATTTCTATGTATGCCCTTAAACTAAAGCAAATTAAAAAGCATTTTGTAAGCTCATTAAGCATATATAAAAATCAAAATTAAAAAATAAAATAAAAAATCTGTTGCATTCACAAATATGCATATCATATTAGAACCAAGCTAAAGAAAATTATACAAAAAAATTTAATACACTCCCTATCTTGCCATAAAATTAGATATGGAAAAACAAGTAGCTGATGATGTATATGGGAAGAATTGAATGAATTAGTGGAGGCAGTGAAGAGCCAAAGAAATCCTCATGCAAGGTGTAGTCTAGCTAGCTATAGTAGTGTGGTAATGTAACTATGTCATTTTCTCCTACAAATCATCATTGTACCACCCTGCCTAACTGTCAAGCACAAGCACCTCCAACTGCATTTGTCTCATTTCTCTCATTTACAATAATCTAGTTTATTTTTTCATTTTATTAAGTAAAATAAACACCGTGTAAAAGAAAAGGGAATCATTCCTACTCTCTGTCTCAATTTAATTTGATCGCTTTTTTTTTTTTTTTTTTTTTTTTTGTTATTTCCTCCGTTGTTTTTTACTTCACCCGCTTTGACTTTTACACTATTCACAATCCTTTCTTTGACCGTCTATTGTGAATAATATGCAAGGTAAAACATATTCTTGTGATATCTTTTTGAATCGTTTCAATAAATATTATCATAATATATAAATTTTATAATATTTACTTATGGAGAATTAAAATTATTGATTATTAAAGTTTTGCTTTGACAAACATAATAAAAGAAATAGGTCAAGTAAAAAAGAACAGAGGAAGTAAAATTTAGTAACTCCATTCACTTGTAAGAACCTATTTTTTTTATCTGAAAAAAAAAAAAAAAAAAAAAAAAAAGCCTATTTTTTTAATACTTCTTTTTCCCACTAAAAATAATTAAGGTTTTAAACTTTTTATCATTCAATTACCAAAAAAAAGGTATCATAAATGCCTTATTATTATAACAACGCGAATTAATCGAATAGATAACCAATTTATCATATTTTACCTAAAACTATGTGTGTTGATAAAGAAACAGACTAAATGGTGACGAATGGAGTAACTCATTAATTAGAGTACTAAGACAAAAACAAAAAGTTGAAATAGAGGAGGGGAAGTTTTGTCCGTTTCCAAAGATTTAAGTCATCTTCCAAGATATAGCCTTCTAATTATAGATAAAGGGAGCCACTCCAATTGAGAGATTTGGAAGGAATCATACAGCAAAAACAGATTATAATAATTGCGATTGCAATTGCAAACTGCTTCATGAATGGGTCACATACTTAGTAGATAGGCTAGCTTTGCTAGCTAATTAAACAAGTTTCCTTTTGTATTTAAGAAAGATAAAATGAGAACATTTTTTTGTTCAAATATAAGCATATTATTCTTGTTTGAATTTGTAAGTATTTACTTTTGAAATAATTGAATTTTCACAACTACTCTTTGTACATATGCACTATCTACTTTCTCTATACGAAACTACTTATCATTATCTCACTATTTCATGATATAGAGACACGATGACAAACCTTACAAGTTATAACAACAGTGTTATTTAAAATATACAAGTCCTTATTTGTTTCTTTATCTCCTTTTGTTTCATTATTTTGTGCATAGTAACTACGTACATATTCGATCAATTATCTAATCATAATCAACAATAATGAGTGTAAAGATAGAATTTTTCATAAATTTGTAACATAATATATATGTGATGACTATGAATTCCTATTAATAAAAAGTGTATTACCTAACTTTGATTTATTCTTAAAAATAATAAATTAAGAAGCATTTGATATTATTATGTATTATCTCCCATTTAAGTGAAAAAAATTAATAATGGAAGCATTACCCAATAGAGTCGTCCTATTCTCTCAAAAAAAAAAAAAATAGAGTCGTCCTATATTGCATTCAGGATTTGCTGGCAAATCTAAAGAAAGGGAGTGGGTCACTTAAAATTGGCAAATTGTGTTTAGTCTGAGTTGTTTATGGCCCCCTCGCCTCTCTATGCTCTATCTATTGCCTTCCAATGCAAAGACAAACCACCCTTGAAAGGACCACTCGTCTTCTTCTTATGCTTTCTTTTACTTTTAACCTTTGCTTTATTACTCCATTATGGCCTTTTTATAGTTTTATCTAATCTTCTCATTATTCTACAAATTAGGGTTAAGGGGTATAAAAATATATAATTGAAAATTATTAAATTAGACCTTTTACATTCGATCCTTATGAGAAATTACTTAATTAAAAAAAGAATAAGTGGCACTTAGCGACTTTTAAAGTGCTTTTTTGTTGTTTATTAGGACCTTTGCCTCTATTTAGGGCTTTAATTATCACTTTTCAGAGTTAATCATCACATATATAACATGATTTGATATGATGCCTTAATTTTTTCCCTTCTCCTTCACAATCACCATGTCCACCAATCTGCCACCATCCCCAACCACCCAATCAAAACCACCATCTTTTACCAATTTCCTCAACATCATGTACAAATTAAAAAATTTTATTTGGTTTTATTTATAACATTATATTTTGATCTCGTTAATAGGGGAAATTAGGAACGAGGGAATTGTTAGCTTAGGGTTGATGGTCAAGTATGAGGAATATTGGAAACGAGGCAAAAAGGGAGAGAGCTGGTGAGAGTTAGAAAGGGATGTAATTTATCTATCTATACTATATATTTAAAGGCGTTTCTAAAAATGTCTATGTGTCACATATGCCCCTTTTTACACATGCATCACGCCACATCACTAACAATTTTTATTACATGTCCATCGTTAATAAAAAAAATGCATACAAAGAGGTTTGAACACCAAACCTTATTGGATGAAACCCTCACTTATGGCTATCTCAACTAGAAATAGATCATGCTTTATTAATTCACACAAATATATAAATATATGTTGGAATGTTAACAAAAAAACAAAAAAAACGCAAAATAATTTATTGTTGTCATTGTATAATAATTACATTATCACAATAAACATCAACAAGTCTCTAAACTCTATAATAATAATTTACAAAAAAATTACTCAAAGTTGCACTCGGATAAAAAACCGGGTCACACACTAGTTGTTATTATGAATTTAACTAGTTTGTGTGTAGTCCGGGTGTTGTACCGGGTTGCTACTTTAATTAATCCTTGTGATTATATGTATTTGATATTCATGGTTTTTTTTTTCCTTTATCTTTGTTTAATAGACCATATGGTTTTCAATTACATACGTTTTTTTTTAATATATACAACATGGTTGATATTCAGTTTAGATGGTTAAATTACCTTCCTTTTTATAAGAGGTTGGATGTTTGAATCTCCTTAAGAGGTTGGGTAGGTGACGTGGCACAATAAAAAGGGGTTTACGTGACACAAATAAAAGTTCTTAGAAACGACTTTTATTATATTAGTATAGATATAAAGCATTAAAACTTTTGTAAAAAATAAATAACACAAACTATTGGGTACGGACGTCCGCACCTAATAATTTTCGTGCGGGCGGTGCAGCATACATACTCATTCCTCCTTTCTCCATATTCTTCTCTCTAAAAATCAGAAAAGTTGGGTGCCCTTTTTCTCTCCTCTTTCAAACCTCCAATTCTACGGTTTCAATTTCAGATGTAAAGCAACGATTTAAGATTTGGAGGTTGCAATTGCAGGAGCGAGAGTTCGCAATTGTAGGTGAGACTTCGCAATCGCAAGGATGGAGTTCGTAGGGGAGGTGCAGGTCACGGGTCTCAATGTCAAAGTTAGTGGCAGGTGGTAAGTTAATCAAAGGCGTGGAAACCATCACCACTACGAAGAGCGCAAGCTAGTGATTTGAGAAGCTTTGTTAGAAGACGAAAAGCCGAGAAACCCTAGATTAAGAGCCGAGGTTTTAGGGGTTTGTTGGTGTATCCGCCATTAATGTATGGGTGGTAGGTGGTGGAGAGAGAGTGTGGTGGTCGGTCGGGGCTGCGGCAGAAAGAAGAGAGAGTGTGGTTGGTTGTGGTGGTGGTGGGTGGGGGCTGCGATAGGAAGAAGAGTGGTTGTGTCATTGGTGGTTGTGTTGGTGGTGATAGGATTAGAAGAGAGAGAAGTAGAAATAAAGTGAGAAGGAAATAAAAATCTTTAATATCTTAGCTGATATGATTTTGCCATTTTGTGATAGTTGGCTGATATCTTTAAAATCTTGGCTGATATATTTGTCCCATGATTTTGTGAAGAAGAGTGAGGAGTAGAGAAAAAGTAAGAAGGAAATAAAAATATATTGTATGTTTTAATCATATAAGCCAATAAGGACGCATATCAGTCATTAAATAAACATATCAGCCAATTGATGTCTGATATCAGTCAACATTAGGGACATATCAGACAACAATAAAAATGCGTCAGCCAATAAAAAGAATATACCAGCCAACAAAAGATACATATCAGCCAACAAGAGGAATATATCAGCCAACAAAAGGTACTTATCCGCCAACAAAAGGAAAATATCAGCCAACAAAAGGATGAAATCAGCAAACAAAAGCAACATGTATGCCAACAAAATAAGCATATCAACCAATAAAATGAAACATATAAGCCAACAATTAAAATATATATATCACCCAAAAAAAATAAATAACGAAAAAAACATATAAGTCAAATGATGTCTGATATCAGCCAACAAAAGGGTAAAAAAAATATATCAGCCAACAAAAGAAATATGTTAGGCAACATAAAAACCATATCAGCCAACACATAAAACATATCAGCCAACAAGTAAAATATACCAACTAAGCTTTCCACACCAAATTTGCTTGTGAATGTCCGCACTCTATAACTTCTCAAATAATAAAGCCTTTTTTTTAAAAAAAAAAAAAAAGTTTAAGAAAAAATCTTTGATGTTCTGTACCTCCTAGACTTTGTGTGGGGCTTTATGCAATTGGCTGAATGGCTAGTGGTTACTAGATATGAAATTTATAGGAAAAAAATCTTTGAGCATAATGTTTTCTGATTATAGTACCGACGTCTGATAATAGTAGAATGCCAACCATTTTTATTTGTTTTCACTTAATTTGACTTATGCGAAATTAGTTAATGGAACAATTCTAAAATCAGCCAAAACACATTTTCAGAATCAAGGCTAAGCTAAATAGGTTGTGTAATTAAATGCTGAGATTAATTTTTGTTTCCATTACATGTAAATTGTAATACTTCCCATGGATTGTTGTGAAAAGATAAATGTGTAGGATAAAATTGTGTAATTCACTAAACTGTGTTGGTTTGTGGGGGCAGTTATAGTCATTAGTGCACAAGTTGTGACAATCAGCTCTATCCAATTAAGGGTTGGGATGCTACATATTTCTTTCTTCTTAACATTTTAATCCTTTTTAATTTTTAACCTTTCATTAATTATTCAACTATGTTTTATTTTTTTCCAATTCATGTTGAGTTCATGAATAAACTTAGACGTAAGTGAAAGTGTCGTTCCATATTAATTTATTATAAAAATAAAAATGAGTATTAGGATTTGTATCCCACATTTAAAAAAATGAATTATATCTACTTTATATGGCTAAGAGATTAGTCACCTCATTGACACATGATTTTAAGATGAAACCTCCTTAAAACTTATAAAGTGAATTCATTGATTCATTTATTAAACAGTCAAAATAACCGAAAAGATCGATAATGCATATGATTAAATCTCGTAGGGTTGGGATCTAATGATAAGTTTCTTAAAATGAGAAGAATGAGAAGGGTTAAATGTGCACATATTTTGAACTAAATGTGCATAAATTTAAGGATTTTTTAGAAAATAACACCACAAAAATCACAGAAATTTGATTATAACACCACATACTACGTATTTTAAAACTTTTATTATAACACCACCAAAAAATTCAAAAATTTGATTTTACCACCCACTAACGGATTTTTGGATGAAATCCATTAGTGGGACCACTATGGACACATGTCAATTAAGTATTAGTTTAAAAAAAGATAAATAAAAAAAATAAAACAACCCTAACCAGCCACTAGCCACCACCGGCAGCCCAATCCTAGCCACCGGATGCCAATCCTCAGCCACCGACACCACCTGTCCCACCAAAACCAGCAAGATCGGCCTAACCACCACCCTCTTAACTGGCGACAACCACCCTATTCCTTTCAATAGCCACGAATACAACATCCACCGGGAAATCCGCCGCCTAGAAATTGAACGCCCAAAAATCGATTTGGTTTCTAGGTACATACGGGTTTGGGTTTAGGTGAGGGTAAGGGTGAGAGGAGTAGGGCGATTTGTGGGTTTGGGTATAGAGATCTACCGTTGAAACTGCCGTGCTTAATGCCACAGCACGTGCTGTTGGGTTGGTTTTCGGTCGTTGTTGGTGTTAGGGGAGGGGGTTTGGGCTTTGTCGGTGTTAGGGAAGGGGGGTTTCGGGCGGTGTCGATATTAGAGGGGGTTTCAAGCGTTGTCGATGCCAAGGGGAGGGGGTTTCGGGGTGTAATTCTAGGTTTTTAGCGCGTTCCGGTGTTAGGGGAGAGGATAGGTGGTGGTTTCGGCGGTGTTACCGACGGCAATGTGGGCTTATCAGCAGTGGTAATGCCGGCAGTGGTGGTGGCTGGGTTAGGGTTAATTGACACGTGTACATTGTGGGTCCTACTAACGGTTTTTTGGATGGCAACCGTTAAGTGGTGGTGAAATCAAAATTTAGTGTTTTTTGTGGTGTTATAATAATTGAAAAATTGAAATAAAAAATCTGACCTTTGCACTTTCTTCCCAAAAAAATCCAACCTCAATTTATTCCAATAAAAATCCAACCTTTATACCCCCCTTCATTAACAGGTCCATTTAACCTTTAATCTGTTAAACAAGTTAATTTTTATTTTTTTTAAAGAAAAATTCTCTCACTTTCCTTCTCACTCCTCTTCTTTCTCTCTCCTCTCTCCTCAAAAACTGAAACCACCCAACACACCACCAATACCACCAGTACGCCACCAACACCACTAGAACACCGGACCTCTAGAACTTTGTACCACCACCAACACCAGTCAACTACTCTCTCACCACCACAACCCATCCCGTAACCACTCTCACCACCACCATGACACGAAATCCCACCATAACCACCCTAAATAACTCACACCAACACCACAACCCATAACCCAGCCACCACTACCCGTAACCCAACCACCACCACTAAAATCCGAAACCCGAACACACCCAATTCGCAGCCACAACCAAGATCTGAAACCCCTCTATAACCATCGAAAACCAACCTCAACCAACTTTAACAAGGTGTGGTGGTCGGTTGTTAATTGGTGTGGGTTAGAGCAGGTGCAGTGGTGCGGGGTGAGGTTTGGTATTGGTGGTCGGGCAGTTTAGAATCGGTGGTGGCGAGCAATGGTGGAAGTTGGGGTAGGCATTTGGGTTCGTGGAGGGGAGGTGCAGTGTGGGTAGGCCGACGGTGGTTTAGTTGGACTATGGCCACCCGAATTCCAGGGTGGGGGAGGGGAGTTGCGCACAGAGGAGGGGAGAGGGAGTGGTGGCAGGGGAAGGCTGTGGTGGTGGAAAAGGGGCTTCGAAATTTTTTTTTTTAATTATTTTTTTAATAATTAAAAAAAATTTGACCAATTAAATTACTAGCTGACCATTTTTTTTGGAAGAAAGTACATAGGTTGGATTTTTTATTTCAATTTTTCCTATAATAAAAGTTTGAGAATTTGTGGTGTTATAAACCAATTTTCATTTTTTTTTGTGGTGTTATTTTCTATTTTTTTCTAAATTTATACTAAATGTGCATAATTTATTTTGCACCTGCTACTTTTTTTTTTTTTTCAAATTTGTGGGTAAACTAAAATTTATGCACATTATGCACTAAAAATTTGCACATTGAATTTCGATTAAATTGTTTTGCACATTTTATTCAAAACATATGCACGTTTAGTGGAAAACTTATGTACATTAAATCCTTTTCATCCTTCTCATTTTAAGAAACTTCTCATTTGACCCTAAATCTAATCTAGCATACTCCATTTACTTCAAAACTTTGTTTAAAATCTAAATTTCAAAACTTTCTTAGTTTTGTTACTATATAGTACAGTTATAATAAACAAGATTATTAGATACCTGTAAGACCTTGTGTGGGGTTTGATACAAATGGCTTTTATGGAAACATCTTTGGCATTATGTTATGTGAAGAAGTTACAAAATTTTGTTTATTTTGTTTGGGCCTAGTCCATTATCCTAAGTTCAATGACCTAAAATTACGAAAATATCTCTTCATGATCCAGCCTATCATTAATTATGGGAGAAGTACAGATTTACCCCTAATATGTCCAACTAAGTACAACGTTTGCCACCTAAAAGTATAACTATAAATAGCACTCCGATCATTAATGATGAGAACTTCTTTCTAATTCTCTCTCTAAGTACTCTCTCTCTACTTTCTCTCTCTAAGTACTCTCTCTCTCTCTCTACTTTCTTTCTCTAGAAGGTACTTTGCTGACTTAAGCATCGGAGGGGCATTCCTGTGTCATACCCCCCAGGGCAGTTAACCATCCTTGTTTTGCAGGCCAAGCTCTCGGACGCGCAGGCAGAGCCCTCGGACTTACCCTAGCCAAGCGAAGCTAAAGGACGTTTGGGCCATCAGACATCAACTTTAAGGCATTGTAGACACATAAATTTTATAAGTGTCATACATTAAATTAAATAAATTAATTTGGGTTAAATCATGTTAATGATCCATTTTAATTATTTTTGGCCCACCCAAATAAATAATCTGAATTTATCAAATACAATTCAGGTTAAATAAATCAAATGGACCAAGTTAAAAGACTTCTAAGTCATTGAATGGGCCAAGCCCAAACCTACTAAGTCCACTCAAGGGGTTCTTACCTTCTATAAATACGTCATTCCTCCATCAACTAAAGGGATCTAGAAATTATTATTCCAAGAGCTCATAAAACTCAAACGGAATTCTCTCTGAAGTAAGTCAACAAGCACATCAAAGTCGTGCCGATTTGTTCAGATACACTCAAACACATTTGAACGGGATTAAGCTTCATAAGCCCTCGTTCAAGTGTATTCAAACCAAACCCCTTGAATACAGGTTGACATCATCAAACGTCACCCTGCATTCAAACTCAAGTCGACGTCATCAAACGTCACCCTACAGGTGTCACACACGTGTCATTGTTAAGCTGCAGAACAGAATCAGAGGACTTAGTTTATTTTATTATAAACTTTTATGCAGAGATTGTACCCAAAATTGATACATTAATATAAATTCATTTGTTACTTTATATATCGTCTTTATTCATTTAGACTCGAAATTTGTGTAAACAAATTTTGGCACGCTCGGTGGGAATATCTCTGCCTCTCATCTCTGTTTCCGTACGTTCAAAAAAAAACTTGAAATGGCCTCAAAGACCCCTTTCGACAAAAGGATCTCTGCTATAGCTCAACAAAGGGCTGTTGAGTTGGCTGAAATGCTTAACCGCCAAACTGATGAGGGCATCGTTACTAGAGGGATGAAGAAAGCTGTTGTTGACTCCGCCGCAAGAAGCTTGTGTGCCGCGTCAATCCTAACCAAAGCACGAAAAAGTCGCGCTCGTCTTGCTGCTTCTGTGAGGTCTCTCACGTCCTCCACTCACGGATCACATGAGAGTCTTGTGTTTGGTTCGTTCGAGCCTGTCATCCACACAAACTCATCCTTCGATCACTTTGATGAAGGACATGAGAATGAGTTTAGTGTGAGCTCACCTGAGCCTACTTTTGTTGCTGTTATGGTGACGCATACTAAGACGGTCAAACAAAAACTGGCTGAAATGAGCAGTACCCTTGAACAGCTGAAGAAAGATGGGGAGGAAAAAGATGCTCAAATCAAACAGCAAAATAAACAAAATGCTTCTATGACAAAGAAGCTTGAGAAACAACCGATTGAGACTGAAAGCGATGACAGCTCAGATGGTAGCATTAAATCGACGGAATTAAAGCCAAATAGGCCACAAAATTCAATCACTGCTAAACAAGTTCAAGCTATGATAACCAATGCTGTCAAGAGCCAACTTGGAGGGGAAGGTTCAAACAATAGCCGACGTTATGTGAAGCCTTATACTAGGAGGATAGATGAGCTGAAAATGTCATTTGGATGCCAACCTCCAAAATTTCAACTCTTTGATGGAAAGGGTAACCCAAAACAACATGTTGCGCACTTCATAGAGACGTGCAGCAATGGTGGTACCAGGGGTGACTTGCTTGTTAAACAATTCGTTCGTTCTCTTAAGGGAACCACTTTTGACTAGTACACCAACTTAGAGGCTGAGTCCATTGACAATTGGGATCAAATGAAAATGGAGTTTTTGGGGCGGTTCTTCAGCACTGAGCGTGTCATTAGTATGACTAAGCTAACTCAAACCGCGCAATGGGATGAAGAGCCAGTCATTGATTACATCAACCGCTGGCGCGCTCTAAGTTTGGAATGTAAAGATCGACTAATTGAAACCTCTGCCATAGAGATGTGCATTAATGGGATGAGTTGGGAACTACATTACATCCTAAAGGGTATCAAACCGGGATCTTTTTAAGAGTTGGCGACGAGAGCTCATGACATGGAACTCTCGATCACCTACAACAAGAAGAAGAAGGGGCTTGCTTCGGAAGCCAAGAAAGAAAAGAAGGAGTATTATAAAAATGACAAGTCCTCCAAAAGTTCAACTAAGGAGACGTTGTCTGTGACTACCTATTCTGCACCCATCAAGATTTAAGGAAGAAGAAAGAATAAAGTAAGGGTTCATCTTCGAGATTTGTCAAGAAAGATAAACCCAATTTGAAAGAGCTTCAAGACAAGAGGTACCCTTTCCCAGACTCTGACTTGTCTGGCATGCTAGAAAAATTGCTTGAAAACAAAATCATCGAGTTACCGGAGTCAAAGCGCCCTGAGCAAATGAATAAGACATCCGATCCCTATTATTGTCCGTATCATAAGTTAAGCAGTCATCCTATTGAAAAGTGTATACCACTTAAGGAGAAAATTATGCAATTGGCAAAGGATGGGAAAATCGAGCTAAATGTCGACGAGCTAGTGACATCAAATCATGCCTTAGTAGCTACTGAACCATCATTTCAGGCTCAAACTTTGCAATTTGGAAGTTTGAAGCCAATGATCATACTTGTGGAGAGTCAACCCATTCAACATGAAGTCTCATTCCAGGTTGAACACCAAAAACATGTTAACCCCCAAGATGAAGATGATGACGAAGGGTGAACATTGGTGACAAGGAGAAGGCCAAGGAAACAAGTGCATACTCCTAAACCACAACCTTCATATTGCAGAAAAAAGCGACAAAAAAAGAGAAAACCCAAGCATTTCAAAAGGAAAAAAGAAATCAAAGGAGGCCAACAAGCAAAAGGTCCTCCGTATAGATTTGCTTGATCGAGAGCCGTTGTCTCCCATAACTTTGGAGGAATATTTCCTGAAAGACTACTTTACTGTGGTTATGGCGAATACGGTTTCCTTTGTATAGAGTGAAGAGGAACAAGTTGATGAGGAAACATCAATAGAATCAACTTTACAACGATCTGAGGTGGTAGTAGACCCAAAAATATCTACTGTCTTAGATGTTCTTCCTTCACGCATGGGATGGAGGCAAATTTTTCATTTGCCTAAAGAGATGTGTCAATAGTTATCTCTTACACTTCAACACCTAGAGTTGTATGCCGATAAGGTAAAAAATGCTGGAGAACCTGCGGAGGATACCATAAAATGTGTGTTGTGCAACACGGCCTTAGCTTTCACAGATGATGACTTGTTGATGGGGTCACAACCCCACAATAGACCCTTATTTGTGTCGGGGTACATCCGCGAACAAAATGTGAATCGCATTTTAGTTGATGGTGGATCCGCTGTCAACATCATGCCAAAATCCACTATGACAGAGTTAGGAATCAAGATGGATGAACTATCTGACAGTCGCATAATGATCCAAGGATTTAACCTTGACAATCAGCGAACAATAGGCATTATACGTCTAGAACTCACAATGGGAGAGTTAACTTCATCGACTCTCTTTCATGTGATTGACACAAAGAATTCATACAAAATGTTACTAGGGCGCCCTTGGTTGCATGAGAATGGTGTTGTTGCATCGACCCTCCATCAATGTCTTAAGTACTATCGTGGGGGCGAAAAGAAGATAAATGGGGATGTCAAACCCTTTAGCAAAGCTGATTCTTACTTTGCTGACGCCAAGTTTTTTGAGGAAGAAAGGGAAAAAGAGAAGTTAAGGAGAGCGTTGCTTTGGTTTCAAATGCCAAAAATACATCTTCTGTTGAAATGAAACCTCAACCAAAGGTAGGAGTAGGCGAAAAGAGTGTCTCACAGCTTGTCATAAAAGAAAAGCCAAAGATGTCAACTCCTATTTTGCGATACATCCCAAAATCACGTCGCAAGGAGTGAGAATCACCCTTTGAGTGTCGAGAGGTTAAACTTGATGCAAAGGTAGCAAAGCTAATTGATGAAACTACTCTCCAAAGCTTGAAGAGTAAAACAAATGTACCATTGGGTAAAGGCACGCAAAGCCAAATTATGACTTTGAAAACCCAACACCTATGGGTAAGGTCATTGACATTAAACCCAACGGACTAAATGATACTCAGAAAAAACTGCTTGACTATGGTTCTAGTTATCAAGAATCCAAGGCAGGCCTAGGGTTTCAACACCCCAAACCCATCAAAATTGGTGTATGTCGTAAAGTGGACACTTCTTCCTCATAGTACATTACTGTCGAGGAACTCAGGGAAGGTGAAGGTGAGAACGATGTTCCCACTCCCAAAACTTCTGTATTTGATCTACTTCAACCATCTACTACGAGGAATCATATCTCAATGTTCGATAGGCTTGGAGAATGTGACCATAGGGAGAAAGAAACTTCAAGTTCTCAACCCTTAAGGCGAAAATTATCTGTCTTTAACCGTGTAGGCATGACAAATGCCTCTAGCAAAGAATAAAGACAATCAGCTTTTAGTCGCATAAAGAAAAGGGAAGACAATGTCATGAAAATTGATGAGCCGAAAAGTATTGTTCCCTCTCGCATGAAGAGAACGCAAGACATAGACATCATTGAGAAACAACCTTTAAAGGCAAGAGTTCGCACTGTGGTTTTCATTAACCAAAATGAGTCGTTAGACCATGCTATAGAGGAACATAAGTAGATTGTTTTCACGAACCATGTGACGGCTGAAGAGGTTCCAAATCCCAATGAGGAAATAGAAACTGATGAAGCTTCCAAGACACTTGAAGACGGGGGACAAGCAACAGTAGATGAGTTAAAAGAGTTAAAGCTTGGCACTCTTGAAAACCCACAACCTATATACATCAGTGCCCTTCTCACCCAAGAGGAAGAACAAGAGTATTTCAAATTACTCTCTGAGTATGAAGATGTCTTTTCCTGGAGTTATAAAGAAATACCAGGTCTCAACCCAAAGGTCGGCTTCCATAGATTGGCAATAAAAAAGGGTGTTAGCCCAAAGAAGCAATCACAAAGGCAATTCAGGCCAGAGTTGATCCTGGAAATTGAATCTGAGGTGAACAAACTCATTGATGCAGGGTTCATTCCTGAAGTCAAGTACCCTACATGGATAGCAAACATTGTCCCTATGAGAAAGAAAAACGGGCAACTGCGAGTTTGTGTGGATTTCCGCGATTTAAATGAAGCATGTCCCAAGGATGACTTCCCACTTCCAGTCACAGAAATCATGATCGATGCCACCACTGGACATGAAGCATTGTCATTCATGCATTGTACAGCCGGATATAATCAAATTCACATGGCGCCTGAAGATCAAGAAGCCACGGCATTTCGCACCCCAAAAGGGATATTTTTCTACAAAGTTATGCCATTCGGTTTAAAAAATGCTGGGGCTACGTATCAATGTGCAATGCAAAAGATCTTCGAAGATATGATGCACAAAATTGTGGAGTGCTATGTGGACGATTTAGTGGTTAAGTCTAAAAAGAGGGAGGATCACCTAGGTGACCTTCGCAAAATCTTTGAAAGACTACGCAAATGTCAATTGAAAATAAATCCTCTCAAATTTGTCTTGCGTTAATTTTTGCCATCCTAAAGTTGAAGCATTACATGCAAGTTCATACAGTCCATGTCGTCTCAAAAGCCGACCCAATCAAGTACATCCTCTCAAGACCAGTGTTGTCAGGAAGACTAGCTAAATGAGCTGTACACATCAAACAGTATGATATAGTGTTCGTATCACAAAAGTCTGTCAAAGGACAAGCCATTGCTGACTTCTTTACAGACCACCCAGTACCACCTGAATGGGAGATGTCCGTTGATTTGCCTGGAGAAGATGTGTTTAACATCGAAATACTACCACCATGGGAAATGTATTTTTACGGGCTGCTCGTCAAGACGGCGCAGGAGCAGGGGTAGTCTTTATATCGCCTGAAAAGCACGTTTTACCTTACTCGTTTGTGTTAACTCAGTTGTGCTCAAACAACATGGCTGAGTACCAAGCTCTCATTTTGGGTTTTCAAATGGCGATAAAAAAAATAAATAAATTCAAAAAAAAAGGTTGTCGAATACTTATAAGTGGTATGTCAGTGGGAATGATAGGGAAATCTTGAATATTGCCAAAGGAGTCTGGATCGTTTAAAGTGATGTCCTCTTCATCAACGTCTGATCGCCTCTTACTCCTACGTTTATGCTTGTAGTTGACGTCAGATTCTCCGTCACTAGAACTTCCTCCTTAGCTGACATCTCTAACTGTCTTCAATTTAGAGTTGCCTTGCTTGGACAGAGGCTCATGACTCCTTTTACCACCAGCATAGGTCTTCGGTCGAGGAGCACTTGTGTCACTAGCATGTTCCTAGCTCTTCCTAGACTTGTTGGGATCAGCTTCAATACTTGCGCAAAGGAAATCAACCTTGTCTCTAAGGTCATTAACTGTCACTTTAGACCACCAATACCAAAAATCCAGAGTTACAAGGTCACGCCAATTCAGCGAAAGGCAAGGAGTTAACACTCGGGATTGACTGCCACAAAACAAAATCAAGTCCCAATACCGAAGAGCTTCATAATAGCCTGCAGATTGACGATCATCTACGACACACGTAAGCTTATTAGGAACATCTTGACAAAACCCAAATTGTCTACCAAATCGATGAGGATTGTAAGGCTCTATGAAAAATTTGTCACCAGAGCGTACAGGAATATAGCTAGAGCAAAGGGAGATGAGGTAGCCAAATCGTGGAATCCCAAGCTTCCCATCATCAAACAAAGCGATGTTCTTGTTCTTGTTCTTGTTCTTGTTTGGCACGGTACACCCAACCTTCGATGTGGTCCCTTCATGTATTAGATCTCGTGCTTCTTTATCCTTAAAATGCTTTGAACTTTGAGAAACCGAGAATACAGTCATTAAAGGGCCTGGGAGAGCTAGATCCAAATTGTGATGAGTTCCGAAATAGTATGCGAGCCAACTATACAAGTAATGGGCCGGGAAGAATGAACCAGAATAAGAAGGTTTAGGAGACCTCGAAATGTTGTTCAGACCATGATAAATGCTTCCCATGACAGGCCTGCCAAGCTAAACGGTTTACCACAAGCCATCAAGGTTGCGATCTCAAACGTCGCGGGTCTTATCGATCTACTGTCACACTACGGAAGTACAAATGTGCATAACCAACAAGACAAGAAAGCAGTAGTATAGGTTGTTCCCCTTCTATTGTTGCTGGGAAAGCCTAAACGCTCAAACATGGATAACTCATCATTTGTCCACGTTGTAGGTACGTCTGGTAACGTTCCGTCAGGGTCATGTGTAGATTGTGGAGGATCCAAAAGATATCTTGTCCTCTTTGGTGGTGCGGCATAGCAAATTTTCTTCTAGTATCAAAATCTGATCCATTCTTTGGCTGAAACCTCCCTCCTTGAACCCGATTCTTTGTAAAGGCAATGATAAGAAACAAACAAATGCTAACAAGCCTTCGAAATGTACCGTTTGTTGTCCTCATTTGTTGCTGTTAAGGTCGTAGAATGAGGGATAGTCTCATCATAAATTTCCCCATAAATGGATAGGCCACCAAGTTTATGCAAATCTCACAGTGAAATGGACCACTCTCCTGTCATTGTATGGAGTGTGTTTGTGGTAGGGCACCAACTCTCAGAAAATACTCGTAAAATATGCGAATTTTTGTCATAGGGGTAAAGTGAGGCATAGACAGCATTGTTGATTGATGCGAATTCTAGATATTCCCTCGAGCGACACAGAACGTCCTCAGTCAACTCTCGATAGCGTGGGATGAAGCATGATTCACCATACATCTTTAGAACAGCGGATCCCCATCTCACGGACCCTTCAATAATGGAACGACCTAATATGGGAAGTAAGTTGTCTGTTGCGGTCTACTCTGAAGGGTGTCTTGGAGCTTGTAAACCTTTGTGGTGTCGGAGACATTAGCGATCTCAACAGACATGTCACTGCGGAAATTTTGCTTACAAATATTTGTTTGCACGCAGTTAGGCCGTCGCAATGATTGTCGAATTTGTAGACGCGTGCCAGTATTGGGGTTGTCACTCCCTTGGTCGACGAGAGAAAGATAAGATCGAGAACCTTCATTGAATTCCACTACGTGCGCCTTGTCCATGATCAAAGACTAAAAAAAATAAAAAATAAAAAATCGTTAGAGTGTTTGACATGGCACATGTATAATGAGTATGTCGTGAAGTCAATCTCATATTGGAATTTCGAGTAGGCCAATCTTAAGATGTCAAGTTCATAACGACTGGCACACATGACTTGACATCTCCGATGGGTTCATAACAAAGAGTCCTGACCCATCGCGACATGGGTGACTCAAATCTTCAAGTTATCAAACTTGTTTTAAAGACGCCAAGTTCATAACGAATGGAATATATGACTTGACGTCTCCGATGAGTTCATAACAAAGGGTCCTGACTCATCGCGACAAGGGTGACTTCAAATCTTCAAGTCATCCGACCAGTCTTAAGATGTCAAGTTCATAACGACTAGCATACATGACTTGACATCCCCGATGGGTTCATAACAAAGAGTCCTGACCCATCGCGACATGGGAGACAACGTTTGGCTGCCTTGTGAATCTGTCATATGCACAACATTACAAAGAACAAACATACAAAAATACGCACACAAAAAAAAAAATGTATGATGTAACGTACAAATAGCCAAATATCACACAAAGAACCTCAAACTACACAATCCAAATATTGGGTATTGATTATTGAGTGACAATTGCTACACTAAAATAATCGGTTCAAATTGCAACTAGGCTTAGGCCCCGTTCTTTAGAGCTGCTCTGCTCTGCTTTGCTCTGCTGAAATCTGCTCTGCTTTGCTCTGCTCTGCTCTGCTCTGCTCTGCTGAAATCTGCTCTGCTCTGCTCTGCTTCAATCTGCTCTGCTCTGCTCTGCCCTGCTCTGCTCTGCTTAAAATTAATACTTAATATTGAATTATTATAATAATAATGTATATTTAATAATAATAATAATAAATAATTAATACTTAATGATAATAATAATTAATATTTAATAATAATAATAAATAAATAATATTTAATAATAATAATAATAAATATTTAATTATAATAATATATAATTAATATTTAATAATAATAATATATAAATAATATTTAATAATAATAATAAATATTTAATAATAATATATAATTAATATTTAATAATAATAATAATAATATATAATTAATATTTAATAATAATAATATATAATTAATATTTAATAATAATAATATATAATTAATATTTAATAATAATAATATATAATATTTAATAATAATAATATTATTAAATATTAATATTTAATAATAATAATTAATATTTAATAATAATAATATTAATAATAATATAATTAATATTTAATAATAATAATATTAATAATAACATAATTAATATTTGATAATAATAATATTAATAATAATAATATAATTAATATTTAATAATATAAATATTATTAATTATAATTAATATTTAATAATAAAATTTAATGATTATAATAGTAGTAGTAGTAGTAGTAGTAGTAGCAGCAGCAGTAGTAATAATAATAATTGTAGTAGTAGTAGTAATAATAATAATAATAATAATAATAGTAATAATAATAATAGTAAAAATAATAATAATAATAATAATAATAATAATAATAATAATAATAGTAATAATAATATTAGTAATTATAATAATATTAGTAATAATAATAATATTAATATTAATGAAATCTGCTCTGCTCTGCTCGGCTCTGCTGAAATCTGCTCTGCTCTGCTCTGCTTTGCTCTGCTCTGCCCAGAAGCTCAAAAGAACAGGGCCTTAATGAGCAATTACTAATTTACTACTCCGTAGTAAATATTCAATGGAGTACATCAAGATTGATGATCTTTGATCACAACACACAAAAAGCACATCAACATGACCATGACCAGAAATATTGCTTGGAGTTTCAGCAGCATCGCAATACGAGACAAATTGCAATTCAAAAAAAAAAAGAAAAAAAAACAGAGGTAAGCAAACAAACTTACTGGACGTGAGTATGTTTGGTTTCTTGAAAATTTCTTGAAAACCCAATTACTCCGAAGTCTGCAAACTTCAAATCCTTGTGCTTTTATTGCTGCAAATTCATATCATGGTTGAATCATGATGCATGAGAATTGATTAATTACAATAAGAAAAGCAGAAGTTAGGTATTAATTACCTATTGTTGTTGACGATGGATTTGCCGCAACAAATTTGAAAGTCGTAATAATTGAGTAATGGTTAAATAATATTAGCATGAATTGACTTGGCAAAGGAAGTTCAAGTTCGGTGATGTTTACCTTTGCGGTTGCAAGTTCAAGAAGAACAAATAACAAGCGGTTGCAGGGGAAGGCCCTGTTCTTTTGAGCTTCTGGGCAGAGCAGAGCAGAGCAGAGCAGGGCAGAGCAGGGGCAAGTAGAGCAGAGCAGATTTCAGCAGAGCAAAGCAGAGCAGAGCATAGCAGAGCAGATTTCAGCAGAGCAGAGCAGAGCAGATTTAAGCAGAGCAGAGCAGATTTTAGCATTATTTTTATTAATATTAATACAACTATTATTATTAATTTTATTATTATTATTATTATTGTTATTATTGTTATTATTATTATTATTATTAATTTTTTTTAATTTTATTTTTTTATTATTATTTTTTAATTTTATTATTATTACTATTATTATTATTATTATTATTAATGTTGTTACTATTTAATTTAACTACTATTACTATCATTATCGCATTGTACTACCATTATTATTATTACTACTACTACTACTACCACTATTATTACTACTATTATTATTATTTTTACTACTACCACTATTATAATTGATGGGTGAATGAAAACATAAATAGATGTGTACCACGTTAACATATGTTTATACTGAATAGATAAAAGACGATAATGGTTTAAAATATTCAAATCATTACATATTCAAATTATTAAAACATTGTGCTGAATTAACCATCTACTTCCATATGATCTTCATTTTCATCATCTTTATTGTCATTTTGATCTTCATTTTCATCATCTTCACTGCCATCTTGATATTCATTGTCATCACCTTCATTGTCTCTTTCCGAGCGATTAGCCCTCCAAATTCGGCGTGCTATACGATGTCGCACTTTGGCCATACTAAGTTTGCGCCATTGTGCATACATAGTTGAATCTGCTACTCCTATACTTGCGTCATGTTGAATGATTGGTAAGTCATTATTAATGCATGCACCTAACTTCCTTATTAATGCATGCACCTAACTGTTTAGCGACAAGTTCCCAATTCCACTTATTATGACCACCTGTATCTTTCTCTTGGATTAAAATTTCTAAATATTTTGTTGAGGTACGGGCATCCCAATGCATTTTTCCCATCTTGTTAGCTGTCCAATTAACAAGTTACAAAAACATGCAACAAAAGCCATATATATATATAAAGTACTCATTAGTATATTTGCACTATTAACTACCAAAGTCTCTCCATCCATAATTACTTGTATAATTTGATTTCTAGAGCATGGTTCACAAGTTTCTGATTTGATATCTTAGATACGTCATATACGAATGAATTGAATAAGTGAAGGATTACAGTAATACACAAAGCCTAGGTACAATAATCTAAAACCACATAAACGAGTTCAAAACACAAGATACAATAATGCTACATCAGTTGTACAGTTTAGCTAATACATTAACCTCAGCATCATTACCGCATATTAAAAGGAAAGCCACAGTATCAAACTAATTCACCAAAAGACATACGAAAAACCTATGCTTCTCGTCGTTGTTTCAGAATGAAGCATGGTGAATCAGCAATTCAGCAGATGGGTATTTGGGATTGTTTTCGACTCGATCGATCAATGGCTACTCGAAGTTCAATCTTCAATAAAACTATAGTGCTTTATATTGTTCAAAAACAGAGTACCAATTTATTAATCTCGTCGACGTTGTAAGTTCAATCTTCAATAAAACTATAGTGCTTTATATTATTCAAAAACAGAGTACCAATTTAGCAATTAACCATATTCTAACAAGTCATTACAATTGCAATTTTGTTATCCAACAAAATTTATTTTAACAAGATTAAAATTTAGATTACATATTACTCAGCATGAATAACACATCAATACATACTTATTAATCATTAATATTTTTCACTAAATCAAACAAGAGAAACCGAAAGCAACGAAATAGACAATACTGAGAATTAAAGCAACGAAAGTATGAAACTAAACACAAGATTGCGTAATCGATTTTCGATTATTAATTAAAACTAACCTCAAAAGTTGTTTCAATGGAGGAGATAAAGCTCGGAAGCGCAACTTCAATGGAGAATTGAGAGTATGGCGAACGGCTGCTGACCTTCTCTAGTTTAGGTTTTTTCCCAATTTTCTTAAACACATATATAGTTATGGGTAGTGTTAGATTTAATTATTAATTAATTCAATTTACTTATTTATTTTCTTTAAATAAAAAAAAGGTAACAAATTAGTAAAATATCTTCTTTTTTATATCATTATTTTTCACTATTATTATAATAATGTAGTATTATTGATCCCAAAAAAAAACATGTATTATGTGTTATTATAAAGATCAATATGTATTTAGAAATTGTTAGACATTATTATTAATAAATAATAAAAAATTTGTATTGTGAATTTATAATTGTTATAATTTTAAAATATGTACTTTAATTATTGTGTACTTTAATTATTAAGTAATATTAATTATTGGTTTATTGATATTATTAATTGATATTAACCCAGAGCAGAGCAGAGCAGAGCAGATTTCAGCATAGCAGAGCAGAGCAGATTTCAGCAGAGCAGAGCAAAGCAGAGCAGATTTCAGCAGAGCAGAGCAGAGCAGAGCAGATTTCAGCAGAGCAGAGCAAGGCAGAGCAGAGCAGAGCAGCTCTAAAGTATGTCTACCGTAATAATGGAATATAGAGGGGTTAAATTTCTTATTTTATAGGTTTCGGTTGACAATTATCTTTTAGGAGATCAAAACCTAGTACAACTAGGAGTCTAACTTTGGGGCTCGAGAATTCCCATAAACCAAACCTAGTACTTGAAAAAAAAAAGTACTAGTGACTTCCAAGTCAAATAAAAGGGTCGAGACCTTATCACGCCAAACACTTCAAATCATGTATGTGACACAGTCTCGAGAGGGCAATTTGTAGACACGGAAACTTTATAAGTGTCATACATTAAATTAAATAAATTAACTTGGGTTAAATCATGTTAATGATCCATTTTAATTATTTTTGGCCCACCCAAATAAATAATCTGAATTAATCAAATACAATTCGGGTTATAAAATAAATCAAATGGACCACTGTAGGGAATATTTCAAGCCATTAACCCCGAGCTTGAACCCCACTGTGATCATACACTTAAGCATGGTGGCGTCCAAAGGGAAAGAAGCTAGAGCAAAAGAGTCGCCAACAAGTTTTAGGAACTTGTAAACCGTTCACAAGGTGAAGATTACACCCCTTAACGATCCATGAGATCGTCAACTCCAAAAGGTCTTGAACCAAATAGGGTTCGGGGATGAAGGTACAAATCCAACCTAAAAGAGATTGAACCTGCCCTAATAATAGGCCTCTACTTCATTCTTCTCATATTCATGTGCGCTTTCTGACTAGCATGCAAACAATAGGTTAACCCTAAACCTGTTTATCTATGTTGGTTGAATATTAATGCACAAGCAAAAATATTATTGGCGATCACTTGAATTATAATCATATTAACCCTAAACAAGATTATTAATTATCTTATTAAGCGTGATTACAAGTACAAATTCCCTTTAAACATGCATAAAAGGCATGATCAAGCAATAACAATAATATATATCAAGCAACATAATAATCATCATAATTATCATTATAATCATGTTAATAATAAAGCTTAATAATAGCAAGATCCTAGGCATACTAACAAGATTAATAACAAAATCTAGCATGTCACTAAGCAATAAAAATCAAAGCTTTAGACCTAACATGATACTAACATAATATTAGAAAAGAGGAAGCACCCTAAACATGATACTAGAAAGCAATAATAACACCCTAACATGATACTAGGAATTAAACAAATTTAACCATGCTTTCTACAAGAATAGAGCAATAAGATTACATACTTTGATGCCTCGTGCCTCTTTCTAATAACAAAATACACGCGTTAGTAACTTCAAGGAAAATATAAAAAATCAAACAATCAAATCAAATAATTGAAATACAGATTAGGGACCAAACCCTCAGAAATTATAACCTTTCACGTCTAGGGCGAAGGCAACTTCGAACTTGGCTAGGTGTTTCTAAATCTCGTGAATGCGGAATTTTGTGAGAGGGAAGGTTTAGAAAAAGAATAGAGAGAGAGAAAGCTTCTAATAACTTTAGGAATAATAATTAACATTGGGCCCTCCCCTAGATCATTGGGCCGCATTTAAAGATCAAACCGGGCCCAGTTTAGTATTTTGGTCATAACTTCCTCATTATTCATCGGAATTGGGCTTATAATATATCGTTGGAAAGCTCTTTTCAAGCCCCATCCAACTACACTATTATTGGACCCTTGTCGTGGACCAAACTAAACTGGATTGACTATTTTCATAAAATAGAGTTGTTTTCGAAAACAGAAAGAAAGAATTTTTAATAAAAACCAACCGCAACACTTGACCTTTCACACTTTCACCTCGTTCGATAATCATTCGACGCAAAAGGTATTCATCACTGGGTTTGGTTTTGGAGAGACACATTTGGGTGTCTACAACCACATTAAAAGACTTCTAAGTCAGTGAATGGGCCAAGCCCAAACCTACTAAGTCCACTCAACGGGTTCTTATCTCCTATAAATACGTCATTCATCCATCAACTAAAGGGATCCAGAAATCATTATTCCAAGAGCTCATAAAACTCAAACGGAATTCTCTCCAAAGTAAGTCAACAAGCACATCAAAATTGTGGCGACTTGTTCAGATACATTCAAACACATTTGAACGGGATTAAGCTTCATAAGCCCTTGTTCAGGTGTATTCAAACAAAACCCC
This sequence comes from Chenopodium album, assembly GCF_948465745.1. Lineage (NCBI taxonomy): Eukaryota > Viridiplantae > Streptophyta > Magnoliopsida > Caryophyllales > Amaranthaceae > Chenopodium > Chenopodium album. The sequence continues at coordinate 35,476,412 of NC_137851.1, read as the reverse complement.
TTGAATACAGGTTGACATCATCAAACATCACCCTGCATTCAAACTCAAGTCGACGTGATCAAACGTCATCCTACAGGTGTCACACACATGTCATTGTCAAGCTGCGGAACAGAATCAGAGGACTTAGTTTATTTTATTATAAACTTTTATACAGAGATTGTACCCAAAATTCATACATTAATATAAATTCATTTGTTACTTTATATCTCGTCTTTATTCATTTAGACTCGAAATTTGTGTAAACAGACATCTTGATATATCTTGTAATATCCTAACACGCTTAGGAGGATCCTGTATCTAGAAACAGATTTAGATTGTAATTTATAAGTAGATTTAACTTACCTAAATTTAGTATAGTTGGCAAGTCTTGAGATGTGGTATCAAATACTGAATATCAAATACGAAGTATTATGTCGTTGTCTTTTTTGTACCTTTACATACAAGTGTAAACAATTTAGCGTTTATATCCATACAATGAATAAGACAAATGGATATAGTATTATTCCATATTATTACTCTAGTAGTATTAATTATGCCCACCTTTTGTTTATTTTATATATATATAAAAAAAAAAAAAACTTATTAATAATCCGAGTGTTTAGAGTATACAATTAATCTGTCCCTAATTTGTTATAAGAATCACTAATACTTCGTATTTGGATTGTATTAACATATTGAACAAATTCTTGAATTGTAAATGACAAACTACACTTTTGTGCTGGAAAGAAAGGCATGGGACACCATTTATTAGAATTTGGGAGTAAGTAATTATTTGAATATTAATTTGTTCTCAGGTTGTTTCCCATTGTATTGACAAAAACAGAAGAAAAGAAGACAAGAAGAAAATCAAAGAGAAAAACAATTAATCATAATATATAAAATTAATGATAGAAAAGTGAAGAAGACAGAATCAATATCTACTAAGATCTTTCATAACACCTCTTTCTTTCAACATCTACTACATTTTCTTAATATCTCCCTCTTTGAGAGAGTAGATTAAATTAATTAATTTCTTTTTTGAGGGAATTAATTAATTAATTAATTAACTTTGTTGCTCATCATTGCCTTTTTCATTCTCTCATTCCCACCTTCTTCTTAACTGACCTGTCAAAAGAGATGCACAAATGATTAGTCTTCAGGCTTTTCTTCTTCCTTCTAAAAATTATTTTTTGTTTATTTATTCTCTTCAATGAAAAATTATATTATTTTCGACCAGAAATAATAGACACAAAGGAATGTACAAAATAATAAACAAAATATTCATATATTTTCAAACATATCCTCACTTTAAAGAACAGTACATGTTGAAAGATGATTGATAAATCAGCACGATAAAAGCTTAATTAGTAACATTATCTCAATTACGGTAGTTGAGACAATTTGACTATTAATTTCGGACAAAGGGAATAGTATATAATTACCAGTTTGGGTAAAATTATCTGTATCATCTTGTATATGAGAAGATTGCCAAAAAGAACCATAGTGATTATTGTATGAAGAATTTCCCTGAAAAAAAATAAAATAAAAAAAACATCAATATTGAATATATACATAGAATAAGAGTACAAGGCATATTCTATGAATCTATGATAGTGGCTAAAAATGTTTCTACCTGATAGTAGGTTGCTGATAAATTTTCTGAGAGGTCCATAGTAGAGGAATTATCATATATCTGCCAAAAATAAATAATTATAACAAGTAAAACATTAATTTAACTATAATAATGATTGACAATTCTTAACTAATAAACTTATACTATTAGTAGTATAGTAAGGGATAATTGAGTACCTTAGAATGCGTAATGGCAGGAGAGCTAGCAGTGTCATCAAGATGATAATGTTGTTTACTTGTAGCTTTCTTATGCTCTTTGCTTGACTTCTTTGATCTTTTATCACTTTTTTTTGACGATTTTCGAGTGTACGATTGGTGTTCATCTTCTTGGTGAAGAAAATGTGGAGGACCAGAGGATGCATCAGACACCATAGATAAGTCCTCTACACCATCATCTTCGTTGTTTCGAGTCGAATTTAATCTATAGCTTTGATGGTAATCACCAATATTATTTGTTCTTGGTATGTATGACTCTTCTAAGTAGACGGTCCACCCTGATTCACACCCATTACTCCATTCTGAAGCAGCAATATCCATCTTCGGTTTATGTTTTTGGCGTATAGGATATAAGGACAAATGATGTAAACGAGATTTAATCTCAGGTCTTGAGTATCACTTCTGGAGACTTCAAATGATATGAATTGGATAGTTTATGAATATATTTTAGAAGTTTGTGTGTTTGATATGAATTGGAGAGAGTTGGTGTTCTCTCTATATAAGGTGAGAAAAAGGGTGGAAATGAAAAAGAGTAGAATATAATAAATGACATTGATGTATAATATAATGTTTATAGGCTAAATTTGTCCTTTACTAAAAATGTTGCTACACCTCAATTTATGATCATATGATTAATGAATCAAAAATGCCAGTTGGCAGTGCTCTTTTTAATTTGAAAGTGAGGTAGGAAAGAGAAAGAAAGAGGAGGGGTGGGTGAAGCCTGTTATTGTCAAGTAGTAGGATAGGTGATTAATGGACAAATTTGTGATTATTAAAGATTTTTTTTTTTTTTGGTGTTCCTGATTATTGAAGATGTTATGTTATGAATTGAATAATTGGGTTGAGTATATTTGTTTTTTTGCTAACAGAAACTCCTTTTACTTGATTTGACTTATGACCTTTGACGCCTGATGCACAAGAGATTTTGTAACAGCCGAATTTGGATATGTTATTATTGTTGTTTTGTGAGATGCTACTTGATCGACTTAGCATTAAAATGACACAAATTAAGGAGATCATTATTAATTGTGTACCTTTAATTAAAAAAAAAAAAAAGAAATTATGAATTGGCCGGCTCACCACAACTCTTTAATGGATGGGGGTTGATAGCGGTTCAATATAAGTGCTTTATTAGGAACATGTCATATTGATAAGCTGATGAGCGAGTTGGTAGAAGTTGTTATGTACACTCGGGTACACGGTGTATCCAAGGAAACTATTTGCTTACTTAGATAATTAGTAGATGATTTTTGCTTATTTAATTATCAAATTAAATGAGCAATCAAATGAGAAAAAAAAAAAAAAAAAAACCTTGCGTGCATCTTGTACCCGGCTGTTTATAAAAATTTTCAGCGAGCTGGAAGCCGGAAGATATTGCAAATTTGTAATTACAAAAGTTTTTACAATGATTTGAATTAACTATTCAAAATTGAGAAAGTGATCAATATAGAATGATGAGATCAGAGAATATCAAAGATTTTCCTAAATACAAACTCAGTTGCACAAAAAGTATGCAATGCTCATATAGATAATACGCAAGCAAATACCCTATCATGCTCGTCGCACAAAGGAATATACTCCCTCATTTCTAAAGAGAAGAGATCGTTCTTCCTTGTATACACTTTTACTCCGTGTTCTTCATCGGATTCTAATAGAATGTCCTACTAAAAATTCTTAAGAGATGGACTGTCACTAAAATTTTTGTACACCTTAATTTAGCTAAATCATTAGTTAATTATAAATCCATATAGAAATATGGTAGCTTAACGACACCCAAATCAACATTTTCTCTGACAAAATGGCAATCCACCTTCAAACTTTGTTTTTCATGATGTGATGGATTAGCTACAATGTTGCATTTATTCGGTTAAGGTTTGGGGTTATTTTGGTTCTTTAGATTTTTATTGAGTTCAAAATTGTCAAAAATATAACAAAAATGACTCGTTTTATATGTTACAAAAATGACTCGCTTTATATGTTACAAAATGTCTCAATTTGCATGGTCTTTATTTTTTATTTGTTTGGTTAAGAGAGTTAGTATTAGGTATTCCTCGAGTACCTAGTATTGTATTCTAGGCTAAATCTAATAAATAGGCTAAAAACCCAACTTAAAAAAAAAAAAAAAAAAAAAAAAAAAAAACTAGAATTTATTTCATGAAATAACAAGTTAACAAAACGAAATAACATAAAAACATAAAATAGAAGCATATTATTCCAGTTACTAAACATGATATTTTTTGTTATTGAACATGTTATTTTAGAACTACACAATGTTATTTCAGATTTTATAGCTCTAGAAGCATACTATTTTTATAACTAAAAATACTTCATATTATTTTAGAACTAATTGATAAATGTTTCTGATTACATTATTTTAGAACTAATAAATGTTATTTTATAAAGAGAAGCATATTATTTTTATTACTTTGCATATTATTCCAATTCTTATAAAACATTATGTTACTTTATAAATAGAAGGCTAGAAGCATGTTATTTATATAACTTGCAAATTAATTGTTAAAACACATGTTATTTTTTTTAATTGACGTTATGTTATTTAGATTAAACTACGGAATGTATGTTACTTTTCAAAAAGAATCATCAAATTTGCAATTGCGCAAAATGGAGTCGCCCCGCCCTAGCAGGCTGTTTGGTTCCCTTGTCATCACCGGGGAGCTCTTGGCGATGGTTCTGCTTGCCGAAGCCTTATTCAACAAGGACCGTACAACTTGTTTTGATTTGGAATGAAGCCAAGCCGATACAAATCGAACATCATCGGCATCGATGCACAAAAAAATTTGCAAAATCATTTTCAATTTAGAGATTTAATTGACAAAAAGACGAAAAAGAGTGATTGATTAGATTGAGATAAAAATCAAAACAAAAAATTTGCAATTGAAAAAAAGAGGATTAAGTTCATTGAGATTGAAAGAAAATAGTGGGAAACAAAGCATATCAAGAAGAAAAGGGAGCAAATCGGGAAGAAGGACGGGACACTAGAGGAAGCGCTGAAATCGTTGTTGTTTTGAACCCGGAGTACCATGCTCACGGTACTCTGGGAGTAAGGAAGAAATTGCGGTTTTTGGGTGTTCTTATGAATAAGGTTTTAAATTGAGTTTAAAATTGGCAGTGCAACAATAGAATTGCCTTGTTTACAATTATGATATACGCCTATACGGGCTATCAGTGACAAGAAAATATCAACCTTTGTATTTAAGATTCTAATGCACTAGATCTATTCACGAATAAGTATAACGTTCACACATAAAGAACCTACGAATTAGATTTAAAAGATCCATGTACGTACATGATTAAAAAATCTAGAGAAATTCAAATTTCCGAATTTTGTTATCAAATAAAAGTTTTGATGTTTTTAAAGGATTAAAGTTGAACCAAGCCAAGCAAATTTTTTTTAGTGCCCCATATAAGAATTTGTGAATTACTAAACATTCAAATACTACGCAAGTACATTTTGCACTGTAAACCGCAAATTGCCATTCTTGCTTTAAGCTGCAAGTGTTTCAGTATAGTATACAAAGTATAATATAACTATATATAGTTGCCCTCACAAGTTTACAACTAGTAAAAGGTACAATGTCATGCTGCAAGACTAAACTCACAAAGCCATTTACCCTAGTAAATATCATTAGCCGAGCTCGCAATTTTGGTGGCATGTCGGCCTCTATTTTAGCCTTAGAAACTAAGGAGCATTATGACCTGAGAACTGAGAAGTCAAGGTGATGGCTACTGGATCATCACCTAGATCTCTTATATAATTACTTACAAATTGATAGCAGGTTTATGAGAGAATAATTCCTATGAATATAAATCTTTCAACAACCATGCAAATCCCGCCACTTGAGGTACATGAGTCCAGTATGATAGTGTGTGTAAGCTCCAGCAACCACCAGAACATGAAAGAGCTGATGACTATGCCCTGCAATATCAAACTTCCCTGGCCTCCATCGCTCGGGTATCCTTTTGGCATATATTAATGCGCCAAAGCCATAGAATGCTCCCATCAAAATCTCTAAACCTGTGGTCTGCAATACTTCAGGCTGATGCCAGTACAATATCAGCTTATGTAGAATTGGAGCAACACCAGAGACGCCCATACCAAAAAACAAGGAAGCACGAATGCTCCGGTATTCTGGATTCTGGAAGACAGGGGAGAGAGAGAAAACAATGGTTGCAATGCCCAATATTGTAATGAATGATAGGTAGAGGTTGCAGAAAAATGGTTTGCACATAAAAGAGTAATAAACCGGAGGGTAGAATGACGTTGTAATGAGGGCTGCGATGCCAGCATAGTCAAACCTCAGCATAATATAAGAAAGCCGTTTGGAGTGGCAGCAGAGCAGATGGCAAGCGCTGCTTGCGAGCAAACAGAACATGGCCCCACCCAAGAAGGTATAGAAAGGCCATCTTGTGATTGGATGGGATGGCAAAGGAGCAATTGTGTTGATCAAAGTATCTTTCACACTCCACTGTAGTAAAACAATTGGCCATTAAAAGCGCTCAAGGGATTTAACAACTAATTATGAGGTATAGCAAAGAGCGAAATATTACCAAGGAATAATCATTAGTCTCATTTAAATGAGAAAAACGCTCAGGCAAGCAGTTTGACAAATGTTCCATAATATGCCACCCAGAAACTGATGATAGTGAATTGATGAACGGAAGGGATGCCATCAATTCACCACTTAGCTTACCAAAATCAGGCATCTTAGATAAAGATGTGAGGCAATTCGCAAGCGTTGTGTGAACATCATGCAAACCAGCTTTATTGAGCATCTGAGCAAAGTGTTGCAGAGGGTAGTAATCCGAAACATCTGAGACTGTAGTTGCTGTGTATATGGTCAGGGATAGGAAAAGAAAGAAGCCAATCAAATGCCTGTAATGCAAGTTATTAGTTGGTAAGATAGATGCATGGCAAACAGCCTCACCCCCTAAACCCCCAAACAAATAAATAACAAATAAGGCAAATAAAACTCCCAAATCTGTAAGAGATGAATCTATAAGATATGAATATAAGTAAAAGAAAAGGCAACAGAACACGCATTCAGAATTCAGTGTTTGCAGCAATTGTTATTTGAATCACCAAACCCTTTCAGTTAAGCATGACAATTAAGAAGGTATGAATATTGAATAACACATCATGCTAGAGAAAAAACAACTTAAGAAACCCATTTTGTTCCCCTTAATTATGAAGTAACAGGCAAGGGACCAAACCTATGGGTAAAAGGCAAGGAACCAAACCTATGGGTTTGAAATGAGTGATTCCAATCAATGAAAATGATATTGGAAATCTTACGATTTTTAGAAGATAGTAAATAGAAACACAGAAATGAAACAAAGGCAAGAGACTAAGGGCCTGTTCTGATTTACTGAAAACAACTAAACTGAACTAAACTGATTGGGGCGGGGCTGAACTGAACTGAATAGAGCTGAAATTATCTGTTTATGAGAGAAGGAAATTAGAAACTGAATTGATTGGAGGTGAGCTGAGCTAAGCATAACAGGCCCTAAGAAAATATATCATATTCCAAGGAGTATAGTATTTGTGAGATTTTCCCCTATGTTTTGATGGTATCCATGTCCTTACTCTAATAATATTGCACTAATCTTATCCCTTCAAAAATACAACAATGCCCCATTCCCTCAAATAAAATACTAAGAGTGCAAGACAATACGCATTATATATTGATAGTGAATAAATGTGTAAAACTCTTACGTCCAAACATTAAGAGTTTCGTTATGGATGGCAAAGATGCTTAATAGCAATTCTTTCAATGGCCATTCACATCGATAATGACCCAAGATGTACTCATTGTCTCTAAGATATGCAGGCAAGTTATGATAATCTATAAGCTCATATTTGACTTTCTTCCATAGCTTTTTCCCTTTCCTGTTTCCTGTTGTGAAGATTTTTACCTCATTCTCACAATCAACTTGATTGTTGAGTATGTGTGAAGAAGACACCATCTGTCAAAGAAAATGCAAAAAGGGGTCAAATGATTGGTGGAGCGGCATACATTATATACCACTTTGAAACCAACTGGAATACGGAAAGATGAGATATATGAACATCACACTGAAGCAAGCTTCTAGTATAAATACATAGTGCCACATTTTCTCAAGAAATTGAGGTTTAAACCGCATTTGGAAACAGCTGAGACTTTTAACATTTTCTATTGAAAAGAACAGTTTAGTTACACTTCCAATGCTTAGGTTTTCTCATTCAACCAAAGTGCAGCTTGACACTCAAAAACCATATAATTTTAAAGATTCCATAATTTAATAACACACCACATGAAAATATTTGGACTACATTAAGGCATTAACGAAATAAACATGATTATATGAAGCTCCTCCTCAGCTCCCCTCTTTAAAGATAATTATTTCCTCTATTCCTTAATGTTGCATCACTTACTTTTTAAATTCGTCCCTTTGAGTATGTTCCCTACCTCAAATCGTAGTAGGGATCACAACTTTCCTCTCAAATCCCTTACATTTGGTCCAATCACTCTTCTCTCTCATCAATTCCCCTCAACCAAAAATTAAAAAAACTTCACCTCAATGGGGCAATAAAAAGGGGCAAAGAGAGTATGATAGTAAAATAGGAAAAGAAGGTTCCAAAAAAGGTGTACCCTCCAATCTGCGAATTCATAATAACAACTAAACTACTACCTTACAAGATCAAGCACAACAATCCACATCGTCAACCTCAATACCAAATACGCGAATGTATAAACCCCCTCGACTTCATTTGCAATACCCAAATACTCATTTTGGGACCTTACATAATATCCTCTAACTTAGTAAGGCATTCCCAATATCCTGGATCAAATATTCAAACATATCCATCAACAATCAAATCTCATTGCCTAAACATGTAGTCACTTAAATTTTCACTAATTTTATCATCTAATACCAATAAAATCCATGTCACATATAACCAACTATGATCAAGCTTTTTTTATAAAAATATAAATAATTTGTAAAGCTAATTAATAATTCAATTCAACTAAAACACAGACTTGCATTCTCTCCCTATTTCTCCCTTCATTGCACCCCACAAAATTGGCCAAAAATAAATAAATAAATAAAAAGCATCCGAAAGCTAGAGTTTTGAATCTAATTGTTTAATTGGTTAAAGTCATGGGGTGATACGCGACTAACGCAAGAAATGAAATCAAATCCCGTCTAGGTCACTGCTTTTGTCACTCTACACCCCATGAAAACATGTACCATATCATTAATGATGAAATACTAAAACATAATTTCAAAATTTCTGTTGTAAAAAAAAAAAAAAATTCAAAATTTAATTAAAAGCACATAAATAAAATGGCAAGAAATTGAATAATCTATTATAATTACACTTTATGCTTCAACTAGAAAATTGAGGGGATTTATATTTACCTGGAATTGACGAGCAATTGGAGAGGATTTTAGGATTGAAGAAATAGTTTTTTTTTCCTGTTTTATATTTTTGATGGCAAACAAATAAATTGCCTTAAAAGGAACGATGTCGACAAAATGGCCAAGTACATGTGTCAAAGCTACGAACCGGGAATATTGGTGATGATGAATAAAAGGACGACATAGTTTTAGGGTTCCAAAAAGTGACAAACAAATCACAGATATTTTGAGGAGACTGATTCATCTATAACAACATGCACAACAGAGCAACACTACACCGCCTGGGTTTAATATTTATGTCACTTTTAAAATAAAAGAGAAATTCTATATAATAGCCTTAGATTTACAAATTCAGTTTGGTGGAAAAAAAAAAAACCTAGTGATACTAAAGTTTTGCAAAACTAAGTTATTTCATTACACTAGAATATACTTGTGCAAAATACAAGGGATATTGGGATAAAGTATTATACTACCTCCGATTTTTTTCACTTGCAACTTTTGGGTATTATTTGAGCGATATAAAATATTCCAAACTTGCAAGTAAAAAAAAATGGAGGTAGTATTAGAAAGATATATAATATAATAAAGCATATATTTAAAATACGGAAAATTTATTTTGATGTTATAACTTAGACACTGTTCTTTTCAGCTGTTGTGGTGTGTTGTGGACTTGTGGTATGGTCTGCTCTCCTGAACCCTGCTTAGCTTTATTCTACTAAGTATTAATAATCTAGTGACACTTGTTCTACTCGCTGACACTTGTTCTACTCTGCTGAAATCTGACATTATTTGCTCTGCTTAGAAGCTTAAAAGAATAGATTCTTACTCTTATATGTCGGTGGCCACGCAACTAATATAGGGTTTACTTTGTCTAGCTATAGAGGTTACTCGTTTAGTGTTATGCATGGGAGCTATTCGGTTAGTGTCATAAAGGTTTTTCCACCAATGCTCTAGGAGATACTTTGATCTTTTGCAAGCAGTTATTCGGTGAGGCCAGTCATGCAAAAAGTGTGTCGCATATTTTTTTTTTTTTTTTTTGATGATTAGAAAAGTGGAAGTTGTTTAAAGGGTAGTCCCTAAAAAATGCATATAATTAAAAGGTTGGGATTTTGAGAGATATGGTGAATTGTTGATAAAGAAATTGTATACTCCGTGTGAATGCATGACATATATTATACTATGTACAAAAAAAATAACACAAAGTGAAAGGAAAAAAAAAAAAGTGAAATGATTTTAGTAGTCCTTTGGAAAAAAAAAATTCAAAAAAAAATAAATAGTGGGATGAGTATTTATTGATTTTTGTTTTTTAAAAGTTAAGAAATTAAATAAATAAAGTAGTGGGATGGGTAGTCCAGTCTTTTTTTTTTTTTTTGAAAGAGGGATGGGTCCTTGGGTAAAAAAAAATTATAACAAAAAAAAAAAAAAACCTAAACGCATGGGAGTTAAGAATGGAGGTTTTGGAGAAACCTCATTAACTTACTCTGCAATTATATTATAGCCTGGGCTTAACTAACAAATTATGGCTAGCCTTTTAGCTTTATATAGTAAATTTAATAACCTACCCTTACTTTAAAAAAAAAAAAAAAAATATTTTTTTAATTTTCCCCTTTCCTCTTCTTACCTTTCCCCCACCTTAACTTCAAGCCACCTCCTCTCCTCTCTAGCCCTTCCCTTTTCGGCCAGGTGGCCACCTCCTTCCCCACCCAACTTTGCTCTTCAGTCATATCGCGCACCATGAAAGGAGCAGCAACCCAGTAGCACCAAATTATGCGACGACCGTACTACGCGAACCACCATATCACGCCCCTTCACATTTCATTTCAATTTCCAGTCAACTTGCCACCTTTTTCTCCCATTTCGATTTTTGGCCACCCCACCCAAGTATCAGATCACGCAATCCTTAATCTCACTTCAACCTTTCAACAATGAAATCCTTCAAAACCACCACCAAATGCATCGGTGGCTATTGCAGCGGTCAGTAAAATTGGTTTTTTCCTCAAAAAAGTTTGTTATGCTCAATGTCTTAGCTTTGCTTACCTCGTTTACCTCTCTGTCGTTCTCAAATACCCCACCCACGCAACCATTGCCCGAGTTTGGGTAGGTTTGGGTTGGTTTCAAGGATGAGGAACGACTAGGGAAGGGTGGTAAGGGAACGACTAGGGGCGGGCCCATGGATGGGGGGATGGAGGAGGAGTAGCAAGGTCGGAGGAGAGAGAAAAGATAGTTGAGGTGGTTGTATGGTGTTGTGGCTGCTGGGTGGAGAATTGGTGGTGGTGAGTAATTTTGGTTAAATAATTAAGAGGTAGGTTAGTAATTTAATGGATAAGGGTAAAAAACTGTGCCCAAAATAAAAAATGGTTAACCATTTAATTAAAAAAGATCACTAAATAGAATTATACCAATCTTTAGTGCTAATAAACTTTTTTTTTTTCACCAAATAGATTTTGCAAATCTTGGAGGACATCACGTAGAATTTCCCTAATTAAAATCATTTACGGAGTATTTCTTACTCACTCCATTTTTTTATTATCATCACTTGCAAATGCGCGCAATTTTAAAAGATATGAATTTGGTATAATATAAAAATGTGAGTGGATGAAAGTGGGGAACTTGAAAGTGAAAGTATGTGAGAGAAATAATAGAGACCATGAGAGAGAGAAATGATAAATTATTTGAGTGGGATTTAAAATAAGAGATAGAAATAATAAAATATAAGAAAAATTGCCACCATTAATCCCAACTTTACTTCATCCGCTGTTATTAATCCCAACTTCCAATTATTTTCTATCACTCCCAACTTTGTACCCTATTAATTTTTATCACACCCAATCGCTCATCCAACTTGATGTAGGAGGTTACTAAACACGTGTCAACACGTGATAGGTTAAAAAAAATTTAAATTTTTTTAAAAAAAATACCCTAACCCCAACCTAGCAGGTGGCAACCCCTACCACCTTCGGCAAGTGACAGCCTCTCCACCTTCGGTCCTTCTCCCTTCCTTCTCCCCTGTCCATTTCCGACCACCATCACTGCTGCCTCCGGCCCCTTCCCTTCCCCCTTTGTTGCTGCCGACTGTTTTCACACGCCTATTTTCTTATCGATTTCCGCCATCCACCACCATCGATCTCCCTTCCCCCTCTAACTTCATCAACCATCCTCGGTTTCTACCGCCTTCCCCATCGGTTTCAGCCCCCACTCACCTTCCCCGTCGAATCCCAACCAAAACCTCCCATTCCATTCTAATTCCAACATCCCCCATCCTTCCCCCACCTTTCTCGCCCCTTCTATTCACTTCCCCGATGATTTTCGCCCTCTCATCCCATCCCCGTCCAATTTCGACAACCCTAATGTTGGGTTTCGAAAAGTCCGACTTTCTGCGGAACAAAACCCGACCCCAAGACCTGATCACAATTAATATAACTAAAAGACATAATTTACAAGATAAAGATAAAAGACAATATTACCCTTGATGCGCGCTTCGCTCGTTCGACAAGATCTTACTTGGAAAGCTTCGAGTCCCGCACATGCGTAGACCTCCAACGAAAATCCACCCGCAACTCGACCCGTCCGGTCTCTACTTGGAGTTTAGCCAAGCTAGACAAAAAATAAACTAACATGAGTTTTAATGAACTTAAAGGCTTTCTCTCTTTGGAGATGCCTTATTGAGTTCAACTCAAGTGGAATTCTCAAATCCCAATACATGGGTATTTATAGAGAATTTCCACCAACATTCCTCTCTCCCATCAATGTTGGAGAGTTGGTAATTCATTTTTCATTTTATTTTTAATTCAAAAACAAAAGAAAAAGGCAAAGCAATAATTAATCAACAAGTGGCAAGCAAGGAGGGAGAGAGTAGGTTAGGACCACAGGGGGGGACCAAAGCCTTGATCCCCAAGCTTCCCCAAACCACCTCACACTACCCTCACCCGGAGCCACTCACACGGCACCACGTGGCGCACAACCTTGGGCACCAAGGCGCGCCTAGCTGGCGACCTTGTGCTCGGTTGGGCCTTCCCGTGCACGTGTGTGTGTGCGGGCTGGTGGCCGTAAGGCTTGCCAGCCTCCCCCATCAAGCCACGCTTTGATGCGGGCTACTGGGTGCTGCTGTGCAAGCACTTGCGCGCCACAGCTTGTTGGCTAGTGCACCAGCCCGCACATGCGAGCAACAAGCCACGCACATGGTGCGGGCTGCTGGTGTGCCTGGTGCTGCTAGCGTGCCAGCATGCCATGGCCCTAGCACTCGGTTTTCTCGGGGCATTCCGATGCTAGGGGTATTTTGGTAATTTGTTGATTAATTGATTTTGATCGTCTTGTCGTTTTATTAATTTGACTCGACTTGCGATGCTCAGTCTCAATGCTCCTAGCTTGATATCCGACGTCAATGTTCATAATATTCGAGCGACTCATTAATTCCTTTCGGATTAATTCGTCGTGACGGATCGTTAGTTGCTTGGGTGTGACCCGAAGGGTTTTGTCTAGATTAATCTGTAATATTAATTATACATTAATATTACTGATCGAAAGCGGCCTCCAACTAGGCATTCTGATCACTTGACCTCACTGAATAATTAGTTTTCTAATAATTCCTAACCCTCTATCGGAATAATACACTTGTTTGAAGGACATCATTCCTATCAATCTCCCACTTGTCCTTCCTGACAAGTGCGCTTTTGTGTATAGCCTATTTCCTATGTCACTTAATGTCTCTTCATGAACTATAAGGTAAGATTATTCGTCATTCTTATTACGTCTAGAAGTGTTTCTCGAAATCTGAGTTTAACTGTCAATAAGCAGATGATTTCTTAAAATCCATCTGACCACGACCATGCATTTTCACAGTCTCGCTCTTCGAGAGGCCTTGTAAACAACAAAGATATGTTCCCTATTGTTAGTAGGGGGACATTCACAGTCTTGTACTGTCAGCTTCTCTTACTAAGAGGACCTAGCTGCCCGAGTGTTGCCATTATAAACCCCATGTACGGCAGACGTTTGATGAACACAAAACGGACTAGTACTCAAACAAGAGAACTCACAATACACATGGTCGAGGAAAGAGGTTTCGATAGCCATAATGAGAGGTGTACTTATGACGATTTTTAAATATCTTAAAGTATTCTCATAGTTCGATATGGTATGGTTCTAAACCAAAACCCGTGAAAATGATTTATGACAATCATGTCCTTATAGCACAAGAAACAGTGCTATAAATCAAATTACACACTAATCTCAAGTGGTCATTAATCGTCCATCATTTAAACGACCTCAATTAGGGATAATTTTCGATTATAATATTCAATGTTCACTTCATAGGTGTTTCTTTATCCAAGACTGGTCTTGATATCCTATTTTGAATATTCTCAGAATCGAATGACTCAATATTTAATCCTAAACCACAATATTAAATAGAAACGGAGTCAAATTGCATGACATTAAATTACTCCAAAATTTGAATGGTTCATCACAGTGTTTTACATTAAAATGTTCAAAATTAATTAAAACATCCAACAAGGAAATCAAAGCCAATCACCAACATGCCTGAATCTCATTGCCTCAATGTGCTTGTCATGTTTCACTTGAGGCAAAGGTTTGCTAAGTGGATCGGCTACATTATCATCCGTTCCAACATTACAAATTCTGATTTCATCCTCTGATTTCCATTCTCTTATCATGTGAAATCGCAGCTTGACATGTGTTGACCTTCTGATGTTCCCTTGGCTCTCTAGCCTGAGAAATAGCTCCATTGTTGTCATAATAGAGGGCTATTGGACCCTTGATGGAGGGTACAACATCAAGTTCACCAACGAACTTACGAATCCAAACTGCCTCCTTAGCCGCTTCATCAGCTGCCAAGTATTCTGCTTTAGTTGTAGAATTTGCAGTTGTGCTCTGCTTAGCACTCTTACAACTTAACGCTCCTCCATTCAGACAAAATACGTATCTTGACTGCAATTTGAAATCGTCTCTGGCTGTTTGGAAGCTTGCGTCGGTGTAACCTTCAACAACTAATTCATCTAAGCCACCATATACTAGGAATTTATCCTAGTTCCTTTTCTGGTACTTTAGGATATTCTTGGCCGCAGTCCAATGCGCCTCTCCTAGGTCTGATTTGTATCGACTCGTAGCACTCAAGGAATACGATACATCTGGCCTAGTACATATCATCGCATACATGATCGATCCAATAAGCGAAGCATATGGAATCTGATTCATCCTTTCTCGCTCATCAGGTGTCTTTGGACACTGCTTTTTGCTTAGGGTTATGCCATGTGACATGGGTAGGTGACCTCTCTTGGCCTCCTTTATATTGAATCATGCCAGTACCTTATGAATGTATGTACTTTGGCTCAATCAAATCATCCTTTTAGATCTATTCCTGTAGATCTTGATGTCCAATATGTACTGTGCCTCTCCCAAGTCTTTCATTGAAAATTTTTTTCCAAGCTAGACCTTTAAAGACTCTCGCATTGGAATGCTGCTATTTCCAATGAGCAATATGTCACTGACATATAAGATTAGGAAGGCGATGTCACTCCCACTGACCTTTTTTTTAAACACAAGACTCATCTGGATTCTTGATAAAACATACTGATGGCTTCATCGAATCACAGATTCCAAATTCTGCTAGCTTGCTTTAACTCATAAATTGACTTTTTAAGCTTGCATACCTTCCCAGCATTGTTTTGGTCGACAAAACCTTCAGGTTGTGTCATATACACAATTTCTTCCAAAATTCCATTGAGGAATGCGGTTTTGACGTCCATCTGCCATACTTCATAATTGTAATATGTAGCAATCGCTAGGATGATCCGAAGGGACTTAAGCATTGCAACAGGAGAAAAGGTTTTATCATAATCAATACTGTGAATTTGCCTGTAACCTTTTGCTGCCAGTCTAGCTTTGTAAGTGAATACATTTCCATCTTTGTTGTTTTTCAATTTGAAAATCCACTTACGTCCGATAGTTGTGTAACCTTCGGGTAAGTCAACCAAGTCCCATACTTGATTTTCAAACATGGAATCCATTTCAGATCTCATAGCTTCTTGCCATTTAGCAGAATCGGAGCTCTTCATAACTTGCTTGTAGATTGCTGGTTCGTCTCCATCCACTACTAGGATGTCCTGATTCTCGGTTAATACGACACCAAGATATCTATCAGGTTGAGACTTTGGCCTCTACGACCTACGTAGGGTAATGGACTGAGCATTTGCATTGTTGGTTTGACTTTGCACATTTTGACCAACGTCAACAGATGCTATTTGAGCACTTTAACTGTCAATTTGATTTTGTTGCTCGTCCTCTTGAACTTGATCGAGTTCTATTTTCCTCCCACTTGTCATTTTGGAAAGGTGTTCCTTCTCCAAAAAGACACCATCACGAGCAACAAACACTTTGTTCTCGGATTTGTTGTAGAAGTAATACCCTTTGGTTTCTTTTAGGTATCCCACAAAGAAGACCTTGTCAGATTTTGGGTGAAGTTTGTCAGAAATTAATCTCGTGACATAGGCTTTGAAACCCCATATCTTGAGAAAAGACAACCTAAGAGGTTTCTTCGTCCATAATTCATATGGAGTCTTTTCTACAGCTTTTGATGGAGCACAGTTTAGTGTTAGTGTTGCGGTTAGAAGTGTGTGTCCCTAGAAAGAGATAAGAAGATCACTAAGACCCATTGTTGATCTTACCATGTCTATCAAGGTTTGATTTCTCCTTTCGGATACTCTGTTCCATTGTAGAGTTCCTAGAGGTGTCAATTCTGAAAGTAGACCATGTTCTTTCAGATGGTCATTGAATTCTTGGCTTAAATATTCACCACCTCGATCTCATTGAAGGGCTTTGATTTTCTTGCCCAGCTGATTTTCAACTTCACTATGAAATTCTTTGAATTTTTCAAACAATTCAGATTTGTGCGACATAAGGTAGACATATCCATATCTACTATAGTCTTCTGTGAAGGTGATAAAATATCGATGGCCGTTCCTTGTGGTTGTGCTCACTGGTCCACATACATCAGTGTGTATTAGGCCCAATAAGTCACCTGCCTTTCTCCCAACTTGGAGAATGGACATATTGTCTTCTTCTTTCGCTTGTAAATGCACATCCACTTGTGAAGCCTCTTCTCACTTAGTTCCTGAAATAGGAGCATATAGTGAGTCATTTATGGCATCTAATACCTTTATAAATTGCTCATATTCAAGTGATGGTTTATAAAGAAGATACCTGAGGTAAGAGCTGCTTTTCCTTTCGCCTCATCTTCTAGGTACTCATTGCATTCCCTTTTGTAGTGGCCTCGCCTACTACAATAGAAGCATCACATCTTTGCCTTGTCTTTGAACTCCTTGTTCTTTGGCCTTAGAGAGAACATGGTACCCTTATAAGAATCGGCTCTACGTAGCTCTTGAACAACCTCCATCAATGAGATTTTATCTCGATTGGCCGTCAAATGCATTTTCAATGCAACATAGCCTGAGTGGAGTGAGCTTAGTAGCATGTGAGCCGCTTGTTCATCCTCTACTGGCTTCCCAATGAGCTCCAAGTGCTTGAAAAGTCTTGTCATTCGAAGCACATGAGGTTAAAAAGGCATTCCAGGTCTAAGCCTAGCATTGTAGACCTTGTTCCACACTGCAAGCCTTTCCTTGGCAGGGCAACCTTCCTCCTGGATCTTGATCTTCATGTTCACAAACGACTTGGTTAAGTTATGAACATTCAAGTCCCTTGTCTCGGAAGACATAGTGACAAGCTCCTTAAGACTGTTAAGAAGCATGTTTGGATGGTATGAGGTGAATCTCCGCTTCTAATCCTCCGGAAGGGAATTCCTCATCAAAAGTGTGACCTTGTCACAATCCAAGGACCAAGTCTCATGAGTTTTATCACTCATTATTCCCTTGGAAAAGAAGCTTGTAATCGGAATGTCAAGAATGTACTACATGGAATAATTCCGAAGAGTTTTCCAGAGTTCTTCTTCCCATTCCTTAAAATTGGTCAGATTGAGACAAAATGCCAATTTCTCCGGGAGTTCCGGGCACATGTAGTTGTTGTCGGTATTAGTTGAAGACATGGTTCTACAATTGAAAGAATTTGAAAGGAAAAACCATTCATAATACTAAATAAGATTGAATTCATGCATATATATTTCAAACTTATTTACACGTCTTATTCACACATTAAACTTGTCCCTATTTGGTGAGAATAAGTCGATTCCATGATCCAAAGAGTCAATGAGTAATTAAGCATGATTTAGCTTGTCTTAAAACTTATTACTCTAAGGTAAGCATTTCTTTGCTAATGGCTCCAAGCCACTCTTAGTTAGATAAATCGTCGCATCTAATGCTCTTGTAACAATTTATCTCTTTTGCCACGACATGTTAGGACTCCATCATTCATATCGTTGAGTCTAACCAAAACCAACATGTATGTGATGACTTGCTTTGGCAAACCCATCAACATACCTTACGTTCCTAGGGAGATAGTGATGCCTAGCTTTGGCATAGCCCACCACTTTGCACATTAGTTCGGTAAGTGTTGTTTTGGAATGACAAGTTTTACTCAATATTTTAGGGACCTAAGGTTTCTATGTTGGTTGATTTAAGTGAATTTAATTAATTATCGCAACATTAGAAATCCTAAACATGCATCTAACATATCATTCATATATATAAACATAAATATATATCGAAAACATATATAAATGATGCATTTGGCAACTAGCATGACCCCTTGAGTCTTCAAGGGTCTTGATTTGCAACTTCATGAATTTGTCTTCCAAGAAACTTTGTCTTCAAGACATAACCAAAACTATGCAACTACTAGTATTTACGATTAGGACTAATCTAAATATTAAAGGTACAAAAATACGCAACGGTTCGCAGACCGTATTTAGATTTACAAAAAACATGACGGAACGCAGTTCGTATTTTCTATCCTAATCGGGCCTCACTAGTTGCCATTTCTTAAAAACTGTGAGAGAATATACATTCCATTCATCCATTTTACAACGATAAACAAGTAACAATGCATAAATACGCGTAAACTAGTAACTAACTTAGGTGTTAATCCGATTAACGCGCCTAATTAGCACTAGTCAAAATTGTTAACCGATTATGTAATTAAACACAATTCAATAATGAAGCTCCCACTAAATTTCGCATCCAACTTAATTAGTACGATTAATTAAGCCGGTAAACCCAATATTTTGCCAAATTAAAAAATTTGCAATTGCCACTCAAAACCAAGGCCTAGCCTCAAAATTTAATTAAATTAAATATTCATAAATAAAATAATTAAAATGGTAATAAAATGCAAAGTTGCATAGCCCTAAACACGCCCAAGTGCCTAGAATCAAAACTTGTGCTAGGCACCAAGCCTTTGGGTGCTTTTGCATGGGCTCCCCGCACAGCCACGACCACGCCAAGCGTCACCCCATAGCCTACAGCACTGCAAAGCACGTAATGCTGCCTACAGGGCATGCTCGCGACGTTTGGCACATGAAGGCCCTTTATGGGCTTGCTACTGTGCGGGCTAATGCTGCCTCGCAGCAGCCTGCCGTACATAAGGTGCACCCACTACCGCACCAAGCTACGCACATCAGCTCCTTTGCACACGCACCACGCACAACACGCACCAATGCACCAGCCCGCATCCTCGGCAGCCACATGCGGGATGTTGTGTAGCCTGGCTGGACGAGTGATGCTAGTGGCTCGTGCTTTGGTTTGCGTGCATGTGCCTCGGGATTATTTTCCCATTTTTTGTGTAACATTTATCATTAATTCTATATTAATTTTAGAATTAATATTTTGAGCAAAAATGAAAATTAAAAACAAGTCTAACTAAATTAAAATTCATTCAAGTGCACTACCAAATTAATCCAAGAATTATTCTTTAAATAAAATTTGGTTCAACTTGATGCAATAAAATTAAGGGCTACTCTAACTATTAATTTAACCTACATAAATTAATCATGAAATTTGACAAAATTAAAAGGGAGTTGGAATAATGAACATAAATATTCAATGAAAAATTCCAACTTTAACTTGTGAATCTTTGAAAAATTACATCTTCCAATATGAAGATTAATTAAAATTCAATCACAAGTTTGAAACTTTATGATTCCAATCAACTTAATAAATGATTAAATCAAGAAAGTTCAATAAACAATTATGGAATCTAGTAACACAAACTTCCAACCAACTAAAATAATTAAAGGTTAGATCTTTAGTACTTAAGAGTCTCAAAACTCAAACTTTTCACACTTAAAGCAATTTATTTGCAATTATGTGAAAATTTGAGCCAACTATTAAGCACCAATTACTACAAAGTAATCATGCTCAAAAGTGGTCTAAAATTGCTGAATCATAAAGGAAAGAACCAAACACATAATCATAATTAATATGCCATTAAGATTCAAAGCTTAAAAGATTTAAAATTTTTCACCAAAACAAAAAATCCCTCGAAACAGGCATTTCTAGGCAGAATTTGGCTTTTTCACAACCCCGAAAGGATTAGAATGTTTTAAGAACATCGATTCCACCCAAAATTCACTAGTCTTGGGTGAAAATCTGGGTTCGGGAGCCAAAGTCCTAAATAAAACGAGATTAAAATTAATAAAATTGAGCTACTAATCTAATTAGCAACAATAACCAGAAATTAAATCCATTTTAAACACCTTGAAAATATTAGTTACAAAAATAAATGAGCAAGGCTCCGATACCGCTGTTGGGTTTCGGAAAGTCCGACTTTTCGCGGAACAAAACCCGACCCCAAGACCCGCTCACAATTAATATAACTAAAAGACATAATTAACAAGATAAAAAGAAAAGACAATATTACCCTTGATGAGCGCTTCGCTCGTTTGACGAGCTCTTACTTGGAAAGCTTTGAGTCCCGCACTTGCGTAGACTTCCGACAGAAATCCACCCGCAACTCGACCCGTTCGGTCTCTACTCGGAGTTTAGCCTAGCTAGACAAAAAATAAACTAACTCGAGTTTTAATGAACTTAAAGGTTTTCTCTCTTTGGAGATGCCTTATTGAGCTCAACTCAAGTGGAATTCTCAAATCTCAATACATGGGTATTTATAGAGAATTCCCACCAACATTCCTCTCTCCTATCAATGTGGGAGAGTTGGTAAAAATCACTTTTCATTTTATTTTTAATTCAAAAACAAAAGAAAAAAGGCAAAGCAATAATTAATCAACAAGTGGCAAGCAAGGAGGGAGAGAGTAGGTAAGGACCACAAGGGGGGCGGGGGGACCAAAGCCTTGATCCCCAAGCTTCACCAAACCGCCTCACACTACCCTCACCCGAAGCCACTCACACGGCGCCATGTGGCGCCCGACCTTTGGCACCAAGGCGCACCCAGTTGGCGACTTTGTTGTAGGCTAAGCCTGCCCATGCGTGCGTGTGTGTGCGGGCTGCTGGTCGTAAAGCCTGCCAGCCTGCCGCAACAAGCTACGCTTTGATGCGGGTTTCAAGATGCTGTTGTGCGGGTTGCACTAGCCCGCACATGCGCGCATCAAGACAAGCACATTGTGCGGGCTGCTGGTGCGCCTATATATGTGCGGCTGGTGCTGCTATCACTGCTAGCATGCCATCATGCCATGCCCCTAGCACTCGGTTTTCTCAGGTTTTCCGATGCTAGTGGTATTTTGGTAATTGGTTGATTAATTGGTTTTTACCGTGTTGTCGTGTTATTAATTCGACTCGACTTACGATGCTTGGTCTCGATGCTCCTAGCTCGATATCCAACGTTAATGTTCATAATACTCGAGCGACTTATTAATTCTTTTCGGATTAATTCGTCGTGACGGATCGTTAAATGCATGGGTATGACCCGAAGCGTTCAGTCAAGATTAAGCTTTAATATTAATTATACATTAATTTTACTGATCGGAAGCAGCCTCCAACTAGGCATTCCGATCACTTGACCTCACTGAATAATTAGCTTTTTAATAATTCCGAACCCTCTATCGGAATAATACACTTGTTTGAAGGACATCATTCCTATCACCTAATGTCTTCTCCATCGAATACCGGCCGCCCCTCCCTTCCCCACCCCGACTCCAGCTGCCTTTAACGCCGCCGTTAAGGGTGGTTTGGTTTTTTTTTTTAATATTTGACCAATCACGTGGTAACACGTGTGCAAAAAGAAAAAATCTAACTTACAAATAATAACCCGATTAACCGATTCCTGGTCAATTGGGGGTGATAAAAATTAAAGGGGTACAAAGTTGGGAGTAATAAAAATTAAAAAAATTTATCAAAAATAAAACGACCTTTGGGCATTCTTCCAAAATCAAACAACCTTTGATATACATCTGCTCAAAATAGAACAAAAAACCGGTAACCTGTATAAAAGGTTAAAACCGAACTAACATAGGGAAAATGTAGGTCGTTATCAAATCTTCCCTAGAGCCAAACAAATTTATAAACACTTAACTAACCTATATACGAGTATAGAGGTAAGTCAAGGGTCGAACCCAAAGGAACGGTAATGTTCAAGCACTCTCAATTATGCGCCTAAGCTATGTCGAAGTCAAAGGTAAGAGGTAACACTAACAACTAACAAAACAAACAACCAAACTAATGAAAAACTAGGAGTGGGATTAACAAGTAATCATAACAATTGCAACAACTTGAGAAGATCATGCCAATCAAAGGTTGTGAAGACTAATGATAAGAGCTATAAATTGGAATCAAAGAGCTATCTCCTAATCGTTAAGCTAAGGTTCACTATGAATAACAAACTAAGAGAATCACAATCCAAACCAATCTATAATTGTAATTCCTAAATCAATTGGTCGTGTCATTAGCAATTACAATGCAATCTAGCATAATTCTGAAGGTCTAATCGA
Source organism: Chenopodium album (assembly GCF_948465745.1). Taxonomy (NCBI): domain Eukaryota; kingdom Viridiplantae; phylum Streptophyta; class Magnoliopsida; order Caryophyllales; family Amaranthaceae; genus Chenopodium; species Chenopodium album. The sequence continues at coordinate 35,453,320 of NC_137851.1, read as the reverse complement.
ATTACACACATGCAAACCTTCATTAATCACTTTTATCTCAACAATCAATCAACACAATTACCAAATTAATCACAATCAATCAATCATACAAGTTTCACCCAATTCCTAGCCAAACAACTACTTAAGAATCATCATCTATCAACAATCAACTAAAGAAATCAAGAATCAACAAAATATCAAGAACAATTCATTAATCAAGAATCAAACATTAAAATTAAACCAAATAAACATGAAATTAAACAAAGCAATAAGATGAGATAGAGTGAGAAATGCTCATTGATTGATTTAGAAGATCTTCAATACAATTATCACCATTGAAACTTCAATCTCTCAAACCACCATTGAAATCCCTTACTTTCTCTCTCTAAACTACTCCTAAACTATCCCTAAAACTAGAGAGAGAAGCTCTTAATCTAAGCTAAGATATGAATTCTAATTCTAATTCTACTTGTCCTCTCTCTAACCCAAAAATGGGTATTTATATTTACAAGGATAAAAGAAAATAAAAGAGAAAAGGAAAATAAAAGAAAAGGAAAAGAAATGAAAAATGAAATAAAAATAAAATAAGAAAACAAAAGTAAAAGAAAATAAAATGGAAAAAGAAATAAAATCAAAAGAAATTAAAGAAACCCACGCAAAGCTGAAGTCAGTGGACTTGGTTTAGCTTCATTTAATTGGGAAATTATCCCATGCTTCTCACATCCAAAATTACGCACCATCACAGCCCTTTGATCAGGAAGCTCCATCAAAATCAATGGCTCAAATCAAACCCATTGATGCGTGCGCACAGCTGGGCTTTCACACACGCACCATATCCATGGTTGCTAGCTCTAGCTGCGGGATGTTGGGGTGTGCACGCATAAAAGGGTCTTCGCGTGCGCTGGTGCGCACCATTTTCATGGCTGCTAGCTGCGGGATGCGGAGGTAGAAGGTGGTGCAAAGGTGGTGGTTATAAGGGGCAGCAGCTCGGTGATGTAGGGGTTGCGTTTGGAGGTGAAATGTGGTTGGTAGTGGAGGAAATTGGTGGCTGGTTTGGTGATTATTACGGGAGCAGGGGAGCTGGTGTTACGGCCAGTTAGAGGTGTCTGAGGTGGCTGCTTTTGGAGCTGAACTGGTGGCTTGTATAGTGGCGCAATAAGGGTGGTTAGGCGTGGCTGCAATGAGGTGCGAAGGTGGTGGAGATTGGAGGTAAGTGCGGCTGTTTTGGGGGTGAGAAAGGTGATGAATTGGTGGCTGTTTTGGGGATGAGAAAGGTGGTGCAATTGGTGCTGCGGGGCTGCTATTTGGTGGCTGATATAAGGCTAAATTGGTGGCAGGTTTGGTGCGTAGGGGGAAGCAGGGGAAGTGACTTGAGGTTGAGGTTGTTGGTACGGCTCGTCTGCACTCCCGAGCATCCCTATCATCGGTGCACTCGAGGTGATGCTTGCGAGGAGGGCAGCCTTCTAAATGTGCAACTTCACTTGATTATTCACCTACAAAACACAATTAAAACCAAGGAGAAAATGAAGTAAAATGAACTCAAAATTAACAAACAAAATTAAAAGAAATAAAATGAAAATGAAAAGAATAAAAGAATAAAAGAAATCAAAATAAAATAAAACAAAGGAAAGAAAAATGAAATGAATTATGAAAATAAAATAAAATAAAATAAAAACTAAATCTATAAAATCTATAATAAAAGAAAAGCAACAAAAAGAAAACAAATAAAAGAGAAAATACTAGAAAAACCATTAAAACACAAAACAAGATAGAAAAGCGAAATAAAGAGAAAATGCATAAACTAAGCGTTTATTTAGAAAGAAAGCTATGAAAATAAGGTAAAAACAAGATAAATACTCATCAAATGAGTACCATAAATGACACTCATCACGAACACGTGTTGCATTTTGATTGGTTAGTTTTTTTATTTTTATTTTTAACATTTTTTTTTGAAAAAATGATTTTAATTAAAAAAAATTATAAAAATTCTCTCTCCTCCCCTCCCCTTCCCTGACAGTCTATGACAAATCAAGGTCGTCATCATCGCTTGCCACCACCACGCAACCTCACATGCCAACTACTGGTAACGCTCCTCTCCGTGACTTCGCCGCCGGAAAACCCTTCTCGATGTCTCCCCTTCGTCTTGTTCTCCTTAACCATTCTTAGAATAACATAATTCCTTCAATACCCAAATCATCTTTTTTTTTTCTTGTCCAATTCCACTGCTACCCATTGAAGGAATTATGTCTTCAATAAGTGCAATTACTAGATATATCAAGGATCACTATTATGGAGATAATCAATTCATTCTATTGGGTCGTCATTTTCTGGTGCTAGATATGGAAAATGATCTTTGGGCTAAACAACAAGGGTATTTGGGTTAAACAAGTAACAGGCCCATTAATGGGCCTCATGAGATGTGACATACCATATGGAGTGTTAGGCTAGAGTAGTTTTATTAGGACAAGGTATTTGGGCTTGACATGGACTCTTATTTAGAGATATAAACTATAAATAAGATCCATGCCTAAGGTTGAAATAACAATTAACATTCAGTGAATTGTAACTCAAGGCAACCAAGTCCCAAAACCTTGTCTCTCTCTCTCACTCACGGTCCCTCCTTTATCTCTCCCTATCCGTGCAGCCGTCCACCTCCTTGGTGGCGCGTGGTGTTCGTGGTGGTGGATCGTGGTTAGTTCATGTCTCTCTTCTCCATTGAAGGTTGATTGAAGTGTTCAATCCCAACTAAATAGCATTAGTGGATGTTTGATCTGTGCCCGTGGACTAAGTAGAGGGATCACACTTGGGGTTCTTCATCTCCCGTTGTTCTTGCTCGATTACACGTGCAAACACGCTTCAAAGGTACAATTATATGTTATTTATGTTTTTTGCATTAATCTTAGTGTTTAGATGCTTATGAATATGATTCATGCAATTCCGCTTAGAGTATCTAAAGTACTACAGTGGTATTAGTTAGCCTTTTCATGTACACATATTGAATTATTAATTCTTTGAATGTCCACAATTTTTATTCAATTAGGAGGGAGTATAATATAATTATGGGTCAATTATTATTTTAAATGTGATTTAACATATGGAATAATTTAATTTGCTCAAAATTAGCCATTGAAAGGTCCGAATTTTTGCCTTAAAAAGTTCGAATAATTCGAACCCCTAAACCCTAAGTTCGATAATTCGAAACCCTAAAACCCCTAAATTTTGATATTTGTGTTTTGGTTTTGATTTAATTTGATTGCTATGTGATTCATGAATTTAATATATTTGATTTCATGTTAAATTATGAATTTTTCATGATCAAATTATTTAAATTAAGAGTTAAATTGAATTGGGGATTAATTTCATGACGAACCCTAATTTTAAGATTGAATATGATTTAATTTTAAGATTAATTGAACCACATTAAGTTAATTTAATTTTTTTTAACAAAAACAGTTGTTTTAATTTAAATTAAAAAAAAGGGAAAAAAAGGATTTTTTTGTGCAGCAGCCGCGATTGGTGGTCCAGGAGGGAGGGCAGGGCGAGGCAGCTGGTTCGGGCAGCAGTGGCAGCAACAGCAGCCGTGTGCAACAGTTGCGCGCACTGCTTCTGCTGCCTTGCGTTGCTGCTATGCAGCGTACACTAGCACGGTGTACGGCCACCATGGCCGGCTTCAGCTGGCCACACCACGGTGGCTGATGTGTATTTCAAAAAAAAATATATATTTAATTTTAATAAAAAATTAGATTTTAAAATAAAAGATAAGCCAAATTTTGGAAAAGATAATTGTCAAAATTAAAGTTGTTAATTTTGATAAGTTTGGATAATTTTTGGGCAAAAGATTCAATATGGATAATAATTGATTAAATAATGAGATTATCCCATAATTATTTTATGATATAATTGATTTAAAATATTGTGATTGGCTGGGCAATTAGGATAGAATCTCTTAAATTATTTAGGATAATCATGGAAAATAAATATGATTGATCTTCCATAATTATAATAAGATTTGATTCTATCTCATACCTAAAATGGAATATATGATATTTTATGATTGGTAATGAATAATATATGATATTATCTAATTGCAGTAATTTAATTAAAATATGAGATATTTAGATGCCATGATTCCTAAATTGTGAACATTCGATGTTGTACTTTAGGAAAGCATGATGAGGGATTTATTATATGGAAGTTTATAATACATGATGTTATTTATTTATTGCTATATATAAACTAGTATGGCCCATAGATTTTAAATACGATCTACGCATCGTGTCGTATTTTTGTAATCTAAATACGGTCTGCGTACCGTTAAGTATTTATTTTATTTTATTTTATTTAAGTAGTAGATAGAATAGAATATTATTACAGGTTGTAGTTAATCCAAGAAGCCAATGGAATGAAGGCCCAAAGAAGCTAGATGGATGAGATCCATGAAGGTTCAAGTGGGAGTTTTGCTTTATTAGTTTTCATGGGATTAAGGGGTCATACTATGTCATTTTATTTATGCATTAGTAGATTATGCATGTTAGATTTTATTGATTCTTGTGATGATGTGCTAGAATTCACTAAATAATCACAACATAATAAATCTAGGTCCCGGTAATATTGAGGTTGCTTTCCAATTAGATACCCAACAATCCTTCGATCGTAAGTGATGGGTTGGCCTCAGCAAAGTGTCACTTGTTATCTTTAGTAATTTGGGGTAGTTCACGTTCTACATATTTAATTGGTTATACTCAACAAGATTACCTAAAGAGTTTTAAACCTTGAAGCAAAGGGTAGTAATTAAACATGTGATGGTTTTAGTATTCAACCAAGAGTTACAAGAGTTGTAATCACTAAAGAGTTTACTAACCTTGAAAATGTAATGCTTGATGGTAGGGCCTCGGTCCGGTTAAATATTACACAAATAAAGGATCTTGGAATCATTTAATTCAATTGGGATCAATTAATATTGAATAAAATGTTTTAAAGTTACCAATTTAATTCGCTTATGGTACTTTAAATTTATTAAACATAATTATTGAACTTTGCCTCGGTTTTGATTTTTGTTTGTAGATGAATAGCTTTAATGACAACACTAATTTGCCGACCAAACTTAAAACAAGGCTAAATCTCAGAAACTTTAGGGAATGGGAAGAAGAGTTAAGAAGTGTTCTTAAGAGCCACAAGCTCGAGGCTCGACTATATATTCCCATTGAAAGTAGATTCACAGTGGGTTTCACTCCAGATAGGCATGCGAAAGATGTTTCGGATGCAGAGAAAATCAAGAATCTCATATTGGCATCTATTCCAACTTGTTGGAAGAGAAGGTTCAAGGATTATGAGTTAACCCATCTACGAGAATGTCTACGTGCCATCTGTCGAGGCATTGGAGCATTAGGAAGTGGAGGCATCAACGATCAAAATGTTAGAGAGTTCGTTAATTCGATCACTCAAATATACTACTCCTGGACTGGCAGTGTAAGGTTTGAGACTTACAATATCATTGTAAGATAATGGCTAAGAAACTCACTCTTGATCAGTTAGTTAAGAATCATGCATGTAAAGTAACTAATTGATTTACTCAATCGGATGGACATCTTAGGAAGACCGTTTGATGATGACTTTGCACATTACACTATTCTGTTTTCACTCAATGATGGATTTGATCTCGTTAAGCTAATTTATGATGATGACGGCTCAACAGTGATGATTGTCAATCTATTGATCAACCATATAGAGGAGTACTTGAAAAAGGAAGGAAGCCAATGCTTCTATTGCGGTAGGTGGTCTTTCCACTTACCAAGTTGTCCCCATAACACACTAGTGAAAACGGAAGGAAAAGAGTTACCTGATGTTTTTGTTGTAGAAATTAACCTTACTTCCTCTTCCGCATGGGTATTCGATACCGGTTGTGGTGCTCACATTGTTAATCAAATGCAGGGCTTAAGAGTGAGTAGAAGGCTAGCTAAAGGGGAGATAATGCTTTGAGTAGGAAATGGAGCAACTGTTGCTGCAGTTGCTATTGGAATCTATGAACTCAAGCTCCTATCTGGACTCGTTTTGGTGCGTAATAACTATTATTATGTTCCTGCGATTACTAAAAACATTATTTTAGTTCCTGTTTTAGATACTGATGGTTTTTTGTTTGAAATTAAAGACAAGTGTTGTTTTATTTCAAGGGAAAATATGTTATATGCTAGTGCTAAATTGGTTAATGGTTTATATGTATTAGATTATACGACCCATGTCTAAAACATAGATCATAAAAAGCAAAGAACAGATGGTTCAAACCTGACTTACCTATGGCATTGTAGACTAGGTCATATTAACCAAACGCGCCTCCAGAAATTACATAAGGATGAACTCTTTTCATCATTTGATTATGAATCATTTGAAAACTGTGATCATGCTTGCTTGGTAAAATGATCAAGTCACCCTTTACGGGAATAGGTGTAAGAGCCAGTGACCTTTTGGGACTCATACATACAGATGTGTGTGGACTAATGAGTTTAAAAGCTAGGGGTGGATTTAGTTACTTCATTACTTTCACTGATGATTTAAGTAGATTTGGTTAGATTTACTTAATGAAAGTTCAAGGAATTTTAAAATGAAGTACAAAATCAACTTGGGAAAAAAATTAAGGCACTAAGATCTGATCATGGTGGTGAATATTTAACCTAAGAATTTGATGATCATCAGATTAATTGTGGAATAATTTCACAATTAACTCCTCTAAGAACACCACAATTAAATGATGTGTCAGAAAGGAGGAATCGAACCTTGCTAGACATGGTTCGATCCATGATGAGCTTTACTAATCTTCACATATCATTCTGGGGATATGCATTGGAAGCAGCTGCAAAAGTACTAAACAGAAGCCCGTCTAAAGTAGTAGAAAAGACTCCATATGAGATGTGGAATGGAAGAGCTCCAAATTTGTCTTTTCTTAAGATTTGGGGATGGAAGCCTTTGTAAAACGTTTACAAGGCGATAAGCTAGGCCCTAAATTAGACAAATGTTTCTTCGTAGGTTATCCTAAGCAAACAAGAGGGTATTACTTCTACAATCGTTCAGATAACAAAGTGTTTGTTGCTCGCGATGGTGTCTTTATAGAAAAGGAATTTCTTCCTAAAAAGCCAAGTGGGAGTAAAGTGGTTCTCGAAGAAATTCGAGACGAGCAACAAATGGATGTGGATAACACCACATCAGAGGCGGCGGCGCATGAGTTAACTAATTTGACAAATCATGTGCCGGAGCAAGCTAATTCAACTAGCGGGACTCTTATCGTCCCACTTGAATCTAATTCTTGCGAAAATCTTCAAAGAGTTAAAGAGAATATTTCTATTGTTGCTCCTACCCCACGTAGGTCTGCTAGAATCAGAAATAAAAAGTTTGTTGAGGTTCTGCTAACTGAGGATTCTAAAATCTTCTTATTGGAGAATGAGGAATCTAAAACCTACAAGCAGTCTATGGCAAGCCCCAACTTAGAGAAATGGCTTGAGGCCATGAAGGCCAAAATGGAATCGATGTGTGAAAATGCTTTGTGGACCCTGGTAGATTTGCCTAATGGGGTAAAACCTACTGGTTGCAAGTGGGTCTACAAGATTAAAACAGACAAGGATGGAAATGCCTACATCCACAAAGCAAGATTGGTTGCAAAAGGGTACAGACAGATTCATGGTATTGAGTATAATGAAACCTTTTCCTCAGTAGCTATGGTTAAGTCCATTCGGATTCTTCTAGAAATTGCTGCATTTTTCAATTACGAAATTTGGCAGATGGATGTCAAAACCGCCTTCCTGAATGGGTTCTTGACGGAGGAAGTGTATATGACATAACCTGAGGGTTTTGAGGATTCAGAAAATCCTGGAAGGGCATGCAAACTTCAGAAATCTATTTATGGATTGAAGCAAGCATCAAGGAGTTGGATCCTTCGTTTCGATGAGGCAATCAAACAGTTTTATTTTCTCAAGAGCGAAGAAGAACCTTGTGTATACAAGAAGTCTAGTGGGAGCAGCGTAATTTTCTTAGTTTTGTATGTAGATGACATACTACTCATAGGAAATGACATACCAATGCTCGAGTCAGTCAAGGAATGGTTGAGGAGTTGTTTCTCCATGAAAGACTTGGGTGACATTGAGTACATTTTGGGAATCAAGATCCATCGAGACATGTCACGAAGGATGATTGGAATAAGTCAAGAGACTTATATTGATAAGGTTCTTGACAGGTTTTCGATGAAAGACTCTAAGAGAGGAATTCTCCCCATATCTCAAGGCATTACGCTCAGTAAATCTCAGTGCCCTAAAACGCCAGAAGAGATCAGACGTATTGTTTATAAACCTTATGCTTCTATAATAGGGTCAATCATGTATGCAAGGATTTGTACAAGGCCAGATGTTGCATATGCTCTAATTATGTGTATAAGGTTTCAGGAAAATCTAGGTGAAGCACACTAGACAGCTGCCAAGAACATCCTTAAGTACTTGAGAAGGACTAAAGGAATGTTTCTAGTATATGGCGGCAAGGATAAGTTGGTTGTCAAGGGCTATACGGATGCGAGTTTCCAAACGGACAGAGATGATTTCAAATCCCATTCAGGGTACATTTTCTGTCTGAATGGAGGAGCAGTGAGCTGGAAGAGTTCAAAGCAAAGCACTATCACAAACACTACGACATAATTAGAGTATTTGGCTGTAGTTGAAGCAGCTAAGGAAGTAGTTTGGATTAAGAAGTTCCTCACAGAGCTAGACATTGTACCAAGTGCTAAAAAAGGAATTGAGTTGTATTGTGACAATAATGGCACCATTTCTCAATCAAAGGAGCCAAGGTCACACTTCAAATCCAATCATGTTGAGAGGAAGTATAACCTCATTCGAGAGATCGTTTGCAGAGGAGATGTCAAGGTATGAAAAGTTTATACGGATGAGAACATCACTGATCCACTTACTAAACCCCTTTCACATCCCAAGCATGAGGGTCATGCTAGAGCTACTGGATTGAAGCTAGTGATGTAATTTAAGTTGTATTTGTTTTTGAGAAAAACTTATTACATATCTCTTATTTAATTATGGATTTAATGTTAAATAAAATGTCTAAAATAATTATGGATTGATGGGCTCATTAGGTTGATGACCTTATGAATGAAACCCCACAGGTGAACAGAATCCATATATTATTTAAGTTCCTAGTTCGGAATCATTAAAGTGGACATAAATGATTTCAACAAATGGACTAGCATGTATGATTGATTGGATAGCACAGTTTCATGGGCTATAGGGGCATAGTGATGCTCGGTCAATCACATGGATATGCATGAATGATGCATGATCGAACTATAGACCTACTTTGAAGTTCAAGTATAGAGCTTCCAGATATATTAGTGGATTCCTTTGACATAAGTGGAACATTGATTCCATTCAATGATTGGCTTAACTATGGTACATTCAAACGTTATGCCGTAAAAGAGGGCTATAAAGGATGTTTCTCGATTACTTCATGAATTGAGTGGGAGCTTTGGTTGCCACAAGATTGGATTGAGTCTACCAATTAATTAGGAATATGTCTTCACCCCTTGAAGTGGGAGAATTCAGAAAAATGCATGGCAGTGCTCAAATGAATTACATAGCAATCATTTGTTTTATAATTCTAACTCAGATTCCTTAAAAGATTTTTAGATTAATGATCTCGACATGAGATGCAATCTTATTATCAAATCAACGCACATTGACTTAAGGAATTTGAATATTGCGCACTTGTATCAGACAAGTAGGAGATTGAAGGATTATGTATTCGATAAGTGCAATTACTAGATATCTCAAGGATCACTATTGTGGTGATAATCAGTTCATTCTATAGGGTCTTCATTGTTTGGTGCTAGATATGGCAAATGATCTTTGGGCTAGTTAAATAGTCCAAAGCATAATAGAATGGATCCTGTGAGGTCACACAACAAGGGTATTGGGTTAAACAAGTAAGAGGCCCATTAATGGGCCTCATGAGATCATGAAATACCATATGGAGTATTGGACTAGAGTAGTTTGATTAGGATAAGGTATTTGGGCTAGACATGGACTCTTATTTAGAGATATGATTTATAAATAAGATCCATGACTAAGTTTGAAATAACAATTAACATTCAGTGAATTGTGACTAAAGGCAACCAAGTACCAAAACCCTAATCTCTCTCTCTCACTCACAGCCCCTCCTCTCAATCCCCCTATCTGTACGGCCGACCACCTCCTTGGTGGCCCGTCGTGTTCATGGTGGTGGATCGTGGTTAGTTCGTGTATCTCTTCTCCGTTGAAGGTTGATTGAAGAGTTAAATCACAACTAACTAGCATTAGTGGAGGTTTGATCTGTGCCCGTGGACTAAGTAGAGGAATCACACTTGGGGTTATTTATCTCCCGTTGTTCTTGCTCGGTTGCACGGGGAATCATGCTTCAAAGGTAAAATTATATGTTCTTTATGTATTGTGCATTGATCTTAGTGTTTAGATGCTTATGAATATGATTCATGCAATTCCGCTTAGAGTATCTAAAGTCCTACACCCATCTCCCTAAACCTCCGTCTCTAACCGAAATTGTCTCGTGTGTTCTTTGATTGCCCTGTATATTTATCTAGTTCGAGTGCTTAATCTGATAATATTGTTGAAAAAGGAGGGTAAAAAGGGGTTGGAAATTGTCGCAAATATTGTCGGATTCTACTGTTTAGCTTGGGGGGGGGGGGGGGAAGGAGTGGGGACGGTGTCGCATGGAGTGGGGAAAAGGGAGGGTGATTGGCGAGGGAAGGAATCTGGGTTGGGGGCTGCCGGGGATATGGGTTGTTCATGGGGTAAGGGTGTCGTACTACTGTTAGGTGGATTTTTTTAAAAAAAAATTATATTCAATTTATTAAATTGAAGAATGTAAAAATTAAAAAAAAAATATCAGTCGCATTGTGACACGTGTCACCTGCAGCCTATTATAAACAGGTTTCTAACCGGTCATGTTCTATTTTTAGCCAATGTATGTCAAAGGTCGTATTATTTAAGAATAATTAAAAGGTTGTTTTATTTTTGGAAGACCGCCCAAAGGTTGTTTTAATTTCGACAAATTTTCTTAAAAAATAAATTGAAGTTCGGATTAAAATTGGTTGAGGGAGAGAAGTTGGGATTAATTCACGTTTTGGGCCTCAAAAAAAAAAAAAAAATTCACGTTTTGACTTTATGCGCTATGTAAATATGAAGTAACTTATTTTTACTTCATTTTATGATTAAGAAAAAAAAATATTATATGTGGAGATCTTATAAGATATATCATAATATCCATTTTCAAATACATCTTCTGTCTCAAAATAACTGATACGAAACGAATGAAGTTTTTTTGCTCATTTTCTTAGCATGTAGAGTTTTAAGCCTTCTACCTCGTATCCTACGTTTTTATGCTCAAATCCCATTTTTGTTACTTTTTTTCTTTTTTTTAATAATCCCACATAATTCAACGGATCTTTACCTCCGACAACATTCAAATCCAACTTGTGTTCTATACTTGGTTTATATTAGGTGATCTAATTCTCCCAACAATAGTTTCTACATATGGCAAGTGTAACACCCTAAAAGTTCCTTTCCTTTAAAATACCTATTTTTGAATCAAATGAAAGTCAAACACATTATTGAGGGTTGCGTTGACTTCCGTTGACTTCTCTCTCTAAGCGATTTCCATGGCGATTTAAGCTAGGTCGGGATCTTCATCTGGCTTCTTCTCCACCGTGCCTCGCAAGAAAAAGCAGTCCACACCTCTCCCGTAACCTACTGTGCATCCTCTATTTGAAAAGATCCTGGATAATTTGAGAAGATCTTGGGTTTCTTTGAATATTGAACTTATTGCCGAAGATGGAGAATTGGTCACTCCTCCTCCTCACTTGGTGCATCCATCTACTAGTATGATATCCAGGGAGGATCTGAGAAAGCTTGAAAGCTTCCATAGACGATCGATTGCTCAGATTCAAGCTCAATCCAATGAAAGAATACCTAGGGTTTCTGCGGGTACTATTTCATTGAATTCTGAGCAAATCGAAGCTCTGAAACTCTTTCTGCTGCTGCTAATGAGGCATCTAAGGGTTCTGGTGATGATAATCAAGCTCCTGAAGTTCCTACTGATGATTGGAAGGGTCTTTTCAAGGGGAAGCTTAATGCAAAAGGGGTTGCTCTGTCCATTGTTGCTCTGCTGATTAGAGATGGCAAATCGATTGCAAAGCTGAATGCAGCAGAACTTCTAGAAGGAAATAAAAAAATGGGGTAACGCACTTATCTTCTATGTTATTGGCTACTCTCCTACTATTTCTGTTATTCATAAATTTATTGCTAATAACCAGAATAATATAGCTAAACCAAAAATATTTTGGCAAGATGAGGGCTACTTTATAATGAATTTGAAATCTGATGCTGATAAGAATGTTGTCTTATGTTCTGGACCTCACATGTTCTTTGGCAAACCAGCCATTGTTAAGGCTTGGAATGAAAAATTTGATTTTAATGCTGAAATTTTTAGAACCATTCCTTTATGGGTTAAATTACCTAATCTGCCTTTAAATTGCTTGGGGTCTGATACTTTAAGTCGAATTGGTGGCTTGATTGGAGTCCCAGTCTGTGCTGATGAATGTACCTCTAGGCAGCTCAGGGTTTCTTTTACTAGGCTTCTCAATGAAGTTGATGTGACTAAACCCCTACCAAGTTCTATCTGGGTTGAGAGCCCTGCTGGTGAATTGATTGAGCTTAAAATTCAATTTGAATGGACTCCAGCATTTTGTAAAAAGTGCAACAAGGTGGGCCATGACTGTGCTACACCTAAGAAGGTTACTTAAGAGAAGAAAGTCAATGCTGGCACTCAAGCTCAGGTGAAGAAAGTCTGGGTGCCTAAACAGACCACCACTGCTACTGTTCCTAAAGCTTCTGAACCTATTAAAGAGACTCTAGCTCCTCAGATTCAGAAACCTGATGAATGACATGTGGTTGGAAAGAAGTATAAGAAAAAGCTAACATGCAAATTTCTTTCACTGTCTCCAGTTCTAATGCTTAATTACCTTTGATTAATGAGACAAATGATGTTGTTGATATTAACCCTAAGACTACAGATCCTATCAAGGGTGATGGTAATCCCTCTTTGGAGCCATGTTAGTCTTATCCCGGAATGGTAGGGGTCTAAATGACCATAACAAGGTAGCTGATGTTAAAAAGCTACTTTCTGACAATAAGTGTGATTGTATTGCTTTACTTGAAACTAAAGTTAAGAAGAAGAAGTTTATTTCTATTTAGAGGAAATTTGGTAGCTCTTGGTCTTGGCATATCAACTATTCTAGCTCTCCTAGAGGCAGAATCTGGATGGGGTGGAAGGCTGATTGCATTAATCTTGATGTCCTGATCTCTTCTGAACAGCTGGTCCATTGTTTATTGAGTTCAAAAGATCTTCAGGTTCAGATTCTGGTTACTGTTGTGTATGGATTACACTTTATTCATTATAGACAACCTTTATGGGCTGGTCTTAGAGGCATCAATACTAATAACCTTCCTTGGTTATGTATTGGTGATTTCAACTCTGTTTTGAATTCTGAAGACTGGTTGAATGGTAATGTTGTTACTGATTATGAGATAAGGGATTTCTAGAATCGCATTGATGATCTGTCTCTTACTGAAATTAAAAGCAAGGGTGCTTTCTTTTCTTGGTGTAATAAGGCTCAATCTAGGCCCAGAACTTATACCAGAATAGATAGAGGAATGGTTAATCAAGATTGGCTGGATGCTTATGGGCATGTGGAAGCTGTCTATCTCCCTCCTTCTCTCTCTGATCATAGTCCCATCCTTGTTTTTTTTCCAGTACCTTCTTGGCAAGGGCAGGCCTTTTAGATTTTTAAATTGTCTGGTTGACCATAAGGATTTCATAGAAACAATTAATATAGCTTGGCAGACTCCTGTTTCTAATTCTGCTATGTTTGTTATCTAGAATAAGCTGAAGTTGGTCAAACAGAATTTGAAATCTTTAAACACTCAGAAATTTGGTGATATTGCTGTAAAGGTAAAAACTGCCCAAGCTCATCTACACTCCATTCAGAATCTAATATCTGAGGATTCGGACAACTCTGATCTACTTGCTGAGGAAATTGATGCTATTCAGAATGTTAAGCATTGGATTAATATTCAAGAGAGTATCTATAAGGAAAAATCCAGAGTTAACTAGGTTAAACTTGGAGATGGTTATAATCACTACTTTTTCTTTGTCATGAAGCAAAGACAGAATAGAGCCAGAATTGATTCTATTTATTCAAATAGTGGTGATTTATTGAAGACTCCTGCTGCTATTGAGAATGAGATTCTCACCTTCTATAACAATCTGCTTGGCTCTAGAGCTTCCTCTATTCCTGGTATTGATCTCACTACTATGAGAAAGGGTAGACAGCTCTCTTGGAATGCTCAGCAAGCTATTGTTGCTCCTGTGACAATCTCAGAGGTAGACTTGGCCATTAAAAGTATTGACAGATCTAAAGCCCTTGGTATTGATGGCTTTAACTCCTTCTTCTTCAGGAATACCTGGGAGACTATTATGAGTGATGTCTATAAGGAGGTTTTGGAATTCTTTGATTCTTCTTCTATGCTGAGGGAATAGAACTGTATAACTGTGACTCTTGTCCCCAAAGTTCAGAACCCTACTTTTCTTAAAGATTTCAGGCCTATAGCATGCTGCACAGTCTTGTATAAGATTATTTCTAAAATTCTGACTGCTAGATTGGCTGAAATTTTACGTGAAATTGTTGACGATGCACAAGCTGGCTTCATCCCTGGTAAGCATATAGGAGACAATATTCTCCTAGCCATTGAGCTTATTAAGGGTTATGGTAAGAAATTCCTTTCTCCCAGGTGCATGTTAAAAAGTGATCTCAAAAAGGCTTATGATTCTATTAAGTGGTGTTTTCTCAAGAGTGTGATGGCTGAGCTTGGCTTTCCTTCTCAATTTATTACCTGGATTATGAGCTGCTTGAATTTTGTGTCCTTTTCAATCTTGATTAATGGTATTCCTTCTAAACCTTTCTTTGCTAAGAAGGGGTTAAGGCAGGTAGATCCTATGTCTCCCTTCCTTTTTGCAATTAGAATGGAATATTTATCAAGATGCTTGTCTGAGTTAAATTTGGAGCCAGATTTTAACTATCATCCTAGATGTGAGAAGCTCCAATTAACTCACCTAATGTTTGCTAATGATCTCTTGATGTTTTCAAGAGCTGATACTATCTCTGTCACCCTGCTTTTTAAAGCTTTCACTAAATTCTCTCAAGCTTCTGGCCTCTCTGCTAACTTGGACAAGAGTGAAGTGTATTTTGGTGGCATTGCTAAAACTGATCAAGCTGCTTTAAGGAGTCTTTTAGGGATGGCTCAAGGTTCTATTCCTTTTAGATACCTTGGTGTCCCTCTATCTTCTAAAAAGCTTGCTATTGCTCAATGTAAGCCTTTGATTAATAAGATAACTGCTAGAATTCAAGGTTGAGCTGTCAGACTGTTGTCCTATGGTTGGAAAGTTGCAGTTGGTCAAAAGTACTTTGTTTGGTATCCAGACTTATTGGGCTCAAATTTTTGTCCTTCCTAAGAAAATTTTGAAAGATATTGAGGCAAAATTCAGAGCTTTCCTATGAACAGGACAAGCTAACCCTTCTAGAAAGTCTCTTATTGCTTGGTCTCAAGTCTACCTCCCTAAAGTTAGTGGTGGGTGGAACATGATTTCTCTGCTTGAATGGAATAAAGATGCTATAACCAGATTGCTTTGGGATTTTGCTCACAAAGCTGATAACCTCTAGGTTAAGTGGGTTCACATATACTATTTCAAAAGTAGAAAATGGTGGAGTATGCCTGCTCCTAAGAAAGGCTCTTGGGTGTTGAAGAAAATTCTTGATTGTAGGAGTATTATTGATAATGTTGGAGGATGGGATATTGTTCAGTATCATGGAAAAGTTTAGACCAAGAAAGCCTACCAACTCCTAACTGTGCAAGCTCCTAAAATAGAATGGAGAAGGATTATTTGCAATAATTTAGTTTCCCAAAATCTCTGTTCATTATCTGGCTTGATGTCTTGAATAGGTTGGTTATTAAGGACATGTTGCAATCATGGCATATTAACTGTGATCCTGTTTGTTTTCTGTGTGCCCAAAACCAGGAAACTGTTCAACATCTATTTTTTACTGTAACTTTTCTAGAGATGTTTGGAGTGCTATTTTAAAGTTGCTGAAATTTACCAGGAATATCTTACCCTTTGATGATGAAATCAAGTGGGTTACTAGCATGTGCAGGAAAGCTAGGCCTAGAAATGCTCTTATCTTCACAGGGAGCTGTAAGTCTTCATTCCAAGTGTTTAGAGATGTAATTTTTAATGTTGCTTGTAGGTGTCCTGTTAGTGATAGGCAGCTGCTTATTTTGTAACTTTTGTTATCTTGAGATCTTTGTTTCTGTTTGGTCTTGGTTCTTTTCCTGAGCCTGAATCCAGCTTTCCTGTTTTGGTTTTGTGTTTGCTGCCTTGCTGTCTAGTCCTTCTGTGAGGCTTGTCCTGCAATTGAATCTAGGGAAGTCTTTCGTTTTTGGTGTTTTCTTGTTCCTGTCTTCTGGCACCCTTCATAGAAGGTGGCTTGAAGTTGGGGACAAGGTCTGGTCCTTTTCCTTGGTGAACCCTTCCTATAAGGTGCACTATAGGATTTAGGATTAGTATGGAGGTTGGTTGCCTGTTTTCAAGCTTGTGTAGTTTGGGGTTACAACTTAGCTTGTGTAAGTTGTAATTTTGTTTCCTTTTGGTAATAAAATTTCTACTTACCAAAAAAAAAATACGAATTCGGAAATTTTAAGACGTTATTGCCACCATGAAAATAGCTAAGGCAACTATCAAAGACACATAGCGGAAAACTATCCTTAAAAACCATTCAAAACAAGTCAACTTAAAAAGTCAAACCAAACGAAAGTAAAGTCAAACCAAAGTCAAACAAAGTCAACCTACACGTTGGAACCATTGTAGGCCCTTAGGAAAACCGAATTAAATATTTAAAACCTTTGCGTTAGTCTCACAAGAAAAATATATGATAATCAAAGCAATAAACCACGTCATATTCTTATGGAAACTAAACATAATTCGCTCTTCACTCTTGCCCATCATGAATATGCTTCATCACCTAAAATGCTTCTCTACACTTTGTCCCCACTACTCTTCATTAGAAATGGGTCATCGTAGGACCAAGATAAAGACAAGGTCAAACAACATACAACACATAATCAACCATGCTGAGTTCATAAGCGTAAACTTTACATACTAACATGCTTTAATCCTATCAACACACAACTTACCTTGATGCACCTGTTTACAAGCACACAACACAACCAACCAACAAATAAATAAATAAATTTCTTGTTTAATTTAATTATGAATCGAACGGGTTTCCCACCAAATCCCTTCCCCAAATAAATTGAGGTAAACTACACCGGAGCTAATAGGGTAGACAAATGTCACATGAAATGACGGACGTCCTGTGCACAATAATAACAAAAGGAACATCAGCGTCCTGTAATCCCAGTAGATGTTATGATCAAATATAAAGTTACATAACACCCCCACATGTTCTTATTGAAGGTATATACATTCCAAGAGTTTTGGTGCGTAATCTCTTTAACTTTATGTTGTTTATATATTTATTTTAGACTTGGTGATGACTCTTAAACTATAACACAATCAATCATAATAAATCATTCAAGCAATCAAACATACTCCCTCTGTGTTTTAATAAGTGTTACACTTATCGAATCCGGCCGTGTTTTAATACGTGTTACACTTCCTTTTTTGGCATAAAGTTGTATTTAAATATTATATCTCTCTCCTCTCATGGTTCCCACCCAAACCCACTACTACTTTTTTTATTATATCTTTCCCCTCACATTCATTACTTTTCAATAAACTATTAACCCCACTATCTTTCTTTTACAATTTTTTAATACTCCAACTACCCACTCACCTCTTATTTTATTTAAGTCAATTAAATTGCCTAAAACTATGTATCGATCAAACTGTAACACTTATTAAAACACGGAGGGAGTACCAATTTAATTCTTGAACAATTAGTGACCACATAAAGTTTATGTTGAACCCTTTTTAAAATACCTCGGCGTTAAATAACACCGTAAGTGCATAAAGCACCGCAAATCTTATCCCTAGGGGTTTAGAACACCTTAAGTGCACATAGGCACCACATTATATTTTATTCATGTGTACTAAGACACTTAATAGCTCAATTCCCATGCTTAAAGCATCAATAAAAATTATATGAACTACAAAAAAAATCCCTCTTTATATTCTAAACCAAATTAAACATATAGTTTAATTAAACATGCTCTCAATCATGCTAATAATAAAAGTGTAGTTCATATTCAACATGCCAACATGATTAATTCCAAACATCAATCCATAAATAATTCATACATCATAAATCAATCACTAACATCAATCCAATCACCAATTCCAATCTATACCTATCATAAGCCTAGCATGCATCTATACACTTAGATGATAACCGAGTACGCGAACGTACCTCGAATATGATCTCAAAATCGCCACGACTAAACAAAGTTACTCACTTGGAAGTCTCCTACAACCCAAAATTACAAAGAGACATTAATACCTATTCAATATTAATTTCTAGCAATATATACACTCTTTAAATCACTTATAAACCCCTCTAAAATAAGCTTAAAATTCATTAAAAATCCTTACTTTTATTCTCAATATATGGGTAATGAAAAATCCTTTTCAAAAACATAATTGTAACTTTTATAGAAAAATTCTAGCTTATTAAAAACATGTAAAATTTCTTTAATCATGATTAAAAACACCTATTTCAATAATTTCAATCATCTATAATCAATTCCCATCATTATACATTAACTTAGAAACCTTGGGTTTTCAATTTAGGGTTTTTTAATTCAAAAACTAAATCTTAAAATTTTATACATAATAACTATAATTAAACATCATAAAAATCATCACACAATCCAAAAACAATAATTAAATCAAGGCTAGATTAATTTATAACAAAAGAGTTATTATTATTTTTTTTGGGTTACTGCTGCCGGCGAGTGCTGGTGGCGGCAGGCCAATGATGGTGGAGGCAGCCGGCCACCCGTGCATGGTGTGTGTGTGTGTGTCGTGTGATGTAAGAAGGGGGGGGAATTAAAGGAGAGAGAATATAAGAGGAGAGAGAGAGTTTACCTTTGAGTATTCTCCACCTTGGGCAAGATCTAACTTACTCATAAGATAGGTATTTATACCCCCTCTTTAAACCCTCCTAAGCTTAAATTCCCTTTCTACCCTTAATGATCTATTCTCCTATTCAAATTGTTCATTTGACTTTTTTCACTAGTGGAAAAAACGCTATTAGCAAATGGCGAAAAGTGGCTTTTAGCAATTGGTGTGTGGAGCTGCTATTGCGGGGGCTACTAATAAGAATTTGCAACTAGCACTTGTTCATTGCTAATAGTCATTATTCGCAACAGGCATAGTGCTAGGCCAGCTGCTAATAGTATTTATTCGCAACTGGCATAGTACTAGGCCAGCTGCTAATAGTGGTTATTTGCAGCTGGCGTAGTACTAGGCTAGCTGCTAATAGTCTTTTTTTAAATAAATTTTTTTTAAAAAAAAAGACTATTTGCAACTGGCTTAGAACTATGCCAGTTGCAAATAGTCATTTTTGTAGATAAAAAAAATTGTAATTTTTCCAAAATATATACAAACTATATTAAATACTATATTAACAAATTTTGTGTTAATTAAGAAATATACATTAATTACAAATTAAAAAATAAATTACAAGGCTGCTAATAGGCTTCTAAAGAACCTAGACACTCCAACAAAGAATATGCAGGTTCGCTCAATAAACGAAACGAGAAAGAGCATCAACACCTATATATAACTAACACATTTTGTAATCCACCACCTGCAATTTATAAAGAAAACAATCAAAACCCAGGATGGCTACGTCTTAGAGGTCCCAAAAAGAGCACACATTAAGAAAACGATAGCACATTCGACATATTCAATTAGGTCAGAAACATAGTACCTCCATTAGAATCACAGCCATAACAAGATATTATCTGATTACACTGTTTTGGGAGCACAGTTTCTAAGAGGACTGCAATTGCCGTTATTGCAGGAAGCATACCACCCTGAATTCCGTAATATTTGGTGAGAAAACTTCTAGCTTTGCATATTAGAGAAGACAGTGCTATAGCAATTGTAGAATGTAAAACAGGGGAGCCTGTCCATCACGCTTTCTGTTCCGTAAGCAACTTTCTTAGAAGGAAAGTTTTGAAGGAAATTATATATTGTAATGATCTTCTAGACCGTGATATACATGAGAAATAATATGCTGCCCTACCCTCATCCAAGAAAGTAAAAGGAAAAACATAGCTGAATTCATAATTTTATATAAATTCATAAAGGAGATGCCCCCCTGATCGAGATACATGAGACTCTTAGGGAGGACTTTATAGGAGTTACTACTCCTCGTTTTATTGTTTAATTCTAGTTTGTATTTCGAGCTTGGCCCTCTTTTGCACCAAAAAAAAAGGAAGAAATAAAGAGCATCATAAGGTCCACAATAAATCATTTCAATTATATTGATTAAAAAGGAATGGTTAGACGTTATACAACATACCACGAGTTGATGATGCTTTAGCTTCTGAAGGCACTCTAGATGCTATTACGTTTACAAGGTAGTTTTATCATGATGTTTGTCAGTCAATCTACAAGTGAAAATCAGACATTGTAACTTATTAACATATCCCAATGTACAACATATCTCAATGTATCCATTTACATTCACAGTAAATTAATTCTCTTGGACGAAAAGTTGGTTAAATCTCATTATTTCATATCATTGCGATGACACCTAGAAGGGCTAGAACACTCTAATTTGAGCAGTAACCTAGGCTCTCAAAACTGCTAAAGATATGGTTTATTGACTTACTTTATAAATGGAAGGCTAGGCTGCCATTGCTCATATAGGCATATATAAGCATGTTCTTTCCCTTCTCTGTACAATATCCAAGCAAATTCAAGAGGATTCTGTTATGCAACCTTCCTAACAGCTTAACCTGAGAATAAGAGCAAATAACATAAGAAGGTGTGATCACAAATCTATCAGCACAATTACTAAGCATAAAAAGAGACAACTTGTCTACCACATAGGCAACTTAAGTAATGACATTTAAGGATGAACCTTGATGTAGAGTATATTTGGCTAAGAAGGGGCACTGATTAAAATATGGCAATATGGCATTACGACATTAACTCTATTTCAGATTCTCGCTCCCTTTGCTTTGAATCAGTTGTCGCACCTTCACAACAACTATTTCACCAGTTGACATATGAGCTTTGTACACGGGACTATATGCACTCTGGCCAACTAATGTTGTGAAACTGTGAGTCGCCTTCTACAAATCCCTGCAAAAGAAGTAGCGAACTTATAGTCATCAAGTCAAGTGCAATCAAAGTTCTGTTCATATTAATAGTTTCGCTGTGATTTAATTGTACGGTAAATCACTCTTCGACAAGGATTGATTGACAGAGAGTGGAGAAAAAGACCGCTTGAGATCATAACCGAGACCAAAATTCACATTAAGATGTAATTTATACTTGTATTATACATTCTTAGCAATAAATGACATCAACCAAACACATTGATAGAACATTTTAAACCATAAGCCCATTCACATGCATTAATAAAACTCAAAATTGGCCATGCTAATGCTAACATTACCAAGCTTGCCGGTGGTACCACAAAATTCATTCATGAATTCGCAAAATGCATTTTTATTATTAACTAATTTTCTCCTATAATTACCTAATTATATCTTATTTATTTTGAGAAAAAAAAAGAAAGAAAGAAATGAGATAATTGAAGAAATAAAGATGATCAAATACAATTGAAAAGAAGTGAAGAAGATGAGAATAAGTTGTACGTGGTACATGAACATGATGAACACTAAATTATCATGCAAAGGTAGTTTATGGCACGTGTCTTTTATCAAAGGTTTATTATGATGACTGATGGTCTTCCCTTTTCTAAACAATGCACTTTTCTAAAATAACTATCTCAAGAATACTATTGTAGCTAGAGCTTTCCATCTTTAAACAACTGAAAAATGAGAGCTTGATTTTCATTACAACTTTGGTAGCGACATGAAGTTAACTAACCAAACTACTATATGCTGAATTTAGATAAACAGTAAACATGCCATTTTAGAATAAGATAAAAAAATCACTGTAAATCTTATTATAACAAGTATATAACAGTGTGAGGAAGATAAGAAGGGAACGAAAAGGAAGAGAAAGTGAGAGAGAAGTGGAAACAATTTGGGGCAAAGGGCAAGGGAGGGATCCATATTCCTTCCCTTCATATAAACCAAATACAAATTAATATACATCTTTGGTAACGAGTATCTATAACCTATAAGTGTATGAAGTGAGAAGAAAACAAAAACACTTGTCTAATCAAGCAGCTTAAATAAATTAAAATGAGCAGAATGATGATGGGCAGAAATTTGGCATGAATTGGTTTAATAGGGATGTGCTTTGCCTATCCTACGCATGAATCATAACATTCTATAAAAACGAAATACTTTTCGGCATTTTGTTGAATAGTTGGTGGGCATAAACCAAGGCATTGCAATTACAATAAAGATCAACAGGTTTTTACAGCTAAACCAACATTATTAAAGCTAACCCAAATAGGGAAAAATTGAGCATGGAAAATCCCATCCTTAATTTAGAACATCTTCATATAAATTACTAAACAGAAACAGATAATAGCAATTTTACATTGTATAAAAAATTCACAACCTAAGACAAAGCGGTTAAAACCAAACCATTGTAGCAACCTAGTGATACAACCACCAGTCAAATACATTGACCTAGTGTATAAAAACAAATATAATACATATGGCATAGCAATCAGCAGCAAAATTGAGTTATTTGTAACTGCTAACCTCCAGTATGATTCTATGTGAAGGCGTAACATAGTGAATGCGATTTCATTTTAAGGAATTCCAACTACATCATTAAGCCCATTTCTATCAAGGAATTCCATCTAAACAAAAACAGATTATTCAAACCCATTTCAATTCAAGGAATTCCAGCTACATAATTAAGAAATGTATAGAAAACATATAAACCAAGTTCAAGAAATAACAATTTCATATAGAACCTAGAAATAAAAAACGATCAGTAAAAAAGAAGATCATATGAATAAAAATCTGCAAATAAAGAAGCTACAAACACTTGGGATAATTTGATACTTCAAATTTATAATGCTTTTATAACAAAAACAAGAGCAGGGATCCAAACTAAAAAGGCCCCTATATCTATTGGTTGTTGTCCTTGATATACTTCTCAAAAATATTCTTCAATTGGATCAAACAAAAAACATCAATTTTATTATAAAATTGACACCAGTAGCAACGACCTCGCCTAACCAAGCCTCACGCACCAACATCGCTGGAAGCAACTAGCTAGCAGCCCATCAACAACATCCGCATCAACAAGGCCCCATTTCACCCCCAAAAATTAGTCTTATTTTCGCACATTTGACGAAGCACAAGTACTTGCAAGCAATTAACAAGTAAGATTCATACTCTCACACAACACTAATAAACCCAAAAAGCAGGAAATCGTAAACCCTAAAGAAACAAATTTCGAAAAAAGGCGTACCGGATGACTGGTTTATGAGTAGTGAAAGTCGATGTTAAAAAGGAAATCGCAAACCCTAGGCGATGAACAACAACAACAGGGAGGAACCACAAATCTCATTACAATTTCGACTATCAACACAACAAATCAACATGGTTCACAAGCATTAAAACCCCCAAAATCAGAATCATTTCTGATTCAACGTATAGCTCTGCGCAACTGAACGTAATCAATTTGTGAAAAATCAACAAATCTTGAATGAACAAAAAAACAAAAGCAGCAGGTTTTAGAGGAGGAGATCATAAAATAAGTGGGATTCGAGACCACAAAATCGGAGCCCTAAAGAGAAGATGAAGAAGAATGAAGGAGGAGAGACGCTGAGGAAAACTGGAAAAGTTGGGCGAAAATAACAAGAAGTTCTACTTTAAAAAAAAACTAAAACATAATAAAAAATATTGGATAATGGTTTTAGTAGCGGATAGGTTAATGTCAGCTACAACTATATTGGTCAAATTTTATTTGAACTAACATTTGTAGCGGGCAATAAAAAGGCCAGTTACAAATATGAATTTTAATTTTTAATTAATTATTACTAGCAACGTACATTTTTAAGCCAGCTGCTAATAACATTATATTTGCAACTGACATTAAATAGGCCCGTTGCTAGTATTAATTTATTTTTTACAACATTACTTATTAGCAGTGCTCTTATCTATGCCAGTTGCTAATAACATATTATTTATAACTGACATTATATTAGCCAGTTGCAATTAGTTTATTAGTATCTAGCATACTTAGCGCCAGTTGCTAATAGGGTGCTGCTAATAGCGTTTTTTCCACTAGTGTTTAAAATTCCATTGACTTTAAACCTTCCTTTTATAAAATCATATGCCTCAAAGTTCCTAAAAATGACATAAAATATTTCAAAACTATTAAATAAATAAAAATGGACCTTTTATTAAAATAAACCTTTTTAAATTAATAAAGTACCATAAATAATTTATTTCAAGTTATTTAAATACGTTATGAAATACTGATTTAAATTAAAATATGCATAAAACTATGGGGTATTACAGGAAGGCTCGAAGCTGAGATCTCCCTTAAGCTGCATTAAGCTTCTTACCACTTGAGCACCCTTTGTTACTATCGTCGTATAAGGTGAATATCAAAAGTCATTTTCATAATATTTTTTTCTTATTTGATTTGATTATAAACATAAGGCCTTATTCAATTACTTAAAACTGATGATTTCCTACCCTTTAAAAGTATAAAAGAGCTCTTTTGAATAGTGCGAGGACATTTATACCCTTTAAAATGTTTGTTTATATACTTACCCCTTTTTATAAGTTTAAGAACAAAACTCTCCTTTTTTACTTACATAAAAATAGGTGTTAACATATTTGCCCCCATTTAATATACCATGTGTTATGGTCAATTTTCAAGCGTGTCCTAACACACGACCTGTCGCACGGACGACGAACGACCTTGTAACTAACTCAGCGAAACATAAGGATTGACCAAGGCCCACGATAGTACTGCAGCTATTTCCCAACAACACAATTAACCTACTTAATTCAAATTTTATCCAGAAAAGTATTCAATGAGAAGATAAGCTCAAGACTTGGTCTAGCAACGACCGTCTTATATTTTAGGAAAAATGTTAGCTGCATCTAACGGCATAATTAGCTAGGGTTAGGCATCTTAACTAATATCACAGCTTTCAAAAGTTGACCCGACCTGAAATATCGACCCGAACTCGATTATTAACCGACCCGTCTAAACCTAGAAAAATGGTGTTCCGAACTCGATCTGACCCGACCTGAAACCAACCCTAGACTCGAGTTAACCCGAGTATTTGAGACCCGAACCCAAACATGAACCAACTTGGAGATGACCCGACCCGAATATAACCCGTAAATTATTGACCTGAACCGAATCCGACCTGAACCAAAATTGACCCAAACCTGTTTTATCCCATCAAAACCCGAATTTAACCCGACCTGTTACTAAACCAACCTGTACCTAACCCGACCCGAATTTAGCCTGACCTATTACTGACCCGACTCGAAATTGATCAACCATCTATCACAAACCCGACCCGAAATCAACACCACTTGTTATTGGCTCTACTCGAAATCAACTCGACTTATTATTTTATACATCTTTATTATTGTAGATATTGATTAGCTAAATAAAGATATCTGTTGTTTATATTGTAATTTACATGTAAATTCATAACTTCGTAAGGCTGAAACTACTCTATGTTAATATTAAAAGTATTTTGTCTTTACTTAAACCGAACCCCCAAATTATTGACTTGAACCGAACCCGACTTGAACCCAAGAATGACCCGACTTGGAAATGACTCGACTTAAATATAATTCGCAAATTACTGACTTGAACTGAACCCGACTTAAACCCAAGAATGACCCGACCTTATTATAACTAGTAATTATTGACTTGACCGAACCTAACACGAACCCGAGAATGACCCTAAGCCGTTTTAACCCGAATGAAACCCGACCTATTATTCACCCGACCTGAATGTAACACGACATGTTATTAACCCAACCAAAACCCGATAAGATATATGACCCGACGTGCCCTGACTCAAGCATGACCCAACCCAAACTCGACCCGCACCGGTTATGACATTAACCAGAATTGACCCGATTCGAGTTGGCCCGACCCCACACTTACCTGACCCAAACCCGACCCGTTTACTCGAATTAACAGCTCTAGCTGATATTATAGATAGCCCAACACTTGTATTTAGTAGCTACATAATTCATACGCATTCTACTCTCATCTAATAGCTCTCATATTCATTGTACTCAAAATTATTCATAGTGAAACAGTGGTCTTGCACCTACCCGTAATTTTCCCGTATTTGGGTTTTCTGCGTCATCAAAACACTGTCTTTTATAGTTCTTACTTTAAGTTTATTCGTTTTTCATAGGTAACCCTCTAGCCTTCGAACGTCCCAGCCTTAGGTCTCCTTTAGGCGAAATTTGACATAAACAATTTGGCTCCTACCATGGGGCCGACGACTAGATTTTCATTCAAAAATCTCAAAAAAACTTTCCTTTTAACAGGTCAACTAGTTCTCATGGAATCGTCAGAAGGAAAAATGACCATCGATCAGCTCATGGAGGAAATCAACAAGACTCAAGAGGAGTTCGCATAGCAGAAAGCAGAGAACGCACGACTAGCAGAGGAAAGCCAGAAGACTTTCGACACGCTCAAGAGAAAGTTGGACTCCGTCCGCAGCAATACACCACGTCGGTGTCGCAACACCAATGACGTCCCCTCCATGGTAGACCTGAACTCCGGAGATGACTCAAGTGGTGACGATGAGGAAGACAATGTCGAGCGCACCGATCATGAGGATGATGACGAAGTTGATCCGACAGCTTAGAGGCTGAACAAGATCGAGGCTCACAATGCTAAGCCGCTCCGTTTACTAAAGAGGTTGCCCGGTATGCTAGTCCCGACCATGACGGAAGAGCCTGATGGTTTCGCTGCGTCGCCATTCGTGGAAGAGATATCAATGGCAGATATCCCTAAAAGACTCAACATTCCTCCTCCAGCGTCGCTCTATGATGGAAGCACCTGCCTGTTGGAGCATGTCAATCATTATAAGCAAAGGATGTGGCAGTATTCCATCCCCGCAACCTGCTCGAGCCAAGTCCTCTGCAAATCTTTTGGAGCTACCCTTATGGGGCATGCCCTTGAATGGATGTGTGATATCAAACATGGTACCATCACTAATTTCAAACTTTTTTTAACATTTTTTATAGAAAGTTCAACAACAGTTGCAAAGTTGAAAAGAAGACGAGCGACCTATACCGCGTCGTCAAACTAATGGCGAGTCCATTAAGTCGTACTTTAGCAGATTCAACAAGGAGATGATCGACATCAAAGGAAACGACGTTTGAACAGCCATAGAAAAGGAGGATTTTCATCAGATTCGGAACTTTACAAAGAATTGACCAAGTATCCTTGCACGAGCTTCGAAGAAGTCAGGACTCGTGCCCTAGCTTAGATCCGATTGGAAGATGATCTCGCTACCAGAAAAGGCGTCAACCCCTCGCCTGATCCTAGCAACGACAGAGTCGAAAAGCAGTCCAACAACAAGAAAAATTGGTGTCGTAGACCCTATGATACGCCATGTCAGGTAAACAATGTCAATAACGTTGCTACATCTAACTATGCATAAAGCTCTGTTGGCAAGTCCCAGAAGCAAGATGCTGACGCATACCCCGACATTGCTAAATATGGATTCTGCATCGACATCGGAGGCGTGGTGAATGCATTGCATTCCTTAGGTGTTGTCGCCCGTTGGCCTAGGAAGAGCGACAAGCCAGACGAAAACAAAGACAAATCCAAGTGGTGCGACAACCATAAGGATCATGTTCATCGTACCGAAGATTGCAATGCTTTGAGGAGGGAGATAACTTTCCTCTTGAAGAAAGGTCACCTAAAGGAGCTGATGGGAAAAGAAAATTCAAGCAATAAAGAGGCGTCGCCCAATAGTCCCAGCAATCCCCAGCAGCCTCCCAAAGCCCTGACGATCACTAAGGTAGTCAATGTTATCTATGGTGGATCTGATATTTGTGGACTAACATACTCTATAGAAAAGAAAGTAGCAAGAACAGATACCCCTGAGGAAGGTGTTATGAAGTACGCTACATCAAACCAAGATAAATCCCTAAAAGCAGTGGTACTTTCCTTCGACGATTGCGACTTGGAAGACTATCTTTAGGAGCATCATGACTCTTTCGTAATATCTTTAACAATTGGTAACTGCCTATTGCGGAGAGTGCTACTCGACGGAGGAAGCTCAGAAAACGTCAAAAGTGCCCGATAAACAAAAAATCGACGAAGTGATGCTGGATCCCAAGAAACTAGAGCAGACTGTCCTCGGGAGCTGCATCATGATTAGGTTTATTATTATTTGATTTGACTAACGATATTATTGTTAAATTGCTTCTAATATTGCTATTTATTCTATAGTTTATTGTTGATCACTATATTGCATGTTTAAAGGAAATATGTAATTGAATATAATGCCTAATAAGATAATATGGACGATCAGTTTAGGTTCCTTTTTAATCTTGTTGTTTAATCAAGTGATCACGATATTTTAGAATTATATGTGCATTAATATTCAACCAATTTAGCCTAATATTAGTTTGGAGCAAATTGAATCTTTGTTTGCATGCCTTTGAGATCGCAGGAAATACTTTTCACAATAAGAATCGAGTAGCGGCCAATACGGGCAAAGGTGACTCCATGACTCACTTCGTAACATCATCCCCGATCCTCCTTTCGTGGCTTCGAACCATATGGAGTTAGTAATCTCATGGATTATGAATGGGGTGTAACCTTCATGGGTCAATCATTGTTGACTATTATTGTCCCTTAATCGTAGTTGCCTTAAATGATCCGTGAACGGTTTACAAGTTCCTTAAAAACACGTTGGCAGCTCGTTACTTTCCTTGTCCCTAATCGTATGTCAATTCCTATTTTCTATGTGTGCCAAGCATATTCACAACATGCTTACGTAGGTGAGCTTCGAATGATGCCTACAATTTGGCGACTCCACTAGGGATAATTCTTGGTTATTTATTGATTTGAGTGATCGGTAATTAATTGAGATGAGTGGATGAGACTTGAAAGATTTTTGAATTGTGTTCCTGCGATTTAAATGGCATTGTCACATATGCATATTCATTTTAGATTGCCTATTTTGTCACAATAGTACGTGTTCTACGTATGTGGCTAGCCCGGGGGATTTAAGCTATATCAACCCGAAAACGCTCATGGCAATATAAGGTTTTTCATCCGAGTTTTTAAATCCACCCAAACCATGGAGTCGAGTTCGATTTCATCACGAAATCGCGGAGCCGCCCATTGGCGTACACCCTCAAGGGAGGCTGCCTTGCTAACACGTCCAAACTCTTAACCATGGTACCTTTTGACACCTAAATAATAAGCTTGACCATAGTGGAATATAGAACTCGACTCTAAGTTGCGAATTTCATTGCATCATGCGTGACAATGTGTTTATGTGTGCATTTTTTTGTGGGTTTTTTTTCTCCCTTTTATATAATAAAATTTTTTTTTATTTTTATAGTCTAGTCATAGTCTTTTTTTTTTTTTTTGAGTCAACCTGGATTTTTATTCCCGTATCCTGCACAAGAGTCAACTTGTTTTGGTCATAGTCGGAGTTATAGAAAGAATTACGTGTCGTGCAACCTATGGATCTGTAGCCCTGAGTTTTATCATTCATTTGCCGCTAGTTTCATCCCAATCAGAGTCACAGATACAAAGCTATAACCTAAATACTATATCCTATCAAATTTAGGTGTCTTCTCAGCGTCCAACCTTTTTTTTCGTATCTTTTCGTGTCAAGCTAGTCTTAGCCAATCTTCTACTTCTCTTAGTCCTTTAATCCCTGACAACGCGTATAACATAGTATTATCGATTTTTATATTTATTTATTTATTTATACCCATGAGTCCCAACTCTTCAAGAATTATAGTCCTCTTCCTTGTTTCTTGTGATTATTGTGCTAACTTTAACATTTGTTCTTTGGATGTGTTTGATCTTATTTATGACTAACAATTGCCAATGGACCATTTTCACCTAGTAAATAGCACAAACATTAAAATTGGACAAAATTAATTAAGTTAGTTTGTCTTTTATTCTTTCGTGCTATTTAGGTCCACGCGTCAATCGTCTTGGTAGTTTTTAAATGTCTAGACATACGACCATAGCACGAGTCTTATAACATCACTTAATCAGTCACGAGTCAAGTTGATTCCACACAAATTCTTTTAGACTTGAGTCGTGCACCATGACGTCTATGATCGTATACTAGGTTCATGCTCCACTTTTTTCCGTCATAAAAAAATGAGTGAAGTTTTTCTATCTTTCCCTCTTCCTTCCCGATTTCGTTAAGTGTGTCAAACCATTGAGTGAATTTGTTTTATTTCACAAAACATGGTCAAGGAGTAGGGGTAGATTGGTGCGGTTCGAGTCAATACCACAACAACCTCTTAGACCTAAGAGGTGTTCAAAGAAAACTTCACCATCTCCACATCACTTATCACCTTCAAACTATTTTCAGTTCGTTCCAATGGCCACTAAAGAAAATATTGGGAACATTAACAAATCCATCGAGGCACTCACTGCCATGATGCAAACTCTCACTACCAAGGTCACCACCATGGAGCAAAATAATGTCACTGTGGCCGCGATTGAACAAGTAAGATTTCCGAGGACTTCACCTATGTGGAGCAACCTGCCACTTCTTTGGCTGTCAAGGACAAACTCCCTAGAAGCTTTCCACTGCTGACATTCCAAATTTTAAGCCTACTGACAACCCAATGTTCCACTTAAAGGCTTTTTTTGCAACTATGGCTCTTAAGGGACAAGATGTAGCACTCTTCCTTACGGTGTTCCTTCTCTCCTTAGAGCACGCTTGCCAATAATGGTTTTATTCTCTAGATGCCAAGCACATTGCAATTTGGCATGATGTCACCGAAAGCTTCATGAATCAGTACAAGTGTAACATTCAAGCCAGAACTTATGAACGTGAACTCTTCATTTTTAAACATAAAGAAAATTAAGGCTTCACTACTTATCTGAACAGGTGGAGGGAAACTGTTGCACTCTTGGTAGATCCCCCTAAAGAAAAAGAGATGATTCTCCTCTTCATCCAGAATCTGACTCACAAGTACATGCAACATTTCAAATTCCTACCATTGAACCTTTTCAAAGCTGTATATGATATTGGCATCAATATCGAGGATGAGCTAATAAAGACTGATGGTAGTTTCAATAATAACACTTGGAAAAACTAGAAGAACGACCTTCCGTCTTCTTCGTCTTCTAAGCCCGAAAATACTACCAATAATATCAACCAGGTGGATCTCAATGATGTTTTAGCTCTTAACACTCCCCCTCAAAAGAAAAAGAGAACTTACACTCCTTTGGGAATGACATACAACACTGCCTTTGATTGCCTTTACGGCCAAGGCTTGATTACACCAATTGGGCCATTTCCACAACCAAAACCTGAACAAAAGAGCGCCAGGTGGGACCCTAATGCTCACTATAAATACCATTAAGGAAGGGGTCACTTTACCGAGCAATGTTAGAATTTGAAGGCCGCTATTCAAGATCTAGTTGATTCAAACAAACTTCCTATCCCTCTAGACGACAAGAAGTAATGAAGACAAGGTGCACGACGAGTCCATCGCGCAAGATTTCATGATTTCTATTTCTTACTATTTGTTTCCATTCCCCTCTTTATGTCTAGCATAGGTTTTTTCTCTTAATTCCTAGACTCTATTGCGTTTATGTGTTATATTTATTCACCCTTTCATCAATAAAATGAGCATTATTTCCCTTTTACATGTCGATCATTAGCAAAAAAAAAAAAAAAAAAAAAAAAAAAAAATTGCCGATCCAAGCACAAGGTATACCAATGCTTAGAGGCACCCTATGCAACCTATCATTTCCCCTTTAACCATCCCTATGCATTACATATCCCTTTTCTTCATTAACCACTTTGAGCCTCGTCTAACATTTGGCCTCATTTATTCAACCCATATTCACCTAACCTTGGGACGGGAAGGTGTGTGATTTGTATAACTTTCAAAAGCAAGTAAAAGAAAAAGGAAAACAATGGTAAAACAATACCTAGTGTTCCAATGTCTTTGATATGAACACGTCTCGAATTGCGTTTCTCATTGAGTGCTTGGTACCGTGCCTGAGAAACACAAATGCTAAGTGAGTGATGGACTGCGTGATCTGGGATTGCTCACATTGATTGAAAAAAGAAGAAAATATACATATACATACATACATACAATAAAAACTAGGAACTTATCACAACCGTTGGTCGTTCATCATCAGACAGTCGTAATCTTACCTGCTTCATTAAGGGTGAAATAGTCATTTCGGCATGTTGAATGACTCCCCATAAATTTGGCTGTTTCTTTTTTCTCTTTCTCTCTCTTCTTCACATTTTCTCTCTTTTCCTTAGAAATCTCTCTCCTGCGAATTTTTTTCCAGCGAAATCTCTTCGCATACGTATATCAAATTCAATCAATTTGTTCACGGATCTTCAATGCCTTGTTAATTCTGATCAAGTAAGTTTTTTTTTTCTTTATTCTTTTTGTTTAATTAGGGCTTGTGTTTTTGAGTTTTCATTACTTCAAATTCGAAATTAGGGTTTTCGCTATATTTTGTTTGATAAGTGTGCGATTTCGCTTATTTTGATTGTAATTTTGTAGCGATTTTTGCTGAGTGTTGTCAGGTTTTGCTGTCTAGATTTGATTTTGATTGTGAATTTGTTATTTAGTTGTATATTCTTACGATTTGCTATACAGTTTAGAGACGAACTTTAATTCAATTTATTTCTGATTTTCTTTGATTAGAATTATTGTATTTTGATTTTACTATGTACATAGTTCTCTTTATTAAGATTTCAAATTCATCCTGGTTCTAAGTTACTTTTGAGATTTTTTTATTTACTTTTGAGATTTTTTTATTCACTTTGAATGTTTAATAATATTATCATATACCTTAGATAAAATAGTTGTTCAGAGGCATATTCTTACCTTATCATGTTTAATAATATTATCATATACCTTAGATAATATGCCATTTAATTGCTTATAGATTTTTGTTTTACTTTTGAGGTTTTTTTATTTACTTTTGAGTAATTTTTATACTTCTAGTGTTTAATATATATTGATCTTTATGACAGGCCAGGAGGATATAGAGAAGTTGGTGCAGAAGTTGGAGGATCAAGTTAGGAGCTTAGTGGAAGGTTAGTTCTATAATGGATGTTGTGATTAATCTATTCCATGGGTCGTTGCCCTTGGAGTTACAGGTTTGTTTTTTTAGTTTCTTGGTTGATTTTTGTGGTTAGATTACTCCATATATATTCATCACTATTGGTGTTAACTTCGGTTGAAATTTATTGATGTATGGGATTGATTGTACTTTTTGGTTCTGCAATGTGT
The DNA here is from genome assembly GCF_948465745.1 of Chenopodium album. NCBI lineage: Eukaryota > Viridiplantae > Streptophyta > Magnoliopsida > Caryophyllales > Amaranthaceae > Chenopodium > Chenopodium album. The sequence continues at coordinate 35,419,571 of NC_137851.1, read as the reverse complement.
AATGCACTCATGCTGCTAGTTGTATAAAATCATCTTACTAGCTCAATGTATGTGTATGTGTGCACTTGTGTGTGTGTGTGTGTGTGTGTGTGTGTGTGTGTGTGTGTGTGTGTAATATGTTGGTAAAAAGTGGTTACATAGCTGTAATATGTTGGTTTATAGCTCTGTTGTGCTTATTATAAGACTAGCTTGTTTCTGATATGATTTGTTATTTTCAGAAATTTGGTATATGACTAGCTTTTCTTGTATGATTTTGGCCATTGTTGTCTCTTTTTAGATAATTATATTCAAACATTTGCTATATGACAAGCTCTTAGTGTTGTGGGAATACGGTGGAGCATTTTGTTGTGTTATATTGATATATGTCGTATCTATATTTCACACAGGTTTGGTTTGTATATGGATTACAACACTTCAGTCTATCCTTAATTTCTCAAAGTCAATGCATTTAATTTTGTTGCTCTATTGTAGTTTCCTAGTTTATATGGTTCTGGTTTTAATGGGTTTAGATTTGTTGATCAGTTAGTCAACTCTTGTACATCCCAATTCTTGCTCATCGTTCACGAGTCCCTCCTTCACTTTTATGTCTTAAAGAGAGGCATGGCAAAGTCAAGTGTTGGCAAGGGGGCCAAGGACAACTAATTTATGTACCTGACAACGGATTATCTTAAGCGGCTTTGATATATTTTTCATAGTTGTTTGGGGTATGTTTTCTTATATATTCTTCAATTTGAGTTTTTATAAACGACTTATTTTTTGCATTGTATATATGTCTTATATGTGCAATAAGGATATTAAAATGATGGAAAGTTGCTCGTTGTCCTCGTTTAAAGTACTTCATATCAATTCTATTTCCAATAATTGCATATATACTATAGAACTTTTTTAATTTACTTTTAATTTTTTTTATTTACTTCTAAGTAATTTTTCTTTACTTTGATGATACAGTAGCCTACTAGCTCAATGGGTAGAGTATTGTGCAATTGCACAAAATATGTGGGTTCGAATCCCACGTAGGTTATTTTATAATATGAATTATTTCTTATTTCATGAGTTTTCTACTAAAAAATCTTTTCTTTACTTTTTATATTATTCTATTCACTTTATATTTAAAAACATTTACTTTAATCTTGTATGCTAATTTCCTATCCAATTATTTTTCATATTTGTAAACACGGGTTATTATTGGCTCATCTTATAATGATGTGAAATTCAACGACTCATTTTCTATGTTTATATATTACTTTTAATGATTTAATTATGCATATACTCTAGATTTTTTTTTATTACTTTTGATATTGTTTTATTTACTTTTAATTTCAAAACGTTTATTTTTAATTTAACATACTTCTTTTGTATCACCTGACTCATCTTGTAAGGATATGAATGTAAATGACTCGTAATTAAAGTTCCATAATTATTGTTTGGGTGGATGATTTGAGATTATGTTTAGTTTTCTTTGTTATTCGAGTATGTCAAAGTTGGCTAATCTACATTCTACATTATTCTTGGCATGTTAAAATAGTTTTGTTGATTTTAATTGATTGATCAAAGGTATGGTCCTATGTTGCTAGCTATTGTAGCGTGGGTGAGGAGGGGGTTGGCCAAGTATTGTGTTGCAGGGTGGTCGTGGCAGTCAGAATGTAATTTTTTTTACTTACTTTTTGAGAATTTTTATTTACTTTTGAGTTATTTAGCTTTACTTTTGACATTGCCACATAAATTTCAAGTTTAGCTCTGAAAAATACTCCGTAGTATGAATATCATTTGACCCTAGCCCTGCAATGTTCAGATCAATCTACTTTGTTTAGGAATATTTGGAATGGTAGTTGCTCACTTTGACTGGGATTTGAGCATATACTATGTATAATGTTTTTATTTATTACTTTTGATATACTTCAGTTTACTTTTGAATAATATTTATTTACTTTTAATTAATTTCTCCTTATATCGAATGCTTTAATGTACACTAGCCTACTAGCTCAATAGGTAGAGCATTGTGCAATTTCAAAAAAGATGTGGGTTCGAATCCCACGTAGGTTCTACTTACACTTCGAATAATTGGATTATATATATTATTTTTTATATTTAATTTTGAATTTTTCTAATTTACTTTTGAGTAAATATTATTTACTTTTGAGTAAATGTTATTTACTTTAATGTTGATATTATTCACTTGTATTTACTTTTTTGATATTTTGATTTACTTTAGAGATATATTAATGTACTTTTTCAGATTTTCTATTTACTTTTGAGATTTTTTTTTTAACTTTATCATATTGATCTATCAAACTGAGTGACAGGAATGAGAGCAGGTGTGTCCAATATAGGATTGAGCTAACCTCAAGTTACAAAGATAATAAAAAACCTCTTTTGTTTGTACACATTAGAGCTAATTTGATTTACTTTTGAGATGTTTTGAATTACTTTAGAGTGTCTAATATTTACTTTTAGAGATAACAAAGAAAACTAACTATAGAAAGATAATTATCATTTTTATCAAGCTAATTATTTCTTTTAACTATAGAACAATATATATGACAACATACTAGGGAACTATAGCCTATAATTTAGGAAGATAATGATCTCCTTTGACCATACAACAAATACTACTAGTTTTTTTAAAAGAGCTCAAGCTAAACCAGACTTAGCTTTGAAGAAGAAGGATGCTGCTACTAACCTTGCATTAATTACTAATTGAAGGGTAGCTTAGTGTTGACTTTTGTAATGAATACATGGTGTAATTTGCATAGGTTTGAACTATTGGATTGTATGAATATTTTGAACTTGAAAGACTGTCTGCAGGTTTATGTACTCTCCTGTGAATGAGAAATTCAAGTGGAGGGAAAAATTTGGTGTGAAAAAGTGCAAACTTTTGAAAGTGGCTGAAATTTTAGGTGGGAAAAATGAAACCCACAAAATTTCAGTTTCTCTCTCCTGTTTTTTATAAATCTGGGTCCCCCTTTCCCTCCCTTTTTATCAATTAATCACATGCCTTCTTTTCAATTATTCTCTTCTAAACACTCCTTAAAAGTTTTGCCTAGGTGTCCGTGCGTAGTGCCTTTGTTGCAAATAACTGTTAACGGAGGTAATATATATTATATTTAACTCTTAAATTTGGGGATGATGCTTCTTTCTTTTTCCTAGACCGATTTGGTCTCCCTGGACAAAATGCTTTGATCAATAATAATAAGGTGGTCTAAATTGAATTTAAGGTGATTTCAAATCGGACTAGAAACAATTAGGGTTGAATCTAGGTTGGGTCAATAACAAATTGTGTTGATTTCGAGTCAGGTTAGTAACAAATCGGGTTGAATTTTTGGTCGGGTTAGTAAAAGGTCGGGTAAAATTTGGGTCGGGTCAATAACAAGTCGGGTTGAATTTGGGTCGGGTCAGTAACGAGTCGGGTTGATTTAGGGTCGGGTTTGTAACAGGTCTGGTTAAATTTGAGTCGGGGGTTAGTAACAGGTTGGGTTAAATTCAGGTTTTGACGGGTTAAAACGGGTTTGGGTCAATTTCGATTCAGGTCGGGTTCGGTTCAGGTTAATAATTTACGGGTTACATTCGGGTCGAGTCATCTCTAAGTCGGTTCATGTTCGGGTTCAGTATACTCGGGTCAACTCGGGCCTAGGGTTGGTTTCAGGTTGGGTTCAGGTCACCATTTTTTCGGGTTCAGACGGGTCGGTCAATAATCGGGTTCGGATCGGTAATTCGGGTCGGGTCAGATTTTGACAGCTCTACTCTCACCTAACTAATTCAAACTCAAAATAAATTGTTTAACCTATTTTTATTAGGGTTTGATTGGATAGTAGTTATACTCAATTCTTACAAGCTACAGAGTAGATATTATCCCATGTAAATGGCATGCTTCAAATTCATACATTAAAATGATTGGTATTTGGTATATGTAGTGCAGAAAATCTATGAATCTATCATAGAAATAATAGAGAAGTTAATGATAGGGGTGAGCATAACAAGGTACCTTGTTAAAATTCGTGGAACCAGAATAGGTTGTAATAGGTTTCTTAAAATGGAAACCGAAATTGAAACCTGTTCAACAGGTTTCTGAAAATTGGGGAACCGAAATCGTAACGTGCAGGTTCCGGTTCTGATTCAGGTTACCCTGTCTTTTGATACACTTGACAACTTTTTGCAGAATTTTTTGTATACAAACTGGATGGTTACTAATTTATAATATTTACAACTCGCAAAAAAAATACAAACTAATAGTAGTTGTTTAGCAAATTTAACACATATCTTTATAATTGTTATTTTGATATTTATTATTTCAAAAGTAAATTAGAATTGGTGTATAATTTGAACTTAATTGATATTTTTATCAGGTTACAGAGTACCCTACAGGTTTCGGTTCCAAAAAATTAGGAACTTGAACTGGAACCTGTTGGTACAAGTTCCCCATTTTACTACCCCGAACTGGAACCTATTGTACAGGTTCAGGTTCCGGTTCAGGGTACCTAGATTTTTTGCTCATCCCTAGTTAATGACATAGTAAGCTACAAGTATTTTTCTTTGGAATGGTAGAAAGGGAGTACATAAGACACTTGAATCTTTAGCGAAACTATAAGGATGGGAAACAATTGCCAAGTCTGCAAGGCAAAGAGTAGAATTCAGCATTCCTTAAGTCTTTAGTAAACTGTATGAACCTTTCCCACCAATGTTTCCCACTGTCATTCCTCGAAGTCTCTTCCTCACTATTCATTGTGTTATCCAGCACCATACCTACAATTATCGCCACTGCCGGAGACGATATGAAAATGACCGCCACCGTGTCATTGAACTGCAACACATGAAATTAAAGAATGACATTAATAAAAAGTTTAGACACAAGGGAGTAAAAAAGGAGTGAAAATTACCCATTTTGAGCGGGTGTTAATAGGGCTTGAATTAGATGTTGGAAGATAATCTCTTAAGTGTTGTGGGACGGAAATTGCCATGAAGAACGCAAAGCCTAATATGAATAATGTTCTAAAACTGTTTAAGTTACAGAACTGGAGGTGATTCAGACCTGCAGAAGCTGCAAATATGTGTATTCAATACAGTAGTCTCTTGTTTAAATATCAACATTGGTTCAAAAAAAAAGTGTATCTCGGTGAATTCTTATTAAGTTAAAAGATTAGAAGTACTTACAGACATAGGTATAAAGAATGCAATAGGTAGCCGCCATAATGGGATACGGTACAGAAGCAAAAAAGGCTGCGAGTTTCCCTGCATACACATATATAAGGCCTATATAAGAAACTGGAGTACACTTTTTTCATTTTAACATCTCAGAGTGAGGTTGCTTATTTTACTTCAATTAAGTTTACAAATATATCTTTAGATAGCTTTTGATTAGCTTACCAAATATTGAGAAAATAAGCATAAATCCAGTAGAGATTTGGATTACTCTCCTACTTCCAACTCTAGTCAATCCAAGCAGACCAGCACTTTCTCTGTCTCACACAAAAACACGAAGGCTAGATTTTTTCAAATCCATTGCTAACCCAAAACAAAAAAAGAAAACAACACACGCGCACACACACACACACACACACACACACACACACAATGATCTTACACGGAAGCAGTAGGGCCTGTGACAGCACCAAATACACCATTTAGCAACGTTCCGATTCCCTGTCAGAGTATAATGAAAAATTAGAGGCATTCATTTAACTAGGTCAAATACTTTATACATAATATATATGGGGAAAATTTCCGAAACAAACCAGCCAGAAAGTCCCACGGCTGATTACAGATGGAGGCACTGGTGTTGCACTTGCATATCGTGCTGCTGCTATAAATGTGCCAGTACTCTGCAACAAAAGTGAAGTAATGGGGTAACTTTTAGGGTATACAAAGCTATTAATCTAGTCACCATCAGCACTGCAGTTTCTGACAGAGTAGGTACGATAAGTTTGTAGAGCTTACCTCAACAAGTGCAACTAGTCCAGCAAATATAATTGGTGTAGCTTCTCTAAGGTTTACAATTGGCTTCCCCCATTGAAAAGGTCTAGGTAAATAAACCCTATATAAAGGAGTCCAATTTTTGGGGTTAAAAATTTTGTCAAGTGTAATGATATAAATCTTTCACAAAAACAAACAAATTTTAAGCATTGAAATCTGACCAATCAGCTTCATGTATGAGTCCTGCACGATCTGTCCGGCAACTTAGTTGAGTTGCTGTTGGTTTGTTGTTATAAACACCACACGAAGTAAGGATTAAGGCATAAATCCAAATGATTGCCGTGGAAAATATGATTGCATATCGATCAAATATCAGCCTGTTTGTCTTCAGAAAAGTGGAAACATACTGTTGGCCAAAAAAACCCAAAACATGGCATAATTTATGCTTAGTAAATGAGTTTTAAACTGTAAATGCCATATACAGATATTTAAACTTTAAGTGAATCAAATCAAGTAAGAGTTTTATATATATGAAAGTAGAATATATTGAAATTACCTGAGATAATATAAGCATTAAAATCAAATGAGGAAGCCCAATTTCTACACAATCTGCCAGCTAAACAGATAATTATCCATTAAGACACAATACTGTAATGTTGAAAAAATAAACTTATGATTCTCCATATAAACATGATTTTATATGTATTCCTGTAACGTAATGATTCATGAATCAAATGTGAAGGACAAAGAATTACCCTGGGAAAGCCAAAGGAAAAAAGACCGAGGCCAGTGAATGTTATAAGTGGAACCATTGACAGAGGGCTTAGCGACCTACCACAATATAAAAACATTACAACTGTTTTTAACTAATAATGAATTCGGTATTAACAGCAGATTACAATACCTTACAAAGAGTCTCCACAGTCCAGAGAAACCAAGAATAATTTGGATAACAGATGCAACAAACAAAGCACCTTGCATTCTTGCCATTGTATACGCAAATGTCTAGCCAAAAATAAATTAATAAGATAAACCAATGAAAAAATGAATTAAAAAAACCATTCTACTAATCTAATACTACAATAAACAGGAACAGACCTTTTCAGGGGGTGGGTGGGGTTGATCTATACACAATAGACTCATGGAGAGCACTATTGTTTTCATCGGGATGACGAATGTGTGAGAAGAGCCAATAACAACAGGAAGACGAGTGCCTACTAATGTCTGAAGCAATGTGCTGATTGATGACACAAACATCATGCTTTGGATCACTTCTGCCTTATCATGCTTCACATGAAAAGGATTACAAGATTCAAAGGTCATTGAGTTAGCTTTTGGTAATCTTCTTTATCAAAGTAGATAAAATGCAGACAGGGTTAATACATAACACTACTTACATTGTTGCCACCCATTTGAGGGACGATGATGGTTGAGACGCCAGTAATAATTCCAAGTGTTAACAAAGAATGCTGGAACCCCAATATAGTTGATTCCACTGCATTGTAATGAATAACACAAATCTTAGAAGTCTTATATTACTTTGACTCAAGGTGGATGTATTGGATATCGGTACGTGTTCAAGTATTTGATCAAATTTAAAACAAAGAAACATATGGAAGAAGAAAAGGAGAAAAAAAGAGGACATACAAAACGGAGGATTGGTGTTGATGCAATACTGAACACCAGATAGGGTCTCCATAACCGGATGTGGTTTCACTTCTTCGATCTTAGTTGTGTTTCCACTGCTATTTCCGCCACCTGCATTCCCGCCTCCAGCCATATTTTTCCACACTGTTACAGTCTTTTCTTACAGATAACTAATAGTTTGTTGTATACTGTGTTTTTCACAAAAATGGACAAAATTCCTTACACAATGAAGCCTAAAATTTCAGTTTAAAACAATAAAGCTGTAGTAATTGCTGAATTAGTTAGAATGCTAGGTAATTATCAGCATTTATTGTGATATAATTCTGAAATACTAGTTAATGATGATTTTTATTTCCTTTTTATGTTACCGTTTTCCTTATAAGAATTGCTGAATTCTTGACTTTGCAATAAAGGAAATGTTGATTACAGAAACTGTCTTCATGTTTCCAGTTACTGTAAAAGATCAATATGATTGTAAATATCTGCTATTATTTTAATCATAATTGTAGTATTTGGTAGCTTTACATATAAATAGCAAATTGAACAACCCAGAGTTCCTAAAATTAATACACATCTAAATTTAATGCACCAAATGACCAATTGAGAAACATAATGAAGTCATACAATGCAATTTCAGGCAAATTTTAGAATACTTTGACCAATTAAGTCCATTGATATTTTTTCATATTTACAAGATATCAAAGAAACATAATCATAGGCATGCCGCGATAACCTAAACCAAATCCGAACAATTATTGACTACCATATTCACTTGTCTGCAATATTCAACTAAGCTCACAAACCCTCAATTTACTAGGCATTTAATGTATATTTTTAAAAAAAAATTCTATAGATGAGGTTAATAACTAAAATTTTGTTAACTCACCTAAAATATAATCCCCTTGTTAATTAGCACTCAATAATCATTAACTAACACCCTTGATTTACTCTGATACATCACACTTTTTCACCCACATTACCCCACCACCATGTCCATCACCTTCTGCCCTCTTCTGACCACTATATCCACCACCGTCTGTCATCTTCCTACCCATTTTCCAGTCCTCACCCCCTCTGTAACCTCTGTTATACCCCCATTGATTGACACTACCAGAAAAATTATCATTCACATTCACTCCTCCACGGCTATCCCTGTTATAACGCCATCGATTTACTTCTCTTCCACCAGAATTAACAGCAGCCATCGTTATCTCACTACCAGAAAACTGATCATTCACATTCACTCCTCCACGGTTATCCCTGTTATAATGCCATCGATTTACTACTCTTACTCTCCCATTCTCTGCAGCCATAGATGTCTCACTACCAGAAAATTGATCATTCACATACATTCGTCCGCTGTTATCCCTGTTATACCACCATCGACTTACTTCTCTTTCACCTGAATCAACTGCAGCCATCAATATCTCACTACCAGAAGACTGATCATTCACATTCCCTCCGCTGTTATCCTTGCTATACCGCAATCGATTTACTACTCTTCCACCCCCATTACCTGCAGTCATAGATGTCTCACTACCAGAAGATTGATCATTCATATACACTCCTCCAATGTTACCCCCATTATACTGCCATCGATTTACTACTCTTCCACCCCAATTAACTGCAGCCATCGATTTCTCACTAACAGAGGACTGATCATTCACATTCACTCCTTCACCTTGAGTTCTTATCTCTCTCTTAACTTCGCAAAATCTCCCACCAAAACCCCTGGGCTCAACTCTTCTGTAACCCCAACCCACCCTTCTAAACCCTTCTTTCACAGCAATTGATCTCCCATTCGTCCACTCCCTCTCCCTCACAGAAACCCCCTTCAACTTAGCTTTGACATCCGCCAACTGATCATCCAAAGTCACCTGTCTATCCTCTTGCTTCTCTTTCACCTCCGCCCGATCATCTGCAGTCATTTTCCCTTTCCCCTGCTCATCTTTCACCTCCGCAACCTGATCATCCAAACTCAGTTCCTCTTTTCCTCGCCTGTCTTTATCCTTGACTAGTTGATCATCAGTCAATTCCCCTTTCCCATGGTCTTTCGCCTCTACAACCTGATCATCAGCAGTCAATATCCCATTTCCTAGCTCGTCTTTGGCCTCCACAACCTGATCATCAGCAGTCAATTCCCCTTTCCCATGGTCTTTCGCCTCCACAATCTGATCATCAGCAGTCCATTCCCCTTTTTCTAGCCCATCTTTCGCCTTCGCAACCGGATCATCAGCAGTCAATTCCCCTGCTCTTAGCCTGCCTTTCGCCTTTGCAAACGGATCATCAGTAGTCAATTCCCTTTTTCCTAGCGCCTTCGCAACCGGAACATCAGCAGTCAATTCCCCTTTCCATGGCTTGCCTTCTGTCTCCACTGCTCGAACATCAACAACCATATGTCCATATCCATTCCTATTCTTCATGATCTTCTTCTTCCACCTCTTCTTCTTAATCTTATCTGTTCTCTTTTCATCTGCAACTCCATCATCAATTCCAACTTTCGCAAATGCAGCATTGTTTCCCGACGTTTCAGGCATTAGATTGCTCATCTTTTCCACGACTGGAACCTCCTTCAATCGACTCCTTCCATAAAAAACCTTTTTACCAAATTTGAAATTAGGGTTTCCATCAGATTTTGATCGGTCAATTTTCTGAAATAGAAACCCTCTATTCACATCTTCACATTTCAATACTTTCTCTCTCTTAATCAATTCCATTCTGTTATCATCAACATTGATTTCCGACGCCATTATTCTTGAATTGCTCACCTTCTCCACCACTCGAAACGCCTGCAATGGCTTCTCACCGTTAAACTTCCCATGACACGGCTTTCGAATTGCAAAACTAGGGTTTCTGACGGATTTGAAGCGATTAAATTTCTGGAATTGCGAGCTTGATTTGACACCATTAGAGGTTAGTTTAACACCATTACTATCACTATAATTTTTGCTGAGAATGGAGTGATTGGACTCCTCTTTCTCTCTCTTCATCTCCTCCTGTTGTTGCTGCTTCATCCATCGCTTCTGAAGGTCGACAATGGTGACGTAATTTGCAGGCAAATTTGGATGAATTTTTTTCTTATCCTCCATTTTTTATTTAATTTTTGTTGGTTTTGGTTGAATTGTTGTTTTGATTTGAAGTTTAGTACGAGTATCCTACAAAGGGAGTTGTAGAGTGTCCATCAGAAGTTGTAATACTGTGGAATTGTAGTACGAGTAATCTACCAGAGTGAGTCAAAGTCCTTAACTTTCACCCAAGTTGCATATAGGTCCTTAAATCTGCAAATTTTTGACTAAAATCCGCTAAATTTGCATTTAACAGTGAAAAAAAATATTGGTAATCCCTCACTCCCCTATAGTCCCTTACTCGGTTACTCCCTTGTCAATTTTAAACCCTAAAGTGATAGTCTCATTTGTATTTTTCAAGTACCATTAATATTAATTTTTTACCAAAATTTCCTCCAATTTACAAAAATATTTATGCAAATTTTCATGTAAATTTGTCTTTTTCATATACTTTTATTACTTTTCCTTTCTATTTTTTTGCATACCCGATGAAAATTTATTTTTTCAAACTACTTTTGCTACTTTTATTTATGTTTAAATTTTCGTGAAAATTGTCCATAAGAGACTATCAATAAGGGACGTAGGAAGTAATTCAATTGGTTGTTGATGCAGTAGTGATTGGGACTATACTTGGTAGAGAGAACCCGTGTTCGATCCCCCACAACAACAATTGAGAGGGGACCAGAACCTAACCACCCATAACTGATCCCCGAATTCGAATTAGCCAAAAAGGTAAACCGGATGGAACAAAAACAAAAAAAAAACCCTCAAATTTCATAGGAATTGATTTCCTATGTTTTATTAGTTTGCTTTGATTATTTTGTATTCCCTTCGTCCCTTAATTAGATGCATACTTTCTTTTTTGGGGTTTCAAAATTAGATGTCAAATTCTATTTTAACAATGTACTTTGTAACAATATTCGCTCTTTTTGATGAGTTGTCTTCAATTTTCTGTTATTTATTTTGTACTTTTGACATCATTTTCCAACACTTCCTCTCTCTATCTCTTTAATAACTTCCAACTACTTATTTTTCACTATATCTCTCTCTAATCTCACATACACTTTGTACTTTCCAATCATGTGTTTTAAGGGAAGTGATACGCATACAATGGTTGTATGTGAACCAAACATACAGTTGCATTTTTAAAACTTGATAACTCATCATTAGTTAAAAATATTAGAGGGCATTTTAAAGGGTGGAATGTTATGTACCTACTGGTACATAACAGGGACATAATGATAATTTAGTACAACAAAAAGGTGATGGGACCACATATTATGACTTTAATTTTCAGGTTTTAATTTTACCACTATAGTCATTTTAATATCATTACAACTACTATTATACCATACACTCCAATGGCATAATTTCACAACATGGTGGTACATATATTAGTTTCAAAAGTATACCATTATAACAATCTTTAGTGTAATTATTACTATTCACAGTAGTATTGTAATAACAATAATACATTTCACATCTCAGTGGTACTAATGTTAATTTTTAAAATATTTACAAATTGTCATGTTATGTATCAACAAATATATAACATTCCTCCATTTCTACTTCCTTAAAATATTAGAAGGAGAAAATTTTGGTTTTTGGCGCCATTTACAATGAGAAAGCGCAACAAATTTTATTGTCACCAAATAATCTTTATTGCTACTAAAAAAAATATTTTACGTTACTAAAAAATACAATTTTATTACCAGAAAAAATAGTGTCCTAGTCAGCGTCATTAATGAAGAGAGATGTTTATCATAAGAATCGAATAAAACTTCATTTGACGATATTTTACAAAATACAAATTAAAAAATTATTGTAAAAAACCAATGAAATTATTTTTAATGAAATTTCTGTAGACATCCATATCGATATATTTTTGAAAATATTATGAAATATGACAATTTTAACCTTACTATAGTTTGTTATCTTTATTAATAAGTGTTACTCCCTTCGTTTCAATATGTTAGTCTCATATGGAATCAATCACATAAAATAAGAAAAAGAAGAATATTTGGAATCTAACATTAAATTTAAAAACAATTCATAAATAGTGTTGCTTTATTAAAGTGGAACATATTCATTATGGATAAATCTTTTTAAAACGCCCAAAATAGTATATGGGACTAACAAATTGAAACAGAGGGAGTAGTAATTTGTCATTGTTGTTACTACAAAATTTTCAAACATATCAAAAAAGTGCAAATTACATTTTTATTACATATAAAGAAACCGTATAGAATTAAATAGGTGTTAGATACAATTATACAATTATCAAGTATTGCACATATTAATTCATACGGAGTACATTGAAGGGTTTAGTTCATTCATTAAAGGTTTTAATCAAATAATTGAGAGTAAAAATAATATCACAAAAGATTACACACAAATTATTATCACGTACTTATTGTTAAATACTCCCATGTGTTTATAACTTATTATCCGCTAAAACGAACATAATCTTGCGTTTTTACCATTTTTTTTGTGGAAAATTACATATTAAAAAGGAAAATTTGATTCTATTAATCCAACTTTTGCGCGATCTTTTTTTATTAATCCGACCTTTTGATTATTCCACAATAATCCAACCTTTAAAAGGTGTTCTATTCTATTAGGCCAAGCAGGTCACTTGACCTAAAATAGTAGGTCACCTGCCATGTGTCATGTTTTCATTATATTTTTCAATTTATTTTTTTAAACAACTTTTAAATTCAAAAAACCTTTTTTTTTTTTCCTTTCTTCTTCTTCTCCCCTTCCACTTCCATGAAAATGCAGCTCCATAACTGCCACCTCCAGAATCCGACAACCGTAACCCCCAAACTCGGACCACCTCCATATCCGACCTCAATGACCCTACCCTTCTCAGTCACCACCTCCACCACCACGCAGCTTACCGCCACCACTTGAAAGCCCCACCACCACGTACCACTTGAACTCCCGACCCCTCCACCTGAAATCCCAGAGATATTATCATTGGGAAACCAATTTCAGATCCCAAAAGGCAAAATGCAGCTCTAACAAAAGCATATCAGCTTCAAAATTCCGAGAAAAAAAAGAAATGTTCTTGAAATTATTCCCTCAAAAAGCATCTAATTTTCTACAGTACAAAACATGAACAATGCCAGTAAATAGAATTAACCTTGCAAAAAAAAAAAAAAAATCAAGGAGGAACCACCGTCAAAGTTGCTGAGAATTGGAAATCCCCGGTTCACCATCCCTCCGCCTGAAATCCCGACCCTACTGCCGTTCCTCCACCCCACCCCACCCCACCGTCACCCCTCTACCCGAAAACCCCACCCCACCGTCTTTCCTCCACCCTAAAACCTAAAATCCAGAAAACCTAAACCCCTTCTTTTTCCCAAACCCCACTCTCCAAACCGATTTCAAAGTATTTTCTTTCAATTTCTGAACTAAAGGATTCGAATCAAGGTTTCGGGTTTCTAAAGCTTTAATTTTACGAGGTGGGTTTCATTCGAGGGGTGGTTGCAGGGAAGGAGGGGCGGCAAGAGGGTGGTCAAAAATCGGAAAAGGGAGGGGGAGGGGCAGCAGGTCCAGCGCTTGGTCGTGGGTGGCCATGGAAGGGGGGAAGGGGAGGGTGGCCTTGGAAGGGGGAAGCTGTTTGGCTGGGATTTTTTATTTTTAACCTTATTTTTTTGTTAAATAAATTGAAAATAATAATAAAAAAAATATATTTACCTGGAGAACAGGTAGTAGGTCACTTTGACCTAATTGAATAGAATACCCCCTAAAGCTTGGATTATTATGGAATAAACGAAAGGTCGGAGTAATAAAATTGGACAGCGAAAAGGTTGGATTATTAGAATCAAATTTTCCTATTAAAAAGTGTTATTTAATGAAACATCATTTGATAATCACATAAAAATACATAGTTTCGGATACTATATTTCTAAAATTTCATTATCAATTTATGTGGGTGATTGATAATGACGACAAATGAACCTAAGTTTTATTTTATAATTTTCGTTGTTTGAATTGTTAATAATTAATATTTGTTTATGTGACGTTTAATTTGAATATTATTATTTAATATGATTGTATATCTCATCATTTACAATATCATTACACCAATAAATAAATATACTAGATTTAGGTCATGTTCAATTCACCTTATTTTTGCTGAATTGAAATTATTTTTACTGAAACAAAATTATATTTGCTGAACTTAAATTATTTTTACTGAACTTAAATCAATTTTGCTGAACTGAAATTATTTTTGCTGAACTGAAATTATTTTTACTGATTTTGTATTATAATTCTTCTTTAAGAAAACTGAATTTTACTAAACTGAACTTATTTTTACTGAACTGAAATTATTTTTACTAAATTGGAATTAATTTTAATAAACTGAACTTATTTTTACTAAACTGAAATTATTTTTACTTAATATTATTTTTTTAAGGTGAAGTGAACAGAGCCTAAGTCCTGTGCCACGCACGGTTTTTACTGTTGGGTTTCGATGAGTCCGACTCACCGCGGAATATAAAACCCGAGCCCAAGAACAAACTCACAATTAACATAACAAAATGCATAATTAACAAGAATAGAGAAAAGACTAATTTACCCTTGAAGCGTGCTTCGCTCACTCGGACGGAGCTCTTACTTGAGAAAAACCGAGCCTCAGAAATGGCAAGGATCTCTAACGAAAGTCCACTCGCAACTCGACCCGACTGGTCTAACACTTGGAGGTAAGCCAAGTCCGACCAAAAAGATTACCCGAGTAATTTATGAGCTTATAGGTTTTCTCTCAAGTGGAGATGCCTAATTGAGCTCTTACTCAAGTGAACAATCCCAAGGCATACCTTGGCTATTTATAAGGAGTGCTTCCTTGTAAATTCCACTCATCTTTCAATGTGGGACTTTTTCACAAAAATTTCCCACATAGAAAGAATGTTGAATTCAATCCTTAGTTAAATAAACCAAGAAATAACAAAGTAACAAGTGTCACATGGTTAGGTGAGGACCACTTCTTCACTTGCTCCCTAAGACAACTCATATGCATTGTGAGCTAACCATATAGCACCCAACCTTGAGCCCCAAGTTGGGTTCGGTTGGGCCGCCATCCTTCGGCCCGCGTCCATGACCCGTCATTCGGGTCCGCGGCGCGCTACCACGTGGCACGCCGCCACCTTGACGCATTGCCACTTGGTGGCTATTAGATGTGCTGCCACATGGCGTACTGCCATGTGCGCTGCCACGTGGCGCGCTTCCCTAGCCTTCGCGTGGCTAGGGTTTTTACTTGTTACTTGAAGCATTTTCCCGTCTCGCCAATTCCTAAATTTTGGCTCGACTTTTGAGATTCGGTTCCGACGCTCTAAGCTCGGAATCCGACGTCTTTGTTCATAATACTCGGGCGACTCATTAATTCATTTCGGATTAATTCGTCGTGTCGGATCGTTAGTTGTTTGGGTGTGATCCGAATTGTTCAGTCAAGATTAAACTGTAATATTAATTATGCATTAATATTATTGATCGGAAGCGGCCTCCTCCTAAGCATTCCGATCACTTGAACTTACTGAATAAATAGCTTTTCAACAGCTCCGAACCCTCTATCGAAATAATACACTTGTTCGAAGGACACCATTCCTTTCATTTACAAAATTTTATAACGAATTATATTGTTTATTCAAAATCTACCAATATATAATCCTCGTATTTTTAAATGAAATTAAAAAATCTTGAATCTTAATCTAAATTCAGAATTGAGTTCTGAATCTAAAAGTAAAAAATATAAAATAATATTGTATAAAATTAAAAATATGGAAAATATGTGAATATTTTTTTAGGAAGTAAATATTACAATTATATGATTTGGTTAATTTGTTTTAAGGAAGTGAATCACAATTATATAAAAAGTGAATTTTTTTAAAGGAAGTGAATTAAAAAAAAAAAAGTTTTTGGGGGAAAAATAGCATCAGGAAATAACACGTGTCATTCTTGGTGTCTATTTTAGTATTATGTTATTGATTAAAATGGAAACAATATAACTTAGTCCTTCTCCCTTTCATTTTCATCAATATTTCTGACCTTAATTTGTCCAATTTCTAAACAACAATAACAAACAAATTAGAGGTCTTAAAAAATGACGGTTGACATTGATTTGTCAATTCTAAGATGAAATATGAATACATTGTTGTAAATTAATTCATATATTGGTGGCTTACACACAATTATTATCATTTACAACTTATTATTGCTAAATAATCTTATGTGCTTATAATTTTATTTCATTAAATTAATCAGTATCACGTTACTAAAAAAAGTTGGTTTAATTATTTTTTATTTGATTTTATCATATTTACGGATACTAGTTGGTTTAATTATTTCATTAATCAGTATTGCTAAACTACTAAGCACAAGATTGCGACATAAACACCATGGAACATTCGAAAAAAAAAAAATTGTGTTATTAAATAATTAGCAAATTGAAGTGTTTGAAATTATTGGGGGTTTTATGTCATTTTCAACAACCTTAAATCATTTTTAGCTATTACTGAGGTCCTTCAAGTCTCTAATTTATCTATTAATTAATATGCATTTAGATACTTTTGGTATTAGATTTTAACATTGTCATATTAAATTTTGACATGCTCATATTAGAATTAGGTAATTTTATATCAGATTTTGACATTTTTGTATCATATTTTAATAATTTTACATCAAATTTTGACATTTTCATATCAAATTTAGATATTTTTATATCAGATATTGGTATTTTAATATCATATTTTGCCTAATTTCTTATTTTGACAAACTCCACTAATCTGTTAACTTTGCTAGAGCAGATGATACAACCTCCTTTCTCTCTCCTTGAGTAATATTTTAATAGACTAACACCCTTTAATTACTAGGACTATACTTTGCCAAACCAAAGGTGGATCTCACAACTGGTAATTTGGTATGCCATCTTATAAACACGCAACTGGTCGAACCACTCTATGGGATCAAAAGCTTTAATTAATTTCGCAACCATCCATTTCAATGCCCAACAAATCTTCACTGGAGATTCAATCGTCACATAACTCGATCTTCAATTCTTCAAAATTAAATATTAGTAAGTATAAAATTCCCAAATTACTTGTCAAAAATGAATTAACAATCTTCTGGAATAAAATCAAGCATAGAGTTTGTACGAGTAGTTGTTAGTGATGATTATGGTAGCCGCAGTTTAAAGAGGAGAGAGAAATTGGATAGAAAAAGGAGGAAAAACAAGAAGACCCATTTCAATAGTTTAATAGAAACGTGAATAAGACCCATTTCAATACTTTTCATCATTTTTTTTGAAACAATACTTTTCATCAATCTAACAAAAGCAAAATTCACTTTTTTTTTCCAGATTCCAATCTTCCATGGTCTTCGCTTTGGAAGGTTTGTTGATCATGGTGGTGAACAAATGAATAATAAATTTCATAAATTAATTATATGTATTGGAAATGATATAAAATTTGAAATTCCAACATTAGGTTAAATAGAATATTTCATTTGAACTTGAATGAAATTTCAAAGATAGTGGAGTTTGGAGCCCAATTAAAGAACCAATTAAAATTTGTCATGTCTGTTGAAGCTTAAAGTTTTTGATGATGATGGACTTAAACTCAAGCAAACTCGACTAATAAAGGTTTCTTTAAGTGTGTGATTCGAACAGGTGAAGTGGACCTTGGTGGTGGAAGAGTAACCTTATCTATGAAGGCATGGAGAGATACTTTGGAAAGTTAAACAAGAAAAAAGAAGTGTTCCCTAACAAAAACTTAGTTCTCTAACAAGAATTATCTAAGTTCCCTAACAGAAACGTTCCTTAACAGGAACCTGAAGACAGCAAGTTAAGGAGTTGACTTGGTCTGCGTTGAAGACAGCAAGTTAAGGAGTTGACTTGGTCTGCGTTGAAGACAGCAAGTATTGGAGGAACTTGGCCTGCGAAGTTCCAGTTTGGTACTGGAGTACAAGTGACAACAGGAACTTAATCCTGGTCTGTGTAAAGCCCAAGTAATCTACAATTACAAAATAACGGCGCAACAACTTAATTTAATTAAGATTTTATCTTTTAGATTTGGTGTAAATATGTTAAGTAGGTTACGCGTGAATCTTATTAGAAACGTGACAAAGATGCTTGGCAAAAATAATTAAAATCGGAAAGTTAAAAAGATAGGTTTTTAAGAAAAGATTTTTCTAAAAGATTTATTTCTTAAAAACTGATTATCAAAAGATATTGTTCTATTTGATAAATCTATCTTTAATAAGTTTTCAAAAAAGATTTTCTTTAAACTTGATTTACTTAAAACCGTGTTTTGAGATTTAGTTAAATTAACATAATTATCTTTTTGAAAACCCTACTTGCTATATGAGCTAGTGTAGACACCCAAATGTGTCTCCCCAAAACCAAACCCAGTGATGAATACCTTTTGCGTCGAATGATTATCGAATGAGGTGAAAGTGTGAAAGGTCAAGTGTTGCGGTTGGTTTTTATTAAAATTCTTTCTTTCTGTTTTTGAAAACAACTCTATTTTATGAAAACAGCCAATCCAGTTTAGTTTGGTCCACGAGAAGGGTCCAATAATAGTGTAGTTGGATGGGGCTTGCAAAGAGCTTTCCAACGATATATTATAAGCCCAATTCCGATGAATAATGAGGAAGTTATGGCCAAAATACTAAACTGGGCCCGGTTTGACTTTACATGCGGCCCAATGATCTAGGGGAGGGCCCAATGTTAATTATTATTCCTAAAGTTATTAGAATTGATTATAGTCTTCTAGAATTCCCTAGAAGGTTCTTTTAAATCCTAATAAGATTAGAATTAATAATTATATTTTGATAAAGTTTTATTTGGAATAAAATATTATTTTATGGAAAATACGATTTCAGTTTCATACGGACTTTACAAATCAATTTTGATTCATATGTGGACTCCGTGTTGAAAGCGCGTAGAAATCCAGGCTGTCGCCAGACGACAGGCCAGTCGCCACGCGACAAGCCCTGTCGCCACGCGACAGACCCTGTCGCCTGGCGACAAGGTCGGTTTTGCAGCGACAGCGTGGACTTTTATTCCTTATCAAATTCTACCTATTTCCAGACTGTTTTCTTATAAATAGGGTCCTGAACCTCCGTTTTTATTCATCTACAATCAACAATCTACAATCATCTCTCTTTCTCTCAAAAGCTAGAAGCTTTCTCTCTCTTTCTTTTTCTAAACCTTACCGCTTACAAAATTCCGCATTCACAAGATCTAGACAGACCTAGCCGAGTTCGAAGTTGCCTTCGCCGTAGACGTGAAAGGTTATAATTTCTGAGGGTTTGGTCCCTAATCTCTCTTTCAATTATTTGATTTGATTGTTTGATTTTATATTTTCCTTGAAGTTACTAACGCGTGTATTTTGTTATTAGAAAGAGGTACGAGGCATCAAAGTATGTAATCTTATTGCTCTATTCTTGTAGAAAGCATGTTTAAATTTGTTTGATTCCTAATATCATGTTAGGATGTTATTATTGCTTTCTAGTATCATGTTTAGGGAAAAGATTATAATATCAAATATGCTTATTGTGATTCCTGCGATGCTTCCTATGCTTTCTAATATTATATCAATATCATGTTAGTATCATGTTAGGGCTAAAGCTTTGATTTTTATTGCTTAGTGACATGCTAGGATTTGTTATTAATCTTGTTAGTATCATGCCTAGGATCTTGCTATTATATTTAAGCTTTATTATTAACATGATTGATTATAATTGTTATTGTGATGATTATTATGTTACTTGATATATTATTGTTATTGCTTGATCACGCCTTTTATGCATGTTTAAAGGGAATTTGTACTTGTAATCACGCTTAATAAGATAATTAATAATCTTGTTTAGGGCTAATATGATTATAATTCAAGTGATCACCAATGATAGTTTTGCTTGTGCATTAAGTTCAACCAACATAGATAAACAGGTTTAGGGTTAATCTGTTGATTGCATGTTAGTCAGAAAGCGCACATGAATACGAGAAGAATGAAGTAGAGGCCTTTTTAGGGCAGGTTCAATCTCTTTTAGGTTGGATTTGTACCCTCATCCCCGAAGCCTATTTGGTTCAAGACCTTTTGGAGTTGACGATCTCCTGGATCGTTAAGGGGTGTAATCTTCACCTTGTGAACGGTTTACAAGTTCCTAAAACTTGTTGGCGACTCTTTTGCTCTAGCTTCCTTCCCTTTGGACGCCACCATGCTTAAGTGTATAATCATAGTGGGGTTCAAGCTTGGGGTTAATGGCTTGAAATATTCCCTACAGTTTTTGGCGACTTCACTGGGGAGGATTTCTATTTTAATTCCTGAAATTTATTTTGGCAATGATTTAGAATGAGTGGATAAGACTCGAAAAGTTCTAAGTATTTCATGTGCGTAATTTTGATTAGCATTATTGTCATATGCATAAAAAAAGGTCCGCATTGGATAGACCATCCGAAATGAGTCAAAAACATAGGATTTTTACACGTAGGAAATTTGAGAAATATCTTTCATAACTAGAATTGAAATAATGCTGCGAAATCTGGAAAATTCTAAGAACGTAGATACCTGCTGAGGCATGTAGGAACTAGCGCCTAGAAAACAGGATTGTCGCCTGTAAAGTGCTTCTGTCGCCTGGCGACAGTTCTGTCGCTTGGCGACAGGGGTACTTTTGCGGCGACAGTCCCTATAGTCTGGCGCCATGTTCTTCCAATACCGAGCCAGAACTCTGCCTTCTTGTTTTGACCATTTCTAGCACTGTTGGCTCGATTCTACTTCCTGATTGAGTTTTTCTCACTTTTCTGAAACCCATATGTGTTCTACATATGGACATAACCCTCTGGGGGTTCACGCTCCATCTACCCAATCGAACGCTCCTGGCAACGACGGGTACATCCGAGTTTGTGAATCCACCAAACCATGGAAGCAAGTTTTTTAACTTGCAGGGTTCCATCCACTCGCGCCAACCTTTCCAAAGGTAAGGCTTCCGCGCGGTGCATCCGGACTCATAACCTTGGACCCTCTTTGACTAACCCATATCCCGAACTTTAGAGAACTAGAGCCCTGGTTAGGTTGCAAACTCATTGCATCATGTTGTGACTACTTGACTATTTGTGCATTCTTTGCTTGTGCATACTTTATATGTGCTAACCGTTTGTTTGACTTGTGTTTAAGTCTAATAAACCAACTAATGACTAAAAAGGACTTTGTCTAATTAATGAATTAATTAATTTGACTAATTAAATAATTAATCTGACTTAGTACGACTTTAGGCATGTCCCCTTAGAGTAAAATTACTGGAAACAGTCCCAGATTAATGTTCCAGAATTGGCGCAGGAGTTTGGGCTATGGCGCCGCAGCTTACTGCTTGTCGCCTGGCGACAGGTTTGTCGTCTGGCGACAAGCTTTAAATTGTGGCGACAGTTCTGTTGTTCCGGCGACAGTCCAGATTTTTACTCGAGTCATCACGACGAGTCTATTTCACCGTTTGCTAATCAGTTTAATCAATTTGTTAAGTCCTTAATTGAGTCTAGGCACCTAGTCCCATGGTCATACACAAGAGTCAAAACATGTCACTTGCACTCACTTATAAAACACACACTTAACATGTATGTCACACCTTGATCATGTCTAGAGAATCTTGAATGCGCGTTTTCCATCATTTTTTTAGGGGGGTAAGTCGGATATTAATCCTCCAATTAAACCACTTGTTTGAACCCATTCCCAAAAATATACACCCTATTTTTGTTTTTTATTACCATAAAGTCAAAATTAATTTGAGTCAAGTCATTAAAACAAATATGGTTTAATCTACAGCGCGTGGTTAAGAAAGGAAGGACGTTTAATCAAGGACAACACTTTTGTTCAAGTCTCACTTTTTGATAAGCCAATCAATCGAAGAAGGAAAGCTAAGAAGACAACGGCAAGTCAGGAAGAAGTCAACGAACTCAGGGGACAGGTAGCTAACATGGCTGAAATGTTGAAGAGTCTGACTCTTCAAATCAATGACCCTGCAAGACAACAACAGATGGAGCTCATCCAGGAAAGTTTGAGCAGATTATCTAATGACTATAGATTTCAAGGCATCAGCTCACAAGGGGTCTCCGTGGACAAGGATCTTCTTCCGCAGAAGTTCAATGCCAACGACATCCCGAAATTCAAAGCAATGGATAACCCTTATTTTCATTTAAGAGCTTTTGAAACTGTAATGAATATTAAGGGAATAGACAAAAAAGCTTTTCATTCTGTATTTTCTCTATCTTTAGAAACCGTTTGGTAGCAATGGTATGTATTTCTCCCTCAATAAAGAGAAAACCTCTAGTTGGGAGTCAATTGTAAACGCTTTCATCGATAGATATAAATGCAATATTCAAGTTCAAACTGATCATAGGGAACTTGAAATACTCAAGCAGAAAGAGAATGAAGGCTTTACTTCCTTCTTTAATAAATGGAGGGAAACTTCTGCAAAGTTGGTTGAGGTGCCTAGTGAGAAAGAATCTGTGAGGATGTTTATCAAGAACCTCCAAGAAAAATATTCCAAGCATCTCAAATACCAAAATAACTTGCACACCTTTAAGGCCGTCTATGACATTGGTATCAATATTGAAGACGACCTAGCTAAACAGAAAGCTGCTAACAGTACCTCTAGTAGTGGCTGGAAAGGCAAGAAGAACGACAATCCTTCTTCTTCCAAAACCACCCACTCAAATAATGTTAGCACCTTTAATTTGAGTGAAGTCCTCGCCATGAATAATCAAGGACAAAAGAAACCACTTAGGAGGAACTTTACTCCTATTGGTATGAGTTATGACACCGCATTCGATCGCTTACATGCAAAAGGTTTTATAACTCCCATAGGACCGTTTGGGGACCCACCTGTCGAGAAGAGAATGGATAGCTGGAACCCCAATGCACAATGCAAATATCATCAGGGTAGGGGCCATCTCATAGAAAATTGTTGGAAGCTAAAGGAAGCAATCCAAGATTTAATCGATAATAACAAACTTCCATTGCCCCCTGCAAGCAAGAAGCCAAGTATCAATAGCGCACCACTGTCAGATTCCTTGGCTATTTCCGATGAGGAAAATCAAGTTGACCCTTCAAACCTCATCAAACCTGTCGAAGCTATTGAAGAAGAGGAGGAAATCTTCGAAGATGCCGAGGATCATTTTCCTTGTGGACAAGAACCTGCGACAAAACAAGAAGTGTGTATCCTTATTCAGGTTGTGTTGGAAGCAAGAGAATTACTACGCGAGGCCATGGAAGTGGTAAAAGAACGAAATGAACTACTTAAAAGTCGACCTCTTCCTAAAGGAAAGAAATCATTCTCCCTCCAAGTAATTGACACACCCAAAAGGAGCAATAGGCCATACACTCCAATTGGAACTTCTTATGCAAACATGTTCAAAATGCTCTCCGAGAATGGTAAAATTCAACCTCTCGAACCGAGACCATTTGAATCACTAAAAAGGACAGATAGGTACTACTGTCCATATCATCAATCAGGAGGACATACTATAGAAAATTGTTTCAAGTTCAAAGACTTGGTCCAAAGATTGATTGATAACAAGAAGCTAGTTCAAATCCCACAAGAACGAGATGCTACCATTAATGGGGTTTGGGATAGTGATGATGAGGATGTCTACCTTAAGGACGTCGAAGAAACTCCACTCTCGACAATATACCCAGTAGGTGACATTTGGAATGAAGAGGATTCACCAATAGATGTCCTCACAAGATCCGGGAGAATGCAACCTCCCATTACTACACAACCCATTCCCACTACTCAACAAGTTCCCATACCAATCATAGAAGACAACGATGTTGTCAAACAATTAAAAAAGACTAAAGTCGAAATGAACGTATGGAAACTTCTAGCTACATCCCGAGAACATAGAATCGTAGTCATGGATGCCTTAGCTAAAGTAGGGATAGAATCGGACACTACTCCTGAGGGGTTAGCTAATTTCCTCACAAGTGATCTCCCGAGTCCTACTAATTTGATCACTTTTTCCGATAAAGATCTACCGCCGGAAGGTGACAAACACAACAAAGCTCTCAATCTCACAGTAATTTGCAAGAGAATGAACGTCCCTATGACTCTTGTAGATAATGGATCGGCAATTAACGTTTGCCCACTTAGGACTGCAAGGATGTTGGGGATAAGGGATGAAGATTTATCTCCATCAACACAAGGATAAGAGCTTACGATAACTCACGTCGCAAGCATTGGGCACAATTACCATGAACATAACAACGGGAGTAATTGAGCATGCCACCACATTCCAAGTGGTAGATATTAAGGCTTCGTTCAACTTACTGTTGGGACGCCCTTGGCTTCATGACCTCAAGGCCATCCCTTCATCTCTTCACCAACAAGTGAAAGCCATAGTTGGAGGAGTACCAATTACAATCGATGCTTCACCTATGAGGATCAAAACAGTAGAAAACCCACTAATCAATGTGGAGCACGATGAGAATGACGAAGATCTGTGGGGCTTTAATGAAGAGGTCTCCTTGATCGAGGAAGATGAAAGGACCCCTCTTCGCTACGACCTCCACTCAAACATGATAACCAATGCTATCCTAAGAAAACAAGGACACTTCCCTGGAATGACCCTAGCAAAGAAGAAAGGGATAGCAAAACAGACGGGACTACCTGGCCTCCCTAAATTAGATACTTTCGGACTTGGTTTCGAACCGGCTCTCGAAGATCTAAAGCGAGCCCAGGAAAAATCAAAAGCACGTAGAAATGCTCGCGCACAAAAGAAAGCAATCCCAATGGATCAATACCCTCTTACCTTAAATGGATAGTTCATAAGAGAGGGAGAAGATTATCCATGTTACAAATTTCCAGAACCCTTCGTTGTAAACGGCATAAGACAACCTGGGTTCGAAATATTTCTGGATTGTTGCTTTCTAGATGAGATTCCAACTCCCATACATAAAGAAAAAGCACCCCCATGCTTTGATTTTAATGTCATGGGACTTCTCTTTGGGAAAGAAAAGAATGAGCCAAGATACATAGAGGATAACTCTTCACTCATTCAAACAGTCCTACAAAGCGAGAACTTTGATCCCTCCAAGCTCATCACTCCGGCAGAGGACTTAGTGCAAGGATGGCGCAAGACAGTGAAAGTGACTACTGCAAACGGAAAGAAGATCTCAATAACTACGGGACAAGGGCCAATGTTCGAAGAATCGTCTGAGTCTGAGTTTGAGTCTTCCCCTATCAAGTCCTCTAAGTCTCTAGTTGTAGTACCTCCCTCTAATTCTTCTATTTTATCACCTACTCCTAGGATAGTTAGTAATCAAGTCCCAACGGACATTTCTTTATTCGATATAATGATTTCTGAGTTTAATAATATGTCTTCTTCCCCTTATTCCTCGTGTTTCTCTTTAGCTCCAGATGACGAGTATTGCTTAACTAACGATGAAAATGACAAAGAAATCATTAAAGCAATGGAAACACTTGAAAATAAAACACCAATAATTGAGGACACTGAAACAGTTGATATCTCAAAAGATCCAACCATCAAAAGAGAAGTTAAAATCGGACTCACGTTAAACAAAAATGAAAGAACCGATTTAATTAATCTACTTAAAGAATTCATCGATGTATTCGCATGGTCATATGAAGATATGCCAGGCATTAATAGAGAAATAGCTCAACACACTATACCACTAATCCCAGGAATGAAACCTATAAAACAAAATTTGCGTCGAATGAAACCTGACGTAGCTCTTAAAATAAAAGAAGAAGTACAAAAGCAAATAACTGCAGGTTTTATCAGGGTATCCAAATACCCCGAATGGGTTGCGAATGTAGTCCCAGTTCCAAAAAAGGATAGTAGGGTTCGAATGTGTGTCGACTATCGAGATCTAAATAAGGCAAGTCCAAAGGACGACTTCCATTTACCACACATCGATATTTTGGTAGATAATACAGCGAATCACGCACTTCTCTCATTTATGGATGGATACGCAGGGTACAACCAGATCCTCATGGCCGAGGAAGACATGGAGAAAACAACATTTATAACACCTTGGGGTACTTACTGTTACACGATAATGCCATTCGGGTTGAAAAACGCGGGTGCCACTTACCAACGAGCAGCAACTGCCTTACTCCACGACATGATGCACAAAGAAGTCGAAGTATACGTGGACGACATGATTGTGAAATCTAGAGATCGTCCAGAACATCAAGAGGCCTTAAGAAAATTCTTCGAGAGGCTAAGAAAATACAACATGAGGTTGAATCCATCCAAGTGTACTTTTGGAGTAACCTCAGGCAAACTCTTAGGATACGTCATAAGCTCTAGAGGAATAGAGATAGACCCAACCAAGATCAAAGCAATCATGTCAATGCCACCGCCCAAAACCGAGAAGCAAATTCGAGGATTTATTGGCCGGTTGCAATATATAAG
The DNA here is from genome assembly GCF_948465745.1 of Chenopodium album. Lineage (NCBI taxonomy): Eukaryota > Viridiplantae > Streptophyta > Magnoliopsida > Caryophyllales > Amaranthaceae > Chenopodium > Chenopodium album. The sequence goes on along the minus strand of NC_137851.1, from coordinate 35,392,520 downwards.
TAGGTTCATATCTAAGCTAACAACAATATGCGAACCAATATTCAAGAAGCTTAAGAAAAATGTGCCAGTAATATGGGACGACGAGTGTCAAAAAGCCTTTGAGAAGATCAAAGCCTATCTCGCCAATCCTCCCGTATTAGCCCCAGCGCTTCCAGGAATTTCTCTAAGGCTGTACTTAACAGTCACCAAAGAAACAATGGGAGCTATGCTCGCACAAGAAGTAGAAGGAAAAGAAAACGCCATCTACTACCTAAGCAAAAAGATGCTCGAATATGAAGCACGCTATACACCACTCGAGAAATTGTGCCTCGCATTGGTGTGGGCCACAACCAAGTTAAGACATTACATGCTTGTTCACACAGTCTTTGTAGTGTCACGAATGGATCCTCTTAGGTACTTATTCGAGAAATCCACGCTTAACGGACGCATCTCAAGGTGGATAGACAACCTAGCCCAGTTTGATGTAAGGTTCATGCCTCAAAAGGCTATTAAAGGATCTGTAGTCTCGGACTTCTTAGCGGACTTTCTAATAGAAGATTCGACACCAATACACGACAATGAATTTCCAGATGAAGACTTAATGGTCACGGAAGATGATACTTGGACTTTATACTTCGATGGAGCCTCAAACCAAAAGGAATGTGGCGTTGGAGTCCTACTAGTATCACCTAAAGAGGAGCATGTTCCAATCTCAATAAAGTTAGATTTCGACGTTACCAACAATGCTGCAGAGTACGAAGCATGCGTGGTAGGCCTCGAAACAGCCTTAGCATTGGGTGTAAAGAAACTCCGAATATTCGGAGATTCTTCCTTGATCATCAACCAAATATCCAAAATATGGAAAGTAAGGAGCGAAAGCTTAGCCTCTTACCAAACCTATCTGGAAACTCTCACTGATCAATTGGAAAAGGTGGAATTCACATATCTACCTAGAGAAGAAAACCAATTTGCTGATGCCTTGGCAAGATTAGCCTCAATGGTTAGGATCCCTAAGGAAATTGAGCAAATGCCTCTAACAATATAGAAAAGACACAAACCAGCATATATTCAAGCTATAGAGGATGATGAAACAATCCAAGAAGAAGAAGAAGAACCATGGTATACCGACATACTCAATTATGTCACCAAAGGAGAATACCCTCCTCATGCTGACAAAAGAGCAAAACGAGCTTTGAGACTTTTGGCTTCCCAATACGTACTCATAAATGATGAGCTACACAAAAGGGTGCCTAAAGGTCGAGCCCTATTATGTGTAGGCAAGAAGGACGCTCAAAGAACTATGAGAATAGTCCACGAAGGAGTATGTGGAACACATGTTAATGGTAAAATGCTAGTCCAAAAGATAATGCGAGAAGGATATTATTGGACTACCATGAATAGGGATTGCCATCAATATGTAAAGAGATGCCCTAAGTGCCAAATTTATGCAAACTTGCAACATATTCCTTCATCTCTTCTCTACACTTACACCTCACCATGGCCATTCTCAACATGGGGAATCGATATAATTGGAAAAATCACACCTCCTGGAATAGGAAGTCAGGAATACATCTTGGTAGCAATCGATTACTTCACAAAGTGGATAGAAGCACAATATATGCTAAACTCACTGCAAAACATGTAGCACTCTTTATCGAAAGGAACATAATTTGTCGATATGGAGTCCCACATGAGATGATAACCAACAATGGAACTCACTTTCAAGCCGAATGTGAAGAATTGTTACAAAAGTATGGTATTCAACATCACCATTCTTCCCCTTATAGACCTCAAGCAAATGGAGCAGTTGAAGTAGCTAACAAAAATTTAAAAACTATCATCGAGAAAATGACAGAAAATTACAAGGATTGGCCTGACAAACTCCATTTTTCACTTTGGGGTTATCGCACGTCAATTCGAACGTCAACAGGAAACACGCCATTCGCTTTAGTCTATGGAATGGATGCCGTACACCCTGTAGAACTAGAAATACCTTCTCTACGCATTGCGTTAGAAAGTAAACTCGATGAAGTTGAATGGACTAGAGCACGGTATGAAGAGTTAATTCTACTTGATGAAAAACGACTAGAATCTCTACATCATACCCAATGCTACCAAACTCGTATGGCTAGACACTTTAACAAGAAGGTCAAGACAAGAAACATCAAGGTTGGAGACTTGGTACTAAAAGCACTAAAGAAAAATGTGTTGGATCCAAGAGGCAAATTCAGGCCCAATTGGTCCGGACCATACATTGTCAAAACAATCCTGTCAGGAGGCGCAGCTCAGTTAACCGACATGGACGACACTGAATTCTCAAACATGACCAATCTTGACCAACTCAAGAAGTACTACCCATAATTACTTGAGTAGGACACTCAAGAGAGCTACGTTTGGCCTGATTCCTTAAGAAAGGATACGTAGGCAACCCTTTAAAGGGTGCGGCCACTTTAATTATCAAACATTCCGTGTCTCAGTAAAAAAAAATAAATAAAAATAAAAAAAAATTTTGCCAGACGACAAGACGAAAAGCTTAGCGACAGACTCGTATGAGCGACGCCAATTTTCTGCGTATATCTGGACAATTTCGGTGCATTCTGGAAATTTTTTCGACTTCCGTACTTGAAGAAATTTTTCGGAAAAAATATTTTAAGTTGTTTTCATTACTTCATATGAACAAATGTAAAGTTAATTTAATTAAGAAGCTGAAATTGCATTAATAAGTAAAAAAATTACATCATTGATGGAATTAAATAAAGCTTAAAAAATTAAAATTAACTTAATATGTCTAAATAATCAAAGGAAAAGCAATACTCTAATCTTTCTTTTCTTTCTTCGTCCTTTTCCAATTTTTGTCAGAGGCTTCTTCTTCATCCATCACTTTTGCCAAGAGACATCCATTAGATGCTCTGCATTCGATTTTAGTATGGATAGTCTCTCCCACAGCTAAAACTCCATGTTTCTTCTCTACCCAAACCTTATTTTTTGAAGAGTCCACCTTTCTCTTCCCTTTGTCTTTCTTAGCACTCTTCTTTTTAGGCGTCACGGGAGTCTTAAACTCAACTCTTTCACCTAGGTGTTCCTTAGCAGGCATTTTCTTGTCACCAAGGCGAGTCTTCACATTGGTCTTCTCTATTTTGGTTCGGTCCTTTTGAGATCTACCAGTCAACCATTGCTTCACATCATTGGACAAAGAAGGTGGAGCCTTGTGGGAAATCACTTTCCATAAAGGCCTAGCACACCAATACCCGTCAAATCGCTCAACTTCTTGTGAAACCGGGAATTTATAAGGGCGACGAAGATCTCCCGTAGGAATGGTTTGAGCAATCCCATATTGCCTCTTTACTTTGCAGGGATAATAAAAGGTCAATTTTGACAAACTAGGAAGACGGCAAAAGGGTTGGGTATTACAACCAATCATCTTTTCAAGCTTCCACCAGGGAATGACCCATTTAATGGAAAAGTCACAACAGGCAAACACTTTGCCCCACTCATGGCAACCCATCTTCAAGGAGAAACGCTTCTTTCGCCGAACAAAGCAATTGGGGGTATATTTGTCAATATTATCAGGAGGACTAATCAATTCTAGTCTCTCTATGAGCCACATCTGTAAAAAAATCAATGCACATAATCAGTATTACTATACAAAAATATATTTTTAATTTCTGTAATTAAGAATATTATTTTTCTACCTGTAATAAAATTGGAGAGCCTCAAAGAGGTGCTTCTGGATTCTTTTTCAACTCATCAAGACTAAGCATAGTCTCTCCAACAATTAATGGCATTGGATTTCTCCCAGATTCGATTTGTTTTAGCACAGATATTATAATTGCTTGACCATCATTATTTTTACCATTAGTAAGAAAATAATGGCTAAGCATGCAAAAGAGGAAAGCTCTTCTCCTATAGACATGAAAAGATTCGGAGCGTGGTCTATCAAAGTAAAAACGTGCAAATTCTTTTAAATCAACATTATTACCATGCACTATGTTTCTTAGATCTTTACCCCTAAGGTCAAGAAAACGCTCATAATCTTTGTAATAATACTCACTCACCGAAGGCATTACCACAAGATTTAATGGAGGAAATCCTAGAATGGCACCAAACTCTTCTGGTGAAGGGCAAATTTCATCATAGCCTAATCTAAAACAATGAGTATTAGGATCCCAATATTCTAAGGCGGTATGAATGAAGTCTATATCAAGATCTACCCCCTTTATACCATAAATACCCCCCTATATGAAAAAAGTCGAGTTCTTTTCTCTCCTTAGCAGTTAAAGAACGACACCACTCACGAGTGAAATCACAAAAACTCTTTTTAATTAAAGCCGTGATTAAGTTTTTGAGTTAATCTGTCCGAATTACACTGAAATCGACAGATTTGGGGGCTATTTATAAACAATTTTTTGGCAGATTTCGAATTCTGTAAGGATTTGGAAAACCAAGTCTGTCGCTAAACGACAAGTTTGTCGTCTGAAGACAAAGTCTGTCGCTTGGCGACAAAGCTTGTCGCTTGGCGACAAAAGGATACGCGTGGCGACAACGCATCTGAGCAAGCGACAATTACGCGCTATGCAACCCGTGTTCTTTAAACTTCGATTCGACTTTGATTTTGCATATTACACCCTGTTATTCAATACCCTCATACAAATCCATTCCATATTACCTTTCTTCCTTTTTGATTAAATTGAGCTTAGGCTTATTTTTGGTCGACATCATTTTATTTTTCATTTTTTTTCTATTGGGGGAGAAAGCCGGATACCCTCCATTGATAATAAAAATGACGGAAATTTTTGCGCAAAAATTAAAGTCACAGATGCACACACTCACACTCACATGCACATAAAATGAAAAATAAAATAAACTGGCTTAATGTAAAAAGTTTGTAGTGAGTCATATAATACGAAAGACAAAGTCCTATGAAGTCAAAAATAAGTACAGGTACAAACTATGGCGCCAGAGGCCGTAAATGATGAGGTACGCCCATCATATCAAAGAACGCTGTAGTCCGGGGAGTATGCTCCTCACCATCTCCTGATGCGTCAGTCGGCGGAAATCTTAGCTCAGGGCCAGTCCACCCTGGCTCACCCATCGACAACGGCTGAGGCTGCAAGGGCTGCTGCGACAACGAGCTGACCTCGTACGTCCCACCACCCATCAAAGGAGCCGATGTCGCACCTCCTTGGCCCGTCGGCCCAGCAAAAACATCTTCAGGTGAAGAAGCCGAGCCCTCGGTCGGAGCAGCCTCAGACCGACCACCTCGGCCGCTATCAGAAATGTGGCGACGCCTTGAGCCAGATCGACTGAGTGCGGGGTGAAGGAATAGGCTGTCCCTGCAAAGGCAAATCAAGTCAGACCCTAAGGAAAGAATATAATGAAAAAGAAAGATAAGAGAGATACCTCCTCAATGTCGCTCCTCCGACAGGTAGCTCGGTCCCGTAACCTCACGAGCTGGCTACGAAAGGCGTCTATACACCTCGCCATAGCTGTCACCACCTCGCGAGAAAACTGTCAAGGGAATAATGTCAGTAATAATACAGAACAAATACAAAAGCAAGAAAATAAGATAAGCTCACCCGAGTCTGGTGATGAGGAATGGAGCGCTTCAGAAAACGCTGATCCTCGGGGGCTGGAGGAATCATCTCCTCGATCGGTCTGAACGTGCCCTGGTAATAGATCGACATCCTCGGAGGGACGAACTCCCTAGGCCCAGCCTGATAAAATAAAATTCAAAAGATAAGAATTCACTTGGGGGCTACCTAAAGAGAAATACCGCTGCCTCCTCAGACAAAACAAGAGCCGGCGCTAGCAAGGGCAGCAAGTCATCCTCGTAACTCTGCCCTGAATGGACATGAGACCGCTAGGGAGTGCTAGGAGACGATCGACTCGCACAGTCACGCATCAACGCCTCATGAAACATATGTTGAGGCGGGCAAGCGGGGACGACGAAAACATCCGAGGAGTGCTGGATATCTACCCTCTCGCCAAGACACACTGTAGCATCATACGTCCCCTGAAAGTAACGACGCTTGGCAGTATATCGCACAGCCAGCGCAGGTATAGCTAAATCAGCCCACGATCGGTACACCACGTCATGCTCCTACAAAACAGCTATGTAAGATCAATGCACTCAAAAAAGTAATATCAAAAAACAAATGTTCACGAGAACCTACCGAGAGGATCAAATCTCGAATGCGTGCGGTCTCGACCTGGCCAGCACGACCTCCCCAACCAGCGCCAACGGGAAGCTCGCGAGGTGAAGGTCTCACCAATGCAAGCGAGGGGAAGTACTCGTAGAACCAAATCTACATGGATAAAGCAAAGTCAGCAAATGCTTGCACAAGTCCAGAGCTAATTTCAAAAGGATGGAAATATACCTCTACGACCCTCCAGAAACTGGAAAGTGCGACCTCTCCAGACAAGGCCCTATGACGGCAGGAACGTCGCAGGCCCAGAAGAAAGTCAGCATAGGCCAAGCTGGCCCAGTCGTATGTCCCGACCAGAGAAAGGTCGCGAACAGCTCTTAGGTAGTAGAGAAGCACTCGACTACCCTTGTCAGGAGAAAAGGTCCCTGACAGCAAAATAAGAACAAAGATGCGCACCCGTTGCTCGCGAGTGGTCGCATCATCCTCAAAAGCCGCTACTAGGGTAGAACGGCGGATGCACCGGGAACTAAGCTGTCTCGGCTGAGCCTCGGCACGGGCCCAAACAGCAATCAGACCCTATAACTCCGAAAACATCGGTGAGTAGACAGTAATATCACTGTCAAAAGGTATCGGGGAAGAACAAAACTCCAAACCTGTGATGAGACTGAAGTCGGCAGTAGTAACCGTCATCTCACCCCAGGGAAAGTGAAAGGTGTTGGTAGTGTCCCAAAAGAACTCCACCAAAGCTCGGACAACGAGGTTACCCCCATCATAAGAGTACATGGCCTGAGTGGCCCGAAAGAGGCGAGTCAACCCACAGGACTCCCAGAGTTGTCGCAACTCCTCATCTCTGCTGAAATACACTTTATATAGCGTACTGATGACGTTGTTGCCTGAACCGTGACTGCGAGTCCTCCCGCTGATGAGCCCACGTCGCACCTGCTCGGAAATATGGTGCTCAGGAGAAAAGAAAAGAGTGCGCTCATCCCACTCTAGAAGAGGTCCAAGTCTAGTAGAGAGGTCCTCACCCTCGCTGACGGGCTCGTCCTCCTGGCGTGCATCCCTCGACTGAGAACCAGAGCCGCGTTGCCTAACCATGCTATATTATGCAAATAGTAAAGAATGAGGCTCTATGGTATCTAAGGTTCGTCTAGCCGCATGATACTATGTTCGCAAAAATGGAGTACGTAGTACAAAAACAGAGCACAATTTCAACAAGAGCATAATTAGCATTTTCAAGTAATCAAACAATTTCTATGACAAATATTGTGACAAATTGTACAAGAAGAACTAGTAAAAACATCAAGAACGGATCACATTGTTCTTCACGACCTCAAGAGGTCCAATAATGGTGAATCGCTCATTTCTCCACCAAATCGAGTCAAACAAGTCTCAAAACACTCCCAAGGCAATGCATAAACATAATCAAGCAATTTCAAGGCATAAAATTCAGCAAAAGAAGCAAATTAAGCAAAAACATGTTCGAATTTTCGGAAAATTCGTGAACAAAGAACGCACAATTCAGCAAAAATCGAGTCCAGTTTAAATAAAACTTACATGGGTCGGGAAAATAGATGGAATAAGCTTTGATTTGCAACAAGTTTGAGCGAATTCGGTTGAGAATTGAGCGAGAACGAGAAGATCGAAGTTCTTGAGCGAATGCGAAAAACAGAACAACAGCGACGGAAAATGAAGAAGAAAGGGAGGGTATTTAAAAAAACCCGACTCTGTCGCCAAACGACAAGTTTGTCGCCTGGCGACAAAGTATGTCGCCTGGCGACAAGAAGAAAAAGTGGCGACAAGAAGTTCTGGCTAGCGCTGGAGCGGTGCCAGAGTACTAGGCTCCATAATATGGTTATGTGAACCTCGTGCAGCAATTTCGGGTTCTTTGGTACGCCAGTTAGCCCCTCTAAACAACGGCACCGACATAATGGTTAATAAACAGCAAAGGTACTGACATAATGGTTCATAAACAGGAGAGGCACCGACATAATGGTTCATAAACAGCAAAGGCACCGACGTAATGGTTCACAAGCAGCAGAAGCGCCGACGTACTAGCATAGCAGAAGCAAAGTTCGAGCGAACTTTAAAGGATCAACAGGAATTGGTCTTTGGTAATATTCTTTGGAGTATTGTCGCAAAAAAACTGAAGATGGCTACAGGCAGAGTTATCTTCGATCGTGTTCCCTAGGATGTGGAAGATGGTCGCAAAAAAACTGAAGATGGCTACAAGTAGAGTTATCTTCGATCGTGTTCCCTAGGATGTGGAAGATGGTCACAAACAACTGAAGATGGCTACAGGCATAGTTATCTTCGATCGTGTTCCCTAGGATGTGGAAGATGGTCACAAGCGGCGGAGAATGACTACAAGCAGAGTCGTTTTCGATGAAATAGGAGGCAGCTACAAGCGGAGCGGTCTTCAACAAAATGCAACAAATCGGTTACCTTCAGAGACGTGTGCTCGACGGTGCAAGATACGCGTTTCTTAACTCTCTTATCTGTTTAACTAATGATAGTTTGCAGGTATCGGCATTACAAGAATGATTTAGGATCGCAGAACGTTCTGAATCATTCTCCGTCCCTATCGCTACTTTGACTTTCGTTTTCGAAACTTGCGTTTCTCCAAACTCAGTCAAAGTGGGGGCTTCTATAGACATCCAAATGTGTCTCCTCAAAACCAAACCCAGTGATGAATACCTTTTGCGTTGAATGATTATCGAATGAGGTGAAAGTGTGAAAGGTCAAGTGTTGCGGTTGGTTTTTATTAAAATTCTTTCTTTCTGTTTTCGAAAACAACTCTATTTTATGAAAACAGCCAATCCATTTTAGTTTGGTCCACGACAAGGGTCCAATAATAGTGTAGTTGGATGGGGTTGCAAAGAGATTTCCAACGATATATTATAAGCCTAATTCCGATGAATAATGAGGAAGTTATGGCCAAAATACTAAACTGGACCCGGTTGGATCTTTACATGCGGCCCAACGATCTAGGGGGGCCCAATGTTAATTATTATTCCTAAAGTTATTAGAATTGATTAAGTCTTCTAGAATTCCCTAGAAGGTTCTTTTTAATCCTAATAAGATTAGAATTAATAATTATATTTTGATAAAGTTTTATTTGGAATAAAATATTATTTTATGGAAAATACGATTTCAGTTTCATACGGACTTTACAAATCAATTTTGATTCATATGTGGACTCCGTGTTGAAAGCGCGTAGAAATCCAGGCTGTCGCCAGACGATAGGCCAGTCGCCACGCGACAGACCCTGTAGCCTGGCGACAAGGTCGGTTTTACAACTACAACGTGGAGTTTTATTCCTTATCAAATTCTACCTATTTCCGGACCGTTTTCTTATAAATAGGGTCATGAACCTCCGTTTTTATTCATCTACAATCAACAATCTACAATCATCTCTCTTTCTCTCAAAAGCTAGAAGCTTTCTCTCTCTTTCTTTTTCTAAACCTTTCCTCTTACAAAATTCCGCATTCACAAGATCTAGACACACCTAGCCGAGTTCGAAGTTGCCTTCGCCGTAGACGTGAAAGGTTATAATTTCTGAGGGTTTGGTCCCTAATCTCTCTTTCAATTATTTGATTTGATTGTTTAATTTTATATTTTCCTTGAAGTTACTAACGCGTGTATTTTGTTATTAGAAAGAGGTACGAGGCATCAAAGTATGTAATCTTATTGCTCTATTCTTGTAGAAAGCATGTTTAAATTTGTTTGACTCCTAATATCATGTTAGGATGTTATTATTACTTTCTAGTATCATGTTTAGGGAAAAGATTATAATATCAAATATGCTTATTGTGATTCCTGCGATGCTTCCTATGCTTTCTAATATTATAATATCATGTTAGTATCATGTTAGGGCTAAAGCTTTGATTTTTATTGCTTAGTGACATGCTAGGATTTGTTATTAATCTTGTTAGTATCATGCCTAGGATCTTGCTATTATATTTAAGCTTTATTATTAACATGATTGATTATAATTGTTATTGTGATGATTATTATGTTGCTTGATATATTATTGTTATTGCTTGATCACGCCTTTTATGCATGTTTAAAGGGAATTTGTACTTGTAATCACGCTTAATAAGATAATTAATAATCTTGTTTAGGGCTAATATGATTATAATTCAAGTGATCGCCAATGATAGTTTTGCTTGTGCATTAAGTTCAACCAACATAGATAAACAGGTTTAGGGTTAATCTGTTGATTGCATGTTAGTCAGAAAGCGCACATGAATACGAAAAGAATGAAGTAGAGGCCTTTTTAGGGCAGGTTCAATCTCTTTTAGGTTGGATTTGTACCCTCATCCCCGAACCCTATTTGGTTCATGACCTTTTGGAGTTGACGATCTCCTGGATCGTTAAGGGGTGTAATCTTCACCTTGTGAACGGTTTACAAGTTCCTAAAACTTGTTGGCGACTCTTTTGCTCTAGCTTCCTTCCCTTTGGACGCCACCATGCTTAAGTGTATGATCACAGTGGGGTTCAAGCTTGGGGTTAATGGCTTGAAATATTCCCTACAGCTACCCTTGTATAAATAGTAGAAAATTTCATTTCTCAGTTTTTCTGTGAGTCTATGCGTGAAGAAATCGAATTGTGCTTAATTGTGTAAGTTTGCCAAGCTTATAATATTTGTCATATTAGTTTCGGGTTTCATGTGTGGCTTACCTTTCATATACTAGGAGTCAAGTATTTTGTATTGGTTTGGTTCTTGGGTGAGTGTGTGAATTATACTTTGCATATAGTGTGTAAGCTTTTAGTGTGAAGCTGAGAGGTAGTACTTAGGGAGTACGAGTGAATCTAAGTGTGGGACTTGGATTGGGTAGGATAGGGTCCTACTGTGTAGTAAGTTCAGTGTGGAACTTGTGAGTAAAGGTCTGTTTATAATATGTTGTAATTTGGGATTGCCTATTATAGTGAAGTGATTTGGTTTTGAAAATCCCTTAGAAGGGTCGAGGTTTTACTTCCAGTTGGGCCCTAGAAGGTTTCCTCGCAAAAATCTGTGTGCATTGCAAGTTCCTTTACAGTTTATTTATATTCCGCAAAAATTAGCTATAGGAACTCTCATACAATTCACCCCCCTCTTGTCGTAGTGTTCGTCTCAACTAACAATTGGTATCAGAGCACGGTTCTCACGTGCAAGAAGATAACTTTGCTGAGTAAGTTCCTGAGGAGAGATGAATTACAGGGAGAAACTTGAAGAAGGGCACTCTACCCAACGTCCACCAATGTTTAATGGTAAGTTTTATACATACTGGAAAAATAGGATGGAGATCTTCATCAAGGCTAAAAATTACCAGGTATGGCGTGTAATTGAAACTAATGATTTTGAGGTAACCGCAACCAATGAGAAAAACGAGGTAGTTCCTAAACTTATTTCTGATTATGATAAGGAAGACTATTAGAAACTTGAGATGAATGCTTTAGCCATTAAATATTTGCACTGTGGTCTTGGACCCCATGAACATAATCGTATTATGGGGTGTAAGACAGCTAAACAGATTTGAGATCTACTAGAGGTTACTCATGAATGAACTAATGAGGTAAAACGTTCTAAAATTGATTTATTTATGTCTAGGTATGAGAGGTTTGAAATGCAGTCTAAGGAAACCATAGAAGAAATGTTTACAAGATTTGATGATATAATTAATGAACTGAGTTCCCTTGGCAGGAATATTCCTATAGATGAACATGCAAGAAAGATCTTGAGGAGTCTACCACAAGATGAACGCTGGAGATCCAAGGTAACTGCAATGTAGGAAGCTAAGGATTTCACTAAGTTAAATATGGAACAGCTAGCAGGTTCCCTGATGACTCATGAACTTCACTTGAGTTCCAATACTGAAAGTTCCAAAAACAAAAGTCTTGCTCTTAAGGCACAAGACTCAAATGACTCAGAAGTTGATGAGGATGAGATGGCAATGCTAGTGAGAAGATTCAAGAGAATGATGAACAACCGGAAGTTTGATAGGAACAAGAAGGCTACAAGTTCTAGAGACACTACCTGTTTCAAGTGTGGCTCAAAAGATCATTTTATCAAGGACTGTCCAATTGAGGAAGGTGATAAAGGAAAGACTAAAGGAAAGGATCAATCCAAGGATTCCAGAGTCTATAAGCCATACTTTACTAAGGACAATGTAAAGAAAGCTATGCTAGCTGCCTGGAGAGACACAGATTCAGAAGAAAAAGAAGACCAACCTTCAGAAGAAACTACACATCTATGCTTAATGGCCAAAACTGATGAAAAGGCCAAACTGAAGGAACTCAAGGCTGAGGTATGGTTTTCTCAAAATGAATTAAGACATTTCTCTAAAGAAAAACTAATATGTGCTTGTAGGGAATATTTCAAGCATCTCACACTTGAGCCCCACTGTGATCATACACTTAAGCATGGTGGCGGCCAAAGGGAAGGAAGCTAGAGCAAAAGAGTCGCCAACAATTTTTAGGAACTTGTAAATTGTTCACAGGGTGAAGGTTACACCTCTTAACGATCTAGGAGATCGTTAACTCCAACAGGTCTGGAACCATGGCTGGATGTTCGGGGATGAAGGTACAAATCCAACCTAAAAGAGATTGAACTTGCCCTAATAATAGGCCTCTACTTTATTCTTCTCGTATTCATGTGCGCTTTCTCACTAACATACAACCATTAGGTTAACCCTAAACCTGTTTAATCTATGTTGGTTGAATATTAATGCACAAATAAAACTACTATTGGCGATCACTTGAATTATAATCATATTAGCCTAAACAAGATTATTAATTATCTTATTAAACGTGATTACAAGTACAAATTCCCTTTAATCCTGCAAGAGAGGGCGTGATCAAGCAATAACAACAATAATATATAATAACAATCATCATCATCTCAATAATAATCTCAATAAAGCATAATAATAATAGCAAGATCCTAGGCATGATACTAACAAGATTAATAACAAATCCTAGCATGTTACTAAACATTAAAGATCAAAGCTTTATCCCTAGCATGATACTAACATGATATAAAGAGAGAATAGGAAGCACCATACATGATATTAGAAATATTAGTTATTACCCTAAACATGATATTAGAAAGCAATAAAACATCATAACATGATACTAGGAATCAAAACAATCAAAGCATGATTTCTATATCAAAATAATAACAATAAAATTATTTACTTCGATGCCTCGTATCTCTTTTAAATAACAAAATACACGCGTTAGTAACTTCAAGGAAAATATTAAATAAAACAATTAAATCAAATAATTGAAATAGAGATTTGGGACCAAACCCTCAGAAATTATCAACCTTTCACGTCTAGGGCGAAGGCAACTTCGAACATGGCTAGGTGTGTCTAGAACTTGTGAATGTGGAATTTTGTAAAAGGGAAGGTTCAGAATAGAGAGAGAAAACTTCTAGCTTTTGAGAGAGAATAGAGAGATGATGATTGTGAATTGTTGGTGATTGTCATTAAAAACGAGGGTCAAGGACCATATTTAGGATAAAGCAGTCCGGAAACGATAGAAAATACTTCAAGTACTATACGGAATAAAACTGGCATTTGTCGCCAGGTGATAGACATTAGCGCCAGGCGACAGGATTAGCGCCAGGCGATAAACTCTGTCGTTTAACGCTAATTAAAAGATAAAACACGCTTTGTACGCAGAATCCTCTTCTTAATATGATTAAGCAACAAATTCCGTGTTTATCAAATTAAAATCAGGTTTATCATAAAACACTTATTTTATTCCAAATAAAACTCTTTAAAATATAATTATCAATCCTAATTTCATTAGAATTTAAAAGAACCTTCTAAATATTCCAAAAGATTAAAATCAATCCTAATAACTTTAGGAACAATAATTAATAGGCCCTCCTCTAGATCATTGGGCCACATATAAAATTCATTTCGGGCCCAATTTAGTATTTAGGCCATAACTTCCTCATTATTCATCGAAATTAGGCTTATAATATATCGCTGGAAAGCTCTTTTCGAGCCCAATCCAACTACACTATTATTGGAACCTTATCACGGACCAAACTAAATTGGACTGACTACTTCCATAAATAGAGTGTGAAAAGAAATGTTTTCAAAAATAGAAAGAGAGATATTTTAATGGAAACATCCACATCACTAGGCTTTCCACACTTGACTTCGTTCGATAATCAAGTGACGTGAAAGGTATTCATCACTGGGTTTGGTTTTGGGGAGACACATTTGGGTGTCTACAGAAGCCCCCACTTTGACCGAGTTTGGAGAAACGCAAGTTTCGAAATCGAAAGTCAAAGTAGCGATAGGGACGGAGAATGATTCAAAAATTTTTGCGATCCTAAATCATTCTTGTAACGCCGATACCTGCAAACTAGCGTTAGTTAAACAGATAAAAGAGTTAAGAAACGCGTATCTTGCATCGTCGAGCACACGTCTCTAAAGTAATCGATTTTGTTAGACGATCTTCCTCAAGCTAGGGGACATCGCCTGAAGACTGCTCTGCTTGTAGCTATCTTCAGTTTTATGATGGTAACCTTTTCAGGAAAGTTATCAAAGATCACCGCTTGTTGATCCTCAGTGCTTTACTTCGCTATTTGCTTGTTGTGTTGATGCCTTGGGGGTGATGACAATCCTCTCTTCTTTAGGAATAGTTGTAACACAACTCTTGAGTGATGTACGACAATCTAATTTAGGGAAAGTTGTCAATGCCACGTAACAATCCATCCTAGGAAATGTTGCCACGATGAAGCGACAATCCGTATCTCAGAAATTTTGCCAAAATCCAATTTTGGGAAAAGTTGCCAATGCTTCATAACAATCTGTCATAAGAACCTTGCTACGGTCGACAATCCACATCTTGGAATATAACTCTTGAAAGCAATCCACCTTGGAAATTTGCCAATATTATGCAACAATACTTTTGAGAAAATTTTGCCACAATTGACAATCCGCGTCTTAGAATATTTACAAAAAAGAGTCTACTGACAATCCGTCTTGGGAAAATTTGCCACTACTGAAATGAATGACAATCCATGTTGGGGAACCTTTGTCGAAATGTTAAGATGAATAGCGACCTACGACAATCCTTTGGGAATTTTTCCATGGGGAACTTGATGCATGACAATCCAATCTCGGAAATATTGCCAAGGATTTGATGAATGTATGACAATCTGAACTTGGAAAAACTTTCCAAATAGAGAAGGAGCAGGAGAATCCATGCTTGGAAACATTGCTAATTTGAGATGACAATCCAATCTTGGAAAATTTGTCGTTGAAGAACGATGCTCGACAATTCACTCTTGGAAATATTGTCGTTTTGGTGATGTGCTTGCTTTTGAACCAATGCCTTGGTGCTTGTAATGAGCCAATGATTAGGCGCTTAAGCTGAGTGAGATGATCGTCGTCAGGCCGATCACTGATTGCGATTGTGATTGAGCCGACTATTAATCATGTCAATTTTCTTATAGGGGCTAACTGGCGTACCAAAGAACCCAATCAATCAATATGACCATTTGACTCTAGTTGATTTGCTAAGTTGTTTGTGTCCTTTTGCTTCAAAATTTTTGTAAAGATCACCTGTCCGTCTGGGACTTAGTGTGCCTACATTTATTTTTTTGGACTATAGGACTTTGCTCAAATCTCGATTTGATAACACGACATGACTCAATGTGATAACACGACATGACTCAATGTGTACATGACTCGTGTGTGCATTGTGTTGTGATGTGTTTGACTTAAAATGCAGAAAAGCAAAAATTTTCCGTCATTTTTGTGGAGGGTACCGACTTTCTCCCGAAAAAGAAAGACACAAAAAGAATCGAAGTGGGTGTTTGAGGTGCATGTTGAATGAGCTTAGTCTAATGTATGCATTGATGTTGTATCTCATAGTGAAAGGATTAATTCACCCTAGGATATCTCGATTGTTGACTCGACGATGAAAGTATTTGGGCAGCTTAGGCACGAAGGCTAAGTACTTCATACTTTATAATGCAATAAGAATTATGATAATGAGTGATCTTGATATGACAAGGCATGCTTCATCGTTGTGTTAAGATTTCATGACAAAGGGTTCCTACGAGGAGGATTATTTGTCTATGTATCTGTGATGTGTGTGAAAGTGACACTAAAGCTAGGCTGCAAAGGCTAAGTGTATGGAATATTTTTTTTTGAAAAGAGTCAAATAATGGTGACTCTTAGGCTAGGTAAGCTAATAATGTAGGGATCAAGCCCCCAAGTCTAGCTCTAAATGGATAGGAATGAGCATAGGAGATCCCTTGATATGATCATGCATGAATGTATATATGAATGAATGCATTATATTATGGCCGCACCCCAATTTGAGGTTGCCTACGTATCCGTTAGGAATCAGGCCAAACGTAGCTCTAGCCGAACCTCGCACAAGTGTGTATATACCTCAAAGAGGTCTTTTAAGGGTTGTAACGTGGTTAGGCTAAAGGTTGAAGAAGAAGGGGATAAAGGCTCAAGACCCTAGATAATCCCCCAAGGTGTGCAACGTTGCTTTTGAAATCTTTATATTTGTATGCTTAAGATTTCCTCACTTTTGAACTCTCTTTTGTTTATATTTTGCTCTCTCTTTTTTTACTTTATCATTTTTTTCAAATTCAAATCTCTTTTTTATAAGCGTGGGCAATCCCGAACATGCGGTCTATCACTCACTTGGCATTCATGTTTCTCAGGCACGGTACCGAGCACTCGATAAGAGACGCAATTTGAGACGTGTTCTTATCAAAGATATATTCATATCAAAGACATTGGAACACTTGCCCTTTTGCACACTTTTATTATTTTTGCTTATTTTAATTTTTTTGAAATTACTCAACCTTTTGTTCTTTGAAAATTGCATAAGTTGCACACCATCCCATCCCAACGTTAGGTAGATGTGGGTTGAAGAAAGAAAGGTCTATCGTTAGACGAGGCTCAAAGTGGTTTATCAAGAAAGGATTGTATATTTGAAGGTGAAAGGTAATATGATATGGCTACAAGGGGTGCCTCTAATCATAAGTATACCTTGTTCTTAGTTAGACATGGATTTTTTTTTTCTTTTTTTTTTATGCAATACAATGCGATAATCATATGCAAGAAAATAAATGCTCATTTTATTAAAGAGTGAAGGGTAAAGATTCTACAGAATAAAATCTAAGAAAAATAAAGGGTACCTATGCTAGACTTATTGGGGAAAGAAAGAAAAAGAGAAAATAGAAAAAAGAGGTCACGAGATCTTGTCGTTGAAGCTCGCCTTGTGTCGTTTGCTTGATCATCACCTGGTCTTCTTGCTAGCTAGAGGCAATGGGATCTTGTTTGCTTCTATGAGATCTTAAATGAGATTTTGAAATTTGTAACATTCATCCGTGGTATGACCATTTCCTTGATAGTACTTGCAATAAGAGTTGGGATTCCATCTTGAAGATCACCTTTCTGGCGTTGGATCTTCAGTAGGGCTAATAGGTTTGATTAATCCTCGATCATGTAGACGATCGAAAGCAGCATCATAAGTCATTCCAATGGGCGTGAAATCTCTTTTTGGTTTCTTTTTAGATCCTTGATTATCCATAGCTAAGACATCATTTAGGTCAAAGGTACTAACATTGTTACCAGAGTGGGTGTTTTCAGAAGAAGAAAGATTGTCGTTCTTCTTTCCTTTCCAGCCATTGTTGTTGTTATTGTTAGTAGCTTTTTGCTTTGCAAGGTCATCTTCGATTTCAATACCTATGTCGTAGACGGCCTTGAAAATATTCAAATTATGTTGATATTTCAAATGCTTTGAATACTTGTCTTGAAGGTTCTTGATGAACATCCTTACAGACTCCTTTTCAGTAGGGACCTCGACCATATTAGCAGAAGTTTCCCTCCACTTGTTAAAGAAAGAGGTGAACCCTTCGTTTTCTTTTTGCTTTAGCATCTCAAGTTGTCTATGGTCTGTTTCAACTTGAATGTTGCACTTATATCTATCAATGAAAGCGTTTATTATTCCATCCCAAGTAGAGGTCTTCTCTTTATCAAGAGAAAAGAACCAATGTTGACAAACGGTTTCTAGAGATAGTGAGAACAAAGAGTGAAAAATATTCCTATCAGTTCCCTTTAATGTTCATTATGGTTTCAAAAGCCCTTAGGTGGAAATAAGGATTGTCAGTTGGCTTAAACTTAGGGATGTCATTGGCATTGAACTTCTGCGGAAGAAGTTCCTTGTCCACTAAGACCCCTTGTGAGCTAATGCCCTGGAATCTATAGTCACTGGAGAGTTTGCTTAGGCTTTCTTGCATGAGCTCCATTTGTTGTTGCTTCACAGGGTCATTGATTTGAAGGGCCAGAGCCTTTATCAATTCAGTTAAGTTGGCCACGTCCTTACTAAGTTTGTTAACTTCCACCTGAGACGCCATTATCTTCTTAGCTTTTCTTTTTCGACTAATTGGTTGGTCAAAAAGTAGTAGTTGAACAAAGGTGTTGTCCTTGATTAATCTCCCTTCTCTCCTTGGCCAAGTGCTGTGAAAAGGGAAGTTATGGATACTTTTTCTTAATTAATTGACTCAAACGCTATTCAACATGCAGTAGATGGAAGAAGGCAGGAAGAAAGAAGGTTGTGATATGGAGAAAGCATGTAGAGAATGGAAAGACGATGTAGATGGAGAGATATGAAAGAATTAGGAATATAATGTACCCCTAACTCAAATGATGGAAAAAATCGACTCATGCATAAACCTAAGACATGGTCATGATGACATATACACAATGTGTGTGCTAAGACTAGTGAGTATAGGTGACATGTTTGACTCGTGTCATGACCATGTGACTAGACTATGTGACTAGACTTAATTAAGGACTAAAAATGACTATTGTCGTTAATAGACTGATTAAACCGATTAAGCAAACTGATTAATTAGACTCGTCGTGAAGACTTGAGCAAAAACGTGGACTGTCGCCGGAGCAACAGGATTATCGCCAGACGCTAAAGACCAGCGCCAGACGACAACATTGTCGCCAGGCGCTAATGACTAGCGCATGGCGCTACAGTCCAGACTTCTGCGCCATTGCTGGAACATTGGTCTTGAACTGTTTCCTTACTTCAAAAGGACAAGCCTAAAGTCATACTAAGTCAAGTTTGATCAATTTATTTAGACTTTAATCATTTATAATAATTAATTAATTAATTTAGCAAATTCCTTTAGTCATTAATTAGTTCATTTAGACTCATTCACAAGTCAAACAAACGGTTAGTGGAAACACATATAGGTTATACACAAGAAAATAATGCATAAGTAGTCAAATAGTCACAATATGATGCAATGAGTTTGCAACCTAACCATGGCTCTAGTTCTCTAAAGTTCAAGGATATGGGTTAGTCAAAGAGGGTCCATGGTTATGAGTCCGGATGCACCGCGCGGAAGCCTTACCTTTGGAAGGGTTGGCGCGAGTGGATGGGACCCCGCGAGTTAAACTCGCTTCCACGGTTTGGTGAATTCAACAAACTCGGATGTACCCTTCGTTGCCAGGAGCGTTCGATTGGGTAGATGGAGCGTGAATTCCCTGAGGGTTATGGCCATATGTAGAACACATATGGGTTCAGAAAAAAGGGAAAAACTCAATCAGGAAGTAAAATCGAGCAAATAGTACTAGAAACTAGTCGAAACAAGAAGGTAGATTTCTGGCTCGATATTGGAAGAACTCGGCGCGAGACTACAGTGCCCGTCGCCAGAGTATGGCTCAGTCGCCAGACAACAATTACTGTCGCCAGGCGACAGAGCCATCGCATGGCGAGGGCACTGTATTCTCAGCGCTAGTTCCTACATGCCTCAGCAGCTTTCTGTTCTTGAATTTTCCAGTTTTTCTCAGCGTTATTTCGACTTTAGTTGTGAAAGATATTTCCCTCATTTCCTACGTGTAAAAATCCTTTGTTTTTGACGCATTATAGATGGTCTTTCCAATGCGGACCTTTTTATGCATATGCCACAATGTTAATCAAAATTACGCACATGAAATACTTAGAACTTTTTGAGTCTCATCCACTCATTCTAAATTATTGCTAAAATAAATTTCAGGAATTAAAATAGAAATTCTCCCCAGTGGAGTCGCCAAAAAACTGTAGGGAATATTTCAAGCATCTCACACTTGAGCCCCACTGTAATCATACACTTAAGCATGGTGGCGTCCAAAGGGAAGGAAGCTAAAGCAAAAGAGTCGCCAACAAGTTTTAGGAACTTGTAAACCGTTCACAGGGTGAAGTATAGACCCCTTCACGATTCACGAACCATGAGATCGCTAACTCCATAGGTCTGGAACCATGACTGGATATTCGAGGATGAAGGTACAAATCATACCTAAAAACGATTGAACCTGCCCTAAATAGGCCTCTACTTTATTCTTCTCGTATTCATGTGCGCTTTCTGACTAACATACAATCAATAGGTCAACCCTAAGCCTGTTTAATCTATGTTGGTTGAATATTAATGCACAAACAAAACTATTATTGGCGATCACTTGAATTATAATCATATTAGCCTAAACAAGATTATTAATTATCTTATTAAGCGTGATTACAAGTACAAATTCCCTTTAATCTTGCAAGAAAGGGCGTGATCAAGCAATAATAACAATAATATATGATAACAATCATCATCATCTAAATCATAATCTCAATAAAGCATAATAATAATAGCAAGATCTTAGGCATGATACTAACAAGATTAATAACAAATCCTAGCATGTTACTAAACATTAAAGATCAAAGCTTTATCCCTAGCATGATACTAACATGATATAAAGAGAGAATAGGAAGCACCATACATGATATTAGAAATATTAGTTATTACCCTAAACATGATACTAGGAAGCCATAAAACATACTAATATGATACTAGGAATCAAAACAATCAAAGCATGATTTCTATATCAAAATAATAACAATTAAATTACTTACTTCGATGCCTCATATCTTTTTTTAATAACAAAATACACGCGTTAGTAACTTCAAGGAAAATATTAAATAAAACAATTAAATCAAATAATTGAAATAGAGATTTGGGACCAAACCCTCAGAAATTATCAACCTTTCACGTCTAGGGCGAAGGCAACTTCGAACTTGGCTAGGTGTGTCTAGAACTTGTGAATGTGGAATTTTGTAAAAGGGAAGGTTCAGAATAGAGAGAGAAAACTTCTAGTTTTTGAGGGAGAATAGAGAGATGATGATTGTGAATTGTTGGTGATTGTCATTAAAAACGGGGGTCAAGGACCCTATTTATAAGAAAACAGTCTGAAAACGATAGAAAATACTTCAAGTTGGAATAAAACTGGCATCTGTCGCTAGGCGACAGACATTAGCGCCAGGCGACAAACTCTGTCGTTTGACACTAATTAAAAGATAAAACGCGCTTTGTACGCGGAATACTCTTCTTAATTTGATTAAGCATTAAATTCCGTGTTTATCAAATTAAAATCAGGTTTATCATAAAACACTTATTTTATTCCAAATAAAACTCTTTAAAATATAATTACCAATCCTAATTTCATTAGAATTTAAAAGAACCTTCTAAATATTCTAGAAGATTTAAATCAATCCTAATAACTTTAGGAACAATAATTAATAGGCCCTCCTCTAGATCATTAGGCCACATGTAAAATTCATTTCGGGCCCAATTTAGTATTTAGGCCATAACTTCCCCATTATTCATCGAAATTGGGCTTATAATATATCGCTGGAAAGCTCTTTTCGAGCCCAATCCAACGAGGTTCCTAATAGCAGTTTAACATGTCTTAGTGTTATTGAGGATGATCCTCTTTTATAGCATAAAAGATTTGGTCATGCAAGCTTCACCTTGCTTGATAAGCTTAGATCCAAGGAACTAGTGGAAGGACTTCCTTGTATTAAGTTCCTATATGATAAAGTGTGTGATGCTTGTGTTAGAGGTAAACATACTTGAATTTCCTTTAAATCTAAAAAGATGGTAAGCACCAAAAGACCTTTGGAACTTATTCATATGGATCTTTGTGGTCCAATGAGAATCCAAAGCAGAAGCGGTAAGAAATATGTAATGGTTATTGTTGATGATTATTCAAGGTATACTTGGGTATTCTTTCTTTTAAGTAAAGATGAAACTTTTGATGAGTTTGTTGCATTTGTGAAGAAAGAACAGAGAAGAATAGGAAATCAATTGATACATCTCAGATCGGATCATGGAACAGAATTTGAAAACTCCAAGTTTGATGAATTCTGTACTGAACATGGAATGGATCATGACTTCTCTGCCCCAAGAACACCACAACAAAATGGTGTGGTGGAACGAAAAAATAGAAGCCTTGAAGACATGGCTAGAACTATGCTGATTTCAAGTGGACTGCCTAGGAACTTCTGGGCAGAAGCAGTAAACACAGCATGCTACACTCTTAATTGAGTATCTATTAGAGCCATCACCAACCTATGGAACTATTAAAGGGAGAAAACCTAATGTTTCTTACTTTAGATATTTTGGTTATAAATGTTTTGTTCATAACAATGGTAAAAGGAATTTAGGAAAGTTTGATGAACGTAGTGATGAGGCAGTATTCTTAGGATATGCGTTAAATAGTAAAGCTTATAGAGTATATAATAAAAGAACAATGTGTGTTGAGGAATCTGTACATATTATATTTGATGAAACTGAACAGTTAATTAATGTACAGGAGTGTGATGATGAGTTTGAAATTGGACTTGTACGCAAGCAGGATCCAGATGAAGAATCAACATCATTGCAGAAGCAACAGGTTGAAAATGAAGGTGAAGTAAATCCTGAAGCAAATGAAGAACCTACAATGGAGAATGCACCAGGAACTCCACCCCAAGAACATAATGAAGGAAATGAGGAAGTTCATGTAGAAGTACCAACTAAGAGTCAATACGGAGTTTCTACAGAAGTACCAGTCAACAACAATCAAGAAAGATTGTATCCAATCAAGGACTTTACACCAAAGTCCTGGAAATATCAAAGATCACATCCAGTAGATACAATCACGAGCGATATCACTAAAGGAACTCAGACCAGATCTCAGCTTAGGAACTTCTATGCATTCTATGCATTCCTTTCCACAATGGAACCTAAGAACTATGTTGAAGCTTTAACTGACGCTGATTGGATTAATTCTATGCAAGCTGAACTAGTAGGGTTTGAAAGGAATAAAGTTTGGAATCTGGAGCCTAGACCTGAGAAGAAGAAGACCATCGGGTTGAAATGGGTGTTCAGGAACAAACTTGATGAGAATGGTATTATTGTCAGGAACAAAACAAGACTTGTTGTACAAGGTTTCAACCAACAGGAAGGAATTGACTATGAAAAAACATTTTCTCTTGTAGCCAGGTTAGAGGCTATTCACCTACTTATTGCTTTTGCTACTTATATGGGATTCAGGTTGTTCTAGATGGATGTTAAATGTGCTTTTCTAAACGGATTTCTTGAAGAGGAAGTCTATGTGGAACAACCTCCTGGAATTGAAAATCCAGAGTTCCCAAACCATGTCGACAAGCTTGATAAAGGTCTTTATGGCTTGAAGCAAGCTCCTAGAGCATGGTATGAAAGATTATCTAACTTCCTTTTGAAAAATGGATTTAAAAGTGGAAAAATTGATAAAACTTTATTTTTAAAGTCAAATGGAACTGATATCTTAGTTGTACAGATTTATGTTGATGACATTTTATTTCGTGCAACTAATGAATTTTTGTGCAAGTATTTTGCTGACCTAATGAGTGAAGAATTTGAAATGAGTATGATGGGGGAGTTAAACTTCTTCCTCGGTTTGCAAATCAAACAAAATGAAGATGGAATCATGATCCATCAATAAAAATATGTCAAGGAACTGATCAAGAAAAACAAGTTGGACAATGCAAAAACCAACAAAACTCCTATGGGTGTTGCCACTAGATTGGATGAAGATCCATCTGGAACTTGCATAGATCAAACTATGTATCGAGGTATTCTTAGCTCTCTAATTCACTTAACGACTAGTAGACCTGACATATCTTTTAGTGTAGGTTTATGTGCCAGGTTCCAAGCAAATCCAAAGGAGTCCCACTTGATAGTAGTAAAGAGAATCCTTTGATATTTGAAAGGAACTGATGACTTGAGTCTATTGTATCCTAGAAGTGATTCATTTGATTTAAATGGCTTTACTGATGCTGACTATGCAGGTGATTTGGTTAATAGAAAAAGTACTTCAGGTATGTTACAGTTTTTAGGACCTTGTTTAGTTTCATGGGGTTCCAAGAAGAAAAACACAGTTGCATTATCTATAGCTGAAGCTGAGTATGTGGCAGGAACAGCATGTTGCTCACAAAGCAACAGGTAAGAGATTTTGAATTATTTTTGAATGTATTCCTATTTACTGTGATAATACTAGTGCTATATGTATTTCTAAGGATTCAGTTCAACACTCAAAGGTAAAACACATCCACATTAGGCATCACTTTCTAAAATATAATGTGGAGCAAGGGAATATAAAGTTATAATTTTGTCAAACTGAAAATCAAATTGCAGATATTCCAACCAAGCCCTTGAATAGAGAAAGGTTTGAGAAATTGAGATTGGAACTTGGGATGATCAAACTGACTTGATTGCTTATGAAGTTCCAAGATATGGCATAGTAAAAAATAGTGTAAATAAAGCAAAAAGAGCATTTAGCACAATTATGGTGTGCTAAACATAGCTGAAGTGTCACCGTTGGTGAATTCCTAGAGGTTAGTTCACAAACACTCTAATACGTGTGTAATTAGTAATGTACATTGCATATGAGTATAAAGCGTGTTCCAAATACGTGTTTTCTTTTTGAAAATTAATGCAATGTTGAAAATAAATTGAATTTGGAAAGAAAACGAATTTTAGAAAGAATTTGATTAAAAATCCTGTTAAATTTCAAAATAAATTGAACTTGTTCAATTAATTACCAAACGACACTAAACTCTTCATTCATGTTACACCAATTCATTTATTATATAAAGCATCTTTCACCCACCTTACATCATCACTGTCAAATCATATTTACCCTCTGTGAAAAACTCTCTCAAAGCTTCTCAAATATTCTTAAAATACAATTCCATGGCAATCATCACTTCCCTAAGCTCCTCTGAAAATTCACAAAACGAGCCAAAATCAGAACCCGAACTTGTATCCCCTCTAACCATGGTTTCCTACAAGGAACAAGAGAAAACTCAAACCGAAACTGCACCAACCTCATCCACTTCAAACAAAAACCCTAAAGAGAAGAACCCATCAGACAAGGAAGTGGAAACCTCTGACATCTTTAAAAGATTGAAGGAGTGGAAAGAAGAGAGAAACAAAGAGAAGTCAGTGGAGAAACATATCAAGGAGGTCGAGCATTTTATGGCTAGAACTGCAGAATCAGAGGGGGAAGACGATCCAATGAGGGAAGATGTTACGGCTAATCAATCAGAGCATGAGGCTCAAGCTGGAAGGTATGTAGTTGGCCATAGAATTGATTAACATGGTGTAGAAAAGCTAAGTTTCTAGAATTTTTGGATTTGATCAAGTTCCAAGGGTGGGAGTTTTTGTTATCTAGGGCTTCAAATAATTGCATGCATCCTGTTGCTATGACTGAATTTTGTCAAAATTTTGAAGTAAAACAAGGGGTAATTTCTAGTGAAGTGAATGAAATAAAAATTGAGTTTGATGTAGAAACCCTAGGCAAAATTCTAAAAGCTCCTACCGAGGGGTATGAAACCTATGTGAAGGGTAAATCAATAGTAAAGATAGGAAACTTTTTAGGTGCTGACATTGTTGAATCTCTAGGAGGCAAAAGGGGGAAGAACATCATGAGTCATAATGATCTGACTCCCCTAAACAAACAGTTGTTCAATTTGGAATCTGTAGCATTCATCTGTGGTATGACCATTTCCTTGATGGTACTTGCAATAAGAATTGGGATCCCATCTCGAAGATCGCTTTTCTAGTGTTGGATCCTCGGTAGGGCCAATAGGTTTGATTAATCCTCGATCATAGAGACGATCGAAAGCAACATCATAGGTCATTCCAATGGGTGTGAGTTCTCTTTTGGGTTTCTTTTTAGATCCTTGATTATCCATGGCTAAGACACCGTTATGGTCAAAGGTACTAACATTGTTACTAGAGTGGGCGTTTTCGGAAGAAGAAGGATTGTCGTTCTTCTTTCCTTTCTAGCCACTGTTGTTACTATTGTTAGTAGCTCTGTTTTGGTCGAGGAATTGACACCAAGGATTCATGCTTTGCGAGGTCATCTTCGTTTTCAATACCGATGTCATAGACGGCCTTGAAAGTATTCAAATTATATTGATATTTTAAATGCTTCGAATACTTCTCTTGGAGATTCTTGATAAACATCCTTACAGACTCTTTTTCGGTGGGCACCTCAATCATCTTAGCGGAAGATTCCCTCCACTTATTAAAGAAAGAAGTAAAGCCTTCATTCTCTTTTTGTCTTAGCATCTCAAGTTGTCTATAGTCGGTTTCGACTTGAATATTACACTTATATCTATCAATGAAAGCGTTTTTATTCCATCCCAAGTGGAGGTCTTCTCTTTATCAAGGGAGAAGAACCAATGTTGAAAAATGGTTTCAAGAGATAGCGAGAACAAAGAGTGAAAAATATTCTTATCAATCCCTTTAATGTTCATTACAGTTTCAAAGGCCCTTAAGTGAAATTAAGGATTGTCCGTTGGCTGGAACTTAGGGATGTCATTGGCATTGAACTTCTGCGGAAGTAGCTCCTTGTCCACTGAGACCCCTTGTGAGCTAATGCCCTGGAGTCTATAGTCATTGGATATTTTGCTCAAGCTTTCTTGCATGAGCTCCATTTGTTGTTGTTTCACAGGGTCATTGATTTGAAGGGTTAAAGCCTTCAACACCTCAGTCACATTAGCCATTTGCTTCTTAAGCTCATTGACTTCTTCTTGACTTGCCATTATCTTATTAGCTTTTCTTTTTCGACCGACTGGTTTATCAAAAAGTTGAACTTGAACGAAGGTGTTGTCCTTAATTAATCGCCCTTCTCTCCTTGACCAAGTACTGTGGAAAGGGAAATTAGGGATAAGTTTTTTTTTTTATTATTTATTTTGACTCAAGCTTTATTCAACATGGAAGAGAATGGGAATAGATTGGACCCCCACTCTAATGATGGAAGACGACTCATGCATGAACCTAAGACATGGTCATGGTGACATATACAAAGTGTGTGCTAAGACTAGTGGGTGTAGGTGACATGCATTGACTCTTGTGTATGACCATGAGACTAAGTGCTTATACTCAATTAAGTACTAAATATGACTACTGCTATTAAAAAAATGACCAAACTGATTAATAAACTGTTTAATTAGACTTATCGTGATGAGTCGAGCAAGAAACCGAACTGTCGCCAAAGCAACAGGACTATCGTCGCACTCTGCAGTGCAGCGCCAGACGATAAGGTTGTCGCTAGGCTTTGCACAGTAGCGTTTGGCGCTGCAGCCCAGATTTTTGCGCCATTACTGGAACATCGATCTGGAACTGATTTTAGTATTTTTACTCTAAAGGGACAACCCTAAAGTCGTACTAAGTCAGTTTGGTTAATTTATTAGCCTTTAATTACTCAAATTAATTAATTAATTAATTAGGCAAAGTCCTTTTAGTCATTAATTAGTTTATTTAGACTTAATCACAAGTCAAACAAACGGTAGGAAAAACACATAGAGTATGCACAACAAATAATGCACAAGTAGTCAAGTAGGCACGATATGATGCGATGAGTTTGCAACCTAACCATGGCTCTAGTTCCCTAAAGTTCAGGATATGGGTTAGTCAAAGAGGGTCCATGGTTATGAGTCCGGATGCACTGCGCGGAAGCCTTACCTTTGGAAGGGTTGGCGCGTGTGGATGGGACTCCGCGAGTTAAATTCGCTTCCATGGTTTGGCGAATTCAACATTCTCGGATGTACCCTTTGTTGCTCAGAGCGTTCAATCAGGTAGATGGAGCATGAATTCCCAGAGGGTTATGTCCATATGTAGAACACATATGGGTTTCAGAAAAAAGAGAAAAACTCAATCAGGAAGTAGAATCGAGCCAACAGTGCTAGAACTGGTCGAAATTAGAACACATATTTCTGGCTCGGTATTGGAAGAACGCAGCGCCAGCCAACAGAGACTGTCGCCGCGATATAGCCCTATCGCCTGGCGACAGAATTGTCGCTCGACGATAGAGCCATATCTTCGGCGACAGGCTCTGTTTTCTAGACGCCAGTTCCTACATGCCTCAGCAGCTTTTTGTGTTCGTAAAATTTTCCAGTTTTTCGCAGTATTATTTCGGTTCTAGTTGTGAAAGATATTTCTCAAATTTTCTACGTGTAAAAATCCTATGTTTTTGACTCATTACATATGGTATTTCCAATGAGAACCTTTTATATGCTTATGCCAATAATGTTAATCAAAATTACGCACATGAAATATTTAGAACTTTTCGAGTCTCATCCACTCATTCTAAATCATTGCCAAAATAAATTTCAGGAATTAAAATAGAAATCCTCCCCAGTGGAGTCGCCAAAAAGTGTAGGGAATATTTCAAGCATTACCCCAAACTTGAACCCCACTGTGATCATACACTTAAGCATGGTGGCGTCCAAAGGGAAGGAAGTTCGAGCAAAAGAGTCGCCAACAAGTTTTAGGAACTTGTAAACCGTTCACAGGGTGAAGGTTACACCCCTTAACGATCCATGAGATCGTTAACTCCAATAGGTCCGGAACCATGACTGGTGTTCGGGGATGAAGGTACAAATCCAACCTAAAAGAGATTGAACCTGCCCTAAAAATAGGCCTCTACTTTATTCTTCTCGTATTCATGTGCGCTTTCTGACTAACATGCAATCAATAGGTTAACCCTAAACCTGTTTATCTATGTTGGTTGAATATTAATGCACAAATAAACTATTATTGGCGATCACTTGAATTATAATCATATTATCCTAAACAAGATTATTAATTATCTTATTAAGCGTGATTACAAGTACAAATTCCCTTTAAACATGCATAAAAGGCGTGATCAAGCAATAACAATAAATAAGCATCAAGCAACATGATAATAAATTATAATAATAATTATAATCATAATAACAATTATAAAAATTATAAAAATAATCATGTTAAAGCATAATATTATTAGCAAGATCCTAGGCATGATACTAACAAGATTAATAACAAACCCTAGCATGTCACTAATCATTAAAGATCAAAGCTTTATCCCTAAAATGATACTAACATGATATTAGGAAAGAAAATAGGAAGCATCATAGAAGTCATAATTGATATAAGCAAATCACCCTAAATATCATACTATGGAAAGCATCCTAACATGATACTAGGAACCAAAATAACAATCTTAACGTGATTTCTATATCATAAGATCAATTAAACAATTAAAGCACATACTTGGATGCCTCGTACCTCTTTCTAATAACAAAATACACACATAAGTAACTTCAAGGAAAAGTATAAAATCAAACAATTAAATTAAATAATGGAAATAGAGATTTGGGACTAAACCCTCAGAAATTATAACCTTTCACGTCTAGGGCGAAGGCAACTTCGAACTTGGCTAAGTGTGTCTAGATCTTGTGTATGAGGAATTTTGTTTGTGAAAAGTTGGTTTAGAAAGAGAGAGAGAGTATCAAGAAATTCTTGATGAGAGTTGGTAAAAAACAGAGGTTTAAGGAGGCTATTTATAATGAAAATCAGCCGGAATATGATAAAAAAGAATCAGAGTTTCAAGAGGAATAAAACACGACGCTGTCGCCACACAAGACTCTGTCGCCGCGCGACAGCCTGTGGTGTGGCGTTGCAGGCAGTTTTTCACACGTTTTCATATTTTTGATAAAGTTAAGCGCACGAGGGGTAAAACTAACACTTCTTTTATTCTAAATAAAAGTCAAAAAACTCAATTATCAATGCTAATCACATTAGGATTCAAAAGAATCTTCTAGAAGATTCTAGAAGACTATAATCAATCCTAATTGCATTAGGAATCATAAATCATAATGGGCCCTCCTCTAGATCATTAGGCTGTATATAAAGGTCAAACCGGACCCACTTTAGTAATTTGGCCATAACTTCCGCATTATTCATCGGAATTGGGCTTATAATATATCATTGGAAAGCTCTTTTCGAGCCCAATCCAACTACACTATTATTGGACCCTTGTCATGGACCAAACTAAACTGGAATGCACGTTTTTCATAAATAGGGTAAGAAAAGAAATATTTTCAAAAACAGAAAGAAGAGATATTTTAATAAAAACATCCTCATCACTAGACTTTTCACACTTTCGCTTCGTTCGACAATCAAATGACGTGAAAGGTATTCATCACTGGGTTTGGTTTTGGGGAGACACATTTGGGTGTCTACAGGGGCACGACTCTTTATCCTTCCTTCATGACATGGGATTTACAAAGCTGGCCGGTGAAAAAACTTAAAGAAGAGGGACTAATTTTTCTAATAAGTGGCCTACATGTTTTGTTGTCACTTTGTGGTGGATATGGAGGTGGAGGAAAAATCTTATTTTTGAAAAAAACTGATGAAATCGCAATTGAAACTATTATATCGCAAGTAGAAGTGATTTGGAATGTCTTTTCCTCGCCAAAATCTCCGGCCTATTTGGAATTACTTGTTCTGTAGACACCTGAATGTATCTTCCCAAAAACCAAACCTAGTGATGAGTACCTTTCACGTCTTTCATTATCGAGTTTGGTGAAGAGTTGAAGAGTCTCGTGAATTTCCTTTAGCCTTAACCATTTCTAACCTTTCTTTAAATGTTTTAATCCAAAATAATTCATTTTGTGCCCTTAAAATCATTTATTCGTTTATATAAAATCGTCAAAACCAATTTATTTTGGTCTGTAATCTGGGTCCAATAATTGTGTAATTGGATAGGGTTTGAAAAGTGCTTTCCAACGATATATTGTTAGCCAAAAATCCGATTTATAACGAAGAAGTAATGGCCAAAATAATAAATTAGGTCCAAACCATGCCTTACCTAAGACCCAATGATCATGTGGAGGGTCCATTACTCTTAACCTCATTCCTAAGCTAATTAGAATTTATTACAAGTTTCTACAATTCTCTAAACGGTGGTTCTGAGTCCTAAATCCGTTAGGATTTATTATTAACTTCTGGAATCTTCTAGAAGGTTCTAATTTATCCTGTTTTTGAAAAGATAAGGATAAAGAATTTTATATTGGATGAAACATTTGTTTTTAATAGATTTAATAGTGATAAAATAAGGATAATTACGGAAATTCGTCTAAACCAATTTGATTGGAAGATGGATTTCGTACGGATTCTATCTTACAAAAGCATCGTGTAGCGATTGAAATATCGCACTGCGATGCTAATATCGCACAGTGATATAAGCATCGCGATGCGATATAATCATTATTTCGCTATAAGAGATGTTTTAATCCGAGTCGGATTCTAACTCTTTGTGTGATCTTTTCCATTGTTTTTCTCTATAAATAGAGGACGTTTTCCTCTGTTTTGATTCACCAATAATAATCATCGTAATTTCTCTCTAAGCTAAAGCGTTTTTTTTCCTCTCTTTTTTGATTTCTAGCCTAGCCTTAGCCTAAACACAAACCAACGCATTCAATAACACTCACTGTAGACACCTAAAAATGTCTCCCCAAAACCAAACTCGATGATGAACAACCTTTCACTGCCGTTATTGGTTAGGTTGAGTATTTAATATTTGGAATGCTTAAATCCATTTTCAATCCCAATACATTTCATAAACCAACCTAAATCCTTGCCCATTTCCCTAAACCATAACTTACTTTCCACTTTTCGTGTCCACATCACAAAATTGAGAGCAACTGATTTTGTGGCACTATAATTTTAATACAATTATTATTTTTTTGTATAGGCCTTTCAATATGCTTTCCAACGATAAATCATAAGCCCAATTCCGACTTAAAACGAAGAAGATATGAGCAAAATACTAAACTCGACCCAAAACCGACACCCTTTCACTAAAACGGCCATATCTTAAAATCAACAAATGATTTTGACCTGATTTTAATTGGGTTGGAAAGTAGACTTGATAATATTTCCAATGATATATTATATGCCTTATTCCGAGCTACGAATCAAAAGCTATCATAGTTTTCAAAACGCGTAAAAACTGGAATTACCGCGCAACAGCTAAAATGTCGCGCCACGGTGCATGCCAACGTGGCACGGTGCCTTGTACTATGAAACGGTAATTTTCACCGTGTCATGGTGCTTTCCTGTGTCTATTCCGCTTTTTTTCTCATGCGCTTATGAATCTGGACGCATTTTTAGACAAATTATACACCGCGACACGGTGTGCTTCACCGTTCCACGGTGGACTGTACCATGTTACGGTGCCCAACACCGTGTCACGATGCCCAAGTAGGGTTTTTTTGCGGCTCTTATCTTTTTTAGGGTTCCGTGCATCCCCTTGTTAGTCTCCTCTATAAATACAAACCTGAATTCTGCAGTTTCGAGGCACCAAAAATCATCTCTCTCTCCTTACACCAAAAATCATTCTCTTCTCCCTCTTTAGCCTAAACACTAGCCTCCTAATTCTTCCATAATACTTCCCCTAAGCACTCCAAGGAGTCCATACTTGACTCGAGGTTCCATCCTTAAACCAAGGCATGAAAGGTATAATTAACTGAGGGTTTGGACCAAATCAACTCTACTTTTAATTTAATTTAATTTTCATTTGATTTATATTTTTATTGAAGTTACTAACAGTTTATTCATGATGTAGCAATTTAAAGGAGCGCGCGAAATGTGAATAATTAATTAATTTAGTTACTTATTTCATTTTAATATTGCTAGTATCATGATTTGGTTTATTATTATTTGATTTGACTAACGATATTATGGATAAATTGCTTCCAATATTAAAGTTGATTTTATTATATTTATTGATCTCCATATTGCATGTTTAAAGGGAATATGTAATTCAGAATCACGACTAATAAGATAATTTGGACAACCGGCTTAGGTTCCTTTTAATCTTGTTATTTAATCAAAGTGATCACTAATAATTAGACTTATATGTTGCATTAATATTCAACCAATTTAGCCAAATAATAGTTTGGAGCAAATTGAATCTTTGTTTGCATGCCTTTGAGATCGCAAGAATCACTTTTCACTATAAGAATCGAGCAGAGGCCAATACGGGCGAATGTGACTCTATGACTCACTTCGTACCATCATCTCTGATCCTCCTTTCGTGGTTTCGAACCATATGGATTTAGTAATCTCATGGATTATGAATGGGGTGTAACCTTCACGGGTCAATCATTGTTGCCTTTCGTTATCCTTTTATCGTGGTTGCCTTTTATGATCCTCGAACGGTTTACAAGTTCCTAAAAAACTTGTTGGCGACTCCCTACTTTCCTTATCCCTAATCGTTTATGTTAAGTCCCACTTCCTAAGAGTTCCAAGCATATTCACACATGCTTAACATAGGCGCACTTCAAACGACGCCTACACTCACCTTTGATACTTTTCTTAAATAAACATCATACTTCCATCACGAGATTCGAATACTCATAGCCAAACTTGTAGTTGCCTTAAACCTCGACGTGAAAGGTTGATAGTTCTGAGGGTTTGGTCCAAAATCTTTATTTCAATTCTTATTTAATTTCATTGTTTGGGTTTAATCTTTCTTGATGTTTACTAATGTGTGTATTGTTTAGATAGAATGAGATACGAGGCATCAAAGTGAGTAATTCAATTACTCTATTCCAATAGAAATCATGCTTAGAATATTATTTTAATTCCTAGTATCATGTTGGGATGTCTTTATGATTCCTAGTATCATGTTAGGATGTCTTTATGATTTCTAGTATCATGTTATGATATCTTTATGATTTCTAGTATCATGTTAGGATGTTGATTAATATTTCTAATATCATGTTATCATGTTTAGGATAAAGCTTTGATCTTTATTTAGTGACATGATAGAATTTGTTATTAATCTGTTTAGTATCATGCTTAAGATCTTGCTATTAATTATGCTTTAATGAGAATATTATGATGATGATGATTGTTGTGTCGATAATTTTATGTTGCTTGATTATTCATGATTTATTGTTATTGCTTGATCACGCATTTTCCTATAGGATTAAAGGGAATTTGTACTTGAAATCACGTCTAATAAGATATTTAATAATTTTATTTAGGCTAATATGATTTTAATTCAAGTGATCGCTAATAATATATCTATTTTTGCATTAATAATCTATAACAGTAGATTAAATATGCTTAGGATTAATTTGATGGATGTATGTTGATCGAAAAGCGCACATGATGAATATCATAAGAAATAAGTAGAGGCCATTCACTAGTAGAAAAAAGTAATTGGGAAGCCCCAAATAGGAAGCCCCAAATGGGAAGCGGTTATTCAATTCCGCTTCCAAAAACCCACCACAAAAAAACACCTAAGAAATGAAAAGGGAAACGGTTTGGGTTGAACCGCTTCCATAAATGAAATGGGGAAACGGTTCAAACTGCTTCCATTTAAAAAAAAAAAAATTCCCGCTCAAGAATTAAACGCAAATCCCTTGAAAAATTTCGTTCTCCCTCCTTCATTCTCACTCACAGTTTCGAATTCATTCTTTATTCCCTCCTTCACTCCCTTTCTATTCTCAAACTCCGGCATGCTCCACCACAACCACCACTCCTTCACTCTTTTCTCTCTGTTTTTCGTGGGTATCTGGGTTCGGGTTACTGCTGCTGTTCTTAGGTACGTTTCTGCTGTTTGTGGGTTGTTGCTCGTGGGTTGCTGCTCGTGGTGGGCTGCTGCTAGTCTTCGTGGGTTGCTTGTGGTGTTCGTGGGTGGTTGGTGGTGTTCGAGGTTCAGGTTTTTTGCCCCACCACCACACCTCTCTCTCTCCCTGCTCTAACTTATTCAAAGGCATCACCACACCTCTCTCTCTCACCCTACATTCCTTCTCTTTCTCACTCTCAAATTAGGGTGAGTTCTTGTTAAATTTTACTTCCATATGTATTAATTGTTTGTTTATTCCAAACTTTAAAGTTAGGGTTTCAAATTTAGTTAACACAATTTTATCTTAATTGTTTTATTAATTGTTTGTTTATTCCATATTGTTAGTTGTTACTTTAATTGTTTACATGTTATATATTTATATGTTGTTTAAATTTGAGTAGCTTTAAAGTGATTTTTTTTAATAGAATAGTTATTAGTTAACTAGTTAGTTTGTTTCATTTGGTTAGTAAAATATTATGTACGAATGGATTGTTATGAATGAATGTATGGATTGTTAAGTACCCTTAGTTTTCTTGTAGGTACTCTAATTAACACTATATAAATGAATGAACTTGTTTATTGTTGATGAGTGTCATTGATGGCACTCATTTAGCTTCTTTTAGGATGATTTTTCATTGCTTTTACATCTGTTTTACCTCTTTTTCTTTAACTTTAATTGTATTTTCTCTATTTTGCATTTCCTTAGTTGCTTTCTTACTTTCTTGCATTTCTTAGTTTATTTTGCATTTTCTTCTTTACTTGTTTGCTTTTCTTTGATTTTAGGAAGTTGGTGATGTTTAAGGAGCTCATTGGAATTCTCTCGGGGTATACAAGGCTTAGGTTACACCCCGGTTCCCCCTCTTGAAGCTCAAAAGCAAAGGAGTACAAGAGTTAAGTCTTTAGGGCCGCGCTCTCATGTCGCATGGATATTAAAAGACGGTGTTGAACCCACCGTAAGGGCTTCAAGTGACTTCCTCACCAACATACATCATGTGGAGCGCACGGGGGCATGTTCGAGCGCACCAAGCTATTTCCCCTGCTCCCAAGGCGCGGCTGCTCGCGAGGGAGGAGCGGCCGCGCAGGTGCTAGGAGAGGCTGCACGTCTCTCCTCCCCCTGTTTCCATACCCATTTTGTTGATGCCGCGCTTAGGGATGAGAGGCCGCGCCTTTTGAGGTCTCTTTTGGACGTCTAACTAACTTCTCCTTAGTTAGTTTTACTGTATATAGAATTCCTTCATTTTCTAAAAAAGAGAAGAAGTTTTAGACATAATTTGGATCATAATTTTAGCTTAGTTGAGAGTTTCTCTCTCTAGTTTTAGGGTTAGTTTAGGAGTAGATTTAGAGAGAGAAAGTGAGAAATTTCAATGGTGATTTGAGAGATTGATGATACAAGGGTGACAATTGTGTTGAACATCTTCTCTATTATTAATGAGCATTTCTAACTCTATCTCATCTTATTGTTTTGTTTAGATTCATGTTTGTTTGATTTGATTTGGATGTTTGATCTTGATTAATTGTTCTTGATATTTTGTTGATTCTTGATTTCTTGGTTGTTTGTTGATTAGATGATGATTCTTGAGTAGTTGTTTGGCTAGGGATTGGGTGAAACTTGTATGATTGATTGATTATGATTAATTTGGGAATTGTGTTGATTGATTGTTGAGATTAAAGTGATTAATGTAAGTTTGCATGTGTGTAATTCAATTAGGCCTTGAGAATTATGCTAGATTGCATTGTAATTGCTAATGACACGATCAATTGATTTACGAATTGCAATTATCAATTGGTTTGGATTGTGATTCTCTTAGTTTGTTATTCGTAGAGACATCTAGCTTAACGATTAGGAGATAGCTCTTTGATTCCGATTGATAGCTCTTATCATTAGTCTTCACAACCTTTGATTGGCATGTTCTTCCCAAGTTGTTGCAATTGTCATGATTACATGTTGATCCTCATTCCCTAGTGTTTTATTTGTTTGGTTGTTTGTTTGTTAGTTGTTAGTGTTACTTCTTCACCTTCGACTTCGACCTAGCTTAGGCGCATAATTGAGAGCGCTTGAACATAACCGTTCCTTTAGGTTCGACCCTTGACTTACCTCTATACTTGTATTTAGGTTTGTTAAGTGTTTTAAAAATTTAGTTTGACTTAGGGAGGATTAGTCAACGACCTAGTTTTCCCCTCGTCAATTGTTGAATGTCAAATAAATGCAAATTATTGAATGCTTGCATTATCATTTGCCTAGATACTCGTTCGAGTCTTTCTCATTAGGAGAAAGTCTTGACTAGTCCCCGGTTGGGACTGTTCTTAGACGTTTAATCTCACTTAGGTAGTGATTGTATGTCTCTTTTTCGATTTTAAGGAATATCTCGGCTTATCATTTTCCTACCATGTTCTCTAGGTGCATACGTAGGTAAGTAATTACCCACATTTTGTACTTGGTGATAGGAATGATGTCCTTCGAACAAGTGTATTATTCAAATAGAGGGTTCG
The DNA here is from genome assembly GCF_948465745.1 of Chenopodium album. NCBI lineage: Eukaryota > Viridiplantae > Streptophyta > Magnoliopsida > Caryophyllales > Amaranthaceae > Chenopodium > Chenopodium album. Next base: position 35,355,118 of record NC_137851.1, on the reverse strand, counting down.
GAATTATTAGAAAGCTAATTATTCAGTGAGGTCCAGTGATCGAAATACCTAGTTGGAGGTCGCTTCCGATCAGTAATATTAATGTATAATTAATATTAGAGCTTAATCTTAACTGAACCCTTTGGGTCACACCCAAGAAACTAACGATCCGTCATGACAAATTAATCCGAAAGGAATTAATGAGTCGCTCGAGTATTATGAACATTGACGTCGGAAATCGAGCTAAGAGCATCGAGACCGATCGTCACAAGTCGAGTTGGATTAATAAAAAGACGAGACGCTTGTAGACACCTGATTGTGTATCCCCAAAAACCAAACCCAGTGATGAATACCTTTCACGTCATTGATTATCGAACGAGGTGAAATGTGAAAGAGTCTCGTGAATCTCTCTATTTTTAATAAAAATACTTCTTTCTGTTTGTAAAAATCTTTCTTTTCGTACCCTATTTATGAAAAACGTCCAGTCTAATTTACGTTGGTCCATAATATGGGTCCAATAATTATATAGTTGAATGGGGCTTTAAAAGAGCTTTCCAACGATATATTATAAGCCTAATTCCGATGAATAATGAGGAAGTTATGGCTAAAATACTAAACTGAGCCCAAACCGGATTTTACCTACGACCCAATGATCATGTGGAGGGTCCAAAGGTTTTAATCTCATTCCTAAACTAATTAGGATTAATTAGAAGCTTCTATGAGTTTTTAAAAGATCTTAATTATCCTTTTTTGAAAAGATAAGATCAAAGAATTTGAAATTGAATAAAACTCCTCTTTTCGAGAGTCCTTGTACTGTGCGAAATGGAATATGTTCAGTTATTATTTTCGTTCCCCATAATTTTTATCCAAATTTTATATGGTTTTATAGATATTGAAATTATATTTCCAATGATATATTATAATATTAAATTCGATCTATAACGAAAAAGATACGAAAGAAATACGAAACTCTATCCAAAATTGATACCTTCCACTATTTCGGCCATATCTTTTTATCTACAAAAGATTTTAATCTGGTTCTAAATGGGTTGGAAATTAGACTTTAAGATCTTTCCAACGACATATTATATGCCTTATTTGGACTTCTGGATAAAAAGTTATGATAAAAACAATATCCGTAAAAAACTGTTTTTATCGCGACGCGATAGTCCTATCTCACCTCGATAGTCCTTATCTTGCCGCATCAAAAGGAACTTTATTTCGATTTGAATTCTAACTCTTTTCTAATCATTTTCGGATGTTTTTCTCTATAAATAGGGTCGTATTTCCCCGTTTTAATCACCAACAATCATCAACAATCATCTAATTCTCTCTCTTTAAGCTAGAAGCTTATTCTTTCCTTCTCCCTCTTTCTAAGACTTCCCCTTTTCAAATACAATACCGCATTCACAAGTATTAGATGCCCATAACCAAGCTCGAAGTTGCCTTTGCCCTTGACGTGAAAGGTTGATAATTTCTGAGGGTTTAGTCCCAAATCCCTATTTCAATTATTTAAATTAATTGTTTGATTTAATAATTTCCTTGAAGTTACTAACGTGTGTAATGTTTTGATAGAAAGAGATACGAGGCAACAAAGTGAGTAATTTTATTGCTCTATATCTTTAAAAAGCATGCTTAGATTATTTTAATTCCTAGTACATGTTAGGATATTATTTATTGCTTTCTAGTATCATGCTTAGGTTGCTTTCTATTTCTTCTATCATGCTGGTATCATATTAGACTTAAAGCTTTGATCTTTATTGTTTAGTAACATGCTAGGATTTGTTATTAATCTTGTTAGTATCATCCCTAGGATCTTGCTAATAATATTATTATTATTATGCTTTGATGAGATTATTATTTTGATGATGATGATTTGTTGTGTTAATATTATTATGTTGCTTGATATATTATTTTCATTGCTTGATCACGCCCTCTCTTGCAGGTTTAAAGGGATTTTGTACTTGAAATCACGCTTAATAAGATAATTAATAATTTTATTTAGGCTAATATGATTTTAATTCAAGTGATCGCCAATAATAGTTTTGTTTGTGCATTAATATTCAACCAACATAGATTAAACAGGTTTAAGGTAAATATATTGATTATATGTTAGTCAGAAAGCGCACATGAATACGAGAAGAATAAAGTAGAGGCCTATTTTAGGGCAGGTTTAATCTCTTTTAGGTTGGATTTGTACCTTTATCCCCGAATATCCAGTCATGGTTCAGGACCACTATGGAGTTAGCGATCTCATGGATCGTGAAGGGGTGTAACCTTCACCCTGTGAACGGTTTACAAGTTCCTAAAACTTGTTGGCGACTCTTTTGCTCTAGCTTTCTTCCCTTTGGACGCCACCATGCTTAAGTGTATGATAACAGTGGGGCTCAAGTGTGGGATGCTTGAAATATTCCCTACAACGCCAAAAATCAATTAATCAACAAATTACCAAAATACCTCAAGCATCGGCATGCCGCGAGCAAACTGGGTGCTAGGGGGATGGCATGCTCATAGCAGCACCCAGCAGCCCGCATCAAAGCGTGGCTTCCTGGGGCAGGCTGGCAGGCCTTGCGGCCAGCAGCCCGTACACACACACGCGCACGGGCAGGCCCAGCTGAGGACAAGGCCGCCAGCTGGGCGCTCCTTGGTGTCTAAGGCTGGGCGCCACGTGGCCCCGTGTGAGTGGCTCCGGGTGAGGGTAGTGTGAGGCGGTTTGGGGATCCTTGGGGGGCAAGGTCTTGTGGTCCGCACCTACTCTCTCCCTTCTTGCTTGCCACTTGTTGATTAATTATTGCTTTGCCTTTTTATTTTGTTTTTGAATAAAAGATAAAATGGAAAAATTATTTTTACCAACTCTCCCACATTGATGGGAGAGAGGAATGTTGGTGGGAATTCTCTATAAATACCCATGTGTTGGGATTTGAGAATTTCACTTGAGTTGAACTCAATAAGGCATCTCCAAAGAGAGAAAACCTTTAAGTTCATTAAAACTCGAGTTAGTTTATTTTTGGTCTAGCTCAGCTAAACTCTGAGTAGAGACCGGACGGGTCAAGTTGTGGGTGGATTTCCTTTGGAGGTCTATGCCCATGCGAGACTCGAAGCTTTCCAAGTAAGAGCTCGTAGAACGAGCGAAGTGCACATCAAGGGTAATATTGTCTTTTCTCTTTATGTTGTTAATTATGTCTTTTAGTTATATTAATTGTGAGCGGGTCTTGGGGTCGGGTTTTGTTCTGCTAAAAGTTGGACTTTCTGAAACCCAACACTTGGAGAACTGGGGGGAAATGATGCCAGATTTTCCTTAAAATTGGAAAGTTGACATACATTCACTAGTGAGATTAGACGTTCAAGGATGGGTTAGGTTAGAGTGATAAGGACATTTTGGGAGCATTCATTTTTACACGATATGTATGATATATATGTTATGTACTCTGATTGACATCATATATGTTACAATTATACATTATTTGTTATATGTTGGAATGCTTAAAGGCAATTTAAAACGTCGATGTATCACGGTTAGATGTATGGTAGACGTGATACATTGTAATTCTTTAATGGGGTTCAAGAGTTTTGCAAGAGTGCTTCACAGTATCAGCTCAGAATGGGTGTCAATTACCTTTATTGCCCTTGTGTCAATTGTAATAATGTCACATTGGTCGATAGTGTTGATACCATCAGGGATCATGTGGTATATCATGGGTTTAGGCCTCAATATCATGTGTGGGTTTGGCACGGTGAAAAGGGATCGTATAGAGAATGTTGTTGGAAATGATACGCATGATAAGAGTCCCAATATTCGTGTAGAAAAGGAATATGGAACTGATGATGGTGGAGATGGGGATAAGAAGGGGGATGAGATCGAGGATGGTGGTGTTGATCACTTGTATGAGATGATGGATGATGTTGAAGGTGAATTTGGTGACCGATCTGATGTATTTGAGTCATTATCAGAGGCTGCCAAAAAGCTTTTGTATCCTGGGTCTAAAAAATACACAAAACTCTCAGCCGTGCTAACACTTTTTAACATTAAGTCAAAGCATAACTAGAGTGACACTAGTTTTACTTCTTTGTTGACTGTGTTATGTGACATGTTGCTAGATGGAAATGAACTTCCTAATTCCTACTATTATGCAAAGAAACTCATGTTTCCATTTGGTTTGGAGTATAAGAAGATACATGCATGTCCTAATGATTGTGTTCTGTATCGAAATGAATATGAAGAGTTGGAGGAGTGTCCACGTGCGGTAAGTCGCGTTACAAGCGAACAAGCTGCAATGCTGGGATGAAGGGACCTCCTGCCCAGGTGTTGTGGTATCTTCTCATTATTCTAAGGTTAAAGAGTCTATTTTCAATACCAAAAGATGTTAAGAACTTGAGATGACATGCAGAAGGAAGAAAGATAAACGGTTTGCTGAAGCATACGGCTGACTCTCCACAATGGAAGGACATCGATATGAAGTTTAGGGCATTTGGTGATGAAGTCAGAAATTTAAGGCTTGGGTTGTGCACGGACGGTATGAATCCATTTGGCACTCTTAGTATCAAAAATAGCACATGAACGGGTTGTGATCTACAACTTACCTCCGTGGTTGTGCATGAAACGGAAATACGTAATGCTTTCACTTTTGATAACGGGGCTAAGGCAACCTGGAAACGACATAGATGTTTACCTTGAGCCCCTTTTTGATGATTTCAGAAAAATGTGGGACGAAGGAGTTTCCGTTTTTTATGCCCATAAGAACGAGATATTCCTATTGTGTGCAGCCCTTATGTGGACCATTAATGATTTTCCCGCATATGGTAACCTGTCCGGGTACAAGAACAAAGGGCATAAAGCATGTCTCATTTGTATCGATGACACACCGAACATGTACCTTGATCACTATGGCAAAGATGTGTACGTGAGGACCCGAAGATTTCTTAGGCACGATCACCCATATCGTTGGAAGAAAAAAGGCCTTCAATAGGAAGGTGGAAGAGGATGCTGCGCCTAGGCCATTAAGTGGAAAGGAGGTTTATGCTCGAGTGAAGGGTATACCAACTGTTTTTGGTAAAACAGCAAAACCTGTATATCCACATGCTCTCTTTAAAAAGGAATTAATCTTTTGGAAGCTTGAGTACTGGAAAGAACATGATGTCAGACATTGTCTCGATGTGATGCATATATAGAAGAATGTTTGTGATGCAATTGTTGGGACAATTATGAACATTCAAGGCAAAACAAAGGATGGAATGGGTGCGCGATTATATTTGGAAGTGTGGGGGGTTCGTCCGGAATTATGGGTTAAGCTAAAGGTAGGGAAGGCAAAGGAAAAGGAAAAGGGAAGCGAAGATGGTGGCAAAACACGTAAGGAGAAGCGCAAGGGAAAGGCCACGGGTGTATCAAAGAAGAAAGATGATAGAAAAGGCAAGAAGAAAAAGGTTTATTTACCTCTAGCTTGCTACACATTGTCAAAGGAAGAAAAACAAAAGTTTTGTGCTTGTTTGTATGACATCAAGCTTCCATCTAGGTTTTCGTCAAACATGAAAAGATTTGTTTCCTTAAATGGAGAATTGAAGTTGACAAGTATGAAATCCATGATTGTCACATGATGATGCAAGTATTTCTACCGATTGCAATGCGTGGTATTTTACCGAAGCACGTGAGAGAAGCTATTACAATCCTTTGTTCGTTTTTCAATACTATATACAGTAAAGTGCTTGATCTTTTTACACTTGATGCTCTCCAGGAGAATGTTGTTGTTACTTTGTGCAAATTTGAGATGTATTTCCCGCCGTCACTTTTTGACATAATGGTGCATTTGATTCTTCATTTGGTTCATGAGATTAAGTTGTGCGGTCCAGTCTTTATGAGATGGTGCTACCCTTTTGAAAGACACATGGGTACATTGCAAGATAAAGTTAGAAATCCAACCCATCCGGAAGGTCGTATGATTCAAGGGGTTGTGGCTAAGGAGATTGGTAATTTTGTGGCAGAGTATGTTGCCATTGCCGAACTTATTGGGCTTCCCACTTCCTAACATGAAGGGAGACTTGATGGTCATGGCACAATCGGGTCGAAACGGATCTCACCCACTCGAGATCAGTTCTTGCAAGCTCACCTATTTGTGCTTCATTATGTTGCGGAGGTTCACCCATATTTAGAAGAGCACATGGAAAGTTTGCGTGTCGAATTTCCATCAAAAAGGGATAGGGCACTAATGCAGTTGCATAATAAGATGTTTGTGACGTGGTTCCATGATCAAGTGATACGTCAATTGGATAAGAGTGTCTCTGATACAATAAAGTGGCTAGCTTATGGTCGAAAGGAAGATGTTCATTCATTTGAGGGATATGACATATATGGGTATACATTCTGGACTAAGCGTCGGGATCAGAAATCCCCATTGACTCAAAATAGTAGTATGACTCTTGTGGCTTCATTAAGAGAGTTTGCAAGTGCGAATGATACATCACCAGTTAACGCACTATTATCCTACTGTGGTTGAATTCAGGAAATATGGGAATTGGATTACCGTGAGTTCAAGGTAGGTCTATTCAAGTGTAAATGGGTCGATAATAATAGGCGCAACGTCAGACATGACGACTTCACTCTTGTAGACCTTGGCCACTTGCGGGATAGTTTGGAACCATTTATCCTTAAGTCTCAAGCTAAGCAAGTGTTCTATATAACCAACCCAGCCGATCCAAAATGGTCTATCATCCTTGATGGCAAAAAGAAGAATTTTAGGGGTTAGAGATGTTGAAGACGAGGAAGAATATGATGCGTTTGATGATTCTCCCCCTTTCAATACTCCTTCACTTGATATAGCAAATGATGTAGACAATGACGCAAATTATATTCGATTTGACCACAATGAGGAAATACTCGAATGAGGTACTTTTATGTATGCATCATAATAACTAAATATAAAATTTGGGAAGTAAGAACTTTATGCCATTTTGAACTTCTTTCGCTCCTACAACCCTGTTTTTGCATGAAATCAATTACTTTTAAGCATTTTGAACATGTTATATATACGAAATATGAGTTGTTTAAAGGATTAAATGTGAAAATTAAATGAAAATATAGAATTTGGGAAAGTTAGAACCTCTTTTATCCATTTTGAACTTTTTTCACTCCTACATGCTTGTTTTTGCATGAAATCAATTACTTTTAAGCATTTTGAACCTAAAAACATGTTATATATACTAAATATGAGTTGTTAGAAGGATTAGATGTGAACATTTATAGAATTTGGGAAAGTAAGAACCTCTTTCATTCCATTTTAAACTTCTTTCGCTCCTACAACCCTGTTTTTGCATGAAATCAATTAATTTTAAGCATTTTGAACCTATAAAAATGTTATATATACCAAATATGATTTTTTATAAGCATTAGATGTGGAAATTTAATGGCTATAAAGAATGGGGAAGTAAGAACCTCATTTATGCCATTTTGAACTTCTTTCGCTCCTACAACCTTGTTTTTGCATGAAATCAATTTTAGGCATTTTTAAATTATAAACATGTTATTTATACCAAATATTAGCTTTTAGAAGGATTAGATGTGAACATTTAATGAAAATATAGACTTTAGGAAAGTAAGAACCTCATTTATGCCATTTTGAACTTCTTTCGCTCCTACAACCTTGTGTTTGCATGAAATCAATTAATTTTAAGCATTTTCAACTTATAAACATGTTATATATACCAAATATGAGTTTTTAGAAGGATTAGATGTGAATTTGTTTTGAAAACAAAGAAGTTGGGTAAGTGTTTGGCTATTTTGGTGCAACACCTTTGATTATCTTTAATGATGACGAATAATTTGCTTTGCTTGTGATGGTAGGTGTGTATATATCATGGGGAGTGATGGGTACCTGCATTGTCATGAGGATATGGATGATGAAGACCTTGGTAGTTCTCACTCTAATGACAAGGCGTATGATATCAATCAGGAGACAGATTTGGGTGAACCAGAAGACCAAGCTCATGATGAGTTGCAACATAGGCTTGACGAATATGAGATATTAGCTGAATGTGCCCCCCCTATTAAGGATAATGTTGTCTCCGAGTTTGTAACTGATTCACAAGGACAAAGTCATGTGCAAAATCAAGTGAAAACCACCAGTGGTAGAGGGGGGATAAAGGCACCGGTGAAGAGAAAGGGTAGGGGTGCAATAAAATCTTTTAAGAAACCCGGGGTTCCCATGGTTCTTGAGTATGATGATTTTGGTCAACCTACTGGCCAATGGCGCAACAAATATTCTAGTCACATTGGCATACTTACTCGTAAAATACCCATTACACTTGAGTGGGCCGAGATACCTGTAGGGTTGCTTCAAACGTTTTGGGATGATCATACAATGGTAAGTGGTTTTATTTGTGATTAGCTTTGTACATGAAAATGGTAAGTGGAAAAACATGAAAATCGAACTGAATATGAGCTGCTGCAGTTGCCCGGGCCTGCTGCCAAGGCTTTTGCAGCTCTTGGGAAGCTGACTTGTCTGCTACAGCACCCTGGCAACTTCCTGGGCTGCTGCAGCACCCTGAGCAGCTGCCTGGGATGCTGCAGTATACCTGGGCTGCTGCCTAGGTTGCTGCAACTTTCTAGGCAATGGCCTGGGCTATTTTTGTTTTTTTTTGTTTTCCATTTCCTAACATGGACGTTTGCCATTCTTACAGAGTGTGTTTAATATTGCTGATGAGCCAGCCAAGAGAAAATTGTTTGAAGCTTTTGTATAAGAAAGATTCAAAAACTTCAAACCTTGAGATCAAGATGGATCCATAAGACAAGACGGAAAAGCACAAAGAAAAATGTGAAAGCTAATGGAGGAGAGGGGGAACCTGAGAAGAAATCGTGGGATTTATATCCACAAATAACGATGAAGGAGTGGGAGAAGTTTGTGGCAAAATAAACTACTTTTACTGCACTTGTATGTAGTTTTATATATATATATTAATTAGAGTTGTTTAATAAATTCGGTTCAATACAAATAATGATGCTAACATTTCATAATGTGTAGGAAAAAAGTGAACAAGCTAGAATCAATGCTGAGAAGAAATTGTATATCCATCATATGGGTTGTAAGACATTTGCAGAAAGTAGACCAAAGTGGATCAAAGAGGGTATATACCCCACATCGAAAATATCATCATCTGATAAACCAATGTCTTCCACGGTCTCAACTTTGGTATGTCGTGCAATTGATTGGTGGTGTGCTATGCATGGTATCGACAAGAAAACCGACAAGTATGTCATCATGCGTCCGGATACCAAAATAGTAGCAGATGCACTTGTGAGCAACCAATGATACTTATGCTAATATTACACCCTTATTATTAAGTATTTTCATATAAACTAACCTAACTTTGAACTGGAATCTTTTTGTGTTGTTACAGCTCGAGCGTACGTCGAAAGTGGTTGAAGGCAAGCTCACTCCAAGCATAGAAAACGATCCTTTCACCTTGGCTTTGGGAAAACCATACCACCCTAGGCGAGTTATTGGATCGGGAGGAAAACAACTAGGGTGGGAAAAGGTGATGGGTCCAGAATACACTAGATTAGGAAGAACTAGACCAAGTGTTAATTCACCACATCGTATGGATGAAAAGGAAAAGGAATCAATTAAGGTGGAGATACGCAAAGAGGTGCAAGAACAATTGCAAAGTCAATTCAATGCCATTTTGAAGCACATGAACTTGCCGATCTCGCCGTTGTCCTCGATTACTCTAGTAGACTCATGTAGTTACCCAAAAGGCGCTGGGGACGATCTACTTGTTGAGAGCGAGGCAATTTCATTACAATAAAATTTATAAATATGAACTTGGTCCAACGACGAGATCTTATGTAGCACAATTATTTTACTATTACAGATTCCTAGTCCTATGCATGCAGACACATGGGAGATTGCACATCCGACACCTGATCCTTTTCCAGATTTTAAGGTTAACTTCAGTAGCTAATTAAATGTGCTTCTATTAGACTTACGTCAGTTAGTTCATAACTCATACCCTAATCAAATGTGTAGGAAGAGACACCTTGTGAGCTTCTTCACCTCGGGGAAAACATGGATGGAGAGTTGAAGTTGGTGGGGTATGGTAGCGCACAACCGTTTGACAAGGTCAATTTTAAGTCTAACACTAGTACCTGGTATATCTCGGTCGGGATCAATTCTATAATACCTGGGTTTGAGGACTTATCACTACCGGTGCCTAGAGAGGAATATGACTTCTTTACGCTACGAGATTCAAAAAGTAGCTTTGTGTAATGGCCACGTGATTGGGTGAGGTTGATAGGAAGGGTAAGTATGAAATACTTGTTTTTAAAACATGTCTAACATATCTTGTAATATGACCATGTGCTTTTATGTTACAAGATTACAAAGGAAAATCAATCCTCTAAAAGGAAGAAAGTGGAGAAGCCAAAATCCAATGATTCTAACCTCTAAAGAACATGGAAGAAGGACAACGGTTGAAGGGTGAACACCTATTGAAGAAGAGTTTGAGAGGTTCTGCCTTGAGCTCTACTCCACTAGTAGAAGCCGATGTCCTTCGGTCGCTCTCTAAATCTTGTACTTTTCTTCACAACCGTGTTAGTGATTTGCCTTCTGGTAGATCTATTGAAGTGAATTTACCTAAGACGTTGTTCCACTATGATGAGGATGCAATCGCATTTATTTCAAGAGTGGAAGTGAAGAAATTTCTAACCGGTTCAATGTTTAACATTTCCATCATTCAAACTCTTATGAGGTAATTCAATTCCACTATTCCTAATCATAATGTTCCCCACATTGCTTTCATGAAGGACATTATAGGAGCACCTTATTATTGGAGGTAATTCTAAGGCTGTAGTTGGGTGATTTTGCCCCGAGTAGACCTCCGTTACCAGATGCTTATGCAACCCTCGTAATGTGCAAGATTACCTTGAGTGCAGTATTAAGGAATCAACGCGTGTGGGAGACAAGTTCATATTAGCCCCATGCTTTGAGGAGTACGTCTAAATATGTCATAATTCAACTGGTTGATAAGTATTTATGTTGACGCCTAACAATTGATGGATTGTTATTTGGTGAATATATATCTAGTGCTCATTGGAGTCTTTTGGTGATTTATGTTTCCAATAACACATTCTACCATTTTGATTCGGCTCGTGTGAATCCACCACGGAAGTTGCTAGTGAAGAACCTACTGAATAGGTACATATTGCTTCCTATTGTTGAATGTCCTCACCTAAGTTATTGAGTAGTTTTGTTTCTAACTTGGAACTTATTTTCCTACTGTGTTATGAAGAAGCTAAATTGTCGTTCTGTTGCGGGTCCTACGTGGAAATATGCAAAGGTAATGCCTTGACATAGTGACTTGTTTAATAAACTTGGCATCAATGATGGCTATGCATGATTACATTACCTTTTGGGCATGTTAGTGTGCGGAACAAGACAACAGAGTTGAATGTGCTCTGTACGTGATGAGTTTTATAGTTGACATGGTCAATAGTTGCATGGAAGCTCAACACGTTGAGGAGGTATGCTTTCTTTTCGTTCAATCAATACTTGCATCCATTATTGCACCGAAAACATAAATGGGAAAGAGAGAAACCGAGGAAACAACCCAACTATATGAAAAACCCGAGGCCGCATCCGAGGCAGCTGAAGCACCCCAAGCAGCAGTCGAGGCATCTGCAACAGCCAAGGCAGCTGCAGCAGCCCGGGGAGTAGCCGAGGCATGGTGATAGTAGGTATTATAATGAATTTTGGTAAATTTGGTAAATTTGTTGAAATTTGGTCAATTTGGAAAAATTTTGTTAATTTGGTGCGTAATTGTTAGTAAATTTGGTAAATAAATCATATAGGCCTTATTTGGGCTATTTTGGATAAAATGCGTCCTAAAACTTAGTAAAATTCTGTTTTGATATGATTTCAAACCTTATACTCCTAAGACTAGGTAATATTGACATGCTATGAGAAATAAATAGTTCATTTGATAAGAAATGTAGAAAATGGGCAAAGTAGAAGTCATATAGGCCTCGCTTGCGCCATTTTGGATAAAATGCGTCCTAAAACTTAGTAAAATGTTCTTTTGATGTGCTTTCAAGCCTTAGACACCTAAGACTAGGTAATATTGACATGATATGAGAATTAAATAGTTCATTTGATAAGAAATGTAGAAAATGGGCATAGTAGAAGTCATATAGGCCTTATTTGGGCCATTTTGAATAAAATGCATCCTAAAACTTAGTGAAATGCTATTTTCATGTGATTTCAATCCTTACACACCTAAAAATAGGTAACATTGACATGTTTTGAGAAAGAACTAGTTCATTTGATAAGAAATATAGAAAATGGGCAAAGTAGAAGTCATATAGGCCTTATTTGGGCCATTTTGGATAAAATACGTCCTAAAACTCAGTAAAATGCTCCTTTGATGTGATTTAAAGCCTTAGACACCTAATAGTATTTAATATTGGCATTATATGATAAAGAAATAGTTCATTTGATAGGAAATGTAGAAAATGGGCAAAGTAGAAGTCATAAAGGCCTTATTTGGGCAATTTTGGATAAAATGCGTCATTAAACTTAATAAAATGCTCTTTTGATGTGATTTCAAGCCTTAGAAACCTAAGACTAGGTAATATTGACATGTTATTAGAAGTAAATAGTTCATTTGATAAGAAATGTAGAAAATAGGTAAACTAGAAGTCATATATGCCTTATTTGGGCCATTTTGGGTAAAATGCGTCCTAAAATTTAGTAAAATGCTATTTTCATGTGATTTCAAGCCTCAGACACCTAAAAATAGGTAATATTGACATGACATGAGAAATAAATAGTTCATTTAATAAGAAATTTAGAAAATGGGCAAAGTAGAAGTCATATAGGCTGTATTTGGGGCATTCAGGATGAAGAAGCATTTTATAACTTAATAAAATGCTCTTTTGATGTGATTTAAATTCTTAGACACCTAATACTAGGTAATATTGACATTTTATGAGAATGAAATAGTTCATTTGATAGGAAATTTAGAAAATGGGCAAAGTAGAAGTTATGTAGGCTGTAATTGGGCCATTTTGGGTAAAAAGCATCTTAAAACTTAGTAAAATGCTCTTTTGATGTGATTTTAAGCATTAGACACCTAATACTAGGTAATATTGACATGTTATGAGAAATAAATAGTTCATTTGATAGGAAATGTAGAAATTGGGCAAAGTAGAGTTCATGTAGGCCATAATTTGGCCATTTAGTGTAACAAGCATCTTAAAACTTAGTGAAATGCTCTTTTGATGTGATTTCAAGCGTTAGACACCTAAGAATAGGTAATATTGACATGTTACGAGAAGGAAATTGTTCATTTAATAAGAAATGTAGATAATGGGCAAAGTAGAAGTCATATAGGCCTTGCTTGCGCCATTTTGGATAAAATGCGTCCTAAAATTTAGTAAAATGCTCTTTTGATGTGATTTCAAGCCTTAGACACCTAATAATAGGTAATATTTACATTTTATGAGAAAGAAATAGTTCATCTGATAGGAAATGTAGATAATGGGCAAAGTAGAAGTCTTATAGGCCTTATTTGGGTCATTTTAAGCAAAATGCATTCTAAAACTGAGTAAAATACTATTTTCATGTGATTTCAAGCCTTAGACACCTAACACCAGCTAACATTGACATTTTATGATAAAGGACTATTTTATTTGATAAGAAATGTAGAAAATGGGAAAAGTAGAAGTCATATAGGCCTTATTTGGGCCATTTTGCATAAAATGCGTCCTAAAATTTAGTAAAATGGTATTTTGATGTGATTTTCTGCCTTAGATATCTAAGAAATAGCTCATTTGATAGAAAATGTAGAAAATGGGCAAAGTAGAAGTCATACAGGCCTTATTTATGCCATTTTAGGAAAAATGTGTCCTAAAATTTAGTACAATGCTCTTTTGATAAGATTTCAAGTCTTAGATACATAAGACTAGGTAATATTGACATGTTATGAAAAGAAATAGTTCATTCGATTGAAAATGTAGAAAATGGGCAAGGTAGAAGTCATATAGGCCTTATTTGAGCCATTTTGGATAAAATGCGTCTTAAAACTTATAAAATGCTCTTTTGATGTGATTTCAAGCCTTCGACACCTAAGAATAGGTAATATTGACATGTTATGAGAAAGAAATAGTTCATTTAATAAGAAATGTAGAAAATGGGCAAAGGAGAAGTCATGTAGGCCGTAATTGGGCCATTTAAGGTAAAATGCTCCTTTGATGTGATTTCAAACCTTAGAAACATAAGACTAGGTAATATTGACATGTTTTGAGAAAGAAATAGTTCATTTGATAAGAAATGTAGAAAATGGGCAAAGTAGAAGTCATAAATGCCTTATTTGGTCCATTTTGGATTAATTGGGTCTTAAAAAACTTAAGAAAATGCTCTTTTGATGTGACTTCAAGCCTTAGAGACCTAAGACTAGGTAATATTGACATTTTATGAGAAAGAAATAGTTCATTTGATAAGAACTGTAGAAAATGGGCAAACTAGAAGTCATAAAGGTCTTATTTGGGCCATTTTGGGTAAAATGCGTCCTAAAACATAGTAAAATGCTATTTTTCATGTGATTTCAAGCCTTAGATACCTGAGACTAGGAAATATTGACATGTTATGAGATAGAAATAGTTCATTTGATAAGAAATGTAAAAAATGGCAATGTAGAAGTCATATAGGCCTTATTTAGGCCATTTTGGGTAAAATGCGTCCTAAAATATAGTAAAATACTTTTTTGATGTGATTTAAAACCTTAGACACCTAAGAAGCGGAAATATTGACATGTTATGAGAAAGAAATAGTTCATTTGATAAGAAATGTATAAAATGGGCAAAGTAGAAGTCATATAGGCAATAATTGGGCCATTCAGGATGAAAAAGCGTCTTATAACTTAATGAAATGCTCTTTTGATGTAATTTCAAGCCTTAGAAACCTAACACTAGGTAATATTGATATTTTATGAGAAAGGAATAGTTCATTTGATAGGAAATGTAGAAAATGGGCAATGTAGAAGTTAGGGCTGTAATTGGGCCATTTAGGGTAAAAAGCGTTTTAAAACTTAGTAAAATGCTCTTTTGATGTGATTTTAAGCCTTAGACACCTAATATTAAGTAATATTGATATGTTATGAGAAAGAAATAGTTTATTTGATAGAAAAAGTAGAAATTGGGCAATGTAGAGTTCATGTAGGCCATAATTTGGCCATTTAGGGTAAAAAGCGTCTTAAAACTTAGTAAAATGCTCTTTTAACGTGATTTTAAGCGTTAGAATCCTAAGAATAGGTAATACTGACATGTTATGAGAAAGAAATTCTTTATTTGTTAAGTAATGTAGAAAATGGGCAAATTAGAAGTTATATAGGCCTTACTGCGCCATTTTGGATAAAATGTGTCCTAAAACTTAGTAAAATGCTCTATTGATGTGATTTAAAGACTTAGCCACCTAATACTAGGTAATATTTACATTTTATAAGAAAGAAATAGTTCATTTGATAGGAAATGTAGATAATGGGCAAAGTAGAAGTCATATAGGCCTTATTTGGGTCATTTTGGATAAAATGCGTCTTAAAACGTAATTAAATGTTATTTTGATGTGTCTTCATGAATTAGACACCTAATACTAGCTAATATTGACATGTTATGAGAAAGATATAGTTTATTTGATAGGAAATGTAGATAATGGGCAAAGTAGAAGTCATGTAGGCCGTAATTGGGCCATTTAGGGTAAAAAGCGTTTTAAAACATTATAAAATGCTCTTTTGATGTGATTTTATGATCTTTTGATGTGATTTTAATCCTTATAAACCTAAGAATAGGTAATATTGACATGTTATGAGAAAAATATAGCTCATTTAATAAGAAATGTAGAAAATGGGCATAATAGAAGTCATAGTGGCCTTATTTGGACCGTTTTGGATCAAATGCATCCTAAAACTTAATAAAATGCTCTTTTAATGTAATTTCAAGCCTTAGACACTTAAGAATAGGTAATATTGACATTTTATGAGAAAGAAATAGTAGGAAATGTAGAAAATGGGTAAAGTAGAAGTCATATAGGCAATAATTGGGCCATTTTGGTCAAAATGCGTCTTAAAACTTAATAAAATATTTTTTTGATGTGATTTAAAGCCTTAGACACATAATACTAGGTAATATTGACATGTTATGAGAAAGAAATATTTCATTTGATAAGAAATATAGAAAATGGGCAAACTAGAAGTCATATAGGCCTTATTTGGGCCATTTTGGGTAAAATGCGTTCTAAAACTTAGTAAAAAGCTATTTTCATGTGATTTCAAGCCTTAGACACCTAATAAAAGGTAATATTGACATGGTTTGAGAAAGAAATAGTTCATTTGATAAGAAATGTAGAAAATGGGCAAAGTAGAAGTTATATAGGCCTTATTTGGCCTATTTTAGGTAAAATTCGTCCCAAAACTTAGTAAAATGCTCTTTTGATGTGATTTCAAACTTTAGAAACCTAATAATAGGTAATATTAACATGTTATGTGAAATAAATAGTTCATTTCATATGAAATGTAGAAAATCGGTGAAGAAGAAGTCATGTAGGCCATAATTGGGCCATTTAGGATGAAAAAGCGTCTTAAAACTTAATAAAATGCTCTTTTGATGTGAATTTAAGCCTTAAATACTTTTGACTAGGTAATAGTGACATTTTATGAGAAAGAAATAGTTCTTTTGATAAGAAATGTATAAAATGGGCAAGGTAGAAGTCATATAGGTCTTATTTGGGCCACTTTGGGTAAAATGCGTCCTAAAACTTAGTAAAATGCTTTTTTGATGTTGTTTCAAACCTTAGAACCCTAAGAAGAGATAATATTGACATGATATGAGAAAGAAATAGTTTATTTGATAAGAAATTTAGAAAATGGGCAAAATAGAAGTCATTTAGGCAATAATTAGGCCATTCAGGATGAAAAGGCGGCTTATAACTTAATAAAATGCTCTGTTGATGTGATTTCAGGCCTTAGACACCTAAAACTAGGTAATATTTACATGTTATGAGAAAGAAATAGTTCATTTGATAGGAAATATAGAAAATGGGCAAAGTAGAAGTCATGTAGGCCGTAATTGGGCCATTTAGGGTAAAAAGTGTCTTAAAACTTAGTAAAATGCTTTTTTGATGTGATTTTAAGCCTTAGAAATCTAATACTAGGTAATATTGACATGTTATGAGAAATAAATAGTTCATTTAATAGGAAATGTAGAAATTGGGCAAAGTAGAGTTCATGTAGGCCATAATTTAGCCATTTAGAGTAAAAAGCGTCTTAAAACTTAGTTAAATGCTCTTTTGATGTGATTTCAAGCGTTAGAAACCTAAGACTTGGTAATATTGACATGTTATGAGAAAAAAATAGTTTAATAGATAGGAAATTTAGAAAATGGGAAAAGTATAAGTCATGTAGGCCATAATTGTGCCATTTTGGGTAAAATGCGTTCTGAAACTTAGTAAAATGCTCTTTTGATGTGATTTCAAGACTTAGACACCTAATACTAGGTAATATTTACATGTTAAGAGAAAAAATAGTTCATTCGATAGGAAATGTAGATAATGGGCAAAGTAGAAGTTATATAGGACTTATTTGGGCTATTTTGGGTAAAATGCGTTCTAAAACTTAGTAAAATGCTTTTTTCTTGCAATTTCAAGCCTTTGAAACCTATCACTAGGTAACTTTGACATGTTATGATAGAAGGACTTGTTCATTTGATAAGAAATGTAGAAAATGGGCAAAGTAGAAGTCATATAGGCCTTATTTGGGCCATTACGGATAAAATGCATCCTAAAATTTAGTAAAATGCTAATTTGATATGATTTCAAGACTTATATACCTAAGAATAGGTAATAATGACATGTTATGAGAAACAAATAATTCATTTGATAGAAAATGTGGAAAATGGGCGAAGTAGAAGTCATATAGGCTTTATTTGAGCCATTTTGCCTAAAATGCGTCTTAAAATTTATTAAAATTCTCTTTTAATGTGATTTCAAGCCATAGAAACCTAAAATAGGTAATATTGTCATGTTATGCGAAAGAAATGGTTAATTTGATAAGAAATGTAGAAAGTGGGAAACTAGAAGTCGTATAGGCCTTACTTTGGCCATTTTGGGTAAAATGCGTCCTAAAAGTTAGAAAAATGCTATTTTCATGTGGTTTTAATCCTTAGACACCTAACACTAGGTACAATTGACATGTTATGAGATAGAAATAGTTCATTTGATAAGAAATGTAAAAAATGGCAATGTAGAAGTCATATAGGCCTTATTTAGGCCATTTTGGGTAAAATGCGTCCTAAAATATAGTAAAATACTTTTTTGATGTGATTTAAAACCTTAGACACCTAAGAAGCGGAAATATTGACATGTTATGAGAAAGAAATAGTTCATTTGATAAGAAATGTATAAAATGGGCAAAGTAGAAGTCATATAGGCAATAATTGGGCCATTCAGGATGAAAAAGCGTCTTATAACTTAATGAAATGCTCTTTTGATGTAATTTCAAGCCTTAGAAACCTAACACTAGGTAATATTGATATTTTATGAGAAAGGAATAGTTCATTTGATAGGAAATGTAGAAAATGGGCAATGTAGAAGTTAGGGCTGTAATTGGGCCATTTAGGGTAAAAAGCGTTTTAAAACTTAGTAAAATGCTCTTTTGATGTGATTTTAAGCCTTAGACACCTAATATTAAGTAATATTGATATGTTATGAGAAAGAAATAGTTTATTTGATAGAAAAAGTAGAAATTGGGCAATGTAGAGTTCATGTAGGCCATAATTTGGCCATTTAGGGTAAAAAGCGTCTTAAAACTTAGTAAAATGCTCTTTTAACGTGATTTTAAGCGTTAGAATCCTAAGAATAGGTAATACTGACATGTTATGAGAAAGAAATTCTTCATTTGTTAAGTAATGTAGAAAATGGGCAAATTAGAAGTTATAAAGGCCTTACTGCGCCATTTTGGATAAAATGTGTCCTAAAACTTAGTAAAATGCTCTATTGATGTGATTTAAAGACTTAGCCACCTAATACTAGGTAATATTTACATTTTATAAGAAAGAAATAGTTCATTTGATAGGAAATGTAGATAATGGGCAAAGTAGAAGTCATATAGGCCTTATTTGGGTCATTTTGGATAAAATGCGTCTTAAAACGTAATTAAATGTTATTTTGATGTGTCTTCATGAATTAGACACCTAATACTAGCTAATATTGACATGTTATGAGAAAGATATAGTTTATTTGATAGGAAATGTAGATAATGGGCAAAGTAGAAGTCATGTAGGCCGTAATTGGGCCATTTAGGGTAAAAAGCGTTTTAAAACATTATAAAATGCTCTTTTGATGTGATTTTATGCTCTTTTGATGTGATTTTAATCCTTATAAACCTAAGAATAGGTAATATTGACATGTTATGAGAAAAATATAGCTCATTTAATAAGAAATGTAGAAAATGGGCATAATAGAAGTCATAGTGGCCTTATTTGGACCGTTTTGGATCAAATGCATCCTAAAACTTAATAAAATGCTCTTTTAATGTAATTTCAAGCCTTAGACACTTAAGAATAGGTAATATTGACATTTTATGAGAAAGAAATAGTAGGAAATGTAGAAAATGGGTAAAGTAGAAGTCATATAGGCAATAATTGGGCCATTTTGGTCAAAATGCGTCTTAAAACTTAATAAAATATTTTTTTGATGTGATTTAAAGCCTTAGACACATAATACTAGGTAATATTGACATGTTATGAGAAAGAAATATTTCATTTGATAAGAAATATAGAAAATGGGCAAACTAGAAGTCATATAGGCCTTATTTGGGCCATTTTGGGTAAAATGCGTTCTAAAACTTAGTAAAAAGCTATTTTCATGTGATTTCAAGCCTTAGACACCTAATAAAAGGTAATATTGACATGGTTTGAGAAAGAAATAGTTCATTTGATAAGAAATGTAGAAAATGGGCAAAGTAGAAGTTATATAGGCCTTATTTGGCCTATTTTAGGTAAAATTCGTCCCAAAACTTAGTAAAATGCTCTTTTGATGTGATTTCAAACTTTAGAAACCTAATAATAGGTAATATTAACATGTTATGTGAAATAAATAGTTCATTTCATATGAAATGTAGAAAATCGGTGAAGAAGAAGTCATGTAGGCCATAATTGGGCCATTTAGGATGAAAAAGCGTCTTAAAACTTAATAAAATGCTCTTTTGATGTGAATTTAAGCCTTAAATACTTTTGACTAGGTAATAGTGACATTTTATGAGAAAGAAATAGTTCTTTTGATAAGAAATGTATAAAATGGGCAAGGTAGAAGTCATATAGGTCTTATTTGGGCCACTTTGGGTAAAATGCGTCCTAAAACTTAGTAAAATGCTTTTTTGATGTTGTTTCAAACCTTAGAACCCTAAGAAGAGATAATATTGACATGATATGAGAAAGAAATAGTTTATTTGATAAGAAATTTAGAAAATGGGCAAAATAGAAGTCATTTAGGCAATAATTAGGCCATTCAGGATGAAAAGGCGGCTTATAACTTAATAAAATGCTCTGTTGATGTGATTTCAGGCCTTAGACACCTAAAACTAGGTAATATTTACATGTTATGAGAAAGAAATAGTTCATTTGATAGGAAATATAGAAAATGGGCAAAGTAGAAGTCATGTAGGCCGTAATTGGGCCATTTAGGGTAAAAAGTGTCTTAAAACTTAGTAAAATGCTTTTTTGATGTGATTTTAAGCCTTAGAAATCTAATACTAGGTAATATTGACATGTTATGAGAAATAAATAGTTCATTTAATAGGAAATGTAGAAATTGGGCAAAGTAGAGTTCATGTAGGCCATAATTTAGCCATTTAGAGTAAAAAGCGTCTTAAAACTTAGTTAAATGCTCTTTTGATGTGATTTCAAGCGTTAGAAACCTAAGACTTGGTAATATTGACATGTTATGAGAAAAAAATAGTTTAATAGATAGGAAATTTAGAAAATGGGAAAAGTATAAGTCATGTAGGCCATAATTGTGCCATTTTGGGTAAAATGCGTTCTGAAACTTAGTAAAATGCTCTTTTGATGTGATTTCAAGACTTAGACACCTAATACTAGGTAATATTTACATGTTAAGAGAAAAAATAGTTCATTCGATAGGAAATGTAGATAATGGGCAAAGTAGAAGTTATATAGGACTTATTTGGGCTATTTTGGGTAAAATGCGTTCTAAAACTTAGTAAAATGCTTTTTTCTTGCAATTTCAAGCCTTTGAAACCTATCACTAGGTAACTTTGACATGTTATGATAGAAGGACTTGTTCATTTGATAAGAAATGTAGAAAATGGGCAAAGTAGAAGTCATATAGGCCTTATTTGGGCCATTACGGATAAAATGCATCCTAAAATTTAGTAAAATGCTAATTTGATATGATTTCAAGACTTATATACCTAAGAATAGGTAATAATGACATGTTATGAGAAACAAATAATTCATTTGATAGAAAATGTGGAAAATGGGCGAAGTAGAAGTCATATAGGCTTTATTTGAGCCATTTTGCCTAAAATGCGTCTTAAAATTTATTAAAATTCTCTTTTAATGTGATTTCAAGCCATAGAAACCTAAAATAGGTAATATTGTCATGTTATGCGAAAGAAATGGTTAATTTGATAAGAAATGTAGAAAGTGGGAAACTAGAAGTCGTATAGGCCTTACTTTGGCCATTTTGGGTAAAATGCGTCCTAAAAGTTAGAAAAATGCTATTTTCATGTGGTTTTAATCCTTAGACACCTAACACTAGGTACAATTGACATGTTATGAGATAGAAATAGTTCATTTGATAAGAAATGTAAAAAATGGCAATGTAGAAGTCATATAGGCCTTATTTAGGCCATTTTGGGTAAAATGCGTCCTAAAATATAGTAAAATACTTTTTTGATGTGATTTAAAACCTTAGACACCTAAGAAGCGGAAATATTGACATGTTATGAGAAAGAAATAGTTCATTTGATAAGAAATGTATAAAATGGGCAAAGTAGAAGTCATATAGGCAATAATTGGGCCATTCAGGATGAAAAAGCGTCTTATAACTTAATGAAATGCTCTTTTGATGTAATTTCAAGCCTTAGAAACCTAACACTAGGTAATATTGATATTTTATGAGAAAGGAATAGTTCATTTGATAGGAAATGTAGAAAATGGGCAATGTAGAAGTTAGGGCTGTAATTGGGCCATTTAGGGTAAAAAGCGTTTTAAAACTTAGTAAAATGCTCTTTTGATGTGATTTTAAGCCTTAGACACCTAATATTAAGTAATATTGATATGTTATGAGAAAGAAATAGTTTATTTGATAGAAAAAGTAGAAATTGGGCAATGTAGAGTTCATGTAGGCCATAATTTGGCCATTTAGGGTAAAAAGCGTCTTAAAACTTAGTAAAATGCTCTTTTAACGTGATTTTAAGCGTTAGAATCCTAAGAATAGGTAATACTGACATGTTATGAGAAAGAAATTCTTCATTTGTTAAGTAATGTAGAAAATGGGCAAATTAGAAGTTATATAGGCCTTACTGCGCCATTTTGGATAAAATGTGTCCTAAAACTTAGTAAAATGCTCTATTGATGTGATTTAAAGACTTAGCCACCTAATACTAGGTAATATTTACATTTTATAAGAAAGAAATAGTTCATTTGATAGGAAATGTAGATAATGGGCAAAGTAGAAGTCATATAGGCCTTATTTGGGTCATTTTGGATAAAATGCGTCTTAAAACGTAATTAAATGTTATTTTGATGTGTCTTCATGAATTAGACACCTAATACTAGCTAATATTGACATGTTATGAGAAAGATATAGTTTATTTGATAGGAAATGTAGATAATGGGCAAAGTAGAAGTCATGTAGGCCGTAATTGGGCCATTTAGGGTAAAAAGCGTTTTAAAACATTATAAAATGCTCTTTTGATGTGATTTTATGCTCTTTTGATGTGATTTTAATCCTTATAAACCTAAGAATAGGTAATATTGACATGTTATGAGAAAAATATAGCTCATTTAATAAGAAATGTAGAAAATGGGCATAATAGAAGTCATAGTGGCCTTATTTGGACCGTTTTGGATCAAATGCATCCTAAAACTTAATAAAATGCTCTTTTAATGTAATTTCAAGCCTTAGACACTTAAGAATAGGTAATATTGACATTTTATGAGAAAGAAATAGTAGGAAATGTAGAAAATGGGTAAAGTAGAAGTCATATAGGCAATAATTGGGCCATTTTGGTCAAAATGCGTCTTAAAACTTAATAAAATATTTTTTTGATGTGATTTAAAGCCTTAGACACATAATACTAGGTAATATTGACATGTTATGAGAAAGAAATATTTCATTTGATAAGAAATATAGAAAATGGGCAAACTAGAAGTCATATAGGCCTTATTTGGGCCATTTTGGGTAAAATGCGTTCTAAAACTTAGTAAAAAGCTATTTTCATGTGATTTCAAGCCTTAGACACCTAATAAAAGGTAATATTGACATGGTTTGAGAAAGAAATAGTTCATTTGATAAGAAATGTAGAAAATGGGCAAAGTAGAAGTTATATAGGCCTTATTTGGCCTATTTTAGGTAAAATTCGTCCCAAAACTTAGTAAAATGCTCTTTTGATGTGATTTCAAACTTTAGAAACCTAATAATAGGTAATATTAACATGTTATGTGAAATAAATAGTTCATTTCATATGAAATGTAGAAAATCGGTGAAGAAGAAGTCATGTAGGCCATAATTGGGCCATTTAGGATGAAAAAGCGTCTTAAAACTTAATAAAATGCTCTTTTGATGTGAATTTAAGCCTTAAATACTTTTGACTAGGTAATAGTGACATTTTATGAGAAAGAAATAGTTCTTTTGATAAGAAATGTATAAAATGGGCAAGGTAGAAGTCATATAGGTCTTATTTGGGCCACTTTGGGTAAAATGCGTCCTAAAACTTAGTAAAATGCTTTTTTGATGTTGTTTCAAACCTTAGAACCCTAAGAAGAGATAATATTGACATGATATGAGAAAGAAATAGTTTATTTGATAAGAAATTTAGAAAATGGGCAAAATAGAAGTCATTTAGGCAATAATTAGGCCATTCAGGATGAAAAGGCGGCTTATAACTTAATAAAATGCTCTGTTGATGTGATTTCAGGCCTTAGACACCTAAAACTAGGTAATATTTACATGTTATGAGAAAGAAATAGTTCATTTGATAGGAAATATAGAAAATGGGCAAAGTAGAAGTCATGTAGGCCGTAATTGGGCCATTTAGGGTAAAAAGTGTCTTAAAACTTAGTAAAATGCTTTTTTGATGTGATTTTAAGCCTTAGAAATCTAATACTAGGTAATATTGACATGTTATGAGAAATAAATAGTTCATTTAATAGGAAATGTAGAAATTGGGCAAAGTAGAGTTCATGTAGGCCATAATTTAGCCATTTAGAGTAAAAAGCGTCTTAAAACTTAGTTAAATGCTCTTTTGATGTGATTTCAAGCGTTAGAAACCTAAGACTTGGTAATATTGACATGTTATGAGAAAAAAATAGTTTAATAGATAGGAAATTTAGAAAATGGGAAAAGTATAAGTCATGTAGGCCATAATTGTGCCATTTTGGGTAAAATGCGTTCTGAAACTTAGTAAAATGCTCTTTTGATGTGATTTCAAGACTTAGACACCTAATACTAGGTAATATTTACATGTTAAGAGAAAAAATAGTTCATTCGATAGGAAATGTAGATAATGGGCAAAGTAGAAGTTATATAGGACTTATTTGGGCTATTTTGGGTAAAATGCGTTCTAAAACTTAGTAAAATGCTTTTTTCTTGCAATTTCAAGCCTTTGAAACCTATCACTAGGTAACTTTGACATGTTATGATAGAAGGACTTGTTCATTTGATAAGAAATGTAGAAAATGGGCAAAGTAGAAGTCATATAGGCCTTATTTGGGCCATTACGGATAAAATGCATCCTAAAATTTAGTAAAATGCTAATTTGATATGATTTCAAGACTTATATACCTAAGAATAGGTAATAATGACATGTTATGAGAAACAAATAATTCATTTGATAGAAAATGTGGAAAATGGGCGAAGTAGAAGTCATATAGGCTTTATTTGAGCCATTTTGCCTAAAATGCGTCTTAAAATTTATTAAAATTCTCTTTTAATGTGATTTCAAGCCATAGAAACCTAAAATAGGTAATATTGTCATGTTATGCGAAAGAAATGGTTAATTTGATAAGAAATGTAGAAAGTGGGAAACTAGAAGTCGTATAGGCCTTACTTTGGCCATTTTGGGTAAAATGCGTCCTAAAAGTTAGAAAAATGCTATTTTCATGTGGTTTTAATCCTTAGACACCTAACACTAGGTACAATTGACATGTTATGAGGATGAAATAGTTCATTTGATAAGAAATATAGAAAATGGGTAGAGTAAAAGTCATGTAGGCCTTATTTGGGCCGTTTTGGATAAAATGCGTCCTAAAACTTGGTAAATGCTCTGTTGATATGATTTCAATCCATATACACCTAAGAATTGTTAATATTGACATGTTATGAGGAATAAATAGTTTATTTGATAGGAAATGTAGAAAATGGGAAAAGTAGAAGTCATATACACCTAATTTGAGCCATTTTGGTTAAAATGCGTCTTAAAACTTAATAAAGTGTTTTTTTGATGTGATTTAAAGCCTTAGACACCTAAAACTAGGTAATTTTGACATGTCTTGAGAAAGAAATATTTCATTTGATAAGAAATGTAGAAAATAGATAAATTAGAAGTCATTTCGGCCTTATTTGGGCCATTTTGGGTAAAATGCTCTTTCGAACTGATTTCAAACCTTAGAAACATATGATTAGGTAATATTGACATGTTCTGAGAAAGAAATAGTTAATTTGATAAGAAATTTAGAAAATGAGCAAAGTAGAAGTCATAAAGGCCTTATTTGGGCCATTTTGGATTAAATGCGTCTTAAAACTTAATAAAATGCTATTTTGTTGTGATTTAAAACATTAAACACCTAAGAATAGGTAATATTGATATGTTATGATAAAGAAATAGTTCATTTGATAAGAAATGTAGAAAATGGGCAAACTAGAAGTCTTTAAGGCCTTATTTTGTCCATTTTGGGTAAAATGCGTCCTAAAACTTAGTAAAATCCTCTTTTGATGTGATTTCAAACCTTAGAAACCTAATACTGGGTAATATTAACATGTTATATGAAATAAATAGTTCATTTGATAAGAAATATAGAAAATGGGCAAAGTAGAAGTCATGTAGGCCATAATTGGGCCATTTAGGATGAAAAAGCATCTTAAAACTTAATAAAATGCTCTTTTGATGTGATTTCAAACCTTAGATACCTATGAATAGGTAATAGTGACATGTTATGGGAAAGAAATAGTTTTTTTGATAAGAAATGTATAAGATGGGCAAAGTAGAAGTTATTTAGGCCTAACTTGGGCTATTTTGGGTAAAATGCGTCCTAAAACTTAGTAAACTGTTTTTTTAATGTGATTTCAAACCTTAGACACCTAATAAGAGATAATATTGACATTTTATGAGAAAGAAATAGTTCATTTAATAGGAAATGTAGAAATTGGGCAAAGTAGAGTTCATGTAGGCCATAATTTGGCCATTTAGGGTAAAAAAAACGTCTTAAAACTTAGTTAAATGCTCCTTTGATGTGATTTCAAGCTTTAGACACCTAAGACTTGGTAATATTGACATGTTATGAGAAAAAATAGTTTATTTGATAGGAAATGTAGAAAATGGGTGAAGTAAAAGTCATGTAGGCCATAATTGGGCCATTTAGGATAATATGCGTTCTGAAACTTAGTGAAATGCTCTTTTGATGTGATTTTAAGCCATAGACACCTAAGAATAGGTAATTGTAGGGAATATTTCAAGCATCCCACACTGGAGCCCCACTGTGATCATACACTTAAGCATGGTGGCGTCCAAAGGGAAGGAATCTAGAGCAAAAGAGTCGCCAACAAGTTTTAGGAACTTGTAAACCGTTCACAGGGTGAAGGTTACACCCCTTCACGATCCATGAGATCGCTAACTCGATAGTGGTCCGGAACCATGACTGGATATTCGGGGATGAAGGTACAAATCCAACCTAAAAGAGATTGAACCTGCCCTAAAAATAGGCCTCTATTTTATTCTTCTCATATTCATGTGCACTTTCTGACTAATATACAATCAATATATTAACTCTAAACCTGTTTAATCTATGTTGGTTGAATATTAATGCACAAACAAATCTATTATTGGCGATCACTTGAATTATAATCATATTAGCCTAAACAAGATTATTAATTATCTTATTAAGAGTGATTACAAGTACAAATTCCCTTTAATCCTGCATAAAAGGCGTAATCAAGTAACAACAACAATATATATCAAGCAACATAATAATGACAATCATCATCATAATAATCTTAATCTCATCAAAGCATGATAATATTATTAGCAAGAGCCTAGGCATGATACTAACAAGATTAATAACAAATCCTAGCATGTCACTAAACATTAAAGATCAAAGCTTTATCCCTAACATGATACTAACATGATATTAAAAACATACAAAAGCATCCTAACATGATACTAGGAATCATAAAGACATCCTAACATGATACTAGGAATTAAAATAATATAAGCATTCTTTCTATAGAAAAAGAACAATTAAAGCAACTTACTTGGATGCCTCGTATCTCTTTCTAATAACAAAATACACGCGTTAGTAACTTCAAGGAAAATATTAAATCAAACAATTAATTTAAATAATTGAAATAGAGATTTGGGACCAAACCCTAAAAAATTATCAACCTTTCACGTCTAGGGCGAAGGTAACTTCGAACTTGGCTGGGTGTGTCTAGAACTTGTGAATGCGGAATTTTGTAAAAAGGTGTAGAAAGAGGGAGAAAATAAGCTTCTAGCTTTTAGAGAAAAAATAATAGAATTAGATGGTTGTGAATCAATAAAAACGGGGAAATACGACCCCTATTTATAAGAAAATAGTCCAGAATCGATCGAAACAAATCAAAATTTGAACTGGAATAAAACTACTCCGTATTGCGAGCGACAGAGTCTGTCGCCATGCGACAGGAATCACGCATGGCGACAATCTCCGTCATTTGGGGACAGGCTTGTCTTCTTGCGACAATTAAAAGATAAAATGCGCTTTGTACGGAATCTTTTTCTTAATATAATTAAAAAATTAAAACTCCGTTTTAATTAATTTCAAATCAGATTTTATCAAAATAAAACACTTGTTTTATTTCAAACCAAATTCATCAATTATCAAAGATATTAATTATCAATCCTAATGCTATTAGAACTCAAAATAACCTTCTAGACTATTCAAGAAGACTATAATCCTAATAATTTTAGGAATAATAATTAATGGGCCCTCCACTAGATCATTGGGCCATAAAACCATTTCAGACCCAAATTAGCATTTGAACCATAACTTCCTCATTATTCATCGTAATTGGGCTTATAATATATCGTTGGAAAGCTCTTTTCAAGCCCTATCCATCTACAAGATTATTGGACCCTTATCATGGACCAAACAAAATTAGACTGGCTATTGTCATAAAATAGAATAAGAAAAGAAATATTTTCAAAAACAGATAGATTTATTTTTATTTAAACAACCGCATCACAAGACTTTCCACATTTCACCTTGTTCGATAATCAAATGACTTGAAAAGTATTCATCACTAGGTTTGGTTTTTGGGGAGACACATTTGGGTGTCTACAGTAATATAGACATTTTATGAGAAAAAATAGTTCATTTGGTAGAAAAATGTAGAAAATGGGCAAAGTAGAAGTTATATAGGCTTATTTGGGCCATTTTTGATAAAATGCGTCCAAAAACATAGTAAAATGCTCTTTAGATGTAATTTATCATTGTCATACAAGTTTGTGAAAGAAACAAACCTATATTTATAGCCTTTGAAATATTTGACATACTTTTGGTTTGAATTTTTTGTAATATGCATGATATATAATGTTTGGTTTTTTTTTTCCCCAAAGGTTTGCAAGATTCAAAGGGAAGGCCCATTAACAAGCAAAGAAATCAATGAAATTCACGACATGCGGGGTTTTTTGTGACATTTGATGGCATCTAGTGAGCTTGAGCTAGTTTAGATTTGGGAACATTATTTTAGTTATATTTTTTGTATATTAACATCAATTAGTTATAATTATTTAGTACGTAGTATTTGTGAGTGTTATCTTTAAATATTTTTGTGCAATGACATAATACTGTTAATTAGATATATTAATGATGTTACTAATTTTGATATATATAATTATTTACTATTATTATTGTATTATTGTATATGTAATATTAATATTATTATTAATTAATAATAATATTAATATTATTATTAATTAATAATAATATTAATATTATTATTAAACAATGATATTAATATTATTGTGACAGTTCACTATTAATATTAACACAGGTCATTAATATTATTATTATATTATAATTAAAAATAATAAATTGAAAAAAAAAATTAATTGGGAAGCGGTTTGGCGCTAAAACCGCTTCCCATTACACTTTACATAATATTTGTAAAATGCAAATGGGAAGCAGTTTAGCGCCAAAACCGCTTCCCTTTCATGAACCACTTCCCATTTAAAAGGCCAATGGCAAGCCCCCCAAGCACATGTGGTTCAAAACCGCTTCCCTTTAGGGGGTTTGAACCGCTTCCCATTTACTTTTTTCTACTAGTGATTTAGGGAAGGTTCAATCTCTTTTAGTTTGGATTCGTACCATCATCCCTGAATATCCAGTCATGGTTCCGGACCACTGTGGGGTTAGCGATATCTTTCCATTTGAAAGCCACCATGCTTAAAAGTATGACCACAATGGGGCTCAAAG
Source organism: Chenopodium album (assembly GCF_948465745.1). NCBI lineage: Eukaryota > Viridiplantae > Streptophyta > Magnoliopsida > Caryophyllales > Amaranthaceae > Chenopodium > Chenopodium album. The sequence continues at coordinate 35,325,195 of NC_137851.1, read as the reverse complement.
TTGATGTTTGAAATATTCCCTACATTTTTTGGCGACTCCAATGTGGGGGATTTCTAAAATTTATTTTGGCAATTGACTTTAGAATGAGTGGATGAGACTTGAAACGTTCTAGATATTCATGTGCGTAATTTTGATTAACATTGTGGCATAAGTGTAAAGAGGGTATGCCCATCGTAGGGGATCATTCTCCTTATATGCCCATGGCCATTTAAAAGCCTAGGACTTTACACTTGTTAGGGTGTATTAGGATTTGAATTCCTGACTGTTTGAGGGACCTTGAATTAGATTTGATCCTATCATTATGCTTTTTTGTAAGAAACTAGTAAGGAGTCGCCAATGAGTTTTAGGAAAACTCATAAACCTCGTTTATGCCTTTCTCCCAAGTAGGGCTCAAGGGATATTTATCATGAATCATAAGTTTACCCCATGACCAAATTGGTCTACGTGTACCAGAAATGAGTTCAGGAGCGAGGGTACTAAAATAACGTTCCCTTTAGGGGGAATCGCTATTCTAGCCCTAGTGCGGCCTCTACTAGCTCTTCCTTTTTCACAATTTCATCACCAAACAATATATGCAATGTGATACCTAAAACTAAGTTAGTTGATTTTATTTACAAGCATTAATCATGTAGGAATTACATTGCAAAAGTCGTTATTCTTTTGTTATTCAAATTCGTGAAAAGAATAAGAAAAAAACAATGCTTGCCTTGACTTACGTGATAAAACAATCAATTAATTATTCAAAATCTAGTCTTGATCAACACAAGAATACCATGTGAATTAAATTAATTAAATTTTTTTAAAAGTGACCAAACAACACTATTTATTCAATTAAAGTTATTTAAACAATAAAAGAAAAGTGATTTATCTAAGTGCTCAGGAAACAAACCGTTTTTCTTTTATGTTAAATCTCCGTTTAATGCGTTTATGGACTTTCTTTCTTCTTCGTACCTCTAAGGATTTCAATGGATTCAATTAGGGTTGGAAAGTATTTGGGATGAGAGAAGAAAAGTAGTATGATAATAAGAAAAATTGAGAGATTAGGGATTCAAGAATACTAGGGTTTAGAATTCTGATTTTTTCGGTCCTCTTTCGGGTTGAACGAAGACCCCTATTTATAGGCGTAGGAATCTAGGTTTAAGGTTTTAGAGCCACGGCTTCAGGTGGCGCGTGCAACTCTCAGAGTTGCGCTGGTATGCCCAGCGCAACTCTTTGACCTTGCGTTCGGCAGGTGTGCGCGCGGTGCGGTTTGCCTTATACGAAAACGTGTTTTTAAAACTTCCATGACTTTTGATTGCGAAGTCGGATTAAGGCGTATAAGATATCATTGGAAATTTCTGAATTTCTACTTTCTAATTACATTATAATTAGGTTAAAATATGTTATGTATAAGAAGATATGGTTGTTGGAGCGCAAGGGTGTCGGTTTTAGGGCCTGATTTAGTGTTTTGATCATAAGTTTTTCGTTTTAACTCAGAATTGGGCTTATAATATACCGTTGGAAATCTCTTTAAAAGGGCTATCCACATGTATAGGCTTTGTGTGGAAATTTGATGGTTGGTCTATCTGATTGGTTTGGTTTTTAACAATGTAAGATCCATTGGATCTAATCATTGCATTTGACGCATTTGGGTCCGTTATTAATCATGTTTAAACATGTATGAGCACGTTTTAGGCCTAATTAGTAATCTGACAAGGCTCTAAGATAACTTGGTCTCAAATATGGGTTATAACTTACTTCATAATGCATTTCATAGTCCATAAACACTTCAAATTCGATCTAGCATGAAGAACGGGTTTTTGTAACATCATCGCACTACCTGTTGGGATAGGAGGCCAAAAGTAGGTGTCTACAGTTAGCCCCCACTTTGATCGAGTCTAGAATAGACGATGATCAAAGTAGCCAAGGAAATAAATCCGAGACTCATTCTGCGAAGTTCCATAAAAATAAGGAATCTTTTAGTAGTGTTGAGAATGTCAAAACTATCCGATTCCGTAAATGTTCAAGACAAGTAGCTGCTAAGGCTAGAAAAAGAACTTTCTGGTCTTAACATGCTAAAGAATCTAGATTGATCATTTGCAAGTGTAGAACACTTTTACAAGTGAAGGTTGTCCTGGATGATGTCATGTCATGAGAAGATATCGGTTTAAAAAAGAGTAAAGAGGATGATATCCTCTCAATATGGCATCGTTGATCTAAAGTCCCTCGATATGTCATTGAAACTTTAGCCCATGAATTTAGCAAGTTAAAATATGATAAAAAGAGAGGTGCTTCGGCGTTCGGAGCCTAACACCTAAATAGAGGTTTTGATACTCGCTTTCCAAAACGGAGTATTCGGGGTCCACAAGATAGAAATACATTTCTCAGAACTGGAGGCACATATCCAAATCCAGCGAGAGAGAAGAAAATCGGCAACTCTCTCAACAGTTTTGTCCACAAGATGAAAACACGCGTCTTAGAACTGGGGGCACGTGTCTAAATAGGTGCGACTTCGGTATGTCGCTCTTTATACAGGGGGTAGACGGACACCCTAACTGTCCGGTAAGCCAGTAAGCTCACTAACTAACATATTTTCTTCCAATCGAGAAGTGTCTATTCTCGATGGTTCGGCGCGCCAGTCGACTCGTAAAGCTAGTGCCTAAATTTAAAGTTTGTAAAGAAGTTCTACCGTTTTCGTTATGGGAGGTAGATTACGTTGCAGGGGAAGAGGATGCAATTTTATGCAGCACCTATGCCATACAATTTTATGTTTACAATACGCCATGTAATTTTACGCTGCACGATATGCCACTCTTTTTGCTGTGGACACCAAAAAAAACGAAAAAGAACATGACATTTCTAAAGTCAGTACAGTAAAATGACAAACCTTTCTATGGGAGATTTTACGTAAAGCACCACTATAGAATGTTTTAAGACACGCTCACGAAAAACGTCCAAAACATATGCTTAGGGCAGGCACAAAGCACGGTGTGCATGCAGGATAATGCAAAAAACTATCAAAGAAGAAAATAAAGTACAAAATGCAAAGCAATTAAAAGATTTCGATAATTTGCGCGCCATTACGTCTAATAACGAGCAAAAACCATTAAAAATAAATCAAACGGATTGAAATCTCAATACTGGTCTTTTAAGTGACCAGTATCTGCGCGCAACTCATTGGGTTGCGCTGGTCAGGCGAGCGCAAGACACTGGGTTGCGCTAGGATGCCATGCGTAACTCGATGAGTTGCGCTCGACATTTGAATCAGTAAAAAGAGGTGGAGAAGTGCGATCTGCAGCTCACCCTCTTCTTCTCCTCTTTCACCATTTTCGATCTCTTTCCCTTTTTTTTTTGTCGTTTAAACGAAAGTAAGTCTTTCTCCTTTTATTGTACCAAACTTTAAACTTGGTCAATAGAGAAAGTCAAATGAAGAACTCTTTTAGAAGTTGGAGGTTTTTGATTTGACTTATTATCATGAATTTGTTTGTTCTATGTTATTAAGACATGTTTAAAGAGTGTATTGCAACAAATTTCATGTGAAATGGTAAAGTATTGATCCTGTATGAGCATATACAAGCATATACATTTTTTTTTTAATTTGTGCTTGAACTTTTTTTTTCTTTTTTGCTCACATGGACTATACTTTTGAATTTTAATGAAAATTGAAGTGTTATTAGAACGACAATTATGCACTAAAATTATGATCGAAATTTTGAAATTTGATAATGGCATGAAATTGTTCTTGCGACTCATGTTTATTTTTGTCATGCCTAAGTTACAAAATTGGTTTTAACAATGATAAAAATAACTGATAGTTATTATTATTCACTTATAAAACTGTGATTTCAATATTTGCATAAATAGTAAATTTTGGAAATTCTTGAAGACATCATCGAACTAGTGTAATTTGGCTATATCTCGAACTTTTAAGCCCCCATTTTATATTTCGAATGTTGTAGTCCCCAGTGTTGGGTGACTTTGATGACTTGCTTGTTTTTAATAATTAGACCCTTTCATGTTGCTTGAAATGGGTCTAGAAATCCTGTGTTTCGTCTTATTATGATAACAACTAGTATCTCGGAAACAATTAAACTAGTGTGTTTAAATTGTTTTCGACCATTCAAATGAAATTTTCCAAGTCTAGTAATATTGGTCGTTCGTTGAAACAAGTAAGAGGAAAAATTAAATGTTGTTCAATTTTTTCCTCTATTCTCGCTACTTTCAAATTCTTTCTTTTGAGTTAAAATTTTGTTACTGATTTGAAGCTCGAGAAAGTAGATGTCATCCTCCTTGTGTGCAACAATGGAGAAAAATGAAGACCTCTTAATTTAGAATTTAGGAGTCTCTTATTCTAACTCATGAAATTGTTTATCTTATGTTAATGAAGTGTTTTGATACAAATTTCATGATGAATGATTGAGTACTAAACTTTCGTATAAGCAAGTATGTTGTATGCATTTGAATTCTTTTTTGAAACTCATGATTTTGTTTATTTTGCTCTATACTAGTCGTACTCTCTAATATTTAGAGTAAATTAAAGTATTGAACAACAATTATGCACTAAGATTAATTTTTGAAGTTGAACTTGAAAATGGCTCGAATACGTAGCTTGTTTTATGGCCAAGTTCAATTGCAAACTTAGTTATCAAAAGGAACAAAATAGTTATTAAATCATTATGATGCATTTGAAAATTGTAAGGGTAGAGATCTATGTAAACCATTTGTAATTTAGGCGATTCTCGAAAGTAACTCGAATGGCATGAACATCTCATTTTGATATTGGAGCCCTCATGTGTCGGGTTATGCGCATTCTTGCAATTTCTCAAGTCTTGGAGCCCCCAATTTGGGGTAGTTCTTATGACTTGCTATTGTTTAGGCCATTCATATAATCATGATATTTAGATGGACCTTTGTATATATTCCATTTTTTTGTTTTGAGATATTTTAGACAATGACATGGGCTTTCGCATTTTAGTTAAAGTCATGTTCAAGAAAGCAAGTTAGTTCTTTGCTCGTTTACCAACAAAAAACAATTATGTTTAAGGTTTAGTAATCTTTACCTAATGTTAAAACGTTCGTAGAGATCATTGCGGTGATATTATTTTCAAATTTGATTTAAAACATCAAATGATTTCATTGTTCTTATTAATCTTTGATTTTGGTCTTGTAGGTGGTTCGTCTACCATCCCTAAGCCCATGTTCGCACGATAACTAGGCGAGAACAAGTTCAAGTCAAGAAGAAGTCGAATCTTAGTTCATTCCTTTTGGAAATATTTATGTATATACATGTATTATCTAAAACGTTATTAAGAATATGACAATTTATTTATTTGAGAAAATGAAAAAAAATTCAAAAAGGAAATTTTGAAGACTATTATTTTTTAGAGAGTAAGAAACATGTTATTTCGAACTAGAATTCAAAATTTGGAGAGGGTCCAATAAATTTAGTAAAAGTTTGTTATGAAAATGAAGCAACTTTTTCTTGTTTTCAAAACTGGACCAAAAATGGAAAGAAAAGTCTAGCTCGTAATTGAGTGTGACTTTTCCGTCCAAGATTGATGAAGGTAAGTTGTAATTTGTAACTTATTTCAACAAAGCTATGAAAATGTGAGCAAACTTTTGTATATCTAATTTTGTTTATGTTTTTCGTATTTGTCATCATTGTCATATTTTACTAATTGAAAGTGAAGTTCTTCCAATTAAATAAGCACCGTAGCTTGAGAATGAATGTTTATCAAACTTAGGTTTGATGGAGTGTTAGAATAATTTATAAAATTATTTGAATCAATTTTAAAAATATGGTCTTATTTCAAAACGAAAGTTGAGGTAAGACCTATATTTTTATAGCCCCCAAGTGTAGACTTAGGTGACTTTTGGAAATTCATGTGTACATATGCTAGGGGATGTTTCTCATGTCTATTTGAAACCCCACGATTTGTATTATCAATTTGTGGAATATTGCATATGTTTATCACGAACTGTTTGATCAAGTAACATAATTAATTATGTTGGTTAAATAATAGAAAGTGGTATTCTTCGCTTTGTCATTTAAAGTTATTAAGATAATTCGTAATAAGCTTTGCATGACATTGATTTCGTAGCATAAATAGCGTGTTCAAATCTATAAGTAGAGAGAAGTGGGGATGTCTTGGCTTTTTTAGCCCCTAGTTTGAGGCAAAGAGCGAAAAAAATTATACTATTTTTCAAGTATTTTAGTTGCCAAATGGGAGGGATCATCCCGAGTTACCCCCTAAAAAAGAAATGAACAAAAAAGACAGATTTGCATAAAAAGGAAAGGGATCCAGCTTATCCATAGAAGAAAAAAAAAAAGAGAAATAGACATATTTTCAAAAAGCAAGGGTTATTGACTTAATATTTGAATCATTGTGATGATTTGGCAGTGAGGTATACGTGTGATAGCGATAACGATCTTTTTTTCATGTAGCGATCATGTTCAATCAATATTCCTCGCTTAGAGAGGATGAAGATATCCCACGCATGCGGACATATTAGTTGCTCATGATAAGTGAGAAGACCAATGCTCAAGAGTTGTAAAAGACATCTAAAAATGACGTCGAGGCTGTCAATATATCAAATCAATTTACTGTATTTACTCGTTAACTTTCTCGGCAATGTATATAGAACTCGAATCACCTTGGTAATTAATTGCCCTATTATTAAAAGAAAATAAGATGATTGTTATTTTAAAGTGATAGTCATCTCATTTTTCTTAGCAAAGGATATGGAAAATATCGAATTTAGTTTGATTTGATTGCTTTACTAAAATGATGTAATCAAGCCAATGGCTATCAAATCATCCAAATTATTTGAATTTTTTTTGTGTGATTTTGTAATAATTTACTCAACACTTCATTCATTTTATGTATGTGCATAACTACTCAATAGTAGGTCCATATGTGCAAAGGCCTAAGATGGGCCATATTTTCGCAGAATGATGATTTTTGTGGTACATGATTATGGTCTACCTCAAGAAGGGCCTTTCCAGGGTCGTAACGTGGCTAGGCTCAAGGTTATCAAAAATGGACAGGCTCAAGTATACTCCCTTAATCCCTTACTTTTGGTGCTTTTCAAATTAAAACCTTTCTACTTTGTGTGACAACTCCTATATTAGTTGCCTTTTCCTTGTCTTCTCTCTCTCTCTCTTTTTTTTTTTTTTTTTTTTTTTTTTGACAAGTTTGGTTTTGGGTTTAGAACAGTTTTGCATTTGATCTTTCCTTTTTTGGGTTTAGACTAACTTTGTGCTCCCCTCTTATGTTCCCCTAATTTTTTCATTTGTATCTGTTTGCACCATTCCCATCCCATGGTTTGGAATAATTTAGGTTGAATAAGTAAGGCTCAATTGACGAAGCTTAAAAGGGCTAACAAAAGATGGATTGTTCTTAGGTTATAACGTTGAATTATCTACGTAGAGTTTCAAGTTCCCTCCTATGTTGGTGTAATCATCATATCTCTTTTTATGGGCCAATAGATGGGCCTCTTTTCATTCAATACATCTTGTAAGCCAAAGCTCATCAAGATTCTTAACGTGTTGAGTATGTATGCCTTTTTTGATATTGCCTGTTTGCATGTATATGTTTTATTTAATTCGAGCTAAGAACAACAAAGAGATTGAAAAGAGAACCAGATAGACGTAGTTGAAAATATATTTCTTATTCATTAATTAATGAGAGTACATAATAAGTAGATTCGACAGCATGATTCTCTTAGTCCATCATAAAGAAAAAGAAACAAAACAAGACCTAGGGTGCTACATCTTGAGTTGCTGACAACTTCTTGAGATTGCATCTTTGAGCTTTGTCCGTTTCCAACGTAGGTGAAATCCTCTCTAAAAATCTAATCCATCTATATGATTCATGGTTTCATTTATCAAGTCCCTTTCAATTAATGTTCCCACAGTATAGACTTTCTGAAATGTGTCTAAACCAAGCTATTGTAAATGGCACTTGTATGGTGGAGACATATTGTCTATGAACTTTGGGACAAGTTGATCCGGAGGTCTTTGTGCAAGGAGAGCAACCTTTGATCGCCACCTGGAAAAGAAGTCAATAAATCCTTCTTCTTCCTCTTGCTTAAGCAATTCAAGATCGCGCAAGGTTGTTGTGAGCTCGATGTTGTCTTCATATTAGGCTAAAAACGCTTTTACAACGTCACTCCAAGTGGAAGTTTGTTTTGCATCGAGGTTATAAAACCATGATCTAGCGATTGGGTCCAATGAAAGAGGAAAAGTACATGCATATAAGCTATGCTCAACCCCTTTCAATGCCATAATTCCAATAAAGCTCATTAAGTGAGTCCTAGGATTGTCTGTAACCTTAAAGGTTGGTAAATCCGTAGTCAAGAACTTTTCTGGGAGAGTCTTGCCACTAGGTTGTGGTGCAAGCTCATAATTGAAGTACTTATTCCCTGAGCTAGCTCGAAAGACAAGTTTCTCCAAGGTCTCTACTCTTTCGGCCCTTGCGTTTTCTTACAAAATGTTTTCTTTTTCTTTCTCTGCTTTTATTTTATCCTTTTTTGCTTTTTTATGAGCCTACATTTGGGCTTCTTCTTCTCGTAGGGCCTTTAGGTTTTGGAGTTCCTATCTAAGTTTCTCCAATGCTGCTTTGTTACCCATGATTGGACTAGTATGCGAATGTGGAAGATGATCTAGTAATGTGTACCACGAGAAATTGAGTGCGTTCACTTAAACCTTTTCTGCCAAGCATTCAAACAATGAACCAAAGTCAAAATGATTTTTTTTTTAGTCCTTGTAATACAAATCCACTATGAGCAAGTTTGTTGATAAAAATGTCAAAAAATTCACAAACAATCATTAGTGGAATGTCATGATTTGTGTTGACTTCAATAAGGAAATCATCTAAGGATTTTACTTGAAGTGAATTGTTTTCAAAAAAAGGGAGAAGAGAAAGAAAGGGAAAGTTGGATTGACATGCTCATAAAAGTTTTAGAAATATTAGTCAACCTTAGTACACTCCTTAAAATGATCAATATACTAGAAATATGGTATTTGTTGATCATTTAGATTACAATAGAGATCTTTATCTTTATCTTTATCTTTTTTATTTATTTATTTTTTTTTTATTTTTTTTAATTATGATTCTCATTTTCCTCATCTTTAAAGGATAGCATATTACTATTTTCTTAAAAAGAATGATGGCCTCCGAATGTAAAATCCAAGAAATAATTAAATCATTCTCTCGGTTCTATCATTCATTATCTTATTTCTCTCTTTTTTTTAGGATAATAATCTTTTTGTATCATACTCTTCTCTCTCTATTTTTTTTTCTTTTTTTTTTAAGAACGATTTCTTGATTTTTTCTTCGTTCCATTTTTTTGCTTTTTTGTTTTTTTGTGAGGCAATCACCCCAAGTAAGGTTCTCGGGATTTTCTTTTTAAACCATAGAAGAGGTAAATAAATTATGCTCTCAAGGGCCTGTTCTGATTGACTGAACTGAACTGAACTAAACTTATTAGAGCTGAACTGAACTAAACTTATTAGAGCTGAACTGAACTAAAATTAATCTGATCAGAACAGGCCCTAAGTCAACGTTGACTAATTACAATAAAAGATGAAAACCATGAAAATAGGCACGTTCTAGATTAGGAATATTGATGACGCCCTATCAAGAGATGCGAACTTCTAATGACGAACCTTATGAGAAGTAATGTCATTAGTTTTATTATAAAGTACGTAAATGAATCATCATAATAGAAAACAGTATCGCGCGCAACTTTCCGTCTTGCGCTAAGGTGGAAAGTGCAACTTCGAGAGTAGCGCCTGCCACACGCTGTTTTTTTTTTTTTTTTTTTTGGGGATATCTTAAGGGACGATGCACGAATCAATCATTCAACGTGTTGACCCATGACATAGCCTTCCCAACATTTTGTTGGAGATATGGGTGGGATGATTGTTATTGATTTCAGGATAGAAGCCTAGTGTTGGCAATCCCTAGTCAATGAGCCAATCCCCAATGGTTAAAGTATGCTATAATTGCATGATGCAATGTTGCTTGTTTGGCTTTTACTCTTGTGAAAAAGGAAGATATTATGCGTTCCAGTCTCGCTCTCTAACTAGAGATTATCCAAGTTAGCCATCGTTACAACCCGTAGGTAACCTAGTGTTGGAAACCTTAGACCATAATTATGAACTAATCTTGTAACCTCTAAGTCCCCAGCAGAGTCGCCACTTTAAGGAGGGTGTGCCCATTGTAGGGGATCCTTCTCCTTATATGCCCATGGCCATTTAAAAACCTAGAACTTTACACTTGTTAGGATGTATTAGGATTTGAATTCCTGATTGTTTGGCGCACCTTGAATAAGAGTTGATCCTATCATTATGCTTTTTTGTACGAAACTATTACGGAGTCGCCAATGAGTTTTAGGAAAACTCATAAACCTTGTTCATGCCTTTCTCCCAAGTTGGGTTCAAGGGATATTTAGCATGAATCATAAGTTTACCCCATGCCCAAATTGGTCTATGTGTACCAAAAATGAGTTTGGGAGCGAGGGTACTAAAATAACGTTCCCTTTAGGGGGAATCGCTATTCTAGCCCTAGTGCGGCCTCTACTAGCTCTTCCTTTTTCACAATTTCATCACCAAACAATATATGCAACGTGATACCTAAAACTAAGTTAGTTGATTTTATGTACAAGCATTAATCACGTAGGAATTACATTGCAAAAGTCGTTATTCTTATGTTATTCAAATTCGTGAAAAGAATAAGAAATAAAAAATGTTCGCCTTGACTTAGGTGATAAAATAATCAATTAATTATTCAAATTCTAGTCTTGATCAACACAAGAATACTATGTGAATTAAATTAATTAAAAGTTCGTTTAAAGTGATCAAAGAACACTATTTATTCAATTAAAGTTATTTAAACAATAAAAGAAAAGTGATTTATCTAAGTGCCCAGGAAACTAACTGTTCTTCTTTTATGTTAAATCTCCGTTTAATGCGTTTATGGACTTTCTTTCTTCTTCGTACCTCCAAGGATTTTAATGGATTCAATTAGGATTGGAAAGTATTTGGGAAGAGAGAAGAAAAGTAGTATGATAATAAGAGAAATTGAGAGATTAGGGATTCAAGAATACTAGGGTTTAGAATTCTGATTTTTTCGATCCCCTTTCGGGTTGAACGAAGACCCCTATTTATAGGCGTAGGAATCTAGGTTTAGGGTTTTAGAGCCATGGCTTCAGGTGGCGCGTGCAACTCTTAGAGTCATGCTGTTATGCCTAGCGCAACTCTTTGACTTGCGCTCGGCAGGCGCGCGCAACACTGCCTGTTGTGCGCGGTGCAATTTGCCTTATACGAAAATGCGTTTTTAAAACTTTCATAACTTTTTATTGCAAAGCTGGATTATGGCGTGTAAGATATCATTGGAAAGCTCTGAATGTCTAATTTCCAATTCCGTTATAATTAGGTTAAAATATATTATTTATAAGAAGATATGGTTGTTAGAGTGCAAGGGTGTCGGTTTTAGGGCCCGATTTAGTGTTTTTATCATAACTTCTTCGTTTTAACTCAGAATTGGGCTTATAATATACCGTTGGAAAGCTCTTGAAAAAGGGTATCCACCTATATAGGCCTTGCATGGAAATTTGATAGTTGTTTTATCTAATTAGTTCGATTTTTAACAATGTATGATCCATTGGATCTAATCATTGCATTTGACGCATTTGGGGCCATTATTAATCAAGTTTAAACATGCATGATCACGTTTTAGGCCTAATTAGTAATCGGACAAGGCTCTAAGATAACTTGGTCTCAATATGGGATTTAACTTACTTCATAATGCATTTCACTGTCCATAAACACTTTAACTTTGATCTAGCATGAAGAACGGGTTTTTGTAACATCATCGCACTACCTGTTGGGACAGGAGGCCAAAAGTAGGTGTCTACAATAAGCATAAAAAGGTCTGCTTTGGAAAGACCATCTGTAACATGTCAAAAACATAGGAATTTTACACGTAGAAAAATTAGGAAATATCTTTCTTGGTGGTTTCTGCAAAAAGAACTGTTTGTAAGATAACCAAAACAACAATAATTGAAGGAACTTGGCAACTATGTAGCCAAGAATGTTGAACCAGAAGTTTGGGGTCAACTTCCACACACCTTGGCCATATCCTCGAATGATAGCCTTTATTGCATGGTGGAGGAGGTAGCGGAGACCGGCTAAGAGGCCACCTCGTAGCAGCCGAAGTAATTGTTAGCATTCTGCTAGTCATCCTTCTAGGAAATGGTGCCCAGTTCAGGAGGCACTTGGATGTCATAGCCCTCACTAAGAGGACATTTTAATTTGAAGTCCTCCAAGCCCATACAAGGATCTAAAACGGGTCTGCCTGCTCATTTGCTCCTCTACTTCACTATCCTCAAGCGGAGATAGTGAGCCACCGCTGCTCTCTTCAGAGCCAGACCTAGAGGCGGCGGCGTTATCATCTCTCCTAGAGCCGGATTCTTCACTGTCTCTGTGTTCAGACTCTTCATCATCCTTAGAGCCAGAAGCAAAGACGACCTCTTCACCATCTCCATGTTCTAATTCCTCTAAAATCCCATCACTTAGAGTGCTGGGTGCACTGGGAGGAGACTCCACTTCTTGGACATCTGGCATATCTACCTCCTCAATCGACGTGACTTTGTCAGACGACACTTCTATAGTGTCCTCTCTATATTTTGGGTTTTGTGTTGTCTGTTTGATCTGAGCCATTGTGTCCTACACAGACATAGAGACGGTCAGATTCGGGGATGAACAAGGCTGATCTAATTACCCAGAGACGGCACCCCCAGTCTTAGACTCAGCAGTATCAGGAGACCGATTGACTACTAACCTGGGCTTTGCCGTGTCTTCTAATGGTGAATCTATTTATTGAATGATACATAAACTAACGGAAAAAAGTATGAAAGACCTGAGAAGGGGAGAGACGGTACCTCAAAGATTTGTTTCTGAAAGGGATGTCAAGCGCTGACCGATTGTAACAGGCGGGCGGAAATCAAGCAGGTGTTTGTGAGATACATTGACGGTTGTTAGACTCTCTCTCTCTCTAAAAAACTTATGACTTTTTCTCTCTAGACTTTATGCAAACGTCAAAATGACGGAGGGGTAAAACCCTATTTATAAAGCAGTAAATTCAGGGGCATCCCTATAATTTCCCCCAGAAGGTGAACATTTAAAACTGATTCACCAATGATTGTGTGACAAGTGACACAAATGCCATGTGGCACGTCATGTCACACATGTGGGGCAAATAATTTGGGTAAAAATTCCTAGGCCATGTGGCCCTATGAGAAGTTGACACGTGTCACCTCCGGAGAAGTCCAAAATGGACCAATCACCAATTGACACGTGGCACTCTCAATCATTAGGGAAAAAGACGGCCTTCAGAGCCTAAATCCCGAGAAAGCCGCAAAACGACACAGCCCACCAAATCTAGGTAAGGGAATGTTTTCCAATTACCTTTACTAAATTTTGGCCGAATTGCGACCGTTTTTCTACGACCGTCATGAAAACGATCGCAAAAAATTATATTTGCGACCGTTGTTAAAGCGGTCGCAAATTTGCGACCGTTTTTTGGTTATAAAACAGTCGCAAAGGTACTTAAACATATTTTTAAAATAAAATGCATGTGAAAATTTATCCAAAATTAAATTAATTCTGTTACGACCGTTAGGAGCGGTCGCAAAATGCGTTAATTACGACCGTTTAAGAAAAGGTCGCAAAATTACGACCGCCATACCGATCGCAAAATTTGTTAATTACGACCGTTTAAGAAATGGTTGCAAAATTACGACCGCCATACCGGTCGCAAAAGTGATTTTTTAAATTAAAAAAAAAAAGCGTATAAAAGGAGATCCACCCAAACCCTAGTATTCGAAGCAGCCATCTACTCTCTATCCTCTCTCTCTCCTCACGCATCTATCCTCTTCTCCTCTTCTCTCTCTCTTTCCTCTTCTCTTCTTTTTCTCTTTCCTCTTTTCCCTTCATCTGATCTTCTTCTCTTTCCGTTCTCCTTCTTCTCTTTAACCGGCGTTCATAGCACCATTTCCTCCATTCATTTTCCTTTTCTTTTTCATTTTTTCTTTTTCTTCGAATTTTCATCAACAAACGAGTAGGGGTGTTTGCATTTTCTTCAACAAACGAATAATTATAGTTTTTATGGTCAAATTCGACCATAAAAATTCCAGATCTGGAGTTTTTATGGTCGAATTTGACCATATAAACCCAAAGAGGAAAAAATATTGGGAAAGGTATGTGGCTTTTATTTCATTTCTTATGTTTGAGTTTGTTTTTGATTTTCGTTCGAATTATGTTGATTTTGGATTTGATTTTGAGTTTTTTGTTGTTTTTGTTTGAATTTTCGTGAACTTTGTACCCGAATTCCAATTTTCGTTGATTTTGTTCTTAATTTCGGTTATTTTGTTCATAATTAAGTTGATTTTGTTATGTTTTTTTTTATTTTGTTCATAATTTCGGTTAATTGTACATATATTCATCAATTTTGGTTTTTATTGATTTCGTTCATGTTTAATTGATTTCGTTCATGCTTTCGTTAATTTTTGATAATTTTGCGTTGAGTTTTGTTAATTTTTAATGATTTTGTGGGTTTGTTTTATAAATTCAAATGTTTTGGGTTTTTTTGGGTGGGCGGCGATGGTGGATGGTGGTGGGGCTGGAAACATGTACTGGCACTCTGGCAGTGAGTGCGGTATTTACTTTTTTTTTTTAAAAAAAAAAATTTAGCGACGGCCAAAAGCGGTCGTTAATGTTAAAATTTGCGACTGCTGCAAAGAACGGTCGCAATTATAATTATTTGCGACTGTGTCACATGCAGTTGTTGAAAATAATGAAAACGGTCGCAAAACAAATTGCGACCGTCAGCCGGTCGTAAAAATTTTTTTTTGCTACCATATGAACAATGACCACACGTTATGACCGTTGACGGTCGCAATTATATTTTGCGACCGTTTTTGCTATTTTCAACGACCGTTAGAGGTGGTCGCAAAATCCTTGTTTTTTAGTAGTGTACCCTACTATAAATAGGAGATTTACCTTATTTTGGGGACACGTTAAATGATTATATATAATCAATTCTCTTACATTAGAGAAATCACCTAATCTCGGAATCTGAGAAAATGTACTTTTACTTTCCGCACTTTTTACACTACTTCGACCGAGTATAACTTGATCGTCGGAGGCGGAACTCCTACCAATAGGGGCTTCCGTTGTTTTGTAGGTACAAACAGCCGGAATCCAGTCTTGGTGACGTAACTCTCCTGAGGGACTCAAAAAACCCCAAAACATATATTTTTCTTAACATCTTATCGTGATTTCTATATCTCATATTGCATGCACAAGTTTCTATTCCATAATTGTGTTATATGTGAATGTTCTTCCAAAGTAAAGTATGGCAAATTTACAACTTTGATGGAAATTTTGAAAGAGATATTTATTTTAAATAGCTAGGCTTATGATTGTGATACAATTATATATGACATATTTCATTTCACAGGCTTAACTGGGTACATGTCTTCAATACAAACCAAACAACATCAGCATACTCCTACTTCAAATACACAACCATAATGCCAACAAAAATCAAAGTCCTAGAGAAATTTGATTCTGCCCTTGAAAAACGCATGAGCTCAATCCTAAGCTGGCCAACTTCCCTTGTCAATTCTTTCACTTCTTCCTCTAGTTTCTCCTTCCTCCCTTGTAATTTCTTCACCTTTTCAACAATGTCTTCTGAAACTCCATCTCTACTATAGTAGTATCCTTCTCAAATATTTGAAATCCCAGCTCATCCTCATTGCTAGCTTCAATCTACTTCATGAAATTGCAATTTGTATCCTGCACAAAACCCCAAATTAACAAATCTTCAGTGAAACCCTAGTTATATATTCTACCAAAACTATAATTAAACTCAATTAACAACAAATTAAAACTCCAAACAATTAAAACTCCTTAATATTTATCAACATACCGGTCATTTAGAACAACCATAAAACTTCGAACCAATGTTATGCCCCTTCTTGACAGTTCGCACCACCACATCCAACCCGCAGCTACACTTTGTTGTTGAATGACAACCTCCACCCCTTGAGTTTGCAGACGAACCGCATGAACCACCTTGAAACGACCTACCACTCGCCATGATTTGTAACACCACAGAATTTGCTTTGCAATTGGAACAGGGGAACAAAAGAGAAGGAGAAGAGAAAGGGGAAATAAGATTTGTAACCGTTAAATAAAAGAGGGAAGGGTCTTTAAGGTAAAGAAAAGTGGGAAAGTAAAGTAAAGTAATAAAAAAATAAAGAAAAAACAAAACCAATGCCACGTAGGACTTTACCTGCATTTGAAGGTAAAGTCACCTGTAGGGATTGAAGAAATTCAAGACCCCCTAAAGTTCGGATTATTCCACTATTAACGAAAGTTGGGATTATTCTACGTAAATTAGTGAGATTTGGGATTATTTTTTCTAATTTTTCCTTTTATCTCACGGGGTTTTCCTAATAAATTTTTAACGAGGCACATTCTTTGATAATGGACATCCAAGGGGGAGTATTATGAAATATTGTGGATGCCATTATATTTTTAATGTACTCTTTAGAACATTCAAAACTTAGGGTTTTATTGTTCTCTAAGAAAACCCTAGTTTATGTACTTCACATATTTCTCCCTCTTATATGGAATAATATACACAACAAAATTCCCTCATATCTCTCTATCTTTAACATATTATTATTATTATTATTATTATTATTATTATTATTATTATTATTATTATTATTATTATTATTATTATTATTGTTATTGTTATTGTTATTGTTATTGTTATTGTTATTGTTATTGTTATTGTTATTGGTATTGGTATTGTTATTGTTATTGTTGTTGTTGTTATTATTGTTATTGTTGTTATTGTTGTTGTTATTATTATTATTATTATTATTATTATTATTATTATTATTATTATTATTATTATTATTGTTGTTGTTGTTGTTGTTGTTGTTGTTGTATTTTTTTTTCTCTTACATTCATTACTTTTTACTTACCTCGTTTTTTTAGTTGAAACGTATTCCTTTTTAGGAAGTTTAATTTTAGTTAACACTCTTTTTTGGTTAAGTTTTACACCTTGCTTTTTTAGTGTACTCCACTTGTTTTATTATTATCTCTCAAGCTCTCTCCTCTCCTTAATATGCGTGTCTAAATTGAATGTTTTAACTGAATAGAAACGGGGAAAGTAATAAACAACTTCCTCCGTCTTTTTTAGTTGATACTATTTGACTTTTACACTATTCACACAACATACTTTGACTTGCTTTTGTTGTTTTTAGATACGATAAAACATATTCATGTGGGATCTTGTTTGAATCTTTTAAATGTATATTTTATTCATATCCAATTTTTAAATTTTTACAATGTTGATGATTAGATATTAATCGTTAAAAACATGCGTTGGTAAGCGTGATAATAGAAAGGTGTCAACTAAAAAAAACAGAGGAAGTATATATTAACCCAACTATCTATTTATTATTACAATTTTTTTTTATTACCCCAACTAACCCACTTAACACTTCTTTTTTTTAAAAAAAAATTAATTTAATTGTCTAAAATTATGTGCCGGTCAGAGTGTAGCATTTAAATAATCACAGAGGGAGTAATATATATTAAACCCAATACTTACTAGTATAATTTTTATAATGCCTCAAGTACCTCACTTATATCTTTTTATGTTCAAGTTAATTTATATGCCGATCAAAGTGTAACCCTTACAAAAAAAAAACGAAAAGAGCATAATTTTTTTTAAGGTAAGAACAATTGTCCTATCAGTCTGAAACATCTTACAGATTAACCTAGCCAATATTTTTAAACTACATTTATGAGAGGATGTCTAAATGGAGTTTGGATATGCATTAGCAAACTCATATTAAGGGACAAGCTTGTAAATTCGCATGGTTGGGTGAAAATCCACCTCACTTCCCGTTTTCCTTTTTATCAGCCCATTTGCAGATGTATGTTGTATTTCTTTAGCGTATTTACCTTTGTCTTCGTATTTTGTATTTTTGTCACATGCACTTAACAGTAGATTATTTTCTCTCTCTTCCATTCACTTCTATCTTCCCTCTATCATTCGAACCTTAGTTTCTCTTCCACTGAGAAAGTAAACTCACTGAATTCCTATTTCCTCTATCTTCATCATGCTCTGTGTTTTGGGTAAAATTTCCCAGGCTACGTGGCCCTATCATATGGTGACACGTGTCACCCTAGGAAAGGTTCCAAGTGGACCTATCTCCCTTTGACACGTGTCCCTCCTAGTCATTGGGAAAAAGGTGGCCTTCATGGCCCAAATCTCAAGAAAGCTGCAAAACGGCACATCCCATCAGTCCTAGGTTTCCGTAACCTAGGAAAGGGCACAAATCCCGATGACCCTATAAATAGGGAGATTCCTCCCATTGCTGGGACACGTTCATTTATTACAACACCTGAATTCTCTTATATTAGAGAAAACACATGATCTCGAAATCTAAGGAGATCTTACTTTAACCTTTCCCGCACCTTTTTACATTCTCCGAACCCGTTCTAACTTGATCGTCGGAGGCGGAACTCTAACCGCCAAGAGTCTCCGTTGATTTGCAAGTACAGACAGTGGAAATCCACACTTAGTGACGTAACTCTCCCGAGGAACCAGAAAAACCCCGAAACACTTTGTGATCGTGGATAGTTAAAGGTTTGCTTTTGTGCTTGTAGTGTGGAGAATTCAAGGATTCTAGGCGAGTTATCGTGATAATTTTCACCAACGTAAGTGATTTATTTATAAAATTAATAGTTTTCCCCACATTTATAATTCCGTATGAATAATTTTAGTACTTTTTCCAAGTTATTTTCGTTGTAGTCGTATTACCTAAAAGTTAAGGTTTATAAAAAAATCGGGATGTTTTGGGTTATATCCGAAATCAGTGTTGGTGTTTGTTTTCCCCAAATTTATAATTCTATGTGAAACAATTGTAGTACTTTGACAAATTTAATTTCAATGTAGTCGTTTAAACTTAAAGTCAAGGTTTTTAAAATCCGAATGTTTTGGGTTTAATCTGAAATCAGTTGTAGGGTTAAACAATTACATACATATTGCCCCAATTAGAGTAGTGTGTAGGTTTGTTGTTGTTGTTGTTGTTGTTGTTGTTAAGGTTTATGGGGTTTGTATAAATGGTTTAGGGGGCTATATTATTATGCGACAAGTTTAAGAATTATGTCTAATTTGATGTTTGTAAGGCAAATTTATAAAGTTCCCCAAATTCCTTTTTTTGATGCGATTGTGCTTTAGAATATGTAAGATGAAGTAGTTTGTTCTCTTATTTGAGATTCCTCTTATTTTGACTTGATTGAGGTATTGAGTGTGTGACTTAAACTAGTGTGTTCCCTTGTTTTGATGTAATTGAGCTTTCGAATATTTGAGATTCTTGTTATTTTGACTTGATTGAGGTATTGAGGCAATTTGTTCCCTTGTCTTGATTTAGTTGTTTTTTTTTTAGTCTATGATAAGAACTATTGTGTTATGTTGTTTTGGTGCAAAGCTTTGTTTTAGCTTTGTATTGGTTGTAGCTTGGTATTGGTTGTATTAGTTGAGGTAGAAGCTTTTAAGTGCTGCTGTGATTTTCTCCTTGGATTGTTAGGTTTGTATTCCTCGTAAAAGGTTATAAATAGAAAATTATGAGATCGAAGAGTTGGAAACACTTGTTGGTGAGCTAGTGTTTTGTGTTTGTGTTTATTTTAGTTTAATGTGGTTGGTGAATTTTGAAATTTTCTTTGTGATTTTGACATTAGGATCCATCGACTTCTAAGCCCTCTTGTAAAGGGGGGTCTGAATTGAAGGGGAAGAAAAACTCCAACTAGAAGCCAAAGCAACCCAAGATGTCTATAAATGTGGCTGATGAAGAAGATGATGAACATAATGGTTCAATTAATAACCATTCTAATTTAGATAGTGAGGAGGAGTGGTGCACTCCCTCTGAATTCATGAAGATGATGATGGGGTTCATGAAGAGTAAGAGTCGGAAGAGGAAAAGGCCAAAGGTATAGTGAATTTATAATTACTAAGACACATATATTTATAGTATGCTTTAGTATTATAAGAACTGGGGAAAAAAATGGGTTATGTCTTTCTATATCAATCTTTCTAGTTGATGTTAGATATTGATAAGTATGTGGCTATAAATTCAAGCAACTCCCTTGCATATTATGTTGCTCTTTTCTTAGGACACAATTGGGGCGGGGGGATAATGCTGCTAATTTTCAGTATGGACCCTAATACAATCATCTTAAAATAGACTAGATTTTACCAAGTTTTTATTGTGCCATCTTGAACTTGTGGACATGTGGATCTGCTTCTTTTAATTTTGATCTTTGATTAAGTGAAAACATGAGGTGTATCCATTGGTTGTTCTGAATAGTAATATTTTCCTGTGATTTGGTATCAGTTGAAAAATCTTTCTACAATGGAGGTGAATATATAGTATTCTAAGAATTGGACTTAACCTTCTGTTTAAGTGTTTTAATTTTCTATTAATTTCATTAAATATGAGATTTCACTTTTACGTTAAACGAGAAAGATTGTAGTGAATCAGTAGAAACAAGTGAAGCTATTGAAGATAGTGGTTGATAGTGGCAGGGGAAGATTAGATAATTCATACTAATCTTTAATAATAATGTGTAATTAAATCAAGCAAGTTAAGTGTAAATCATGCATTTGGTTTACATATGTTGATCACCTTTATCACCTATTAGTATCCAGACTGAAGTACGGATGAACTTTATGTTTATGATTTGTATGTGTCTATGGTGAAATAACTGAAGGTCAAAAAGTTTTAAGCGAAGGGGCAGTGTTGAACACCCATCATGAGAACTTTGAAAATGTATGATGTTGCAGCTGGTAATTTTGTTTGTTGTATGTAACTAAGTAGAGTTTTTCGTTGGCTACTTATGCATAATTCCTCCTTTTTTGTGTAGCAGTACCCCAGCATTGTATGTAGGGTTGAATCTTTCTGCCAAGTATTTAAAGTTTTTTATTCAAGAAGACGCGCGTTAGTGACAAAAATTAGGTATGAAGGTCTCTTGGAGCTTGACATGAAAAATGTACCGAGGCAATTTTGCTATTGGTTTATGACAAGAGTGCTTCCTGATGGCACGATGGTGTTTGGGGACAGTGAAATCTTACCCTTAGGTCCCTCTCAAGTAAGGTATGTACTTGGGTTACCTATGGGTGCTGAAAAAGTCTCTTTTGATGTTGGTGAGAATGATGAGGAGAAGGTGGAGAAGAAGAGAAGGATTTTTAATTTGTATGGTGTAGGTGCAAAGAAATAAACCATTTCGTTGAAATCTGCTTCAGATGCTTTTTGTCCATTGGATGAATCTGGTGAACTAATTCCCCTTGTAGATGAAGTTGAAGAGCAGGATTTCATGACAGTCTTTCTACTTGTCTCCCTTGGTAAAGTGGTTGTACAACCACTAATAATCCAAACTTTCCAAAGTCACTCATTCCAGCATTGACAGTGGCTATCGAGGCTATCAAGTATGACTGGTGTTCGTTAACTTTCGAGTAGCTATGCGACATGGCTAACAGATTTCAAAGGAAGTTCCAAAGAGATGGTTATAGAATTGGTTGTGGGGGCAGTAATCTGTTCATTATGGTGAGCCTTAACTGATTTAATATTGAATTCTAAAATATTGTTCTACACCGAAGACTATATACTTTCTGGTTTTACTCGAGTAAGTGTTGAAGTAGGAGAGTCGTATTAATTTATTTCCTGTTGGTAAATTGGTCAGAGAATGTTTTTGGAGTCTCTTATTTTAGGTAAAGAGGTATGAGAATATTATTGGTTGTTTTTGCCTTTTCTTAGGTTATAAGAAGTGTTTGTTATTTCTGGGTTTTTCATGGTTTTCTGATTTGTTTGTCTGTAAGAAGTTCGAGTGATGAACCCTTCAACGCTGCAAATACCGAATTCATTTGATATTTGATTGTTTGTAAGAGTTCAATAGATATCTTGATGTATCAAATCAATTAATATTGTTCGATGATGAGAAACTCATTCTTACTTTAGATGGTGTCAAACTCAGTTACCATCTGGTTTTCTTTCTTGACGATTTATTATCTGGACCACTTGCATCGAGTTTTTGTGAAGTGGGGAATTTACCCGATGGTGAAGGTGTGGAACAGTGGGGAGGTGAAGGCCGCTCTTCTTGAAGATGAAGTGTTGACTAATGAGTATGGAAAGCTTTTGGTAAGACATCAACAGTAATTGAATTTAATTTGCGGGTCGATAATTGTGTGTAAAACAAAATATTTTCAATTGATAGGTCGTCGATGTTGCGTATGGGGAGGAGAATCCTCTTGTACCAAGGGAGAGTGCTAGTGGTGCTAACAAGAAGGCGCAACTTTCACGGGATAGGGATCAGGCTTCCGTAGATAATGTCGTGGAGCAGGTGAGTGTGCAAACTACAAGCTTCAAATGTCTGTGGTTTTGTCTTTAGATATGCATCTCTTCATGCATATCCAAACTCCATTTCCACTTCCTTGAAAAGTAAAATAGTGGTAAATTAAATTGGTTATTTGATACACTTACTAAACTAAGATTGGTTATTTGATACACTTACTAAGGGAATTTTTTTTTTTTTTTTTTTAAGCTCACATTGGTTATTTGTGTTTGAGTTATGATTTTGGCTAAGTGTGGATAGATGTTATGTGCAGGTATTAGCTCATTTGAGCACAAGGCTGGAAACTATTGTTGAGGGTGTTGTTGCTTGTGCCATGAGCAGAGGATGTGATGCATACAAGGTGAGGACCAACTCGAACCAAATTAAAGAGGGAGATGTACACACTGAGAAAGGCAGCCACCCGCAGACTCTCATGACAATAGAAAGTAATGGTCCTCCAAAACCTAAATCTATAGTTGAAGAAGTAAGGAAGGATGCCAAAGATTGTTCATCATCTAAAGGGTCAATAGAGAGAGTTCATTTCTTGGAGTTTACAAAAAACATCAATAAAAATGACCCGACGCATAAGCGGCTAGTGACCTTTGTTCGAGGCTGGAAGAAATTGAGATATGAAAACATATAAGTAAAACTTCTCGTTCAAGGTTATATTTATTTTTTGCAGTAAATTCGGTCTAGCATTTCTAAGTCTAAATTTGAGGAAAATATGTGTGCATTTAGTCCCGGTCCATCTTTAATTGAATATGGTGGCATGGATGAGACTCAGAGGGATTGGTATTGGGTTCTTGCTTCAAGAGCCCGGGTTGGTGATCAATATGTGCGGATGGCAACTGCGTTGTACAACAAAGCCTGGGACCATCATGTGTTTTTTAGTAGAGAGAATAGGATTATGTTAGACCCTTCATATGCGGTAATTGTTAGTCAATATTCTTTAGCAGGTCTTGAAGTTTTGTATCGTTAATTGAATAATTGACTAAATATGTTTTTTATTGATGCTTTTCCGTTCTAGTTGATGCTTAACTTGGGGAATAAAGATTATAAGGATTTGGCGTGGAAGTACGGCAAAGCCTTCCTCGCTATCCCACTGTCCAAAATTAAATATGTAATTCTCCCTTTTTCTGTCAGGTAACACAAATTTGCTTGACTATGGACCAGGTTTAATAAGTGTACTTGGTAGAAGGTTTATGTATGTAATGTACTTGTTTAACAAGTGTTCAGCCCGGTCCTAGAGTTGGATGTTGAAAAGGCTTAACATTGGTGGTGTCTAGCCTTTGATATAAAGGCTCAGCAAGTGTAGCTAATCGACTCTTTATACTGTGATCCTTACCAAGTACATGTTAGGATTGTTAGTGAGCTGGTACATATAGAATAGAGTTCATGTTGAAGCTGTTGCATTTATATTCCCTTGGGCTATTGAATTGATTAGTTGTCTGTGTGACAGGTTAAGGGATTTGAAGTGATGTTGTAGATGAATGATCCTTTGTGGGAATCAGGGCACATTGAAAAATGGCCTAAGAAACTTTTTCCAGTGAAGCAGCCCGATAAGTAAGTTTAGGCCACTATTAAATAATTAATTAGTGTAGTTGGTGTGATAGAATAACGGTTTAGGTTGTGTTTATTATGCTTGTATTTGTGATGAATGAGTTTCAGTTAGTACATTGCAAAGGGTTATGATGCTGGTGTATGTGATGAATGAGTTTAGGTTGTGTTTATGATGCTCTTGTGCCTACATTGTTGTTATCAACATATTAATGAATCTCACAAATTGTTTAGCTTCTCATGTAGTGTGTACATGATAGCATGCATCAAAATTTGTGCGCATGACTTCGACACACCAGTTTAAGTGATATTTTTCCATGCTTTGTATCTGTTGTATGCTAAATTTATGTAGCTTGGATATCTTATAACCCTCACTGTTAGCTGTTAGGGAAAATTGTCCAACATCCGAAACCTCATGCTCTTGCACGATGCACACAACAAGTGCAATGACGTTAAAGGACAATGGGACTAAATCCTACCAAAAGATCGTAGAGGGTCGAGGAGGATGAACTCTTAAATTACATGCTAGTAACTAAAAATGTCTGAAATTAGGGAAATGATTAAAACTGTTTCATGGCTTTCTGTTTAAACAATTATTTTCAAGCCTTGTTGGCTTGGGCTTGTATGTAATCCAAACACCGTGGGTTTTTTTTGGCTTATTTTGGAACTTGGTGATCCCACATTAATGGTCCTACTCTAAGCATTATTTTGGAATGATCAGAAATTGTCTATTTATTCTTACAAGATTGCTAGTAATATTAATTTCATTTTACCTCCCAAACCATACAAACCATAAGTTTCACTTACAGAAAGGTAAAACTTTTACATAATGCATTCAAAACCAGTACTAGGACATTAAAGTCCCAAGTTTAAAAAATAACTTACCAAAAGATGGAAGTACTTTGTTGGGCTCAATGCAACTCTAACATAACTAAAGCAAAGGATTTTTACCTTACTCATTAAAGATATAACCAAGTTAGTTGAGAGGTCATTAAATTGTAGTATTATGGGTGCTAATATAAATTGGAGCAGAGCATTTCATATTCAACCAAATAAGGGGAAAGGTCTCAAAGTTTCATATACAATATATATATATATATATATATATAACCACCCACACACTTTATAATCTCTAAAACCATTGCCCTATCCCTATTATTTTGAGGTTGCTCGATTCTCTGGTTGTTTTGGGGAACAAAGGTATGTTTGCTTAGATTAGATATAATTTATTTGTTTTTTCAAAAATAAAAAGTTGATAATTTGATGAAAATCGTTAATTTTTATAGTTTTTATCATCTTGAAACAGTTACATATAATTATCCCTCTCAAAATAAAATTAGTTATATATATATATATATATTTATCATTCAATTAATATAATTCATGTCATACTTATATTAATTGATTAGATAGGAACAATAATCATCATCCTTAACATAATTTGACCATTATTATACATTATAAACCTTAAATTAATATCAAAATTCATTGTGATATTAGGAAGTCTTCATACGTATTATTGTTTCACTAATGTTATGTTTTGCTGAAATATGTCGTACTACTAAAATGTAATGGTACATCTGTACTATCTAGAGGTACTAATTTTTGAGTTTTATTATTCATTTAAATTTAATTTTGTACCACTGTGTATATATGTTTGTACCATTAAAATATTTAGTTCTATAAATTTTGACTGTAATTGTTCCCTTCACTATAGGCAATAGTACCCTTATCATAGTCATTGTTATTTCTCTTCATTAACAAATTCAGTATTTAATGTTGGTTAACTTTTAGTTAATATGTTCAACTAAAAGTCGTGCTGAAAGAATGCGGAAGAGGCTCTTGCGAAAAGTTGCAAAGTTAAAGGACGTGGGCTATCACGATCCCAATGGTGTCATAAGAGATTTGTACATGTCTATGCATAACAAGAGGATGATTTTAAGTCATCAAATAGCCACTATTGCAAGAGGAGGCTTAGAAGAACCTATCAAAGGCATTGATTTCCACCCAAACTATCCATTTTTGACAATTTTCAAAACTCGCAAGGAGGCTTATTGTTTCATGTTTTACTTGCTTGATGTGGCCAAGATAGGAGTGTGCTTCAACTTGAGGACTTTAAGGAGATCTTTGGCCGAGTATTATGCCTATCCAACTTATCACATTTACCTCAAATGCTTTTTTGAGCTTTTTGAGGATCTTGAGGAATGGTGTCTTACTGTTAAGGATGCGTTAAATAAAGGCGAAGAGTGGGGAGTTGTCCTACTTGGTAGGAGGTTCACTACCCTAAAGGAGGGTGACATCTAAACCACTTGCGAATGGCTTCATTACTCCCAGGATGATCCACTGGAGACTATTAACAACGACAGTGAGCAGCGTATGTACTTTCGAAGTAAAATGTTAGCAGAGAATGGGTACGACGACATAGAGTACTTGAATGTAGTTATAGCCGAACCTTTCGGGTACAGTGACTATCCTCCTGAATATGTGACCCGGCTTCATCATCCGCTCTATTTGTATGAGACTAACACTGACACGGACTTAACTCATGGGTTTGGATGGACATCGGAATCAATTTTCAAGTTTTGAGGTGATGATTATAGATTCCAAGTACTTTGTTATTAGTGTCTTGTGACTACAGGACATTTTTATTGCTAATGTATTGTTATCTAGCTAGTCAAAGTTTATTAGCTATTAAATCATATTGTGTGGTAGTGTATAATACATTTTAAGATGAATTCCGGCAGAACAAAATCTTGGCATTAACAAGCATATAAAGAACTTCCATAAAATTAGAAATTACAAGTACCATTTTGAATACTAACATAATATCACAATTTTAACATTAACAAGCGTAATAAAATCAACTTAATAGCACTTCAACTAATTAACACTTTACCACAACATTCATTTTTTAAGGTACACCATAAACATTACAACCGCTATAGTTATTGAGACCTTGATACATGAAATAAACAATAATTGTTTTTAACTCTTCCATCCTTTGCCATATCATACGAAAGCCAGTCACATTGGTAGTTCGAATGAGGTCCTCTTCCGTTGCCCATTGCCAAAAATTGCAAGCTTTACACTTGTAGTAAGGCCTTCGAGGATTGGCTTCCAAAAGAGATATCCGGAATTCCGCTATTGACTGACCACCACAATTACATCTCTTCGCCGCCACCCATGTTATTCCGGCATCAGAGTTATTAAACGGGCTCCCCTTGTTTGAAAAGACCTTCCAGTTGAACTAATAGACATTGTTTCCCCTACCTTGAGAAGACTTACAAATTTTTGGATTTCTTACTTTTGAATGGTCATAGCCTCAAAGGGGGTTCTGCCTCTTTATAATAAAAACATTGGCGGTAAAAATGTAAACAAAAATTTCATTTTTCCGCTCTATCCTACCAAACTAAATCCAATTCTATGACTTCGCTCATCATTTTATTTTAGATTGTTGCTAATCACCAATGATTCAAGCACGTCCACTACAACATTGTTACATTTCACTAGAATAGTATCTAGTTATATGAGTAAGAGGTTGGTTTCATATTACCAGTGGTTGTTTAACTTTTGCCAGTTGTACCACTTAGCCAATAATTCATAGGTACGCCTGAGACCACAACCCATTGTTAAATAAATATTCAAAAGAGGTTGTAAATCAGTTTTACAAACAATATTTTTTTTGTAATTACATTTTTCAAAACAATGTTTTATTTACCCAAAACAAGATTACATACACTTATCATAAAGAAGATCAAATACATTTATGTGTTATGTAACATATGTATGCACTAAAGCTTTTAAAAACTATAAAAGATGAGGTGTTTTACAAAATTTAACTGCTAACCAGCTAATATCTATGATACTGAATTACCACAATCAAGAAAACATTGTTACATTTCAAATCCATGTAATAAAATTGAATGATGCAAAAGGGGACCATTCAAGGGCATTGGTGAAAAGCATCTAATTATCCAGTGGTACCCTACGGTACCTAGTGGTACCCTCCATGAAGGTGTTACCATCTACACTCTTCAGTAGTGGTATATTCCATGAAGTGTTACCCTTCATTCAATAAATGGTACCTTCCTAGAATTCAACTGAACCATACCATGTTTTAATGATACTTCTACAAAAATTTTATACATTGGCACCCTAGGTTGTTGTAGTGGAACCTTTCAATAGCTTGGTGGAACCCTTCCATTTTAGTTCGTATAGTTGTATACCCCTACAGTTATAGCGTTTCAATGTTACTCTGTACCATTGTACTTGTACCTAGCAATTTTAGCTTTATAAGAATAACATTGGATTGAAGTTATCATCGTATATGGTTATCCATGGTTCATCACTTTGTCTAAGGAAATTATGTATGTAATTTAAGATTTTTAGCCTATGTATTGAAAATCGGATTTGCTTCCATTTGTCTCTTCCTCTATCATTCTTTCTCTTTTTTATGTGTTGTTCCATCCTAGAAGTCCTATGTCAGTCATAGGTTTTGCTTGCTTAGATAGACAACACAATATGTTAGTAGGTTCTTCTAGTGAAAAGATTTTTTTGGATATTCTGGGATTTTTTTTAAACAATTCCATGTACTTGTTCTTTTAAAAAATTTGGATTACTTCTGGGTAGTTGTAAAAGTAATGCCATAAATAAAGTGCTTTTTTTCTAACTTGCATTCTTCTACTTTTCCTCCCTTACAATTTTCCCAAAACGCAACATATTTTGCATAAGACCACAAAATGGCAGACCACCGACCCAGCTGCCACCCTGCCTCCATAGTGTTGGGGGATTACCCATGCTTCCGCACCCTTTTAAACCTCTGTTTTACTTTACTCCATTAATTGCTACTTTGGATACTGAGTTGATTTTAATAACACCCCATACTACGCTAACGCAATAGACTACATGATGATGTGTGACACTGTAGGGAATATTTCAAGCATCCCACACTTGAGCCCCACTGTGATCATACACTTAAGCATGGTGGCATCCAAAGGGAAGGAAGCTAGAGTAAAAGAGTCGCCAACAAGTTTTAGAAACTTGTAAACCGTTCACATGGTGAAGGTTACACCCCTTCATGATCCATGAAATCACTAACTCCATAGTGGTCTGGAACCATGACTGGATATTCAGGGATGAAGGTACAAATCCAATCTAAAAGAGATTGAACCTGCCCTAAAAAATAGGCCTCTACTATATTCTTTTCATATTCATGTGCGCTTTCTAACTAACATACAATTAATAGGTTAACCCTAAACCTGTTTAATCTATGTTCGTTAAATATTAATGTACAAACAAAACTATTATTGGCGATCACTTGAATTATAATCATATTAGCCTAAACGTGATTATAAGTACAAATTCCCTTTAATCCTGCAAGAGAGGGCGTGATCAAGCAATAACAATAAAAATATCAAGCAACATAACAACAATCATCATCATCATAATATTCTCAATCTCATCAAAGCATAACAATAATAGCAAGATCCTAGGCATGATACTAACAAGATTAATAACAAATCCTAGCATTGTCACTAAGCAATAAAGATCAAATCTTTATCCCTAACATGAAACTAACATGATAGAAGAAATAGGAAGCAACCATGATATTAGAAATCTTAGTTATTACCCTAAACATGATACTAGGAAGCAATAAAACATCCTAACATGATACTAGGAATCAAAATAATCAAAGCATGATTTCTATATCAAAATAATAACAATTAAATTACTTACTTGGATGCCTCGTATCTCTTTCTAATAACAAAATACACACGTTAGTAACTTCAAGGAAAATAATAAATCAAACAATTAAATTAAATAATTGAAATAGGGATTTGGGACCAAACCCTCAGAAATTATCAACCTTTCACGTCTAGGGCGAAGGCAACTTCGAACTTGGCTAAGTGTGTCTAGAACTAGTGTATGCGGTATGGTGTTTGTGAAAAAGCTAGTTTAGAAAGCTAGAGAGAGAGAGAATAAGCTATTGCTTAAGAGAGAGAATTAGAGAATTCTGGGTTGTTTGAAAACGGAGGTCTAGGACCCTATTTATAAGAAAACAGTCCGAAAACCGATAGAAAGAGTAAGAATTCGAATCGGAATAAAATTGGTTCTGTCGTCTGGTGACAGACTCTGTCGTCTGGCGACAATTAAAAGATAAAACAGTAATTAAGTAATATAATTAAGTAATTAGAATCCGCGTTAAACAGTTTTAAGATCAGATTTATCATAAAACACTTATTTTATTCTAGGTGAAACTCTTTAAAATAATAATTATCAATCCTAATTCTATTAGAATTTAAAAGAACCTTCTAGATATTCTAGAAGATTAAAATCAATCCTAATAACTTTAGGAATAGTAATTAATAGGCCCTCCTCTAGATCATCGGGCCGCATATAAAATTCATTTCGAGCCCAATTCAGTATTTAGGCCATAACTTCCTCATTATTCATCGGAATTGGGCTTATAATATATCGTTGGAAAGCTCTTTTCGAGCCTGATCTAACTACACTATTATTGGACCCTTATCATCGACTAAACTAAACTGGACTGGCTATTTTCATAAATAGAGTATATAAAAAAAATATTTTTAAAAACAGAAAGAGAGATATTTTAATAAAAGCAACCGCATCACTAGACTTTTCACACTTTCACTTCGTTCGATAATCAAGTGACGTGAAAGGTATTCATCACTGGGTTTGGTTTTGGGGAGACACATTTGGGTGTCTACAGACATTATTCCCGTCAAACAACTTTGTGACCAATTAATTGAGTCCCTTGATTACCACACCACCAATTTCATACGCCAAAGTGTCATGGAGGTCGGTGACAACCATTGTCGCCCTACTTACTACCCCCTACTCTCTAATTTGGAAGGGTATCAACGCAAGCGGACTGGTGTCTTTGCAAAGTGTCTTTGTGAAAATGATGGGGGGGAAGATGAAATTTTCATCCCTTTAAATCTTGTCCCAATGTTCGACCGGAAGCCTTATTTCCAAGTTGAGTTTATGCTAATGTTTACCCTTCCCCTTAAAGAGCGACACCTCTTTTTTCTCACAAAAGTGTTGACGTTCATATCATGGAGGTTCATGATTCGATGAAAATGGTTAGGGTCAATGTAGTCGTTTGCAAAACTGAGAAGAGTAAACTATGTTACCATCGTGTGTCAATCTATGATTACCAAACTAGTGACATTACCAACACTCCTAATTTTCCAATTGAATCAACAATCATAGTTATGAATGCCTGGAGTGTTCATTGACTATCATTTCTAGAAACATTTGTGAAACTATTCAATGCTTTGTGCCCACGGTGATTGATAGCGAAGCTTGGGCGGACAACACCATGATGGGAAGGCTCACTCAAGATATCAATGGAGTTTATAACGTCGATATGTTCGGTACATACCATGGATACAACGGTGTTCTTCTGATTTACGCCAAATAGTTTGTGTACCCTAGGATTATTCAAAGAGGGATGCATTGTTATGGCCACCAACTGGGTGTTGCTATTGAGGTATGGCTGCTTATTCCCTCTTAAATAGTTACTTTTTTTTTATTTGTGGTGAAGCCATTTAGTTTACTTAGTAATGCATAAAAAGTTTACTTTGTAATGCATAACAGGTTAACCCCACCAAGTTTTAATTGCTTATTCCCACCAAATAATTGTAGTGGAGATGGATTTAGAGGTGATGAATTGTAGTGGAGATGAATTTAGTTTCTTTAGTAAATGGATGAAAGTTTAACCCCACATACTAGTTATTTTAAGGAGGCCTGAATATCAGTTGACTTACATAATTAATAATTAATAATATTAAAAATGTATTTACTAATATTTCCAACTAATTTTTGTCTCAAATACCTTTGTTAATCTGAGAATATGTAATACATTATTCTTGTTATTAAATATTAATAAAGTGAAGTTGTAATTATTTAATCACAAAATGTTAGTCATTTGGTAAGTTTGATACTTATAATATAAACTTGTAGGCTGGTGCAAAGAACCGGTTCTTCCCACCACAGGATCATTCTCACTTCTAGCTCGCCAACAACCTCCGACAAAGGACTTGATTAGGATGGCTAGAGTCATGAGTGAAAAGAGGACATCTCTGATGGTGCCTTAGGATATTATATGTAATTGGTCAGCTCCTATTTTCCATGTATGTGGAGTTGCAATATAATATCGACGGCGTAGTATTTTAATTTGTCAACCCTCTAGTGTAGGCTTGACAGTGCTTTAAGATTTTTGTTGCTATGGTACTTGAAATGCTTTGGTTTGTATTGTGAATTCACGACATTATGTGGTAACCCATGGTTATTGGTAAGCTTTCCTATTTTTCAGTAATCTTAGACGATAAACGGATACTCAAAACCTTGCTTGAAATATGCATAATTTTACTACATATTATACAATCAATATGTATACTCTACATATATTTTCCTAAACATTCGTTTGTTTTCAGTAAATTAATACTGATGTTGAACCAAACGACGTTGAATTAATTTGAACCCCACTCTAAAGTAATAACATGCAACCCTTAAGCAATAAAGTAGTTCCGAACTCAGTAAGTTCATATTCAGTGTACTATAAATTTCATCAATGCAACACTTTACAACTTTAGTGCACTAGTGAAAAATTAACCTTCAGTAACACCCAAAAAGTGTTACATAAGGTGGTAAAAGTGTTATTAAAGACAATAGGTAACATTTTATTGGGTGATACTTCCGCCCATGTTCCCTAAGGTCTAATGTAACACTTTGGGTAACGTATGGTAACACTTTCAAAAGTGCTACTATAAACTCTCTTATGTAACACTTTTTTATATTATTAGTATCATTTTTAAAGTGTTACTTTTTATTTCTTAGGTAACACTTACTTATCTTTAGTAACATTTTTTAATCATATAGTAACACTTTATCCGACATTATGTAACACTTTTTCAAACTAATGTAGCACCTTTTTTTATTATTAGGTAACACTTTTCAATCAGCTTTTAACATATAGTAGCACTTTATTTGACATTATGTATCACTTTTTGCAAACTAATGTAACACCGTATTAATTAATAGGTAAGATTTATTATTATTACGAAAAATATGCAATTTTATTATTTTAAATATAAAAATTATATTAACATATACAACAATCACATATGTGAAATTAACAAATACGATACATAATAATTTGAATTGATATAATATCATGGTTCCATACAAAAAA
The DNA here is from genome assembly GCF_948465745.1 of Chenopodium album. Classification (NCBI taxonomy): domain Eukaryota; kingdom Viridiplantae; phylum Streptophyta; class Magnoliopsida; order Caryophyllales; family Amaranthaceae; genus Chenopodium; species Chenopodium album. The sequence goes on along the minus strand of NC_137851.1, from coordinate 35,291,956 downwards.
ACTATAGTATACCTAAAATAACTTGTAACTTTACACTGGCAATAAAAAAAATTAAAAAAAAAAGGAGTATTCACTACAAAAATAACGTGTTTTTGCGACCGCCACAACCGGTCGCAAATATGGGGAAAAACGGTCGCAAACAAAAATTGCGACCGTCAACGGTCGCAAGACGCCGGTCGTTATTTTGATGGTCGCAAAAAAACAAATTTGCGACATTATGGCGGTCGCAATTATTTTTGCGACCGTTTTTTGTATTTTCAACGACAGGTTAATTAGCTGTCGCAATTTAATAAATTTGCGACAGGTTTCTGACGGTCGCAAATTTCATATATTTGCGACGGGTGATAGACGGTCGCAATTTTTGTATTTGTGACCGGTGATTGACGGTCGCAATTTTTGGTATTGCGACAGGCTTGTGACGGTCGCAATATTTAGTGCTTGCGACAGGCATATGACGGTCGCAATGTTTGGTATTTGCGACTGGCGAATGACGGTCGCAATTTTTGGTATTTGCGACTGGCGAATGACGGTCGCAATTTTTGGTATTTGTGACTGGCGAATGACGGTCGCAATTATAAGGAAGCTTAAGCTATAATCTGTTATTATTACCATCAAAAATCATAATTTTAATACCATTTGATTTTGCGTTGCCATCCTAACCTGAACCTATAACCTGGTTTTATATTTCATAAATTTAAAAATAATTAAATTAAAACGCATAATTCATACTAATAAGTCCAACTTTGAACAATATTTACAATAACAATGCTCAAGTTAATAATAATAGTAATTAGTTAGTAATAGTTTTATAAGGTAAACTAAAAACTAAGTTAGGCCTATATGAATTAGTAATGGCCTATGTTCTTTCAAAAATAGATTAGGCCAATATGCACAATATAATACTAAGTTAAGGACTATGTTCCCCCCAAAAAAAAGCTAAGGCCTATATCCCCAAGAAAAAAGCTAAGGCCTATATCCCCAAAAAAAAGTTAAGGCCTATATGAACAATACTAAACTAAGAGCTATATGAACAAATAAACTACGACACTGGAGCCTGTTGACCTACCCCACCACCACTCATGTCCGGGTCATCTTCCCTACGAAGCTGAAATGAAGGACCACCTGAACAGTTAGAGAACAAGTTCTGCAACATCGTCTCCATCATTCGCTTACTCTCAATTGCCGCCTCCTCCCGCTCCTTCTTCAATGCTTCCTGCAACTGCGTAGCAAACTGTGCCTCCATCTGTGTTTGCATCTGCACTTTCGCCTCCTCTATTCGCTCGGCAACCTCGGCTTGCACCCGTTCCTCCAACTGTGAAGCTATAGAAGGATTGTACGATTGCGAGCTTCTCTCAGAAGAGGGGCTGTAAAACAAACTAGCGCTTGCACCTAGGCCCTTCACTACACCCTTTTTCCTACCACCAACAACCTCCCAGTATAGCTGGTTAGGGTCCGTTTGTGACCCTTGAGTGGAAGACTCGTCAAACTTCTTTTGGTAGGCATCCTGTAATCAAGAAAAATCATATTCAACATATTAAACATGTTTATAGGTTCAAATTGCTTAATCATAGACATTTCCAGGCATATACAAGGCTATAGGGTCATAACTAGGCTAAAATGGCTTAAATGGCCTTATAACTTACCCAATTTCTTTGTTTATGATATAAACTAAGATTTTATCAATCAAACATCTCAAAGTCAGCATATTAAACATGTTTATAGGTTCAAATTGCTTAATCATAGACATTAGCATGCATATACAAGGCTATAGGGTCATAACTAGGCTAAAATGGCTTAAATGGCCTTATAACTTACCCAATTTCTTTGTTTATGATATAAACTAAGATTTTATCAATCAAACATCTCAAAGTCAGCATATTAAACATGTTTATAGGTTCAAATTGCTTAATCATAGACATTAGCATGCATATACAAGGCTATAGGGTCATAACTAGGCTAAAATGGCTTAAATGGCCTTCTAACTTACCCATTTTCTGTGTTTTTGATATAAACTTAGATTTTATCAAGCAAACATCTCATATAAAGCATATTAAACATGTTTATAGGTTCAAATTGCTTAATCATAGACATTTTCATGCATATACAAGGCTATAGGGTCATAACTAGGCTAAAATGGCTTAAATGGCCTTATAACTTACCCATTTTCTTTGTTTTTGATATAAACTAAGATTTTATCAAGCAAACATCTCAAATTCCGCATATTAAACATGTTTATAGGTTCAAATTGCTTAATCATAGACATTTCCATGCATATACAAGGCTATAGGGTCATAACTAGGCTAAAATGGCTTAAATGGCCTTCTAACTTACCCATTTTCTTTGTTTTTGATATAAACTAAGATTTTATCAATCAAACATCTCAAATTCAGCATATTAAACATGTTTATAGGTTCAAATTGCTTAATCATAGACATTTTCATGCACATACAAGGCTATAGGGTCATAACTAGGCTAAAATGGCTTAAATGGCCTTCTAACTTACCCATTTTCTTTGTTTTTGATATAAACTAAGATTTTATCAATCAAACATCTCAAAGTCAGCATATTAAACATGTTTATAGGTTCAAATTGCTTAATCATAGACATTAGCATGCATATACAAGGCTATAGGGTCATAACTAGGCTAAAATGGCTTAAATGGCCTTATAACTTACCCAATTTCTTTGTTTATGATATAAACTAAGATTTTATCAATCAAACATCTCAAAGTCAGCATATTAAACATGTTTATAGGTTCAAATTGCTTAATCATAGACATTAGCATGCATATACAAGGCTATAGGGTCATAACTAGGCTAAAATGGCTTAAATGGCCTTCTAACTTACCCATTTTCTGTGTTTTTGATATAAACTTAGATTTTATCAAGCAAACATCTCATATAAAGCATATTAAACATGTTTATAGGTTCAAATTGCTTAATCATAGACATTTTCATGCATATACAAGGCTATAGGGTCATAACTAGGCTAAAATGGCTTAAATGGCCTTATAACTTACCCATTTTCTTTGTTTTTGATATAAACTAAGATTTTATCAAGCAAACATCTCAAATTCCGCATATTAAACATGTTTATAGGTTCAAATTGCTTAATCATAGACATTTCCATGCATATACAAGGCTATAGGGTCATAACTAGGCTAAAATGGCTTAAATGGCCTTCTAACTTACCCATTTTCTTTGTTTTTGATATAAACTAAGATTTTATCAATCAAACATCTCAAATTCAGCATATTAAACATGTTTATAGGTTCAAATTGCTTAATCATAGACATTTTCATGCACATACAAGGCTATAGGGTCATAACTAGGCTAAAATGGCTTAAATGGCCTTCTAACTTACCCATTTTCTTTGTTTTTGATATAAACTAAGATTTTATCAATCAAACATCTCAAAGTCAGCATATTAAACATGTTTATAGGTTCAAATTGCTTAATCATAGACATTAGCATGCATATACAAGGCTATAGGGTCATAACTAGGCTAAAATGGCTTATATGGCCTTATAACTTACAATCTTAGAAATTGGACAAGCTTTTTTACCGGCTGTTGCCCATCCAGAAATTGGGTCATAACTTAGAAATTGGCGGTGACAATCAAACCATGACATTTTACCACCATGTTCAAGCCAAAAAGCTTTTGATTTGTCCAAGCAATATGGACAAGCTTTTTTACCGGCTGTTGCCCATCCAGAAAGCATACCATAGGCTGGGAAATCACTTATAGTCCACAAGATTGCTGCACGCAAATTGAAGTTTCTCCTTTGTGAAATGTCATAAGTTGTTGCACCAACGTCCCACAGTTGTTTCAATTCTTCAATTAACGGTTGCATATACACATCCAAGTTCCCCTTCGAATTTTTAGGACCAGGAACGAGCAAAGAAAGGAACATAAATGGTTTTTTCATGCACATCGATGGAGGCAAGTTATAAGGGGTCAGAATGACGGGCCAACATGAGTACTGACCCCCAAACTTGCCATTAGGAGCAAACCCATCAGTACACATACCAAGTCTCACATTTCTAGGTTCAGATGCAAAATCGGGGAAGGATCTATCCAAGTGCTTCCAAGCTTCACTATCACTAGGATGCGCCATTGTGCCTTGGACTCTAGGATTTTTGGAATGCCAGGTCATTTCCTCCGCAACGTTCTTTGTTGCAAACAACCGTTGTAGCCTTGGAGTGATGGGAAAATAGATGAGTTCTTTTATGGGAACCAATGACCCCTTTGAAGTCCTCTTGTATCTGTCCCTATCGCACACTCTGCACTTATCCAACTCAGCATCAGCTTTCCAAAATAACATACAACCCTTTGGGCATGCGTGAATCTTCTCATGCGGAAGCTCAAGTCCATTAAGAATCTTCTTTGTATCGTAGAATGTTTTTCCCATCTTATTATTGTCGGGAATTGCTTCATTTAGTAATGATGCAAACCCATTAACACACCTATGGGGCAAATTGTATTCCGATTTCAAAGATACAATTCGAGATGCCATTTCTAGCACAGACATGGAGCTACCTTCGTACAGTGGTCGCTCGGCAGCCATTAAAAGCTCTTGAAATGCTTTTGCTTGAGCATTTGGCTCTTCCTCGGAACCACTAGTACTATCGTCACCCGATGGTTCATGATTACTCCCAAGAGCATCGAGAACCATCTCACGGTACGTATTTGGTTGCTCTACACTTGATGTAGGAAACCCTTCACCATGAGAAACCCAGTCATAGTAATCAGGTATAAACCCCTTTTTGAACAAATGGAGTTTTACTGTGTTTGCATCATGAAGACGTCTATTCTTACATAACAGACAAAGGCATCTTACTTCATCTACGCCCGGGCTCTCAGGATGAGCTTCACAGAACCGTATGAATTGTTCAACACCATCCACAAACTCTTGCCTAAGTTTACGGGTATTACGGCCATCGTATCTATCATACATCCACCAACGCTATTTCCTTTTCATGGTTACAAAATCTACAACACTATGAAAAACAAATCACATTAATCATACACACTGAACTTGTATTCATTATCATAATGGCATAAGATACAATTAGAATCGAAATGATATCCAAAGGTCCTTATCATGACTTGAACGGGAAAGTTGATGTTATAAATATTATTCTTTATTAAGAGATTTAACCATATTTATGTCGATTTCACAAGCTTTCAACTTTTTACTCATCAAAATTATCACAAACCCCTCATATAAACACATATATTTTTAAAATAATTAATAATAATTAAAAAAAAAAAAAAGCCATGGAAATTAATAATACATTTGTCCCCACTTCACATTTCTCCATTTTAATCAAGGATTATCATCATGTAAATAATTTCGATAAGCTAAAACAATTCTATAAGAATCCTTTTTTTAAACAGAAACATAAATTAGCTAACACATGAGTTCATACCAACAAAATGTCTATTCCAATCAAAATACATCCAAATATACTTAAATTTTTTACCCACTACATACATTTATATGAGAAAATGCGGGAAACTAATTTAAATGGCCAAGGTACTTTAGAGTTTTACAATTGAAAATGTACAAAACCATCCACCAATTTTAAATGGAGAAAACTAATTTAAATGTTGAAAACTAATTGAAATGGCCAATGTAATTTTACATGTGAAAATACACAAACCATCCACTAAATTCAGAGTTTTGGCATAAATTAACTAAATTTCAAAAAAAAAAAAAAAAAAAAAAAAAAAAAAAAAAAAATCAGCCACTTACCTGAGTTTAATGGACGGAAAACGGAGGAGGGTAGGATAGAAGAGGAAACCGGCGACGATAGGCCTGCGAAGGAGTTGATTTGTGACCCAAATTTAGGGTTTTTGCCCAAATCAACTAAATTAAAAAAAAAAAAAAAAAAAAAAAAAACCAAATTGCATGAATTACCTGGAGTACGGTGGACAGCTAACGGAGGAGGCTAAGACAGAAGAGGACACCGGCGACGGTAGGCCTGCGAAGGAGAAATTTTTTACCCAAATTTTAGGGTTTTCCACTACAACACAATTCACACATACATATCAAATTACATGAGTACAAAGACTAAAATCACATTACGCACACATATTATCAAGTCAATTCCTATGAGCACAAAAAAAACGTAAATTTACACTACATACTTGTGATAGTCCATATGGTATGCACAACAGTCTACAATTACTCATCAGTAGATTATCACATATTCACATAAATGTAGAAAGATGCCAAGTATGGATATTTCAATAGTAATATCCACGTACTTGTCCCAACATCACAAATTAAAGCAATCAGAATCAGGAGGATTGCAAGTCTCAGTTTTCTTTTTCCAGCTTTTCCAGAATAGTAGAAAACAGAACCAAAATTTTCTAGAACTATACAGCTTGCTAGAAGTTCATAATAGTATGCTTGTCACTAGTCAGCATCTTAGAATTCCCAGCATCTTAGAAGTTCGAAAAGGTTTTGTTAGAATTGTGAGGCATCATTCTGTTTTAGTAAACGTCTGATAGTCAGATTGAATACTAACACAAGCATGCCTGATCAATTGAATTGCAACTAACATAACACACATTTACAAATTCCAATCATACAAAACATACATTTGATATTTACAAACAAACAAATTTGGATTTAAATTAACATAAAACACAAGAAAAGCTTTAAAAAAAAAAAAAAAAACAAAGAAACCTGAAACAAACCCAGAGTGATTCCAACTAGCAGAAACATGAGAAATGTTGAAATTTGTCAATGAATCCACAAGCTTAGGGTACAAGCAATTAGGGAAATAACGACTTAGGGTACCCAAATTAAACTGAAATTCAAAAAAAAAAATTAACATCGACTTACCTGAGTACCGCCGTCGGAAAACAAAGGAGGGAAGAGCAGGAGGGGAATCCGGCGATGGTGGGCCTGCGTGGTGTTGATTTGCGACCCTAAGTTAGGGTTTTCGCACAAAATAACGACCCTAATAAAATCTAAAGAAAAAAAAACAAAATTAAAATGACATACCTGTGTAGCGTCGACGGCCGGAGTCAAGTCACCGGTGGGAGCACCTTCGGAGCAGCGACGACGGCTTCAGTTCGGTTTTCGAACTAATTGAGACCCAAAGTTAGGGTTTTCGAACTAATTAACTAAACTAATAAAATCAAAAACAAAAAAAAAATAGAACGGCATACCTGTAGCGTCGGTGGCCGGAGTAAGGTGGTCAGTGAGAACGACGGCGGAGCAGCGACCGTGTTCTCCCTCTTCCCCCTTCTTCTCTGCTTCAAACTTCCCCTTAGAAAATAAGAAAGCCCGACTTTCTTTTAGTTTAGGATTCAGCGAAACAAAACAAAAAAAAAGAAAATTAAAATGTTACGACCGTCTCTACGACTGTTTAGAACGGTCGTAATTATTTTGAAAAAAAAAAATAAATTCTAATAATATTAACGACCGTTACAACGGTCGCAATTTAATAAAAAACGGTCGCAATTAATTAAAATTACGACAGGCTAATAAACAGTCGCAAATAATATTTATTGCGACCGTTTTTTGGCCAGTCGCAAGAAAACAGTCGTAATATCCCCGAATTTTAGTAGTGATTCACAACGAGTAGTAGATCCAGCAGAGCCAAACTAGCAACAACAACAGATTCTCTAGCAAGGCAAAATGTATGTGCAGCAGCAATAACCCAATAGAGCAGAATGTGAAGTGGCATGGACAACACTATCGGCAATAGGAGGGCAGTAACATAACCTGTAGGAAGCCTGATAAAAACCTCAAGTGACTGAGTAGACCCTAGTGAGAGGAATATATGATGTGTAAATTTGTTACCCTGCATCTCATCAGTCATCATAGTAGAAGTGAGTGAGTAGAAAAACCTGGAACCATTTTATAACTATTTCAAAATGGCCTAAAAAAGGAAGTAAATCAATTACTAAATAACTCCATATATACCACTTCTTACTAGGGTTTGCTTGTGCATATCGAAGTTGTCGAGCATCCACCATTAATCTTGCAACAAAAATAAAATAACCTCTGTTGTTAAGAATAGAAACACAACCCTGTTATAAAGGCCATTTTCAGAGCACCAGAATCAGAAAAACACGTTCAAATTTGACTAGTAGATTGCAGCTCAGCTATGTCAAGTTGCCTATTCTAATTTCTAAGGAGTGCAAGGAAAATGAATAAAAAAAAAGCTAAAATTGACATGCTCCGTATTAAAGATCTCAGATTCCATGAATAATTGATACCTAAAATCAATCACAGTTTGCAAGAGAGTGACACTTCACTATAAAAGTTGATACACAACATCCATACTCCAACAAACAGAATCAGAGTTACTTAAGCAAGTTAAGTAACTATATAAGCAATCGCATACCTGATAGTGTAATTTGAACTATTGGATCATACATTGATAGTGTAATTTGAGCTAGTACTAGTATTCGACTATTTGTGTGTTGCTTTTGAAAAAAGTTACAACAACTTCACCTACTTAAGATTTCAATGCGATCAGTGTTTGTGGATCACTCGTGAGAAAAGGGATAGGGAAGGCAAAGTACAAAAGAGCAATAAGGCTCCACCACAATGAAAGCATAATTTTGAGCTGCCAACAAACAGATAATGGAAAGGATAAATGAAATTCAATTTACTACAGAGAATTGAGCACAGAAAAACAATTACTGTAATTAAGATTACCATTCAGCTAACTCAAAGTGATCTTGATCATGTTTAAACTAAGAAAGAAAGTAAATAACTATTTGCTCTACTGGTGATTTATTTTCCTTGCTTCCTTATATTAAAGTACCTAGGTGGGTTGTGTGACGGTGGGTCGAATCATGCTGCCTAATATATACCTCCAGATCAAGTCTTGCCAAAATCATAACAGCAACCCAAATGATTTCTAATACATGCGACATTTCAAAACAAAATACTCAAGACCAAAGATACTGAAGTAAGGTAAATAAAAGTCCCATATACCTACCCTCCTCACTTCAATCATATCAATAAAGGAATATAAAAGGAATATAAAAGCCCCCATGTGCAACAAGTATAAACTTACTACATAAAGGAAAATCAAACCAAAACAGATGATACCACCTAAATAAAAAATTTAGTTGTGATTTTGTTATATTTCATTACTATACTATTTTTGACTGACTTACACTATCTTATTAACAATAATTTCCGAAAGATTGAGATAACAAATACATAGAAAACTGACAATCAAGCTATCAAACCTGGAAAACTAGAACTTTCAAAAGTAGACCCGTCTGTCTCTTCGGAGACATCTGATAAGATAGATTAGCATGGCCCCTACGCAAGGATGACACGAACAAATCGAGAAAAAACAAGTAGACCTTCTAAAGTTAACACATCCTACTAAGTTAATCAAATTTAAGATTTCAAAACTAGTTTCAATTCTACACAACAATTTAGCACAAAAAACCAACTACCCAAGAATCAAAATAGATCAAACAATAAAATTTCACAATTCAACTCAATAATCTAACACATCAAAACTTTCACACAAACTCAAAATCATCAGAAACTAAAAATTAATCAAATCAAAAAAGTTTAATACCTTTTTGATAAATAAAAAAGAAAAAAAAAAAAGAGAAGATCCAAAATCAGAACCATCTTTAATCAAAACCACTAAACCATATTTATTCTGTGACTCCATCATCATTCCATTGCCACAATTGCTAAACTGAGTATAATTATAATGATTATTACTATGATTATTATACTATAATTATGATGATTCGCTCAAACCCATCATAATTCACCATCCTGGCTCTGTGGAACTCTTAATCATCATCTTCATCCTCCTATTCGAACCCTAACCCAAAATTCAAACCCTAATCCTAACAAATTTATAGCAACAAGAAATAAAGAACAGCTAATTGCAATTAGCAAAGTAAAAAAAAAAAAAAAGGAAATCCCCAATTCATAAAACTGTTGTTTATTTGTATCGAAAAATCAAAATAATAAGTAAATAAAAAAAATCCCCAAAATAAAAACAATTCATAAATTAAAACAAATGAAGAATTCTAAATCGGGAAAAAAAAGCAAAAAACATACAATTGGAGGTGCGTGCTGATGGCGCGGTTTATCAGGAGGGCAACAGAGATGATGGTGCAGCTTTTGAATGGTGGTTGCGCGACGTCGGCTTGAGCGAGGTGGTGAAAAAATTCTTCAACTTTGCTGCCGTGAAAATTGAAGGAGATGAGAAGTTGTAGTGGGAGGGAGGAGAGAGAAAATTGGTGGTGGTGGTGGGAAGGGAAGTGTTTGTGAGAAATGAGAAGGAGAGAGAAAACTAGTGATGGTGTTGGTGGTTTGAGTCACTTTGAGAGTTAAGGAACAGTATGTACTTTGGGTTAGGAAATACTCCAATAATTCAAGTGTGAATTCTCGTGAGATAATTTATAAAAAAAGTGTGGTTTGAAATTAATTGGGTAGTTAAATATGTTTATATAAAGTAAGTTATTTTAATGATAGGGACCAAGACACAAAATACTAATGGGGAAAAAATATAGGGACACCTAAAATAGAAATTGGGGTAAAAGTAAGGGTCCGTGACTGCGAGTTAAGGGTAGCGGTTCATATTAAACCGGTACCTCTATAATAAGTTAAGGGTATTGGTTTTTGTAAACTATTACCATTTGAGGCCGGATTTTTCGTTTTTCTGTGTTTAGACAAGATATTAAGGTATAGTGGTTTTTAATTATGAACTGGTAACTTTTTTAGCTATATTTCTACTTTTTTTTACTACTATGTACATAATATCAAGTGTTATAATAAAGTGTTACATAATATCAAAGTGTTACAATATAGTGTTACTTAATATCAAAGTGTTACAGTCAAGTGTTACATAATGTCAAAGTGTTACAATAGTGTTACTTATGACCTAGTTAAGTTTCTAGCCTTGAAAGTGATACCATGTGGTGTTACCTTAGGTCAACTTTGTAGTAGTGGTGGTACCGAACGTTGTGTCTGAAGATTAAGGTGGTATTTAACAATAACTAAGTCGGATTTTTTAAGATTCGAGTTTAATGAATCTTAATTACTGTACAAATGGTACCTTAACATGCTTCAGCGCAACAATCCACCCATAAGGTTGTACCGAACTCATGTAGTATTGATTTGGCACCTTTATTTGTGTTAGTGCAACCCTTGAATCAATGAAGTGGTACCCAAAAATGAAGTAATAACCTTTGAGATTTAAGTGGTACAATACAATGATTAAATGAAACAAAATTAGAAGAAAGTTGTACCAAACTCAATTAGCATTAAATTAGTACCCTTTATCAATGAAATTGTACCCTTCATTCTTTCAATGGAACCCTAAAGTAGCCTACTTAACTTAAGTACCGACTTTGACTAAATTTGTGATGTTTATGAGATGTTTGAAATACATAAGGCTAATCGGTTCAATTTGAATCATACATTACAAACAAATTTACCAAAGCAAACAAAAAAATTTGATACGCTAATAGAGTTAAGGTAAACATGTGTAATTTTCCAAAAGAACAAGTGAAATGAATATATGATTTGTTCTTCTAATTAATGCACATTTATTACTAATTATAATATGAAAACTAATATATCGTATCTTCTGCTTTTTCTAACACAAATATAAAATCGTGTTATTAATATATGTAAAAAAAAATTATTCGTATCGCCTTATGTGGGTATGTCCATAATATAAAGATAAATTATAGTGGTAACATTAATTCACTTAACTATGTAAGTTGTACCCTACAATGTTTCATTGGAACCTTACACTAGTTCGATGGAAGTCTTTACTGCAATAGTATAATCCTACACTAGTGGTACCGTAAACAACTTGAATGGAGCCATGTAATGTTTTAGTGGTACCCTTTAAACGATATTGTGATACTGAAAGTGTTGTACCGTTCATTGTTGCAGTGGAATCCTTGAACGTTTTAGTGTCATATGTTGCAAATCAACCTAGAAAATGAAATAGCCGCACCTATCATTGTTGAAGAGGAATACTTAAAAGTATTGGTGGAACCCTTGAACGTTTTGTCATCTGTTGGAAATGTACCTAGAAACTGAAACAGTTGTAGCCTTAAGTGGAACCAATAAGTTCAGCCTAAGAGTTAAACAAATACCATTGGAATGATATAAGAGTTAGCTAGAGTAAGTTGACAGTATGAAAATAGATCCACCATGAAGGTCAATGTTTTTGCTTTTTTACGCTAACGAAATTAGCACCATAAAGTCCAAGTGACTTGAATACATTGTCTATGATCCCTAGTTATATTTTTACAAAAAATTACTTTGTCCAAAATATGTGCCCAGCCATGAACTTTTTCATATGTATCCACCTAAATTAGCTGACCTAACGACAATTTCTATGATCCCCAATAAGCTTTTTACAAATAAATACTTTGTCCAAAATAATGTCCACCCCTGATTTAATTAAATCATTTGAACTACCGAATTAAAATATCCTTCTCTATCATTTGTTTCTTCTACTTGGTCCTTCGTGATGCATGAGGCGGTGGAGTCACAGACAGTTGTGGTCGATGTAGTATAGGAATGTGGCCACCTTGTGCCGATGCAATTGCGACATAGAGGTCTGCCAACTTCCTAACCCAACAAGATTCTGACCATGAGGAAATTGATGATACGGAACGTGGTAACCTTGACGAGGAGATATTTGGAAAGCATAATATTGCTAACCTCTACCTTCGACAGTCGTAAAATACCCAGTTGATCCATCCTTGTCCAACATTTGAATCCCACCAACACAATGAGGACTGTAGGGAACCATATGTTGCTTATTTTGCACGAGAGCAACCTGTTTAATTAAAAGGAAATTAAATAAAACTACCAGCTTCCTTTGTAAATGACATTACACAAACCAAATACATAAGACCCCTGTTGCATTCACCCAAATAATATAAAATATGACTCTTATAATACCATATACAATAAGAATAAGTAATAAACCTTACTAAAAATCATAGCAAAATACGGCATAATACTTAATCAAGTTAGCTGATCGAAATAAGATCAACATAACAAACCAGTCCATTTTTTCTCAAAATAAGCTCTCTCACCTAATTGAAATTAAAACAAGCTCTCCGGCCAAAGTAAATTCAACATTAAAGCTAAAACATTTTAACTTGACACATGAACCATGCTAAGTAACCAAATTATATAAATATTTACCTAGACTGATGTAGGTGGTGTTACTTGGGATTGAGAACCTTTCTTGTTCTTGTTGTTCCCCTGAGTGTCCTTTGTTGTTTTCACTTTCTTCGTTTTCTCAAGGCATGACTTGTACCTGGAATCCGTGGTTCGATGCGCAGAACAACAGGATCCTCTTCACCTCCATCACAACTGTCGTGTCTTTAAGTGGAGAGGGTTGATTGCTTCTCAGCACACACAGAGGAAGGTGTTCCCATGACACCTTCACCTATCTTCTTTGTAAGCATGGCTATCTTTTTCTTTACTTGCATTTCAATCAATTACAAAGCTTGCATCACAAGTGAAGTAGTTTCCAGGTGAGCCGATGCTTTCGAACACAAAGGACCAAACCGCACCATCATTTTGTCGTACCTACACACTTCTTCAGTTTTATCAGGGTCATGGTAGCATACCTTCACTCTAGTGTGTTTTCATATCACGTCTTTCCTCCACCTTCGAAGATGTATTTGTCTGGTATTTCATAGTAGTTGCTCATCTCATAAACCTTTATTATCTGCCGACAATTAATCCTATGACATTTAAAATATCGACAATCGCAAGTTACTTCCTTCGTTGACCTGTCAAACACAAGCTTATACTCTCTTTTTCTTTTTGACGGTTTTTCTTTGTTGCAATTTATTGGCTTATAGTAAACTCGATCATCCATAAAATTCTTAGTTACATTTTTGGAGACATGCGTTCTATGAATCTCACTCACATACATAATACGGTTGCATTCACGCTGAACCTCCTTAAATTTGGCATCCGTGTATATCTTTTGAAATATCAACTCAGTTAGGAAATCAGTTTCTTCTTGGCACAAAAACCTGTCATTATTGTCACCCGCCCTTTTCTCACTAGTGCATCTAACCTCCAAAGCATCACAATACCTCTTCACAAACTCGGACAATAGAGTGTGCTTGCTTAAATACCCATCGAAAAACCTATGAATACTCTCAACCCGCTGAGTCGTTTTCATCCCATCCCAAAATAAATGTTTCACAAAAGCGGGAACCCACATATGACGTTCATCATACAAGTGTAGACACCTAAAAATATCTCCCCAAAACCAAACCCGATGATAAACAACCTTTCAGCGCCATTATTGGTCGGGTTGAGTATTTAATCTTGGAGTGCTTAAATCCATATTCAATCCTAATACATTTCCAACCCAATTCCTAGTCCATTTTTCCAAACCATAACTTATTTTCCTCTTTTCGTGCCTTTAAACCCAAAATAATTCATTTCATGTCCCTTAAAATCATTCATTTCGTGTCTCTTTTATAAAAATGTTTATACCAGTTTATTTTGGTCCATAATCTGGGTCTAATTATTGAATAGTTGGATGGGTCTTGAAAATATCTTTCCAACGATATATTATAAGCTCAAATCCGAGTTATAACAAATAAGTTATGACCAAAATACTAAACTAAGCCCAAACCGAACCTAAGCCCACCTTACCTACGACCCAATGATCATGTGGGGGGTGCAAAGGCTTTAATCCCATTCCTAAACAAATTAGGATTAATTAGAAGCTTCTATAAGTTTCTAAAAGATCTTAATTATCCTTTTTAAAAAGATTAGATTAAAGATTTTGAAATTAAATAAAACTCCTATTTTTGAAAGTCCTCTAATTATATTCGAATTGAAAGACGTTCACAGATAGTCAGATATGATTTTCGTGCCTTATAGTTTTTATCAAAATCTTAGATGGTTTGATAGCCCTTGAAATTATCTTTTCAATGATATATCAATAATATAAAATAATACTAAAACAGACACCATGAATGACACATGTCAATTCCTGATGTAGTTTTTTCCCTCCAAAAAAACTCTTTCCTTATTTGCTAAAATCTTCTTTGAGAAGTTTGGTATAATATAACTATCATAATATTATTTCAAATATTTTATACGTATCTTTTATAGTAAATATATATTCCTTTTAGTTATTACTTCAATTTTCATAAGTATTGCTCTGTATGACAAATCTTTAATACATCATAATTTTTTTCATTCAATTGATTAATATAATTTAGAATGATAAATTTATTAAATAATAGATTTGTACTACACAAATTATTATTAAATGGGAATTTTGATTTTTTTTTATACTTTAATTGGTTTCTCGTCTAATTATAATACGAATCAATAACATGATACTAAAACATACACAAAGAATGACACATGTCACTTCTTGGTGCTGTTTTTTTTCCTCCAAAACTACTGTTTTATTTATTTATTTATTATTATTCAGTTCCTTAAAAAAATATTCACCAAATCATATAATTGTAATATTCACTTTCTAAAAAAATACTCACATATTTTTCATATTTTTTATTTTATCAAATATTATTTTATATTTTTTCTTGAAAATTTTGCAAAAAACCACCTTTTATAAGACATTTTTTGCAAGAAACCACCTTATAAATTTATTTTTTGCAATAACATACCTTAATCATAATTTTTTTTGCAATGACACACCTTTGGCCGGAAAAGAGGGTTTGACCCTATTTTCCGGCATTGACCCGACCACGTGTGAGGCACGTGACCTCTTTAAACCCCTCTCCAACTAAGTCACCCACCAGAATTCCCAACGCCCACCCACCCTAGCCACCGAAACCGCCTTACCCACCCCACTACCACCAGATCTTGACATTCACCTCTTACCCACCCCACCATAACCACCAAAAACCCACACCGACGCTATCTCAACCTCTTTAACCACCGTCTTCAACCTTAGCTACCTCATAAACAACCACATCAAACTACCTCCATCAACAAAAACAACTGACAATCACTGACAACCTCAATACCAACAACAAAAACAACCGACATCCACCGACAACCTCAACAACACCAACGCCATAAACCTCAACAAAATCTACAACTTCACCAAATTGATTTTTTGGGGAAAAAATATGAATAAGAATTCTCTCCCTATTTGCATATTCCAATTCAATTGCACAACCTACAACTTCACCAAATTGATTTTTTGGGGGAAAAAATCAGTTTTCGGGTTACCCATTGAGGGTTTTGCTTCAAAAGATTAAGGAAGAGAAATAGTAGGAATTAAGGGGTAATTCGTGGGGTTAGCTTGATTCTTTGTTTAAGGGAATTAAATAACAAATTTCATCACTTACCTGGCTTAATTTCGTTAAAAGGATGGAGTTTGTTGCCTTCAATGGAGAAGGAGAGAGAAGAACAGAGGAGAGAGAGAGAGAGAGAGAGTATAATTAGAGGGGAAAAATGAAAAAGAGTGGTATTGAGTGAGCACGTGCCTCGCACGTGGTGGAGTCAACGCCGGAGTACAAGGTCAAACCCTCTTTTCGGGCCAAAGGTATGGCGTTGCAAAAATAATTTTGATTAAGGTGTGTCTTTACAAAAAAAAATTATAAGGTGCTTTCTTGAAAAAAATTGGTTATAAAAGGTGGTTTATTGCAAAATTTCCTTTTTGCTTTTAGATTTGGAACTCAATTCTAGATATAAATTAAGATTCAAGCTTTTTCAATTTCAATTAAATATACGAGGATTATATTTTGGTAGATTTTGAATAAACATTATAATTCGTTATAAAATTTTATAAAAACCGTGTGTGGCACGGGACTTAATATAGTTATAATATTAATTCCGAGCTATAACGAATAAGATATAAAAGAAATACGAAACTCTATCCAAAACTGACACCGTCCCACTATTTCGGCCATATCTTTTATTCTACAAACGATTTTAATCTAGCTCCTGTTACGTACACCCAGGGTCATTTTGGTAATTTCCCAATTAAAAAAAAAAAAAGCATGCCATACGCGTGATACCTGAAGCTCATTTCTTCTTCTTTTCTTTGAGTGTTTCGAAACTCAATTTCATGAATTTGAGTGTCGAAAATTTGCATAAAATTTCTAAAAAGTGAAAAATGCATAAAATTACATAAATTTTACTCGAAAATTCACAGCAATAATGGAAGAATTGATTGCAACCCCAATACAAACTCTACTACAAACAATCGAAGATCAATCTCAGCATTAATCAGGTATCAATTGAGCAATTTTTTACCTTTTAGAAATTATTTTAGCGAATTTATGATTTTTAGTTGTTAATTTGAGCAAATTCATTGATTTATTTAAGTTTATTGCCGTGGAATTCTATGTATTTTAGCAATAATAAAGTTAAATGAGCCTAAATTGATTGATATTGTTCATTAAAATTCGAATGAGCATAATTTGATTATTCTGCAATTGAGCAGATAATGAATTATACTGCAATTGAGCAAATAATTTATTACACTGCAATTGAGCAAATAGAGGTTAATAATCTAGTGCATGCATGCAAGGTTTTAATTGTACTGCAATTTATTCATGTTTGAGGAACTAGTATTGATTCTCATACGGGCAAATTGAAACATATGGGCAAACCTAAATGAACAAATTTAGGTACAATTGATATTTTTGATTGTTAGAAGCACTAGTAATGCATAAATCAGTGTTGTATGTGACTTATTAATTAGTTTTGAATAAATCAATAAATGATCAAATTATTAACTAACTTAACAAACCATATTTTCACTACAAGAAAAAGGGTAATTAGCGACAGCCAAACTAGTCGCAAATCTGTCGCAAAAATGGATCTGCGACAGATTTGCAACTACTTTGGTTAGTTGTCAAAGACCTCGTCGCAAATCCATTTTTGCGACTAATTTTTGAACTGTCGCAAATTTAGCGACGGATTTGCAACGCCTTTGCAACTGCCATTTAGCAACTAACTTTCAAATTTTAGCAACTAAATCATTGTCCATCGTAAAATATTTGCGACAGGCTAGCAACTACGAAGACCAATGTTTTAAGACTACTTTTGCGACGGATTAGCGACTACAAGACTAAACTTTTGCGACTACGGAGACTAGTTTTATTGCGACAGATTTGCGACTGCTGAGACTAATTTTTTTCGCGACAGATTAGCAACTATTTACGAGACCAAATTTTTGCGACTACAAAACTAATTATTTGCGACAGATTAGCAATTATTGAGACTAATTACTTTGCAAATCAGTCTATGAACCAAATTTGCAGTCGCTAAATTTTTGCGACTGACTATCAATATTTGGAGACCATAATTCAGCGACGACCAATATCAATCACAAAAAAAAAGGTACCCACGCATAAATTCAAATAACCAAAATGTTAATTTTATTCAAATATCCAAAATATAATCAATTTTGTATCAATGTATTAAAAAACAATATTTAACTCATATGACTAATTGTTTCAAAAATCACCTCCCATATAATGAAAGCTACTTCAAATAAGAACTAATGACGATGTAAAAGACCAGTTGTTCACAAAATTACCACCAAGAAAATAAAAATGACTTAGTTGCATCACGAGAGCGGGTGATTGTAGATGTAGGAGGTTTAGAAGGACGATAATGTTGTTGGACAAGTGATGCCATTTCCTGCAATGTTTTTTGCATAGCTAATTTTTCCTTCTTCCATGTAGCTTTTTCGATTTCATGATTCGAAAATTTCCTTAGCATATTTTAAGCTCTTTGCCGCTATTTTTTGGCTTTCTTCTACCTTGTCATGGTTTTCTTCTGCCATCTTCTTTAATTCTTCAACTTGAGAGCTTAGTTAAGAAATCATGGAAGGAGTGGAAGAAGACGCAGTAAGTTGAGAAGTAGGATTGCTCTTGTAGTACATTTGTGAAGCACTCCCTAAACCGTAGACTTTTCCTTTTTTTTGCCCACTTACAACCTCCAAGTAGACTTTGTCGAGGTTTATATATTCCTCAAGTTTTTCCATATATTCTCCCTACATTAAGATATGTATTAGTAACTATGATATCAAATGTTAAAACTTAAAAGACTAAAAACATTATAAAAAAAAAGGAAGTTAAAATAAAAAATACAACACTTCTAGTAAAATAATTTATGAATGATGTAAGCAATCAATTATTAGTAAAAATTTCAGTAGAGTCTCCTTTGTAAATTGAAGAATTCCCTCCAATAGGGTATGACTTCAAAATAAACCTGTTTCAATTCACATTATGCCATACCACATTAATCATTTGATTTACGCCGACCAATTATTCTCATCCTCCAACTCAATCACACAAACAAATAAACAATCTATAATATCTCCAAACATTAACTACCATATTTTTTTTTTTTGTAATCTTAGCAAATTATATAAGTATACTCATACCATGACTTGATGAGTCTTGTCATCCATCAATTCAACTTCATCATTGCCCACACAAACAAAATGAGTGATCTCATAGACTTCAGCAGCAGTTGGTAAAATTCCATCCTTTTTCTTTGCCTTGTAACAGAGGGTGCTCTCATAGACTTCATCATCCATTTTCGATTCAATTTCTCCAAGATCCTAACTATGAAACGACATCGTTAATCATACACACATATGTAATATAGTCTTCTTATATATGTAATTTTTTCTCATTATATATGTAATTTAGTACACAACTATAGGATACAAATAGATAGTCGATCTAGTGTTTCTTTGAATTGTTAAGAGGACTATAAAACAACATAAGCTTTTATAATAATTTCTATAATTTCAATAACTTTATTGTAAACCAAAAAATTTCCTTAAAACAACTCCCTTGTTCAATGTGCAAAAAAATATTATAAATTAGCAACTTTTTTATCATGAAACAAACAAAGCACATTATCTTATCTTATTTTCAAGTCTATTCATTAACCCACCAAGGGCACCCCTTGAGGGCAGCTCCGTTTCCCTCACTCTTTGCTAGCACAAGTAACATATCCATTGTAGATTAAAAAAATCAAATCTAATTTGCATACATGAAGAAAAATTGATCTGCAGCAAGTTTATAGTATTATTATACTTCTTACATATACTTCTTGTAATTAGTAGACAGGTTATGGTCAATAATACCAACACTTCAAAAAAATTTCTCAAGGGCTAGCATAACTTTAATGTAATCTTATTTAACATGATATGATATAAACTACAACTTGGTTTTAAAAAATATATATTATGTCCTAGTATTTCCATGAAACTAACCGGACTTCCAAATAATTCTCAATTAAGTCATTATGTCAAAATGCATAAGTTTTCTTCACTCAACAAACAAAGCAAAACTCGACTACCGAATAGTAAATTAACTCAGTTTCTCAATTTCTATACATAAACCGGATAAGCTCGATTTCTATCGTCAAACTAAATTCGACTGCTGAACAATTATATATCAATCAGATAGCATTAGGTATATATAATTCCCAACAAATTGACTACCAAATATTATAACTTAAAACAAAATGCATAAATCAAAATGTAATGTAATACAACAAAACATCAAAAATCACTCAAATTTTAGCCCAAAAAACAAAGAAAAATTGAAATCAAATTACAAAAGAAAGAGAGTGAAGAAAAGGATACCATGCATAGCATACACTCAATGGAGCGAATTTGATTTTTAAGAGAAGCTGCCTTGGGTTACTTGGCAACACCTGCAACAGCCTTGGAGGGCACTAATAAAAAATCACTTTTCTCTGCCATTCAAATTTCACCATCTAATTAAACTATTCCCACAACCGTCATAGTGCAGAGCACCCACGACCAAAGCACGCAGCACCGCTACCTAGCAACACTACCAAGCTCTTACATCTGACAGCACCACTCACTAGATTTATTTAATTCTTTACTTTTTTCCTTTGACTCGAATCATAAAATCTCTTTCTAGGTTATATATACATAATTTATTTGTGAAATCAAAGTTTAAGATGGAATTCTTGTTTAATCTTCTTATAATCAGCCTTGCAAAATTTACATTGAAAATAATTAGGGGTTTGCAAAATCAATCAATTTTGAATGGCTTTTCATTGATTGACTTAAATTAAACCATGGAAATCAAATAAAAATAAAAAGTTGGACAAAAAACTCAATGAACCCTAAAATTTGTAATTGGTAAATTGCAGTAAGACAAAGATGGAATGGAATGTAGGAAGGGGAAGAATGTGTAACTAACCTGAGAGAAATATGGATGGTGGCGCAGCGAAGATAGAGGAAGAACGACGGCTACGGGTTGATTCTGGATCTGAACTTGTCCTTTTTAGATTTTTTTTTTCTTTTCTTTTTTTTTTAAGGATGTAAACTCTGTATAGTACTTCGTATGTATTACTGCGTATAATGACTTTAGGAGTGTCAGTTTCTTGTTTTTGGCGAAAACTCCTTATTCTACTAAGGGTTTTCTTTATTTATTTTTTAATAAATTTTTAAAAAATTGTAGCGATTATCTATTAGTTGTAATATTAGTCGTAAATATTTTTTAAAAAAATTGTTTCAAAATTATTGACCTTAGCAACTACAATTCAGTCGCAAAAAATTATAAGAGTGTCGCACATTAGTGATTGCATAGCAACTATTACAAAATCTGTTGCAAAATTTGAGACTACTCATTTTTTGCAGTCGCAAAAATTATTTTTGTGACTAATTATTATGGTAGTCGCAAATATTAGTTGCTAATTAGCGACCGCATAGCAAAAACTGCAAAATCAATTGCAAAATTTGCGACTGCTCGTCTTTTTCCGTCACAAAGATAATTTTTGCGACTGATTATTATGGTAGTCACAAAATCAGTTGTTAATAACCCTTTTTCTTGTACAAGAAGTCCGAGGCTGCTGTCGCTGTGTCTGAGAATGCTGACGAACCTCAGAGGATCGTCTGCGGTGACTATGATCCCCATCATCCGAGCCTCTATGCCTCGAGCGCTAGCGAGATCTCCGTCGCCTCCGTCGCTCCTAAAAGACACAAAATGAAAAGATATCAATGATGTAAGAAAAGGTAAACATGAGAAAACAGATGAATATACCTCATGAGCATCGCCTGAGCCACTCTAACAACTCACACCACGTCGTAGCTTGATGACACAATACTTCAAAGCATCAATCAACTTCATAAAGCCCATCATATCCGAATGCGTGACTTGAAATCAAAAAGTCAGTAATAAGAGGAATGAAAGATGTGTCAGAAAGCTTACCGGCTCGAACTCATCAGGCAGGGACTCCTGCGCCTGTCTGAAACCCTCCGGTGCATCAGCAATATGATCCTCAGTCATGCCAATCGGCCCCGGGTAACGAACAATCGTCTAAAACACGGTCGAATAATCAGGTTATTCGACGGTTTAAACAAGGATTAAGCAAAATAAAATTCTAAAAGAAAAGCAAACCTCAGGAAGACGGGGCGGAGGAGCCAAGTAAGGAAGCAAGTCCTGAGAATAATCGATGTCCATGCGCACCAACTCCTGCCAAGGAAAATGGTAGTGCTCCCTCCTGTCCAACAGCTCCCCCAACAAGCGTGAGTGCAACATAGACTCAGGCGGAGGCAATGGCACCACAAAGCGATCAGCGATGTGCTGACGAACAACACACTCTCTAAGGTACCAAACAAAGCGTGATGTGCCAAAGAAGACAGTATGGCACGCCGAAAGCTCCAAAGCCTCGGGAAGGTCGGCCATGCCAGCCCAAGGCCGATACTGGATCTCGACAGCAATTTGAAAACCATAAGAGATTGCAATGAAGGCCGAATAACATCAAAGTAAAAAATAATACACTGTGAAATCGACCCTTACACCAACAGTAGAGGTGCCCCGACGCAGCAGCCCGCGCAGACTCGGTACGAACTCCACTCGTGACTCGCCTCGGTCACGCTAGCTGGAACCAATAGGAAAATCATGGACCGCTCCGTGACGCCGTCGAGGGGCTAATCCCGGAAAGTACTCATAGAACCACAGGTGCAACAAGAATAATCTCTAAGCATATGAGCGAAACCGGTAAAAACAAAACATGAAGAGGAAAAGATCGTCACCTCTACGACTCTCCACAGACCATAAACAGCAACAGGGGCTTGATTGTTCAGCTGCCTGTAGCCATGACGCAGCGACGAGAGTAGATCAGCATATCCTATACTAGCCCAACTGAAGGATCTTATCTCACCAATCCTGACCAGATACGACAGGTAGCAAACAAGCGCACGAGAACTCCTATCATGAGAAAGAGTCGCAGAAATAAGGATCAAGATAAAAATCCGTACTCGCTGCTCAGGTGTCGTCTCAGCTATGTCAAAACCATGGGCAAGAACAGAAGCCAACTCTGATCGCCCACTGCTAGGACCACCCCGAGGCACCGGACGAGTCCTGATATGCTAACGACATGACCTAACAACTTCGCTACCTCACTCGCCCCCCAAGTGAGGTCAGGAATCTGTCGTACAGGCCGTTCAGTAAAGCGCAAGCCGCTGATCATGCTAAAATTAAGAGGAGTCACCGTCATCTCCCCCCAAGCAAAGTGGAAAGTGTTGGTAGTATCCCAAAAATTCTCCAACAGCGCTCGAACAACTATCGAACCACAGCCCCGGGGGCTGCGAAATCCCACAACTGCTGAATAAAAATCTTCCAAACCAGCAGACTCCCACAAGGCGTTGGTGGTAGGATCCCCTGTGATATTCCTGTATAGCCGGGGAATCAAATCTCCAGCTCCTAAACCATGATGGAAAAGCACACTATCGACTATTCCGAAAAGCGGACGGTGAGAAATATGGTTCTCACGACAGAAAACCAATTTGTCTGGTGTCCACGAAGGTGGAGTCCACCTACCCCTACTCGTAGAGGGGCGAGGCTCGGTCTCTAAAGCATCGTCTATATCCTCGGGAACCGTGGGAGTGTCCTCTCAGAAAGCCTGACGCCGGCCACGAGTAGAAATATCTCGATCTCGTTGTCTAGGCATGCTATTATGTTCAACAAAAAATAAAAATCTAAATACTTAGCATCATTTCCTAAGTTATTTAGTTATTTATTCAAAAACAGCTTCCTCAAGTTGTATTTTCTGTTATGCGCTAAATTTTTACCTCAAGGCTAGAAATTAGCAAAATAATAGAGTTATTTCTAGTATTTAGTTTCTCCATGACAAACTAATGCTACAGTTCTCCTAATCACATGATACTATGTTCTCCATGACAATGTAGTACATACACAAAAACAAAGCATGTTTTGAAATTGCACAAAAACAATAAGTCGGCACATCATAGCATGTTTTAAATACTTTCTCTGTTTTTTATTAGATACATCACTATAAAACTATATATTTCGGTTTTGCATTACTATTTATTTTAGTTAATAAACTATATGTCTTTGTCTTTTGAGCTTCCGAGCGGAGTAGAGTAAAACAGATTCAATACAGCATACTAGGTGTCAGTAGAGCAGATTGAATCAGCAAAGCAGAGTAAATTTTAGCATAATATAACAAATTAGCTCTAGAAAACGAGGCTATTCCTATCTCTCTGTTATTGTCCCTCTTTATTTTTTCTCTCCATTTCTCTCTACTTTAAAAATTGCCTAAAACTAAAGTGCACAATTATAAAACGGAGAAAGTTATTAAAAACAAAACAAGTAAAGAAAAAAAAGGAGACCCGGAAGAAGAGAAAATGGGAAAGTAGCCAACCTAACTAGAAAACCAATAGTGATAGGTGTAGCCACGCATGGCACCCAACTTCACACGCGTTACTCTCATTTCCCAAATTCATTCCTCTCTTTTATTTGTTTGCAACAAAACAATGCACAACACCCAACCACAGTTCCGGAAACAAACACTGAGATTTTTGTATCACCCAATTATTTTAAGGCAGCCTACTATTGCACCATCTTCTCTTATTGGTGCATTTGGTGTGACTTCTACTTTTTATATTCAACGAAATAAGACTTATCCCTACGCCAGATTTTGCCAAATTTTTTTTATGGGTCCCCTTTTTTACTTCGTTGTCCCTTACGATTCTACTCCACCTCTATTTCAAATTATTATTTTTGCATCTAAGTCATTTTATGTGGACACGTTTATTAAGCTTGTTTTGTATAATTGGCTTAAAATTCAAAGTGTAACCCCTGTTTTTTTTTTGAGTTGTTCTTTACTGGTTTATTTTGCTTTATTATGCTGAAATCTACTATATTAGCTTAATATGTTCTGATTTGTTCGGACTATCCTAAAGCTAAAAAGAATAGGACCTAACCTTGACATTACTAGGTGAAATCCTTTCCTGTATAATATTTGAGAGTGAGATTTATTTATCTGAGGTATGAGCAATAATTTTTCTTACCGTCTTAAACATTTTTTATCCGCAATACTGTGTTGTTAATCTTTTAATCTGATCTGATCAAATGGAATTGATTAGACAATATAACTATATAATTTGTATGTTAATTAAAGTTATATTTGATTCATGCATGGACATCTTCGTTACGGAGTAGCTAGTTCTTATATTTAATTTTTTAAACTATATATCTTCTACTATACAAAAATTTTAAACTAGTTAATCATATATCGTTGTAATTTTTCTTTAGATTTCTATGTCAATATAAGATTTAGAATAAAACTAAGTTGTTAGATGTGTAGGTAGCTATTAGTTGTTAACAACTTGTTAGCTGGGAATATAGATAATTTAGGTATGAGTGTTCGATAACGTAACGGTTAACTAGCTGTTACATATCAAATTAATATTTTATTTTTAAAATTATAGATTAAATTTTCAACAGTTACCTCAAAAGGTACCTCTAATTTCAAAAGTTAATATTTCTAACTTTTCATAAAAACTATCTCTACCATTAAAAGTTATCCTAACCACTACTTTACTAAACACTCACATTTTTTGAGTAGTGGCACTAAAAGTTACCTAAAAACTACTCAAAAGCCAGCGCCGAATACGCCCTAAGTTAGAAAACACTAATGAGTAAATAAAGTAGACAAGATTTGATCCTAGGTTTTGATAATTACTTTCAATATTCAATACTTTAATCAAATAAATTAGTTGACATCTTAGTGAGTTTTTGAGCTATGTGTTGATAAACAAATAAATTAAAGGCATATGACTTTACAAACTATTAAACATATTAATTTCAGTTATGTTACTTTCATTATTTTGGCAGCGTTTAAGTGATAATATAAGACAAAATATTTGCATCAAACATACCTTAATTTGAAAGTATATTACTAGGCTGGCCCTAAATAGTATTCTAGGGCTAAATCAAAGACAAATCAAAATGAAAGTTTGGTCAAATAAAACTACACAAAGGAAACAAGAAAGATAGACACATGGTGTTACTTAATCAATCAATTTAATTAAATAAGAATTTATAGTATAAACAACTAAAACAAAATGCATGAAAACTTTGGATGCCCAAATATGTTAAAATTTACCATTTTCTTATAAACAACTAAAACAAAATGCATGAAAACTTTGGATGCCCAAATATGTTAAAATTTACCATTTTCTTATGGCTGTCAAAACTACAACAAAACATTTTTTTAAATTTTATTTCATCAACTCATATTGAATGAACCCATTGTTTTATTCAACAATCCTCTGATAAAGAAGATATTCTGAGTTGAAAACTTCAAAGGTAAAATGTGAATTTTAAATTAAATTAAATAAAATTTACTGAGAAATATAGAGAGAAGAAATATTGTACAAGCTGATAGGTGTTAATCTGCATGGACCCACTTAGAGGTTAAAGTCCCACATGTCCCTATTGTTTAGCCACACTAACACGTACCCACCATATACTCCCACGTGTCAACCTTTCCTTTCTCCTCTCTTCATGTTGCCTTTCTCCTATTGGTTAACTCTTTCTCTTATATACCACCACCAACCCATGTCCTAAACCCTTCATTATCTGCCCTTTGCACATTTGCACTACCCCCCAAGAAATAATCCTTCTCCAAAAATAATATAATCCAAAGGTTTTTTAATAAGATGATTCAAACGTTAAACATACCATATTCATCAAAAACTGATGAAATCATGTCAAGGTATAGACCAATTGCACCTAAACCTGAGACTCCTGCTAATTCTACTAATACTAATGGTAGTACAAGTAGTAGCTATGATGCACCATTAGTCCCTGAGAAGTTCCGGCAATCGCCGTATTTGAGAAACATGTGGTCTCATCTCCAAGCTCGCCCTACTCGAACCCGTAAACGGGGTCGAGGGTCGGCGATGTCACCCGCTGCCGCGGCCGCCTTGCTGAGGAAACAGCAAGAACAAGAGCAGCAACAACAACAACAATCGAATTTGGGTAGGAGAGCAGCAACAACAACTTTTATGGGTTTATGCCCTCCTACTCATTTACCGTCTTCTGCTAGAAACTTATCGATCCAAGCATTTGGACTTTACACCGATCATCAACATAACAATAACAGTAGAAATAACCATAACAATGTTGTTGAGCTTCCGCTTCTGTCGTGTCCAATGTTGAGCCGTGGAAATTACTCTAAGGCAATCGATTTGAACACGGCGGCATTGGAAACGACAACGCTCGAAGAGAGGGACTTACAGCTCCAATTACAAGTCCCGAGCAGCGGCACCAATAACACTCGTGTCATATCGCCGCGGCCAATCCGACCAATAGGGTCATGCATTAGCATCCTGGGGCCAATCAGTGATAACCTGGGAGCTCAGGTTATCGCAAAGGCCCCAGATGAGGTAGAGGCAGAAGTGGAGGCAGAGGCATTGCCGGCTGTCATATCAGATAGAAGCAACAAAGTCCGGATGGTGAACTCGGCTTATAAGGAGCTTGTCGGGCAACCCGAATGCCCGTGGCTTGACACCATGTGTTCGGGTGGTAGAATTAGTGGGGAGGTAATGCTCCAGTTATCAGAGTCCGGGTTGCCGGTTTCGAGCAAGGGATTTTCGTGTTGGGTAAAAATTGAGTGGGAGAGTGATGGTAAGAAGAAATCCGTGAATGCGTATTGTGATGTCGTTAAAATGGTATGTATTTCAAAGGATTATGTTTTATATTGGAGGTTCCACACTAAAGAGTTCTCACCATCCGGGTCTAAAGTTTAAAGTGGTTACATATCAAAACTCTTTTCTCATTAGTCTTCTTTAATAGTGTACATTGATGGAGTTAAACAATCCTTAGGCAAATGATATGTATGTAAAAATGTAATGTTAGTATTATAGAGTAATAGAATAGTTAAGTAGAATCATAGAGAAGGATAGTAAAATATAAACCATTAATTAAATATAAATGGTTTTTTCATTTTTTTTATTTTAATTTTTTATTTTTATTTTTTGTTGTTGTTGTAAGTTTTTTTTTTTTTTTTTTTCCCTTGCAAATAATTTTCTTGTCCTACCAAGATATTGATGTCGAATTATCCCAAGAAACAAAATGTGAAGACGGTAGGTTTTGTATGCAAACGGATTCACAATTGGCTTAATCCCTACATGCAAAGCCAATGGGTGATAAAATTATTTTGATGATTTATTAAAATAATGTTCGTCATTGACAAATGCCAATCATAGACAATTATCTCAAATCTATGTCCAAAAGATTTTAGTGTATGATTTTTCTTTGCTACTTTTACTTGTCGTCATTAAAATAATTTTTTTAAATCTTTTTATTTTCTCCGTTTGTTTTCCTTCCATGCATTGCGTGTGGACTATTTTTATCGTTAATATAACCAGGCTACAACTCTCTGTCGTCCTGCTCATCTCATAAATTTTCTCCATTTGATAACAATTGTCGCAACTAAATTTGATATATTTGTCAATGTACTATTTTAACTCAAAATATTTTGTATAAATAATTAAATTATATACTCCATCCGTTTTATAATACTCGACATATTTTTCATTTTTGTCTGTCCACAATACTTGATATGTTATTAAATATGGAATGTGATTGACCACTAATAAAAAAAAAAAAAAAAAATCACATTTCTCTCTCCTCACCTACCCCACTCCCACCCTATTTTTTGTATTCTTGCAATATAAAAACTTAAAAGAGAATTTTTTAAACAATAAACAAATGTTTTAAATAGATCAACTTGTAATTTTTTTAAACTACGTATCCACCTAGGGGTGTAAATGAATGAAGTCGATCAATAAACTACTCGGGTTCAAACTCGTTCATGTTTGTTTATATGATAAATGAGCCGAGCTTGAACAAATTTTGAAGCTCATTTAATAAATGAGCTTGAACACGAACATAAATATGTTCATTCATATAATTTCATGAACAACTCGTTTATCTATGTTTGCAAGCTACTCGATTATTTATATTTATAAATTATTTATTTATTCACAATTGTTGATTTAATTCTGAAGTTTTTTAATAATTAAGATTTAATTCTAAGGTTTATAAATAGGATTTAATTATTATGCTAGTTTAAAGATTTTCAAATGTCAAAAGTACAAAGCTCATTTATTAGAGAAGCTTGTTTATTACTAAGCTCATTCATAAAAAGCTTGTTTATCAACTCGTTAAATAAACGAGTCGTTCATGAACCGTTCGCGAACAAATAGTTATCTAAATGAGCTGAGCTCGAACAGATTTTTGAGCTCGTTTGAAAGCTCGGGATCATGCTCAGACTCACCTAAATTAAATGAACTTGAACATGAACAAGTTAGTACTCGGCTTGGCTCATTTACACCCCTATATCCACCCCAACGTTCCAAGTATTACGGGACTGAGGGAGTAAAAAGTTAATATATTATATTATGATACTTTATATCGATATTCCTCCGTATATTTTATAGTGATTAGGGCGGCTAATGCTGGCGTTATAGCTAGCCTGGTTCGGAAGTTCTTTTGGCTCAGTGTTATTTATAACTTTAGTTGTTAGTAGTGTTAATGAGAGAAAAAATATATAACACAAAAATATTTAGGGGTATAAATATCCACACATTATTATTAAGATTTCCAAAAAAAAAAAATTAACATTAATGAGGGCAAATATGTAAATATACATTCTAGGGATAGAATCGTTTCAATACTATTCATAAAAGTTTGGTCATACTTTTATAAGGGGTAAATATATAAATAAACATTTTTAGGGACATAATCGTAACACTATTCATAAGAATTTACTCATACTTTTAAAAAGGTAGGGATACGTTTCTCCGATACTGGACATATCTACCAATGTAAAATTTTGATCAATGATATTATTAATATCAATCAGTAAAAATTAAAATATTTTAATATTAATAAACTATTTATTAAGATAATTATATTTTTTTTTTTTTGAATGATACTAAGACAATTGTAAATAACCACAGGATTATATTGTTCGAGTCAAAGTAGATCAAACGAAGAGTGAAAAAAAGAGTATCTATATACGAAGTTTAAGTATTTCACATACTAATGGTTGTTGTTTCTTTTGATGCTAATTTCTAGATTCAATATCAGTTAAAAAAAACTATATTTACAAGTATACTACTATGTCTCTTTTTCTATTCCCAAATTTATTTATTTTTTCATTTTTTAATTTTTATTTTAAACTTAACCCAATGTTTTCAAAATATTATAAAATTTAAGATATTATTTTTATTTTGTATTTAAACAAAAGATGGGGCATCGTCCGAGCTACAAACCAGCTTTTTTTTATTATTTAATGAGCAACTAACGATATTTATGGTCAAAGTATAGCATTGACAAACATACACAGTATAAATGGAAAACTTAAAAAAAAAAAAAGAAAGAAAGAAAAAGGGGCGGATAGAGTATATGAATTTTGAAAGAGTTATAGAACAGAAAGAGTAATTTATTTTATTTTATTCAATAATTTTGCTCATTTGAAGGAACTAATAAATAAGCACATGTCACTTGAGTGCATAGATCTCTAGTTAGAAGGTTACACCTACCAAAACAAACTCAACTCGAAAGGCCTAACCCCAAGCTCGAAGGACCTAACTTGAGACCTGATTTTGATTGAAAAGATATCTCAATATCAACATAAAACCGGAATTAACCGGACCGAAAATGTTCAAACTCGAAATCAATTCAACTCGAATCGCGACATAAGTTAACCAGACACATAATCAATCTTGAATAGAAGTCGTCACAACCTAAAATAAATCCGAATAAAAATTGTGTAATACCCCGTATTTTTATACGTATTTTCCTAATTAATTAATTAATTATTATTTTCTAAAAAGGGTATTTTAGTAATTCCACTTACTATTTAAATCTTGGAGCCAAAATGATATTTAAATTTTGGCGCCAAAAGTATTTTAAAAACAAATTATTATTTTGGATAAGATTTATTATTTACATATTTCGGATATTTTAATTAAAGCAAAATAATTTTTTTAATTAATTAATTATTATGGCCGAAATTACCTAATAACTAGCTAGGATTTTTGGATTTTTCATGTATGGAAAATCTGATTTTTCTTGGTTATTTATTGGTAAATAATTGGTATTTAATTAATTAATTATTTAATTATTATTCTATATTATTTATACAATTATTTTATTCCTTAAAAACCGAGCAAAATCTGCCTAAATATATCTAGAGGAATCCGAAAATTAGAGCTATGATAAGCTCCATATTTTCGGCCATCATGAAATATTTTGGGGGAATTTAATTGGTAAAATTATATTTTTAATTATCTCCCAAAATCTCTTATTTTCCTTAATTCTAATTCTCCATCTTTTTAATATCCAATCATCATATTTTCTTGCCATTCATTCTTCTTAATTATTCCCCAAGTAATTCTGATTTCCTTAATATTTTTCATGACATACATACCTTCCATATTCAATTATACACAATCTCTTTAATATCAAAACTTTCCTTAATTCTTTTACTCACTTCTCCAAGTAATCCCTTAAACCATACTTTCCATAATTCTTCCCACATTCTCTTGCTATAATTCTTGCATGAGCTAGCTTATAAATACCCCTCCATACCTCTCACATTCTTCACACCAATTCTCTTCTTTTCTTCTCCTCTTTTTACACAAATCATCCCGTTTATCTTTGAAGCCAATTTTCGGGCACTTCTAGTCAGTTTTTAGGGTATTGTTGTTTCAAAGAAGATTGTTCCTCTCAAAAAATCCTTGAGGTTAGGCTCAAGAATCACCCAACTTGGAGTTATATCGAAGGAGTTATAGCCTCTGCAAGTTCTGCCTATTCTTTCCAACGAAAATCCAATTCTTCTCTTTTCCTTGGTTTCTTATCTTTTCTTCTTCTCTTCTCTTATTCAATTATTATTATTATTATTATTATTATTATTATTATTATTATTTTTATTATTATTATTATTATTATTATGGGAGATTTATAAAAATTATTATGAGTAGTTTTAATTATATAAAATTAGATTTTTAATGATGTTTATAAAAATTAATTTAAAAGGTTCATGTACATGTAGTTGGAGGGTTTTTAATTTCATTGTTGTGATTATTTGTTAACCTTATATTAATTAAGGTTATATTTATTTGTAGGGTGTTTTTGATCAAGCTACTTGAGAGTTCTTTTGAAGTGTTTTTGGCTAAGCAAGGATTAAGGTACGTTTAGGTGGCTAGATACCTTTGAAAGTGATTGGTTTGAATAACATGTGTTTACATGATTTGATTGGTGATTGAATTAAATTAATTTGAATTATGATTTTGAAATAAAAATTATGTTTGAAGGTATTGATTTTAATAAAAGTATTTTGAATGATTGATTTTTAAATCATGTTTTGAATGGTTTGAATTACTTATTGTGTTTAAATAAAGGAATTGATTTTAAAAGGTTTGTTGAATTAAATAAAAGGTTTTTTAAGAAAGAGGAAGAGTTATTGATTTTGAAAAGTTATTAATATGAGATTTTATTCTCAAGTATCTATTTAAAAGGTTTTGATTTTGAAAGTATGTGGAATTATTAAAAAGGAGTTTGAATTATATTGGAATTTATTGGATATTAAAAGGATTTATTGAACCATTGAATTATTATTATTAATGCTTTATAAGCATGTAGGTAATCCCACTATGCGGATTTGGTTTATTGATAAGGCCTTGGACTTTGTATGACTGGGTCTTTCCTCAAGAGTAGCCTTGTAATATAAGGAGACTAGCTTGGGGGGTGTGCACAATTGGGTGAGGAATTGGATTAAAAGAAATTGGTTCTTAATAAAGAAATTGGTTTTATTAACTATTATTTTGAATGTTGAATCATTGGAATCGGTTTTGGAATAATGAGTTTGGAATTTATGGGATTAATTATTGGAATTGATTTCAAAAGCATGTTTGCAAAATAAATTGAGTTTAATTATCTTGCACTTGTCGTACTTAGCATATTTTGCTAATCCGTATTTCTTATTTTGTTTTGGTTCGCCCTGTTTACCTTAATGGTAAGCAGTGTTGACGAATTTTAGGTGGAGTCAATAAATTGATGCATTGGAGTCCCGAGATTTGGTTTCATCTAAATTAGGAGTTTTGGTATTGTATTTAAATTGAGTACTCATGACATTGGTTTCTATTTATAGCTATTATTAAATAAAGAAGAGTTTTGAAGTTTCCGCTGCAAAGTATTTGTTTATTTAGTGAGTTTGAGTAGCCTTGCATAATCACGCGGCGGTAATACGCCTAAGTCTATCTCTACGGTATAATTATACATATTATACTAGTATTTCCGTAAAGGGAGATTTGGGGGTGTTACAAATTGAGCCAAATGTTTATCTATAATATTATTAAGACCCAAGGATTACATGCTATGACGACATGTGACATCCTTATAACAGATTGACATGGCGCACATTCAGCATTCTTATAAAATCTAATGTGTGACATGGAGGCTAATAATGTTTAACCTATTTAAAAAACTTTTCATATGCGTAACTTTTCTAATAATATTTAGTTTAATATAAAACTGTCCATGTCTATATAACCTCCCTATTTAATTTTGTTTTTTTAATCCTTAGTAATTGTACAATAATAAAATCTAATTAGCAAGTAATTAATCGCATCAATGGTTGATTCATTGGATACTCATACTCTAGTGTCAATAAGCATCAAGCAATTTCATAGAATAATATTTCATCATATATGATTTGATTTTGTAACATAAAATGAATAAAATTTACATGTTATTAATCTTATTCTTTTGTTTCTCTAAGTCATACATACATCCATTTAAAAAAAGGAAAAATACACTTTAATAATCTTAACTACGGACGATTTATTTCTAATAATCCCAACTAAGGTTTATTATCTAATAATCCTAATTGTGCTAGGTGTTTGCCTCTAATGATCCCAATGACCACTGACCTGCTGAAAAAGTTTTTTTTTTTTTTTTTTTTTTTTTTTAATTGTCACGTGTCAACACATTGATGGTCCAAAATTAGAAAAAAATAAATTAAAAAAAAATTAAAACCAAAGTTCCAGCCACCCTCCAACCTCGCCGGCACCCTAACCCCACCCCCTAACCTCGCCGAAACCGGCCGACCAACCCCCCTTAACCATTGAAAATGGTCGGCCGACCTCTACCACCCATTCTCGACCATAGAAACCATTCACCCAGCCCTCCCTGACCCCCAAAATCACCTACCCAGCCCTCCCCGACCAATGTTCTTCACTCACAATCCCAAACCCTAATTCAACTCTCTCAATTTCTCTCTCTTCATCAAAAATGGCAATGACGAACATCAATCAGAGTTACGGCTGGAGTTACGGCTCCACAACAAACCAAGCCGAAGACCCCAATTCCAACTCCACAGCAAACTGGAACTCATTGTCGTCTCACCACCGTCGGTCACAATTGGGGGAATTTGCGACTGCCGCTGCTCTGTTTTGCTGTGATGATGCGGTGGAGCTAATTGGTGGCCTAGTTGTGCGAATTGGTAAGATGTATGGAAAGGTCGGTCGACCATTTTCTGTGGTATTGAATTGGTAAGATGTATGGAGTGGTCGGTCGACCATTTTCGGTGGTATTTGTGTGGGTGATGGTGGCTACGACTCTGCGAGTAAGGAGCATGGTTGTGCTCTGTTGGTTTATGCAGCGTGATGGGCTGCTGCTTGGATTTGGTGGGAGCAGGGGATGGTGACGTTGGTAGTTGGTGCGATGTATGTTAGGAGTTAGAGTGGTGGAGGTTAAGGAGGGCAACAGTGAAGGGGTTTTGTTTTTGTTTTTTTGTTTTTTTTTTAATTTTTTGTTTTTTTTTTTTAAATTTTAGACCAATCACGTGTTGACACTTCTCATGGTAACCTGCTATAAAAAGTCGTTAACTTAGTGTTGACCGGTTAGGACTATTGGAGGTAAACATATATCCTAGTTAGGATTATTAGATAATAAATTAGTTGGGATTATTAAAAGTAAATCGCCCATAGTTGGAATTATTAAAGTGTATTTTTCCTTAAAAAATTGTATCCAAAAGTTTTTATTTTGGAACTTTTTTCCTCAATCTTTTGTAGTGGATTGGGTTTTTAGTATGTGCATATAATTTATAATTTTTATTCATTAAAAGGTAATACAGTTTCAATTGCTTTTATGAATAACTGCTTATAATTTACATTTCTCATTTATACAATAACGGTAGTAAGTTTTAAATATTCTCATCTCTTACACTAAAGGTGGCGTTCCTTTTAAAGGGATGGTGCCATGTGACGCTCTTCAAAGTATATGCACCATGTCACAATACCACGTCTCTATCCAAAGTATATGTGCCATGTAAGCTTGCCATTTCATTTAACAAATAAATATTATGTTTGAGCTAGATTTGTACCCGCAACCTCAAACACATAAAGGTCATACATTTACCATCTCAACCAACTTTATTAATGTTTTAAATTTTACATAACTAACATTATAAATTCCTTTTATTTATTAATTAAGTAAGTTAAAGGTTATATAATTTATTTATTTATTTTTCACAAGATTAGAAAATAAATACATACAAGGTAAATAAAAAACACTGTAACACCCGAGGTAATGCCCGCACCACACACTAGATACAAACAATCAAACATAATTATCAAATTAAAGAATTACAAACTAGCAACCAATGAGAACTCATAAGGGTTTTTTTAAAAAAATATTTTATTATTTTTGTATGGTGAAGAGGACCATGACCAGACCTCAACTCTTACGGGTTTAGTATTTATTTGTCAAACAGTTAGAAATAGAGAAGAGGCCATGAGGGTAAGAAAATTCGAGGAAGTCCAAATGAAGTGTTGTTATGCATAAGAAAATGCATAACACGCAAACGGCGCCGTTTTGAAAGGAAATAAAACGGAGTGGGCCCCACACTACAATAAAAAAGAAGCACTTTACTCTAAAATAAAGGTAAATACTTGTATTAGAGGGAAGTATAAACAATTGTATTATACAGGTACCTTTTCCTTCTTTTATTATTTTCCCTTAATTTTAGCTTCTGTTTTTCCCCTTTTACCTTTTACCCCTTTTGTTTTTACTTTCTTAGTTCCTCTATAATCTCCATCTTATTGTCGAAGCTCCATCACCAACATCTTTGAAGACGAATTAATCTGTGAAAATGGCAAGGAAGATGTTGGTGAGGGAGGATTCGGCGTTAACAAACGATGACGAAGACGATGGTGGTCGTTGTACCGGTGTGTTGTCCAATTGCGACACATCTGCCATTGAACCTGCCATTGAAGACCCCGAAGACCCACATAAAACCCGCGAGCAAGAAGATGAGGACGATCAGTGTTCGTTATCCCTTGAAGCCTTGTTGAAGGAGGTAATATGTTAACTAATTTTAATTTAGCACATTTAATGTGGGTTTTGATTGGATAATCTTTACTTCGGTTTAGGTTGAATATGTAGAGAGAGAGAGAGAGAGATTTGGGAATGGAGCATTGCCCCTTGTAGAATAATATCCAGAATAATGGTTTAGCATATTATTCTACATAGTTTATTTATCTGTTGTTGTTGTTTTTGTTGTTGTTGTTGTATGCATTTCAAAGTGGTGGGTCTTGTGTGCTCTTGCTTTTCAGTGTCTTGTGTCTTCTTGCTGTTCAGTGTATAGTCTGATGGTGGGTCTGCTTTTAGTCCTAAGATTTATGCTTGTGTTGTTGCTGTTGGAGTTGATTTGTTTAATGCCCACACTATTTAATTTAGTTAAGTATGGTACTTTATTTTTGAATTAGTTAGGTTGTGGGTTAACTATGTGATATTAATTGATTTTTTGTGGAAAAAGGTGATTGTTGGAGAAGAGTCATACAAAACTCCAACGAAAGGAAAGAGTAGTGTGGCTATAAGTATTGAGATTGAACAATGTGCAAATGTTGAGGTATCTCTTCCTTCCCACGCTGTTGGAATAGTATTTGGTACTTAGCAAAAAAAATAGACACGTACTTTAAGAGTTTCGGAAAACAAGAAGGGTTTGGGGTTGTCTGTTCAAGTGGGGCGACAAGAGGTAGAGGTGCAAATGCGAAGGAAAAGCGCAATATGACTTGGACTTGTGAATGTTTTGGATTGCCTGGTAGGAGTAAGAAGTCCGGGTGTACCTTTGTCTCAGATTCACAAATAAGTGAAGAGGTTTGTGTGAAATGGAAGAGCAAAAAAGTTAGCTGCCCTGTTAAGGTGTATGCTAGGGTGAACGATGTTGGTGATTGGATAAATGAGCAGGAAGTGGTAGAGCATCAAGGTTACAAGCCTACACCGGGGAAGTCCAAAAACATTACCAAGTTTATGCAAAAGTTCCTTATGGACAATCATCACATTGTTGAACAACTTTTAAATGATCGAAAGGTGGGTGTTCCTGTGGCTGCCATATATAACTGTATGGCTCGACAAAGAAATGGGAGGGAAGAGATGCAATTTATCCAAATGATTTGCATGCCATAGTTGCGAAGCAAAGAAAAGCTGTGTTTGAGGAAGGTGATGCGAAGATAATGTTTGATTACTTCAAGAGGATGACAGATGATAACTCAACCTTTTTTCATACTCATCGTGTAGATGAGTTAGGTAGGCTCCAAGACGTACTGTGGGTTGATGCTAGGAGCCGGGTTGCCTATGAGGAGTTTGGAGACGTCGTTTGTTTTAATTCGACCAATTTAACCAATGAGTATAAGCTACCCTTTTGTAATTTTGTGGGTGTGAATCATCACGGTCAAACAATATTGTTTGGATGTGCATTAGTTTCTCGCAAAACCGCGAAAACATTTGAGTGGGTTTTTTCTAATTGGTTGAGGTGTATGGGTGAAAAGCAACCACTTAGTATCATAACGGATCAAGATGCGACAATGAGGAAAGCTTTAAAGGTGACTATGAAAGGAACCACTCATTGATGGTGTATTTGGCACATCACACAAAAATTTGGCAAGAAACTTGGCAAGCTTCCTAATTATTCCGAAATTCATGACGATCTTGAGAATGGCATGTATGGATGGCAAATGCCTATTTCACCTTCATCAACTACATCAAGACAAGCAGGGCTAGTTCCTATACTACCTCGACTTCGGCCGCCTGTGACTCCGCCATCTCATGCATCACAGAAGTAGAAGGGTACACACTTGGAAAGTTGATTTTGTATAGCTAAATTTAGTTCATATACTACCTCGACCTTGGCCGCTTGTGACTTCGCCATCTCATGGAAGAGTAGATTAACTGATTAGAAGACTACACA
This sequence comes from Chenopodium album, assembly GCF_948465745.1. Lineage (NCBI taxonomy): Eukaryota > Viridiplantae > Streptophyta > Magnoliopsida > Caryophyllales > Amaranthaceae > Chenopodium > Chenopodium album. Next base: position 35,253,369 of record NC_137851.1, on the reverse strand, counting down.
CTTGGAACGATGATTTTGTAAAGTTAAATTTAGGTAGATCCCATATTTTTGAAATATTAGAGGGGAGGTGATTATTAAATCCATTTTTGAACTATCAAGGGTACCACTAGACCAAAAATAGTTCCAATATTGGTTGGTGTCTCTGTAAAAAACAACAATTTAGAGTAACTTTCCATGAATGAGTATGTAAAGGGTACACAATATTTTGATTTAATCTAGTCTGTTTACAACAACTTATATATCATTGAATGTGTAAAGGGTACCGCTAGATAAAAAATAGTTCCATTGATTTCATCTAGTCTGTTTACTTCAACATATATGCCATTGAATGTGAAAAGGGTACCACTGAGTTTTAACCTGCACTTGTAGAGGGTATTTCCTTAGTTTATTAGGTACTAGTGACAATATGTTGGTTGCCACTGATGACTTGTAATATACCACTGATCGAGCTGATGATATGCAAACATAATTGGTACTCCACATAATTAACATAATATTTGAATACATTTAGAGACCCACAACTTGTAATATATATGTAGCGGAATATTTTAGATATTTGGGTATCTGTATGTGTTTATGTGTTATCTTTATGGTTAAATTTTACATATAGTTTGTAAAAGAATAGAAGTTTGGAATACTGATGACAATGAACTTTACATTATGTGTGTTATTATGGAATACTACGAAATTAGTAGTCTACTAATTTACGAAGTCACATTATTTAATATAGAAGTGGAAGTCACATTAACAATCTTAATAAAACATTAATCAATATTAATAAAAAGAAGTCGAGATTTAGACACACAGGAGTAAGTAACATTAATCAATAATTGACACACTAGGGTTTGGGTTCATCTAGGGTATCACTTACATAAAGTAGGATACCATTGAAACAGTGAAAAGTACCATAACTGATAATAAAAAACAGTGTTCTACTTACAAGAAGTATGGTAACAGTGATACAAAGAAGGGTACCATTAATTGTAATAACAAACCGTGTTCCAATAACACAAATTGCAACAATGAAGGGCACCATTATTAAAATTTACAAAAAAAAAAAAAAAAAAAAAACAGTTCCACTCGATTGTTGTAGTGTACCACTAAAACAATGAGGAATACCATCTATATCTTCTACAGGTACCACTAACTTGTATTACATTTAATTTTAAATCACACATAGAGGTCCTAATTAGAACAATTAAAATTTAGTCTCATTCCAATCCTCCGTTTGTGATGCGGAATGGACATCGCCGCCCTTGTAAGGAGGTGTTTGTGCTCTTCACAACCAACCACTCTTGATACCATGAGTCTGGGTTGCTGCCGTATCGTTTTGAAATGAACATCTTATTTGCAATCTCTCTTTCCCATGCTTCCCCTAGAGATGCTTTCACTTCCCGGCCTGAGGTGAAGGTCTTCCCTTGGGCAGGTGTGTTGTCGAACACATCAGAAACCTCATTCACCACAACGAATGCATTGTTGTAAGTTTTTGCTATGTGTTTCATCTTTCTTGCTACGCACACCAACAACCATGTCCTCTCCACAAACCCTGTTGAGGTGTTGTCATGTGCATGTCTGAACAAAGAGGCTATCGAATCAAGAACAATAACCCTCGTGTGTCGCGTCCTTCATGTGAGTTTAACCGTTTACTCAACTTGGTTCAAAACCAAAAAGATTTGATCTGGATTGTCAAATTTTTTAACTAGGACCCAATCAAGTGGATTTTCTTCAAGTAATAAACCACAAATTTTTGTGCCTAGCTCATGTAATCTCTCGGCTGCAAACACTAGACATGCTTGAATGAGAATTGATGATTCATACAGCCCTCCGTCACGAGGCTTGAGCATGCAAGTCAAAAGAAGCTGCTTACATACTTGGGTTTTGGCCACTCCGCTCTCACCATATATTTCAGTCACTTCACCGGTTTGTATGCCACCATCTAAAATAAAATCTAGTGGTTCACATTTGATCTTACATTTTTTATTCATTTTGAGAATAGTGAATAATGTTTGAGGCTTTGTATAATAATGGTATTATGTCCAACATATATATAAACAATTTTATTTGGATAACTTTGATATGACAAGACATGATTCTTTTAGATTGTGTTATCTAGTAGCACAGTGAGGGGATTGCATTATGTCATATTTCCCGGATAGAAGTTACTATAGCATTTTACTATATTTCATTTTTATAGGATACAAGTTATTTTATTTTTGGTCCTTGCAATTGCGTACTTTGTTTAGTCGAATCGTACTATTATAATAAATTTCCTCAACCATCACGTATGTGTATTAACGTTTTATTGCGATTAGTTAATGTTTGTACTTGAATTTATAATTTTGATATATTTTAATTATTAGCGTCAAAATGCGTAGTGATATTTTTGTGATAAACATTAAAAATTCTGATATATAATATAAGTATTATGTTAAACCAATTATATATTTTTTTGGTACTTTATAAAAATAAATTGACAACAACACTTAATTGCAAGTATAGTTGCGATTAGTTATTGTTTGAACTTGAATTTATAGTTGTGATATATTTTAATTATTAACGTTAAAATGCGTATTGATATTTTTGTGATACGCATTAAAAATTCTGATATCTAATGTAAGAATAATGTTAATCAAGTTATATTTTTTTTGGAAATTTATAAAAATAAATTGACAACAACACTTAATTGCAATTGTAGTTTTTTGGGTACTTTATAAAAATAATTAATTGACAACACTTAATACTGCTTTGGAACTTATTAAAAATATTGAAGCTATAAATTGAAAAACTTTTTAGGAAAAAAAGGGAAATTCTCTTTGGTGAACTCCAACTTTTTAATTTTTTAAGTGGTAAACGTTCTTAAATTTTATTATCAATGTTAAACCTAAATTTTTTATATTAAGTCAATTAAAACATTAATGATGAATTTTAACTAGATATTTAACCATAATTAATTAGTTTCTTTTAAGATTTATTTTAGAAATATTTTTTTAATAAGGAAATAACCTAACCTCCCTGCCAGCCTCCCCGTCAGCCACCCCTCCCTCTGGCGCCGGCGACCCTTACTATGGCGCCTGGTAACCCCTATCTCCTCCCTCCTCCCTCCACCCTCGACACCTCCACCCCCAAACCCTAAATCAAATTTTCAAAACCACCCAAAGCGGGTTCAAGGGTTTTGTTTATGGTGGTGGTAGGGTTGGGATTTAGGGTTCGGGGTGGAGGTTTCTGGGAGGCGAAGGGGAGGGGGGTCGAATCGGGGTGGGGGTCAGGGGAGGGGGGCCGATTTCGATAGGGAGAGGGTGGTGTCGGGGAAACGGGTTTGGGTTTTGCGATGGTGGGAGGCTATTTTCGAGGGAGAGTGGGTGGTTTTTGGGGTTAGAGTGGGCCGGTTATAGGTGGTTTTTAGGGTTGGAGTGGGCCAATTAGAGGTGGTTTTTGGGGTTAGGAGTGGCTAGCCGACCGTTTTCGGGGGATAGGGGAGACGACCGGCCGTTTATCGACGAGATGGGGGTTGGTCATGGGGTTTTGCGGTGGCGAGAGGGGAGGGGGGCCGATTCCGATAGGGAGAGTGGAGGTGTCGTAGGTGGAGGAGAGGGAGGAGGTAGGGGTCGCCGGTGCTAGGGGGAGAATCGCCGGTTTTCAGCCGCCGGGTGGGGGCGGGGGCTGGGCAGGAGGTTGGGGAGGGGTTGGTTTTTATGTTTTTTTTTTTTATTTTATTATAATTTTAATATAATTAAAAAAATAAAAAAATGACTATAGTTAAGGAAATAACACTTATCAATGGTAATCAATAATTTAGGTTTACCATTGATAATAAAATTTAAAATCGATTACCACTTAGAAAATTAAAAAGTTGGACTTCACCAAAGAGAATTTCCCAAAAAAAATTTGAAATTGTTTACCAACTTATACAGAAATAATTAAGAGTGAGATGTTTAAAAAAAAATAAGAGGCTTAAAAACAATTGAAGAGATAATTGCATTGTTTAGCGTGAAGAGTTGCTTCGTTTCACGCACCAAACGTCACCCTTCATCCTTACATCACCATTACAACATAAATATAAGGTTTCTTCATTAATTCACATTAGATACCCAATTTTTAACTTTCTTTAGCAAAATTTCTCCAAATTCTCTCTTTAATCTCTTCCCTAAAATGGCTAACAACAAGAAGGCAACCACTTCGACCAACACATAAGCAGAAGACAAAGAACCTTACTTGCAAAGGCGGTTGGAATATATAACGGTGGAGTTGCAGTGGATGGACGCCCGCCGTGAAAAGAAGGAAGCAAAAGTTGAGGAAATGAAAGCCCAACTCAAGTAGGACATCGACAATAACCAGAGTGAAGGGAAATTGAGTCAAGGGCGAAAGAGGGAGTGGATGGAGGGCCGCCGTGCCCAGAAGGAACCACAACTTGAGGACATGAAAGCTCAACTGAAGGAGGAATCGAGAAGAAACAGTGTGAAGGGAGAAAGAGGGAGAAGAAACTTGGTGACTCGTCGGCAGACGGGTGGACTACTATTGGCAGTGCTGATGATGATGACAGTGATTAGGACAGCGATACTGATGAGCAATTGTATGGTAGGTTCGTGGAAAGGAAATGATCAAGTCATAAATATGGTCCCTTGACTATTTATGCTTAAAAACCTATTTATCTTTTGTGTTAGTTTTATCTTTTGCCTATCAACTGCACCTACTGTTTACTTTGTGTTATGATGGTATGTATGTATGTTATGCAATTTTATTTCTAATATTTCGCACAAAGCCACTGTTAAGATACTTTAAGAGTAACTTAAATGTAACTAAGACATTTTAAGACAACCCATAATAAGGCCCAACAAGTACCACATAACCTTTTCACTGGATTGCATATGCAATCCAACATAGTCAAACAAAACAACATAGTTAAACATAATTAAACAGGATCCAAACCAAGTTCATGCAAGCCCAAAACAATCCAAGCTTCACCAACATAGTTAAATAAAACAAGTACAACCAAATGTTTCTTCAAATAACATGAATTACTACTAGTAAGTCACCTCCGAATTCGTCCTACGGTTGCCCCTCCATTCTTTCGGCAAGATGCCCTCCAGTTTTCCCTTCAATTCATTGAAATCATTGTACACATCTTGCAAGAACAAGTTTACCGTGAGACTCATATCCTGTCAATCCAAAATACGGCGAAGCATTAATATGTATTCTATTAAACAAACAAAAACGAATGAAGCCACTGATTATGTAAATAATTGTCCTCTACCATGGTGAATGCAAAGTCTAAGATACGCGCACAGTGTTAGTTGCATCCCAGCATTAGAAATCCACAGGAGAAACTATGCAAATGCAACTAGATATGACAGTAACTTCTAAACTGCTCATATAAAGAAATGATTACTGTACAAACAAGTATTTGCTACTTACGTGTAACACCCCTAAATCTCCCTCTACGGAAATACTAGAAAAATACGTATAATTATACCGTAGAGATAGACTTAGGTGCATTACCGCCGCGTGATTACGCAAGGCTACCAAACTTACTAAATAAAACCAATACATTGCAGCGGAAACTTCAATACTCTTTTATTAATAAAACCATAATAATAATAATAACCATTGTCATGAGTACTCATAAATAAAAACAAGAAGCGACATTCCTAATCTATATGAAGACATTCCCGGGACTCCAAATGCTCACATATTGACTTCACCTAAAATTAGTCAAAACTGCTTACCATTATAGTAAACATGGCGAACCAAAACAAATAGGAAATACGAATTAGCAAAATATGTTAAGTACGATAAGTGCAAGATAATTAAACTCAATTTAGTAGCAAACATGCTTTTAAAACCAACTCCGATAATTAACCAATAATTCCAATTCATGATTCAAAACCAATTCCAATATTTCAATAATAATCAATAAAACCAATTCCTAAATCCAATTCCATTAAATATCCAAAATCCTCACCCAAGTGTGCACACCCCCAAGCTAGTCTCCTTATATTACAAGGCTATTCTTGAGGAAAGACTCGGTCATACAAAGTCCAAAGTCTTATCAAATAAACCAAATCCGCATAGTGGGATTACTAACATGCTTATAAGGCTTTAATTATAATTATTCAATAATTCAATAAATCCTTTTTAATAATTCCAACATAATTCAAAACTCCTTTTTATAAATTCCACATGCTTTCAAAATGAAATCTTTAAAACATGATTAATGATATAAAATCAACCTTTAATTTATTTATTAAAAACAATCCTTTAATCATACTTTTATTTCACAAACCCTAGTTCATTAAAATTATAATATCAAGATCACTTTATTAAAACACACATTAAAATATAATTTATTTCATAAATTATAATTCAAGTCAATTTCATTCAATCACCAATAAAATCATATAAAACATGCTATTCAATCAATCACTTTTGAAGGTATTTAGCCACCTAAACGTACCTTGATCCTTGCTTAGCATATCACACAAAGAACTCAAGAACCTTGATTGAACACACCCTACAATTAAACGTAACCTTAATTAATATAAGGCTAACAAATAATCACAAAAATTAAATTAAAAACCCCCAACTAAATGTAGATGAACCTTTTAAATTATTTTCTCATAAACATCATTAAAAAAAACTAGTTATAATAATTTTTATAAATTCCCCATAATAATTATAATTCATTAAATAAGAAAAAGAGAAGAAGAAAAGATAGAAAACCCCTGTAAAAAAAAAAAAGAAAAAACATAGAAAACCACGGAAAAGAGAAGAATTTGATTTGCGTTGGAAAGAATTGACAGAACTTGCAGAGGCTGTAACTCCTTCAATATAACTCCGAATCGGGTGATTCTTGAGCCTAACATCAAGGATGTTTCAAGAGGAACAATTTTTTGTGAAATTGAAAAACCTAAAAACTAAACAGAAGTGTCCGAAAATTGGCTCCAAAGATGTACGGGCTGATTTTCTTTAGAAAAGAGGAGAAGAAGAGTAAGAGAAGAAGAGAATTGGTGTGAATAATGTGAGAGGTATGAAGGGGTATTTATAGGCTAGCTCATGCAAGAATTATGGCAAGAGAATGTGGGAAGAATTATGGTTAAAAGAATTAAGGAATTACTTGGAGAAGAGAATGAAAGAAATATGAAAAGTTTTGATATTAAGGTGATTGTGCATAATAAAAATATGGAAGGTGTGTTGTCAGGAAAAATAATATGGTAAGGGAGATTACTTGGGGAATAATCAAGGGAGATATAAGGTAGGAAAATCGGATGATCAAATATTAAGGAGATGAAAAAATAGAATTAAGGAAAATAAGAGATTTTAAGGAGATAATTAAAAATACAAATTATCAAAATAATTCCCCCAAAAATCACCCAAGAGGGCCGAAAATATTGAGCTTTCTTAGCTCAAATTTTCGGACCTCCTTAGTCTATTTTAGGAAGTTATTTTGCTAGTTTTTAGGAATTAAAAATAATTGTGTAAATAATATTTATTGTATAAAATAATTAATTAATAAAATACCATAAAAATTAACCTAGAAAATCAGATTTTCCATGGTAGGAAAATCCGAAATTCTTGGCCAATTAATTAGGAATTTTTGGCCCTTTATAATAAATAATAAAATATAATTTTATTTAATTAAATTATCCGAAATATATGTAAATAATCCGGTTTTTAAAATAAAATTAATGGATAATAAATCTTATCCAAAATCTAAAAATAATAATTAGGTTTCAAAATATATTTGGCGCCAAAATTCAAATAGTAAGTTTATTTACTAAAATACCCTTTTTATGACATAATTAATTAATTAATTACTTACGAAAATACATATGAAAATACGGGGTATTACATTCTACCCCCCTTAAAATAAGTTTCGACCCGAAACTTAGCCAAAAAGAAACGAGAATCATTTTAAGGTTTTGGTTCATGCACATCCTAACTTGACTCAAGACTCCAACGAACTCAAGAAAGACTCGAAATCACTCAGAGATGACTCAAAAAGCAAACGCGCGAAACTCTATCGCCCTTTACCACCCTTAAAATGAGTTACGCCCCTGTTACTCGACCACTAACCTTAGGCAAACAGCTTTGGGTAACGTTTTCTCATATTAGCCTCAGTTTCCCATGTAGCATCCTCAGTTTTCTGATTCGACCACAACACTTTCACAATACTCACATCCTTGTTCCTTATGCTCCTTACTTTAGAATCCATAATCTTTACTGGTCTTTCCACATAAGTCAAATTCTCATCCATCTCAATGGTTTCTGGTTGCAACACATGTGTCAGATCGAGAATATAATTTCGAATTTGGCTCACATGGAACACATTGTGAAGCCTTTCTAGCTCACTTGGCAGATCCAACTTATAAGCCACTTTTCCCACTTTCTGGATGATCTCATAAGGCCCTATGTACTTTGGGCTCAGCTTTACCTTTTTTCTAAACCTCATCACACCCTTCATGGGTGAAATCTTCAATAAAACCTTCTCTCCAACTTCATATTCTTCCTCCCTCCTTTTCAAATCCGCATAAATTTTATGTCGATCTTGAGCTGCTTTAATCTTTTCTTGGATTAACTTGACCTATTTCACCATATCCTCAATCATCTCTGGCCCAAGTACCATAATCTCACTTATATCACTTCAACAAACTGGGCTTCTACACTTCCAACCATACAACGCTTCAAACGGTGCCATTCTAATGCTTGCATGGTAACTATTGTTGTAAGAGAACTCTATCAAATCTAAGTGGTCTTCCCAAGATCCTTGGTACTCCATCACACAAGCTCTTAACATATCCTCCAATGTCTGAATCGTTCTTTCTGTCTGACCATCTGTCGCAGGATGAAACGCCATGCTCATTAACAACTTTGTTCCCATTGCCTTTTGCAAACTCTTCCAGAAGTTAGACAAAAATCTCGACTCTATCCGAGGGTACTCCATGGTACTTCACCACAAACTTCACATAAGCTCTCTCCAACTAATCCATAGTCTAAGTACTTCTCATAAGTATGAACGCAGCTGACTTCATTAACCTGTCCACTATTACCCAAATAGTGTCATTCCCTGCCTTGGTCTTTGGCAAGGCTCCCACAAAATCCATAGAAATTTAATTCCACTTCCATTAGGGCACCTCCAAGGATTGGACCTTTCCTTGATGCGATGCTCAATCTTCACAATCTGACATGTCAAACACTTAGCCACAAATTCAGCCATTTCTCTCCTCATATTGGGCCACCAAAAAGTCTTCTTCATGTCCTTATACAACTTATCCCCTCTAGGATGCATTGAATAAGGAGAGTTATGGGCCTCTTCCATCAATCTCTGCTTCAGATCTCCACGACTCTGCGGTAAACACCATCTTCCTTTAAAACGAATACTCCCCTCATCACCAATAGTGAAATCCAACACTTGCCCTTCATCAATATTCTTTTTGATTGCCTTTAACATCTCATCCCCCAATTGACTTTCCCTTATCTCATCATAAATGGATGGTTGAATCACCAAGGCATTCAACATCCTAGTCACTTCACCATGCTCCATCACTTCCAAGTTCAACTTCTGAAATTCAACACACAACTAATCTGGTACTACCATCACATTCATCGAATGTTCTGACTTCCTGCTCAAAGCATCTGCCACCACATTAATCTTTCCTTCATGATACTGAATATCCAATGTATAGTCTTTCATATACTCCGACCATCTTCTCTGCCTCCCATTCAAATGCTTTTGGGTGAAAATGTACTTTAAACTCTTATGATCCGTGAAAATCCCAAAGTCACCCCATATAAGTAATGCCTCCAAATCTTCAAGGCAAACACTATTGCAGCTAACTCCAAGTTATGGGTTGGATAATTTTCCTTCGTGAGCCTTCAATTGCCTCGAAGCATACGCAATCACCCTCCGACTTTGCATCAAAACACATCCAAGTCCAAACCTTGATGCATCACTATATACCTCATACAAATCACTTCCATCCGGCAGAGCCAGCACAGTTGCTGTGGTTAACCTTTCTTTCAGAATCTTTAACGCCTCCTCACATTCTAGAGTCCATAAGAACTTATGCTCCTTTTTCATTAAACTTGTCATGGGCTTCGCGATCCTTGAAAAATCTTTCACAAACCTTCTGTAATAGCCTGCCAAACAAAAGAAACTCCTGACATCCGACACATTCTTTGGGGTTGGCCAATCACTTACAGCTCGAATCTTGCTTGGGTCCACTGCAACTCCGTCCTTGGAAATCACATGGCCAAAAATGCTACCTTTTCCAACCAAAATTCACACTTTGATAGCTTGGCATACAACTGGTGTTCCCTTAAAGTTGACAACACATGCCTCAAATGCTCCTTATGTTCCTCTTTATTCTTCGAATACACCAAGATATCATCGATAAACACCACCACAAACTTGTCCAGGTATGGTCTGAAAATCCTATGCATCAAATCCATAAACACCGCTGGTGCATTGGTCAAAACAAATGGCATGACTGTAAACTCATAATAAACCATAACGAGTCCTGAAAGCACTCTTTGAAATATCTTGCTCCGCAGCGCAATTCTCAACTGGTGATACCCTGATCTCAAATCTATCTTTGAAATTACTCCTGCTCCTTTCAGCTGATCAAACAAATCATCTATCCTTGGCAATGGATACTTATTTTTCACTGTCACCTTATTCAATTCTCGATAATCGATACACAACCTCATACTTCCATCCTTTTTCTTCACAAACAACACTGGAGCTCCCCAAGGCGAGGAACTAGGTCGAATGTAACCTTTTTCCAACAAATCATCCAATTGAATCTTCAACTCCCTCATCTTAGCTGGAGCCATCCTATATGGAGCCTTAGAAATAGGTCCAGTACCAGGTACTAGGTTGATAGTGAACTTAACATCCCTTACCGGTGGCATACCAGGAATATCATCTGGAAATACGTCTGGAAACTCTTCCACAACCGGAATATTCTCATCACCTTTCTCTTCCTCACTTTCAATCTTTTGAACACTACACAAAAACAACGGACAACCCTTCTTAACCAACTTCTGTAGTTGCATTGCAGAAACAATTCTCAACCCTGAACTTTTACCTTCCCTTCTATACACCACTCGAGCTATACTTGGGCTAGTGAAGGTAACATTTTCGGCTGCACAATTGATCTTTGCTTCATATTTCCCCAACTAATCCATACCCAGAATTACATCAAAATCCTTTAAATCAAACTCGATTAAATTTGACAGAAACTCTTCCTCAGAAATGGAAATAGGCACTCTCAAAAACAACTTGGAACAACTCCTCACTTCCCTAGATGGAATAGACACATCTAGAGAAACCGACTCATGACTTTCTAACCCGAGACTTCCAACTACTCTCTTAGAAACAAAAGAATGGGACACCCTGATAGGTTGTCGTAAACCTATCAAAAATAAATTCCTAACAAAACCAACTAACAATGTAGTAGGGTAAGAAGGGTCGAATCCACAAAGAGATGGCTATTCAATCTAGCTTTCAAGGTATGGAGAAACTAATCTATGTCACGAAATTGGGATAGAAAAGTATTCTAAATTAAAATAGGAATAAAACAATTAATAAAAAGACCTAGGGTTATGGTTCACCATGTTTATAGTTCTAAATCTATCAAAAATCAATAACAATTCAATCAATTATCTAGAGCCTAAGCCTACGGTCGGCTCTTAACGCTCTCAATTCAACATATGCAGTTCGGTCGCTAACATAATCAGAATTGCTAATTGTAGGTAAGCCTCTAAAAGTAAAATCTTTCGATTCAAACTCGTATTAACAATAATTAATCAAACAATTGATCAGGTTGCAAGATTAACAATAAAACACTATCAATTAGAGAAATCAATAATCAAAATATTAAAAACATCAAACAAGATTCATAATATAAACATGGATTCCCAAACCCTAGAAATAAACTACTCTAGCATGAAATAAATAATAAAAACTAAATCTAATAAAGAAAACATAATTAAAGTAAAGAAATAAAATTACCTCTATAAATTAAAGTAACAAACTCAAGAACAAAACCATGGAGGAATCCATGAAATTGTCCATGAGAGACTAGGGCTAGAGAGAAAACTAAAAAGAACGTAAAATAATAAAAGATATAAAAGGCATAAGGGAAAAATAATATCCCTTGAGTATTTATATTATCCTAAAACTAATCTAAAGATAAATAAATAAAATAAAATAAGAAAAATAGCAATCACATAAGTCGTATTATGATTGGTCGACTAAGGAGACAAGTGGAATCGTAGTCAAGGAAGCTTGCGAAGGTGGGAAAACGAGGCCCATCATGAGCTGCCAGCCACGGCAAAAACCAGCGCCCGCTGGGTATCCATCGGCCAGACCAGTAGCTGCTCGTGGTTGGGCGTATCGAGCTGCGGGCGCTGGTCGTCCGCTGGTTCGCAGGGCAGATTTGTAGAGGCTTTAACTTTTGTTCTAGAGATCTTATAAAGTCATGTGAACTATCGTTGGAAAGCTCTTCAAGTCTAGTTTCCAACGCAATTTGAATCTCTTCAATCCAATGTATAGAACTCAAGTTATGATCAAAATAGTGACCAAAGGTCTGTTTTGACACTTTGCAAACCTTCGTTTTCCTTCGTTTCTAGCTCAAATTCAATTCCGAAAAGTTCCTAACGATCATTGAGAATGCTATTTTCATTTGTAATGCATAAAATCCTCAGAGTCAACATCCACAAACATGAGATCTTCGATTTATAAACTCAATTCATCGACTTCCATCCAAATATCATCCAAATCAACTCCAAACACTACGAAAGCGTCCAAATGACTATGAAAGCACCTGAAACATTAAGAAAAACACGAACGGAGCGTAATAGAGCACAAAATGAACAACTTATGCATTTGCGACCTAAAAAGCGACTAAAAGACCTAAAAAGCAACTATAAAACTAACATAAGCGTGCCTATAAATCTTATATAAATATGATTCATCACGCCCCCGAATCAAACAAGACTTTCACAGGAAAAGAAATTATAGAGAAAACACCAATTACCACATCATTAGCAGACTCAGCCTCATGGCTACTCATCACGAACACACGACCCTTTGGGGCATTTCCCGCACTGCCACTAGTTCCAACCTTAGGTGTATGTCCACTAGACTGGGGTGGTTTATTGGGAGCACTCGACTCTTTCACTTTTCCTGACTTAATTTCAAACTCTTTCTTGAAACACTCATACTCACGGTGTCCTAACTTCTGACAGTAACGACAGGTTACTGGGTTCCCCTCACAGTCCTTCCTTGGGTGGTCTTTCTCACACTTCTTACAGATGTACTTCCTCTTGGGTCTATCACCCCTTTGGTTTCCATTTCCCTTAGCATTGGACGACTGTCCACCATTCAACTTCCCAAAGCTTCCCTTGTTGTTTCTCCTCTCAAGATTCCTTTGGTAGTTACCATTGGGCTTATACCTACTTTCACCCCCGTGAAAAGAGTCTGGGTTCTTCCTTTTCTCTCCAGCATGCTCCATTTCCCTCCCCTTGATTCCGTACAGATGGGTTACACGGCCATACACTTCATCTAGGGTCTCAAAGGTTACTCCCCCTAGCTTCCCTTGAAGGGTTAAGGTTAAGCCGTGCTCAAATTTCTGAGCTTTGATGGTTTCGGTAGGGACTACTAGTTGTGGACTTTTGGGCTAGGACATTTTGGAGGTTCATGGCTTGGAGTACGGCTAGGAGAACGGTAATTCTTGCTCCTACCAAGAGGTAGTATGGACTCATCACTGGATTCCACAAATTCATGACGCTCCCTTTGATAAGAAATAGGTAATTGGGCATTTAGGTAGTACATTTGATCATCTTCTCCAAAGGTGCAATCCTTTGAAGGCTTGGGAATGTTCACAACTTTTCTCTTAGGTTCATACTCACGCTCCGCATAGTGTAAGTCCCTTTTAAGGCTAGACATGCTTGCTAACCACTTCCCTTCATGATGATGCTTTTCATTCCGCATCCCATTTTTCTTGATCACATCCCCATATTTGTCAAAGAGAGGTTGATATTTTACAACCCTAGGTAAATAAGCCAAGGCCAAAAGAATCATCCAAGGTGGTTGGGTCAAGACTTCCAAGTCATACTTCTCATAAAGGGTTAAGGCCAAGGTAACAATTCCAGTTATGAATTCACTAACTGTGACTCCATTATCTTTCAAGTAGTGCAAGTTAAAATAATTCTTTCTCATATCATCAATATTCTCCATCTGTTTCACATACACATGCAAAACAATAAACTCAATGCTAAATCACATAAACAATTCAATTCAAAATCCATTTATAATAAGCAATTCATAATTCAACCAACCAAGTATAAATCAAGATTACCCAACCATGGGCAATAACCAAAAATTTCGGACCCCTATACACTCTAAGGTGTTTTAACACCAACTTTAATGCACACATAATCACATACTCAAGTTTCAAATAATTTCAATTCTTTTTATTTTCGAAAAATAATAATAATAATAATAATAATAATAATAATAATAATAATAATAATAATAATAATAATAATAATAATAATAATGTACTTGAGTCATGATTATAGGACGGTCGAGCTTGCGCCTCCCATGAAAGTTACCCATGACTTTTAGGCGAGCCTTTCCTAGACAGAGAGTCGTACCCATTATAGGCCTCCTTAGAGAACTCGAGAATCCTTTCTAATTCATCTTTCCACAAATAGGAAAATAGTTTTATATAAAAATAAAGCTTTTGACTCTCACACAAATACGAAACTCTATCTATCCTATATGCCCTCTTAAGTCTACCCACAATTTTTATTATTAATCCAATTTTTAATCTTTTTAGGACCGGAAAACTGATACCACTTTGTAACACCCCCAAATCTCCCTCTACGGAAATACTAGAAAAATAAGTATAATTATACCGTAGAGATAGACTTAGGCGCATTACCGCCGCGTGATTACGCAAGGCTACCAAGCTTACTAAATAAAACCAATACTTTGTAGCGGAAACTTCAATACTCTTTTATTAATAAAACCATTATAGTAATAACCATTGTCATGAGTAATCATAAATAAAAACAAGAACCGACATTCCTAGTCTAGATGAAGACATTCCCGGGACTCCAAATGCTCACATATTGACTTCACCTGAAATTAGTCAACACTGCTTACCATTACAGTAAACATGGCGAACCAAAACAAATAGGAAATACGAATTAGCAAAATATGCTAAGTACGATAAGTGCAAGATAATTAAATTCAATTTAGTAGCAAACATGCTTTTAAAACCAATTCCGATAATTAACCAATAATTCCAATTAATGATTCAAAACCAATTCCAGTATTTCAATAATAATCAATAAAACCAATTCCTTTAAATCCAATTCCAATAAATATCCAAAATCTTCACCCAAGTGTGCACACCCCACAAGCTAGTCTCCTTATATTACAAGGCTATTCTTGAGGAAAGACTCGGCCATACAAAGTCCAAAGTCTTATCAAATAAACCAAATCCGCATAGTGAGATTACTAACATGCTTATAAAGCTTTAATTATAATTATTCAATAATTCAATAAATCCTTTTTAATAATTCCAACATAATTAAAAACTTCTTTTTATTAAATTCCACATGCTTTCAAAATCAAATCTTTAAAACATGATTAATGATATAAAATCAACCTTTAATTTATTTATTAAAAACAATCCTTTAATCATACTTTTATTTCATAAACCCTAGTTCAATAAAATCATAATATCAAGATCAATTTATTAAAACGCACATTAAAATCATACTTTATTTCATAAATCATAATTCAAGTCAATTTAATTCAATCACCAATGAAATCATATAAAACATGCTATTCAATCAAACATTTTTGAAGGTATCTAGCCACCTTGATTGAACAAACCTCGATCCTTGCTTAGCAAATCACACAAAAGAGCTCAAGAACCTTGATTGAACAAACCCTACAATTAAATATAACCTTAATTAATATAAGGGTAACAAATAATCACAATAACTACATTAAAAACTCCTAATTAAATGTACGTGAATCTTTTAAATTATTTTCTCATAAAAATCATTAAAACAAACTAGTTGTAATAATTTTTACAATTCCCCATAATAATTATAATTCATTAAATAAGAAAAAGAGAAGAAGAAAAGACAGAAAACCAAGGAAAATAGAAGAATTGGATTTGCATTGGAAAGAATTGGCAGAACTTGCAGAGGCTGTAACTCCTTCAATATAACTCCGAATCGGGTGATTCTTGAGCCTAACATCAAGGATGTTTCGAGAGGAACAATTTTTTGTGAAATAGAAAAACCCAAAAACTAAATAGAAGTGTCCAAAAATTGGCTCCAAAGATGTACGGGCTGATTTTCTTTAGAAAAGAGGAGAAGAAGAGTAAGAGAAGAAGAGAATTGGTGTGAAGAATGTGAGAGGTACGAAGGGGTATTTATAGGCTAGCTCATGCAAGAATTATGGCAAGAGAATGTGGGAAGAATTATGTTCAAAAGAATTAAGGAATTACTTGGAGAAGAGAATGAAAGAAATATGAAAACTTTTGATATTAAGGTGATTGTGCATAATAAAAATATGGAAGGTGTGTTGTCAGGAAAAATAATATGGTAAGGGAGATTACTTGGGGAATAATCAAGGGAGATATAAGGTAGGAAAATCGGATGATCAAATATTAAGGAGATGAAAAAATAGAACTAAGGAAAATAAGAGATTTTAAGGAGATAATTAAAAATACAAATTATCAAAATAATTCCCCCAAAAATCACCCAAGAGGGCCGAAAATATTGAGCTTCCATAGCTTAAATTTTCGGACCTCCTTAGTGTATTTTAGGAAGTTATTTTGCTAGTTTTTAGGAATTAAAAATAATTGTGTAAATAATATTTATTATATAAAATAACTAATTAATAAAATACCAATTATTCACCAATTAAATTTGAAAGGAATGGTGTCCTTCGAACAAGTGTATTATTCTGATAGCGGGTTCAGAATTATTAGAAAGCTAATATATTCAGTAAGGTCAAGTGATCGGAATGCCTGGGTAGAGGCCGCTTCTGATCAGTAATATTAATATAATTAATATTACAGCTTAATCTTGACTGAACCCTTCGGGTCACACCCAAGCAAATATATGCGAACCAACTCGACGAATTAATTCGGAAGAAATTAATTCGTCGCCTGAGTGTTAAATATTTAGACGTCGGTAATTCGAGCTTAGAGCGTCGAAACCGATCGTCGGAAGTCGAGTCTAAAATGATAAAAGACGAGACGCGCAAAATAATAATAAATCGACCATATTCTCGAAAATACCCCTAGCATCGGTGTGCCCCGAGCATCCGAATGCTAGGGGCAAGACGAGCTAGCACACCGTGCTAGCAGCCCCGGCAGCAGTCGCACCAAACCGCAGCAGCAGCTGATGCGGGCTGGGCTCGGGTCAGGTGCGGGCTGGCTGCGGGCCACGTGCGGGCTGGTGCGGGCCGGGCTCGGGCCGGGCTCAGACTTGGCTCGTGGCTTGGCTCGGGTCATAGGGCCATGAATAAGGGGAAGCTTGGAATATGGGAGTAAGTGGGAGAGGACATGTGGCACAAGGAGAGTATTGAGTGGGGAGCAAGTATGGTCCCCTACTCTCCATGTGGTCCTCACCAACCCATCTCACATGGTAATGCCACTTGTAGATTTATTACTAGTTTGCAATTTTAATTTAATTTAGCTTTAAATTAATTTGTGGAATTTCATGATCCCACATTGATGGGATACAAATTCCCACTCATACTTTCCTCTATAAATACCAAGCTTGGGATTTGGAGTAAAGTGCTTGAGTGGGAGTTAAAAAGAGCATTCCATAATTTTTGGGAAAACTCTTAAACTCACATAACACTCGGGTTTTGGTCGGACCTTGCTAACTCCAAGGTAGCGGACCTTAAAGTTGTGTTCGCCCATTTGTGGGTGGATACCGTCGGAGGCACGGCGCTTGACGTGCTAGTAGCTTTCAAGTAAGAGCCCCGGGTTTTGGGCGAAGCTCGCTTCGAGGGTAAGATTCGTTATCTTTTCTTTGTGAATATTTATTTATGCTTTGTGATTTTAATTATTGCGAGTGGTTCCTCGGGAGGGGTTGTTTCCGCGGTGAGTCGGACTCACCAAACCCCAACAGCGGTATCGGAGCCCCGCTCGTTTATTTTTATAATCATGTTTTTCAAGGTTTATTTTTGGCTTAATTTTCTGGTTTATGTTGCTAATTAGATTAGTAGCTCGGTTTTATTTATTTAATCCCGTTTTTAATGTCGAATTTGGCCCAGAACCCAGATTTTCGCCCAAGACTAGTGAATTTTGGGTGGAAAACGTGTTCTGGAAATGGTTTTACCGTATTGGGGCTGTGATTTTAGCCAAATTCTGACCAGAAATGCCTTTTTCGAGGGGTTTTTTGTTTTTGACGAAAAATTTTAAGTCTTTTCTAACCTTGAAATCAATGGCATAAATTGTTGATTATATGGTTGATTATTTGCATAATTTTCTGCACTTTTATGTCCCCTTAAAGCACACTTACTTGGTAGTATTTGATGCTTAAAGGTTGATTTATTTTCACATAATTGCAAACTAATTGCCTTTTAGTGTGAAAATTTTATTTTTGAGGCTTCCTAAGTGTTAAAGATTCAATCTTTATTTATGATAAGTGATTGAAACTTTGAAAACCACTAAATTCCATGTTATTTTGAGTTGAACTTTGTTGTTTTAATCATTTTGAGTTGATTAGAAACATAAAGTTTCGATTTTTGTGATAGAAATTTGGTTATCTTCATGTTGGAAGATATAATTTTCAAGGATTCACAAATTTTAGATGTTGGAATTTTCATTTGAACATTAAAGTTCATATTTTTCCAACCTCCCTTTACTTTGTCAAATTCTCAAGTTTAATTTAAATTGATTAAATTAAAAGTGAGAAATTGCCTCAATTTTATTTTGCACCAAGCTAAACCAATTTAATTAAAGATGGTTCTTGGAATTATTTTGGTTATTGCACTTTGAAAATTTTATTAAGTTAGACTTGTTTAAAATTTTATTTTGCTCACTAAATTAGTTCTAAAATTAACTTAGAATTAATTATTTTTGTCTCGCGGAAAAAGGGATCAAATCCCAAGGTAGTGGCACGCAAAACGAGGCAATGCACCACCATGGCGAGCCGGGCTGCACAGCAGCCCGCATGTGGCTGCCACGGTGGTTGCGCCGCCTCGATTGTGGGCCACACGCGCGACAGTTGCCACGCACAGCAGCAGCCACGCGCGGCTGTGATGTGGCAGTGGCTCGCGGCCGTGTGCCGTGGGCCGTGTGTTCGTGGTCTTGGCGTGTGCGTATGCTTGGTGCGGTGAGGTGATTAGCCGTAGTAGGCTTGATGTTAATTATTTTGCCGTTTATTTATTTTAATTAATTTTGTTCATTTTAATTAAAATTTTGGGAGGCTAGGCCTCGGTTTTTTGAGCGGCATTGGCAAAATTTCATTTTGACAAGTTTGGGTGCTACCGACTTAATTAATTGGATTAATTAAGGAAATGCGGAATTTAGTGGGAGCTTCAATTATTAATGACGTAATTTATATAATCGGTTAAACAACTTTTACTAGTTTTAATTAGGCGTGTTAATCGGATTAACCACCTAGATTAGTTACTAGTGCGCGCGTTGTTTGAATGCATTTTACTTGTTGTTAATTTTGTAAATTGCATGGGCCATTCACAAATAGTGAATGGATGAATGGAATATATATATTCTCTCTCTCACAGGTTTTATGAAATGGCAACTACTGGGACCCGACTAGGATAGAAAATACGGACTACGTGCCGTTATGTATTTTTGTAAATCTAAATACGGTCTACGCACCGTTAAGTATTTTTGTACTTTAATATTTAGATTATTCCTAGTTGTAGACACTAGTTTTTGCATAGTTTGGTTAAGTCTTGAAGACGGCGTATCTTGGAAGACAAAGCCTTGAATTGCAAATGAAGACCTTTTGAAGATATGAAGATTTCAAGGGGTCATGCTAGTTGCCAATATGTATCTATTATTTCGCTTTATATTTTATGGTTATATATATGTGTGTGAAATATTCGTTAGATGCATGTTTAGGTTTTCTTGATGTTGCAATTATTAGTTAAGTTCACTTAAATCAACCAACATAGAAATCCTAGGTCCCTAATAATATTGAGTAAAACTTGCCTTTCCAAAACAACACTTACTAATCGGACGATGGTGATGGTAGGCTACGCCAAAGCGAGGTGCCATCACTCCTCTAAGGGGCATAAGGCACACCGGGTGTGCACGTTGGTTTTGGTTTAACTCATCGGTATGAGTGAGGAGTCCTCACATACCGTGGCAAAAGAGATACATCGTCAAAGATGCATTAGATGCGACGATTGTCTAACCAAGAGTGGTTTAGAACCATTAGCAAGGCAATGCTTACCGAGAAGATTGAGTGTTTAAGACAAGCCAAAGCATGCTTAACCACTCTTTGTTTCTTTGGATCTTGGAATCGCCTTATTTTCGCCAAATAGGGACTATTATTATGCGTGAATAAGACGTTTAATAAGATTGAAGTTTGCATGAATGCTATTAAATTTCAAACTTATTATGTCCTTGATAAATGGTTATACTTTGCACTTATAGTATTCTAAATCAAATAATATTGTTTCCATGATTGGTAAAGGAAATCCTTGAGAATAGTTCTCAAAGAAAGGAAAAGCATTTCTAAAATACAATTCTCATAAATGACTTTTATAACTAAGTCCGAAAGGACGGTTGGAAATCATGTATTCAAAATACTAGGTAGTTTTGATAAAACATGAGGTATTGAGTTGCAAACTCAAGATTGTCAATGTTTGACAACCAACGTATCTTTTCGCATCATAATTGAGTAGGACTCATTGATGTAGTAATTCGAGTAAGAATTAATGGAAAAGATGGAACTTTGTTTTACGGCGCACTAAGTGCTTGATTATGCCTAACAAAGTAAAAGAGTCAAGGTACTTACAGAAATGATTCTTAAAGTAAGATTATGAGATATTGTATGATAAGAAATATAGGAAAGAAGGAACGAAGAAAAGGAATTAGATTTCATTTCAACTCATGAGTTCATGTTATTATAGTTTACTTAGCAATTCGTTATCTTCACGAGTATTGGATACTGCTTGAGTGTTCCACTATGATAGTGACCTCAAACTATTGAAGTTAAGCTAAGTTATCGACTTACAAGTTTAGAATGAAGCAAGAAGAGCTACATCATTTGTAAGGTAGTATGTTTTGTTTAAAGACCTTTTAAGCCAAAGGCTGGAACAAGTAATGGTTATTATGTTCCATAATCAGCAATCGATCCGTTTACGCACGGAAAGACTCACGTTCAAAGTAATGAGCAATAGTTGCGAGATGTATTTGAATGGCATGGCTATCCAAGCGTTGAGTCAAGAATGCTTGATTATAAACAAACATTTCCCTAACATGATAAACTTACTAAGTTCAAGTCATGGGCTTGATTTGCGTTCCAAACATCTTTAGCGATGTCACGTCGACAAGAACGTACTCAAGGCTCTATTAGATGGGCTCTTGATAGTTGCTCGAATTGGAATCGTTCTAAGACAAGCAAGTCTTACTTGTTGAAACCGACAAAGCAGAGAGCTATTGTTCTTGGTACAGACAATTGACTCCGAAGGCTAAAGAGGATTCAATTACTTCAACGTTTCACAAAGAATTTGAAAGGATATGGCTATATTCATCAAATGTGAACAAACTTGACTTGAGTAGCTCAAGAGTTCAGTGAAGTACAGAATCGACTTGGCAAGATATAAAAACGTCTAGATTAGATCGAGCGATGTTTGCTTGAGCCAAGCGTGACTATCTCAAAGTTATGAATGGAAATTTTCATAAATAACTCCACAAAGAACATGATGTGTCTTCACGGAGACCTCGGTGTCATTTGAAAATGACTCGAACGATGATGGTTCACAACCCTTCCTATAAAGTTTTTAAAGATTTGCACAAATGACTAATGTTACACTAAACAAAATGTCGAAGCTAAGAAAGGACGCCATATTTAGTTATGGATAGAAATAACTTCTAAAAGTCTTTTCAAGTATATGTCTAAGGCTCTTAGTCTCAGTGGGAGCTAGGTGACTCAGTGGGAGCTGAATGGCTCAATAAAGACTAAGATAGCTCAAGTAGGAGCTAACTGTTTGTTTCACAACGAACTTTCACCCAAAGACAATATACATGTCTCTTTGTAAGCATTCAAGTGAGACTACGGGTATTACCTCCACATCCTAATTGAGAACAAAAATTGTTTGTTGCTCCAAGTAGTGTCTTTCTGGAAAGTAACACGTTTCCAAAACGACAAGTGGGAGGAAAATGAACTCGATGACCATCGAGCTTAGCAACAAACTAGAACTGAGAATCTCGGAAGACCTTAAAGGACTTCATGAGAATGTTTGATCAAGAATACTCAAAAGGACTTTACAAGTGCCTTAAAAGAGAATTCATTACTCACAAAACATTAAAGATGTTGGAGTAAGATCAACATAATAAAAGGGCTTTGAAAGCGCCTTAAAACTCAGTGTTTGATGCAATTGCCCCGTATAGGTATAGAATTCACCAAAGGCTTGGATTGAATCCTATAAATTTTCTATTAAGTTAGAAACAAACCTAAGACTTACAAGCAAAGGAATAATGTCTTGTAAGATAGCTACGACAAATCCAAATTCAGAATGATGGTTAAAAGCCATGAAAATCCGAAATAGACTCCATGTTTGAAAATCATGTTTGAAACTTGATTAATTTGCATGAAAGGTGAAAGACCCATCGATTGCAAATAAGTTTTCAAGGAGAAAACTAACAAATGTGGAAATGTATATGCATACATAGCTAGATTGGTTGTAAAGGATATAATTAATTTCAAGGAATTGATTTTAATAAAATCCCATTCACCAATCGGAATGCTCAAGTCTTTTCGTGATTGATCTAGCAAAATTGCGCATATGAAATATGGTAAAATAGATACCAAAACCGCCTTCCCAAAATAGAATTTTGGAAGTGACTATGGAATATAGTCTAAGGGTTTTGAAAATCTAAATAATGCTAGATTTAAAAGCAAGCACATGGAATCCGTCATGGGATTAAAGGAAGCATTGCATGAAGGAATTGGAACGTGTTTTCTCATAAAGTTAATAAAGAGGATTGACTTATGGAGAAACATAGAAATTCTGATGAACAAGAAGTTTAGTGGGAGCAAAAGTAATGGTCCTACAAGAAGTTTACGAACTCTATTGTGAAACAACTATCAAATGCTAAATGCTTAGATTTGAAAGTATTTTCGACAATGGACCGAGCTAAAGACGATACTTAGTACATGTTGGGAATTAAGTTTTATGGTATAGACTTAGTTAAAATGTTTAAATGAGTAAAGGAAATTACCATGTTAAACATGAAGGACTTTGAAAGGCTTTCGACCCATATGTATGAAGCTAAGTAAATGTTTGAACTAAGTATAAGCTAGGCTAAGTACTAAATCAAACAAGAAAGACTCTAGTAAGAGACTTTCAATCATATCATATAACGAACAATTTGGCAAGACTCAGTGTAACTGTATGAGCTAAATGTCACATGGATGGAATAAAATTGAGAATAATTCTAGAATTAAATCCATCATGTAAAGCTATGATATGGAATCGTCAAATGACTTACATGCTTAGAGCATGTGAAGTACGTATATAATACCAATCGACATTAATCTAAGTATTAGATCATTAGATTATAGTCAAGAACATCCATAGAACTTAGATAAGTAGTAGGATGAAGTTCTTGACGCATGGAAACAAATATAATTTGAGTTTTGATGTTTCAAGCACAAACCTTAACAAGGATTAGATCCTTAGCAAGGAAGCCATTTATAAGCATGATGCAAGAAGTGTCGTGGCTTGAGAATGGTAACATGGATGTGCATCCATGTATAATGTGCGGGAATTTAAGGAAAATTTCCATGCTAACAAGTGATTAGGGTATCCCAAATCGTTGTGAGTCGCTTGGAGTGAAACCCAAGCAAGGCATCATCAGGGAGTCTACTAAAATATATGTTGAGAATATTGTTGCCTTAAAGGCAATAATAAGATAGATGTTAAATGGAAAGGTTCGTTGTTGAACATTAATGATTGTAGGTTGTCAAGTAGAAGGTCTCAAATCATGAAAATGAGTGGGAGCCATTGCTTGGACAATAAATCCTGAATCACATGTAATCCATTAACACTCTCAAAATTTTATCATCTTATTATGGAAATGATGGATAATGAAGATGTTAAGGTTCGCAAAGTAATTATAACTAAACCTATGCAATAAGTGAACGACAACATTCATAATTGCATGAAAGAAATCAAGCATATCAAATATGAGTGTGATTTCTATGAATGTTTTATGAAGAGTACTACTCTTAAAACATTTGGAAAAAACCATTTATCATAAGATGAAACATTGTGAAGTTTCATAGTGGAATAAAATATTTCTAAATATTCCACAAAACTATTTAATTGTGGTTTAGAATTAAATAATGAGTCCATTCGATTTTAATAAATATTCAAAATAGGGTATCAAGTCAATGGCTTGGATAAAGAAACACCTATTAAGTGAACGTTGAATATTTTAGTCGAAAATTATCCCTAATCAAGGTCGTATTTTGTGGACGAATAATGACCATCAGAGATTAGTGTGTAGTATGATTTGTAGCACCGTTTCTTGTGCTATGAGGATACAAATCATTTGCACAGGTATTGGTTTAGAACCATACTGGACAGACCTATGAGGATGCTTTAAGAGATTAAAAATCGTCATAAGTATTTTCTCATTATTACTATCGGAACTCTTTTCCTTTTGACCATGAGTAGTGGGAGATCTCTTGTTTGAGTACTGGTCCGTTTTGGTATTCGCCAAACGTCTGCCGTAATTGGGGATTATAAAGACGGATAACGGGCGGGTGAGTCCTCTTAGTAAGAGAAGCTACATTACAAGACTGGAAATGTCCTCCTACTAACAATAGGGAACATGTCTTGTTGTTTACAAGGCCTCTCGGAGAGCGAGACTATGAAAAATGCATGGCCGTGCTGAGATGGATTTTAGAAATCATCTGCTTATTGACAGTCAAACTCGGATTTCGAGAAACACTTCTGGACATAACAGAGATGACTAGTAATCTTACTCTGTAGTTCATGAAGAGACATGAAGAGACAAAGGATAAGGGCTATACACTAAATGCACACTTGTCCGGAAGGACAAGTGGGAGATTGAAAGGAATGGTGTCCTTCGAACAAGTGTATTATTCTGATAGCGGGTTCAGAATTATTAGAAAGCTAATATATTCAGTAAGGTCAAGTGATCGGAATGCCTGGGTGGAGGCCGCTTCCGATCAGTAATATTAATATAATTAATATTACAGCTTAATCTTGACTGAACCCTTCGGGTCAAACCCAAGCAAATATATGCGAACCAACTCGACGAATTAATTCGGAAGAAATTAATTCGTCGCCTGAGTGTTAAATATTTAGACGTCGGTAATTCGAGCTTAGAGCGTCGAAACCGATCGTCGGAAGTCGAGTCTAAAATGATAAAAGACGAGACGCGCAAAATAATAATAAATCGACCATATTCCCGAAAATACCCCTAGCATCGGTGTGCCCCGAGAATCCGAATGCTAGGGGCAAGACGAGCTAGCACACCATGCTAGCAGCCCCAGGCACAGCAGCAGCCGCACCAAACCGCAGCAGCAGCCGCACAGCAGCAGCTGGTGCGGGCTGGTGCGGGCCGGGCTCGGGCTTGGCTCGTGGCTTGGCTCGGGTCATAGGGCCATGAATAAGGGGAAGCTTGGAATATGGGAGTAAGTGGGAGAGGACATGTGGCACAAGGAGAGTATTGAGTGGGGAGCAAGTATGGTCCCCTACTCTCCATGTGGTCCTCACCAACCCATCTCACATGGTAATGCCACTTGTAGATTTATTACTAGTTTGCAATTTTAATTTAATTTAGCTTTAAATTAATTTGTGGAATTTCATGATCCCACATTGATGGGATAGAAATTCCCACTCATACTTTCCTCTATAAATACCAAGCTTGGAATTTGGAGTAAAGTGCTTGAGTGGGAGTTAAAAAGAGCATTCCATAATTTTTGGGAAAACTCTTAAACTCACATAACACTCGGGTTTTGTTCGGACCTTGCTAACTCCAAGGTAGCGGACCTTAAAGTTGTGTTCGCCCATTTGTGGGTGGATACCGTCGGAGGCACGGCGCTTGACGTGCTAGTAGCTTTCAAGTAAGAGCCCCGGGTTTTGGGCGAAGCTCGCTTCGAGGGTAAGATTCGTTATCTTTTCTTTGTGAATATTTATTTATGCTTTGTGATTTTAATTATTGCGAGTGGTTCCTCGGGAGGGGTTGTTTCCGCGGTGAGCCGGACTCACCAAACCCCAACAAAATTAACCTAGAAAATCAGATTTTCCATGCTAGGAAAATCCGAAATTCTTGGCCAATTAATTAGGAATTTTTGGCCCTTTATAATAACAATAAAATAAAATTCTATTTAATTAAAATATCCGAAATATATGTAAATAATCCGGTTTTTAAAATAAAATAAATGGATCATAAATCTTATCCAAAATCTAAAAATAATAATTAGGTTTCAAAATATATTTGGCGTTAAAATTCAAATATCATTTTGGCTCCATAATTCAAATATTTATGAGATAATAATTAATTAATTACTTAGGAAAATACGTATGAAAATACGGGGTATTACACTACGAGCCGGTTAAATTTAAGTGAATAACAAACGGCAAAAATAAGAAGAAGAATTCTTAAACCATTACCGCATATGTTTGGTCGAGAAGAATCCTTTTGCTACGGTTCACAAATTTTACTTCACACCATGTCTTGGTGTACAAAGAAGATGTCATGCGAACATATTGATCCCCGAGCCTGGATCTCCCTCCAACCAGCCTGTAACAGTCCCTCAACGTCACATCTATGCCATCACACTCAATTAGAGACGATCCCGGCCTACATACATGTTGGGTTTCGGTGAGTCCGACCCACCGCGGAAAGAAACCCGACCCAAAACCAAACTCACAATAATTTTAACTATAAAGCATAATTAACATAAACGCAAGACTAAGTAAGAGATTAATACCTTTGTTGCATGCTTCGCTCACTAAATTGAGCTCTTAATTCGAAAGCTCTTAGCCCCGCTCACACGAGGACCTCCAACGAAGTCCACCCGCAACGCGAGCACCAAAATTGGTCTATTGCCTTGGAGTTAGCAAGGCCCGACCTAAACCTGAGTAATTAATTGTGTTCAAAGGTTTTCACACTATGATGCCTTTTTCAACACTTACTCAAGTGCTTTTCCCAATACCCCAAGTTGGGTATTTATAGGGAAATGCAAGAGTGAGAAATGCTCACCCATCAATGTTGGAGATTTGATTTTTCCATTTTATTTTAAATCTAAAATAAAATTAATAATCAAGCTACTAATAAATCAACAAGTGTCAAGCTCACATGAGAGGTTAGGTGAGGACCATTTGGAGAAGGGGAGACCAAACTTGCTCCCCACTTTCTCTCCCAAAACCGGCCAACACACACACCCAACCCTCATTTAGCTTGCGCCACGTGGCAGCCCCACTTGGGCACCAAGGCAACCCAAGTGGGCTGCCATGGCTGCTGCCACCATTGGCCAGCAGGCCCAGCACTTGCGTGCGGACTGCTGTAGCCGCGGGTTGCTGCTAGCAAGCCGCGCATCAAGTGCGGGCTGCTAGCCGCAGCTTGCTAGAAAGCCCCGCACTTGGTGCGGGCTGCTAGCTAAGCCATGCCCCTAACACTCGGCTTTTCGATGCTAGGGGTATTTTGGTCATTATGTTGATTTATTTGTTATTTTCTCATCTCGTCTTTTTATCATTTTTTACTCGACTTCCGACGCTCCAATCTCGAATTTCCGACTTCTAAATTTTAATTACTCGGGCGACTCATTAATTTCTTCCAAATTAATTCGTTGCTTTGGTTCGTTAGTTGCTTGGGTGTGACCCGAAGGGTTCAGTCAAGATTAAGCTGTAATATTAATTATACATTAATATTACTGATCGGAAGCGACCTCCACCCAGGCATTCCGATCACTTGACCTCACTGAATAATTAGCTTTCTAATAATTCCGAACCCTCTATCGGAATAATGCACTTGTTCGAAGGACACCATTCCTTTCAATCTCCCACTTGTCCTTCCGGACAAGTGCACATTTAGTGTATAGCATTTTTCCTATGTCACTTAATGTCTCTTCATGAATTATAAGATAAGATTTATTCGTCATCCTTATTATGTCTAGAAGTGTTTCTCGATCCCGAGTCCGACTGTCAATAAACAGATGATTTCTAAAATCCATCCGAGCACAGCCATGCATTTTACAGTCTCGCTCTTCAAGAGGCCTTGTAAACAACAAAGACATCTTCCCTATTTTTTAGTAGGGGGACATTCCCAGTCTTGTAATGCAGCTTCTCTTACTGAGAGGACCTAGCTGCCCGAGTGTTGCCGTTATAATCCCCTATTACGGCAGACGTTTGACAACATCAAAGCGGACTAGTACTCAAACAAGAGAACTCACAATACTCATGGTCGAGGGAATAGGTTTCGATAGCCATAATGAGAATTATACTTATGACGATTTTAAATCTCTTAAAGTATTCTCATAGGTCGATCCAGTATGGTTCTAAACCAATACCTGTGCAAATGATTTATGACGATCATGTCCTTGTAGCACAAGAAATGGTGCTATAAATCAAACTACACAGTAATCTCAAATGGTCCTTAATCGTCCATCATTTTAAATGACCTTGATTAGGGATAATTCTCAATTATAATATTCAATGTTCACTTAATAGGTGTTTCCTTACCAAGACTGGTCTTGATACCCTATTTTGAATATTCTTAAAATTGAATGGACTTATTATTTAATCCTAAAGCACAATTAAATAGCAAACGGAGTGATAAAATGTTGCATGAGATTTATGTTACTCCAAAACTTGAATGGTTTTTCTTAGTGTCTTACATTAAATGTGCAAAAATTAACTAAAACACTAAACAGGGAAATCAAAGCCAGTCTCTCACATGCTTGATTCCCATTGCCTCAACGTCCTTGTTGTGCTTCACTTGAGGCAAAGTTTTAGTAAGTGGATCGGCTACATTGTCATCCGTTCCAACTTTGCAAATTCTGATTTCATCTTCTGATTTCCATTCTCGAATCATGTGAAACTGTCGCTTGACATGTTTGACCTTCTGATGTTCCCTTGGCTCCCTGGCCTGAGCAATAGCTTCATTGTTGTCACAATAGAGGGCTATTGGACCCTTGATTGAGGGTACAACATCAAGTTCACCAACGAACTTACGAATCCAAACAACCTCCTTAGCCGCTTCAACAGTTGCCAAGTATTCGGCTTCAGTTGTAGAATCTGCAGTTGTGCTCTGTTTGGCACTCTTCCAACTAAACGCTCCTCCATTTAGACAGAACACATATCCAGATTGCGACTTGAAATCGTCTCTGTCTGTCTGGAAGCTCGCGTCGGTATAACCTTCAACAACTAATTCCTCTGAACCACCATACACCAGGAATTTATCCTTAGTCCTTTTCAGGTAATTTAGGATATTCTTGGCCGCAGTCCAATGGGCCTCTCTCGGGTCTGATTGGTAACGGCTCATAACACTCAAGGCATACGATACATCTGGCCTAGTACATATCATGGCATACATGATTGATCCAATAAGCGAAGCATATGGAATCTGATTCATCCTTATCCGCTCATCAGGTGTCTGTGGACACTGCTTCTTGCTTAGGGTTATGCCATGTGACATAAGCTAGTGACCTCTCTTGGCCTCCTCCATGCCAAATCGTGCTAGTACCTTATCAATATAAGTACTTTGGCTCATTTCAATCATCCTTTTTGATCTATCCCTATAGATCTTGATGCTTAGTATGTACTGAGCCTCTCCCAAGTCTTTCATTGAGAAACACTTTCCAAGCCAGGCCTTTACAGACTCTAACAACGGAATGTTGTTTCCATTGAGCAATATGCCATCGACATATAAGACTAGGAAGGCGATGTCACTCCCACTGACCTTCTTGTAAACATAATATTCATCTGGATTCTTGATAAAACCAAATTTACTGATGGCTTCATCGAATCGCAGATTCCAACTCCTGCTTGCTTGCTTTAGCCCATAAATGGACTTCTTAAGCTTACAAACTTTCCCAGCATTGTTTTGGTCGACAAAACCTTCAGGCTATGTCATATACACAATTTCTTCCAAAATACTATTAAGGAAGGCGGTTTTGACATCCATCTGCCATATTTCATTGTTGTAATATGCAGCAATCGCTAGGAGGATCTGAACGGATTTAAGCATTGCGACTGGAGAAAAGGATTCATTGTAATCAATACCATGAACTTGTCTGTAACCTTTTGCTACAAATCTAGCTTTGTAAATGAATACATTTCCATCTTTGTCGGTTTTCAACTTGAAAATCCAATTACATCCGATAGGTGTGTAACCTTTGGGTAAGTCAACCAAGTCCCAGACTTGATTTTCAAACATGGAATCCATTTCAGATCTCATGGCCTCTTGCCATTTAGCAAAGTCGGTGCTTTCCATCGCTTGCTTGTAGGTTGTCGGTTCATCTCCATCCATAATCAGGATGTCCTGATTCTCAATTAATACTAAACCAAGATATCTATCAGGATGAGATCTCGGTCTCTAAGACCTACGTAGGGTAATGGACTGAGCATTTGCATTGTCGGTTTGACTTTGCACATTTTGATCATTTTGACCTGCGTCAACAGATGCTGATGCTGTTTGAGCACTTTGACTGTCATTCTGATTTTGTTGCTCATCCTCACAAACTTCGTCGAGTTTGATTTTCCTCCCACTTGTCATTTTGGAAAGGTGCTCCTTCTCCAAAAAGACACCATCGCGAACAACAAACACTTTGTTCTCCAATTTGTTGCATAAATAATACCTTTTGGTTTCTTTTAGGTATCCCACAAAGTAAACCTTGTCAGATTTGGGATGAAGTTTTCAGAAATCAATTTCTTGACATATGCTTCACATCCCCATATCTTTAGAAAAGACAACCTAGGAGGTTTCTTCGTCCATAACTCGTATGGAGTCTTTTCTACAGCTTTCGATGGAGCACGGTTCAGTGTTAGTGCCGTAGTTAGAAGTGCGTGTCCCTAGAAAGAGAAAGGAAGATCACTAAGACCCATTATTGATCGTACCATGTCTAACAAGGTTCAATTTCTCCTTTCGGATATTCCGTTCCATTGTGGAGTTCCTGGAGGTGTCAATTCTGAAAGTATACCCTTTTCTTTCAGATGGTCATTGAATTCTTTGCTCAAGTATTCACCACCTCGATCCGATCGAAGGGCTTTGATTTTCTTGCCAAGCTAATTTTCAACTTCACTCTGAAATTCTTTGAACTTTTCAAACGATTCAGATTTATGCGACATGAGGTAGACATAGCCATATCTACTATAGTCGTCTGTGAAGGTGATAAAATATCGATGTCTGTTTCTTGCGGCGGAGCTCATTGGTTCACATACATCGGTGTGTATTAGACCCAATAAGTCTCCTGCCCTTTCTCCCAGCTTGGAGAATGGCTGCTTAATTATCTTGCCTAATAAACATCCTTAGCAATTCTTAAACGATTCTAAATCGAAAGAGTCAAGAACACCTTCCTGTAGAAGTTTCTTGATGCGTTTGATGTTAATGTGGCCAAGATGACAATGCCACAAGTAAGCCTGATTTGACTCCATGGTCTTAGCCCTTTTTGTATCATTATAAACAATTTTTTCTAAACACACAAACGTGTCATTCCATAAATATAAAAGACATAAAACAAAAGTCTTGTGATCAAAGTCAAAATGACGTCCAACGCCAAGAGATCAAAGTATGGTAGATAAAACTAAACAAGTTTTAACTCTAGACAAAAACATGAGATTACAAGTTTTCTTTGGATAGATTATCATCATCTTCCACTTATGTACTCATATCCACTTGAAAAGCTCCACTCATTTTGTTCCTGAAATAAGAGCACATAGTGAGTCAATTTTCCGGTATCTAATACCTTGTAAATTGCTTATATTCAAGTGTAAAGATGATACCTGAGATTGAGGCTCCTTTTCCTCTTGCCTCATCTTCCAAATACTCGCTACATTCTCTCTTGTAGTGACCTTGTTTACTACAATAGAAGCATCGCATCTTTGCCTTGTTCTTGAACTCCTTCCTCTTAGGCCTCAGAGCAAACTTAGCCGCCTTGCAAGAATAGGTTTTCTGGAGCTCTTGGACAACTTCCTTGTAGGGCAGTTTGTCCCGATTTTTGGTAAGTCGCATCTTAATTACAACATACCCCAAGTGGAGTGAACTTAAAATCATATGAGCCGATTCTCATCCTCCACCGGTCTACCAATCAGCTCCAGGTGGTTGAATAACCTTGTCATCTTGAGCACATGGGCTTGAAGTGGCATCCCGGGTCTAAGTCTTGCACTATAGACCCTAGCCCATACTTCTTGCCTCTCTTTGGTGAGACACCCATCTTGCGGTGGCTTGATCCTCATGTTAGACAGTGACCTAGTCACTTCCTCCACAAGGCCGTCATAGTTGCCCCTGACGCTCTTTGTGACCCTCAGATTGACCGCATCTTCTAGAGCCTTGAGGAGTACATCAATTTCTTCTTCCACTGTTTCGGAATGGAGTTTGCCATGAGTTGCAAGACTCTCTTGCAATCATAATTCCACTCCTTATGAGCTTCATCGCTCATAACTCCTTTTGAGTAAAAACTCTGGATGGGTGTATCCAAGATATGCTCTAGGTAGCAATTACATAGGGTCATACGGAGTTCTTCCTCCCATTCCTTGAAGTTTACCAAATTCAAGCTAAATGCTAACTTCTTGGGAAGTTCCGGGCACATTAGATTGTTGTCGATAGTTGAAGACATGACTCTACAATTTGAAAGAATTAAATGAAAAACCATTCATAATACTTAAATGCGATTGAAATCATGCATTTTAATCAAACTTATTTAAACATCTTATTCACACATTAAAATTGTCCCCATTTTGGTGAGAATAAGTCGATTCCAAGATCCAAAGAAACAAAGAGTGGTCAAACATGCTTTGGCTTGTCTTAACACTCAATCTCCTAAGGTAAGAAACGCTTTGCTAATGGCTCCAAGCCCTTCTTGGTTGGATAAATTGTCGCATCTAATGCTCTCTCAACAACTTATCCACTTTGCCACGACATGTTAGGACTCCATGACTCATATCGTTGAGTACAACCAAAACCAACTTGCATACGCGGTATGCCTTATGAATCCTAAGGAGTAATAGTGATGCCTCACTTTGGCGTAGCCCATCACTACTCTCAATAGGTCGATAAGTGTTGCTTTGGAATGGCAATTTCACTCAATATTTTAGGGACCTAGGGTTTCTATGTTGGTTGATTTAAGTTAACTTAATTAATCATCACAACATTCGAAATCCTAAACATGCATCTAACATATAATTCATATATAAATACTCATATATACCGAAAACATAAATAAAGATGCATTTGGCAACTAGCATGACCCCTTAAATCTTCAAGTCTTTAAGGGACGGTTTTTACAACTTCATGGCTTCGTCTTCCAAGAACCTCCGTCTTCAAGACATGACCATAATTATGCAAAAACTAGTATCTACGATTAGGACTAATCTAAATATTTAGGTACAAAAATACTCAACGGTTCGCAGACCGTATTTAGATTTACAAAAATACATCACGGATCGCAGTCCGTATTTTCTATCCTAATCGGGCCCAACTAGTTGCCATTTTATAAAACCTGTAAGAGAATATACATTCCATTCATCCATTCACTATTTGTGAATGGCCCATGCATTTTACAATGATAAAACAAGTAACAATGCATAAAACACACGTAAACTAGTAACTAAATTAGGTTGTTAATCCAATTAACATGCCTAATTAAAACTAGTCAAAGTTGTTTAATTGATTATGTAATTTAGCGCAATTAATAATTGAAGCTCCCACTAAATTCTGCATCCATCTTAATTAATCCAATTAATTAAGCCGGTAAACCCAAGTATTTGCCAAAATTACATTTTGCAAATGCCGCTCAAAACCGAGGCCTAGCCTCACATTTATTAAAATAATTAAAACCAAACTAAATTAATAAAAATAATTAAAATGGCAAAATTAAGCAAAAATTACGTAGTCCAAAATGTACAAGTGCCTAGAACTAAGACTTGGAGTGCTCACAACTCGCACAACCGACTGATGCTCAATGAACGTGGGAGTGGTCCGATGTGCTAAGAGTTACATCGTCCACATTAGCGAACTTTCACGCACCAAGTCGTGGCCCTTGATGGCCATGTTGTACGAACTCATTGCACCGCATTACTTCGCAAGCAATGCCTACGCATACTAACCCCTATTAAGCACCAACGTACATACACATACGTAGTACGCCCCGCACTACAAGGCTCGACCACACGCAAGCAACCACGGGCAGACGAGCCATAGCACAGCAGCCCACACATGGCCAGCTTGCTGCCGCACCATGGTGCTGCTGCTGCCACGGCTTGGCAGCCGTGTTTACTGGTTGTGGCAACAGCCACACATGGCTGCACCAATGTCGAGGCTTCCCTTGGCAACCACATGCGGGCTGCTATGCAGCACGGCTCGCCAAGGGGCATTTCGCCCTCGATTTGCATGCAATACCACAGGTTTTTAACCCCATTTTTGCGTGACTATTAATTAGTTCCAAATTAATTTTGGAATTAATAAAATTGAGCCAAAAATGAAAAATTAAACAATCCAACTTTAATTAAAATTCATAAAAGTGCATACAACAAAAATTATTTCCAAGAACCATTCTTTAATAAAATTGGTTTTACTTGGTGCAATAAAATAATAAGGGCAATAACTCACTATTAATTTAATTAATTTAAATTAATCATGAGATTTTGACAAAATAAAAGGGAGTTGGAAATATGAACAAAAGTTCAATAAAAATTCCAACTTTAACACTTGTGAATCCTTGAAAAATTATATCTCCCAATATGAAGATAAATGAAATTTCTATCACAAGATTCAAACTTTATGATTCCAATCAACTTAATACATGATTAAATCAAAAGTTCATCCAAAAAATTCATGGAATTTAGTAACTCAAAGTTTCAATCACTTAAAACATTAAAGATTGAATCTTTAGTACTTGGAAGCAACAAAAAACCAACTTTTCACACTTAATGCAAGTAATTTGCAATTATGTGAAAAATAAAACCAAACTTTCAAGCACCAATTACTACCAAGTAACCATGCTTAAAGAGGTTTAAAATTGTATATAAATTAAGGAATGAACCAAATACATAACAACCATAAATATGCAATAATATTTTAAGGTTAGAAAGACTTAAAATTTTTCGTCAAAACGAAAAATCCCTCGAAATGTGCATTTATGGTTGTTTTTTTTGGCTAAAAACACAGTCCTAAAAGGGTAAAACCATTTCCAGAACGCCTTTTCCACCCAAAATTCACTATTTTTGGGCGAAAATATGGATTCGGGGCTGAAATCAGCTCTAATACGAGTTTAAAATTCATAAAACCGAGCTACTAATCTAATTAGCAACTTAAAAACAAAAAAATTAAGCCATAAAAACACCTTGAAAAATATGATTATAAAAATAAATGAGCAAGGCTCCGATACCGCTGTTGGGTTTCGGTGAGTCCGACCCACCGCAGAAAGAAACCCGACCCAAAACCAAGCTCACAATAATTATAACCATAAAGCATAATTAACATAAACACAAGACTAAGTAAGAGACTAATACCTTTGTAGCGTGCTTCGCTCACTAAATTGAGTTCTTACTTCGAAAGCTCTTAGCCCCGCTCACACGAGGACCTTCAACGAAGTCCTCCCGCATTGCGAGCACCGAAATTGGTCTATTGCCTTAGAGTTAGCAAGGCCCGACCTAAAACCGAGTAATTAATTGTGTTCAAAGGTTTTCACACTGTGATGCCTTTTTCAACACTTACTCAAGTGCTTTTCCCGATACCCCAAGTTGAGTATTTATAGGGAAATGCAAGAGTGAGAAATGCTCACCCATCAATGTGGGAGATTTGATTTTTCCATTTTATTTTAAATCTAAAATAAAATTAATAATCAAGCTACTAATAAATCAACAAGTGTCAAGCTCACATGAGAGGTTAGATGAGGACCATTTGGAGAAGGGGGGGACCAAACTTGCTCCCCACTCCCTCTCCCAAAACCGGCCAACACACACACCCAACCCCCATTTAGCTTGAGCCACGTGGCAGCCCCACTTGAGCACCAAGGCACCTCAAGTGGGCTGCCATGGCTGCTGCCACCCTCGGCCAGCAGGCCCAGTACTTACGTGCGGGCTGCTACTAGCAAGCCGCGCATCAAGTGCAGGCTGCTAGCCGCAGCTTGCTAGCAAGCCCCACACTTGGTGCGGGCTGCTAGCTCGGCCATGCCCCTAGCACTCGGCTTTCCAATGCTAGGGATATTTTAGTTATTATGTTGATTTATTAGTTATTTTCTCGTCTCGTCTTTTTATCATTAATATTACTGATCGGAAGCGGCCTCCACCCAGGCATTCCGATCACTTGACCTCACTGAATAATTAGCTTTCTAATAATTATGAACCCTCTATCGAAATAATACACTTGTTCGAAGGACACCATTCCTTTCAATACACCCCAAATAACACAAACAAATAAACAATTACAACACTCAATTCATTAACATAACTAATATTGACTTTTCTCACTTACTCATTTTCATCCTTTTGATCCTTCCATCCACGGACGAAATTGACTAAATGCTTATCAAAGGGTGGTAGTTTGTTCTCCACTCTGGCCTTCACATGGTTAATTTCTTGATTCCCCATCCCATTTTCATCATCCAAGCTGACCCCACCACCTTCCCCACCAGACAAATTATGGACTTCAGGTTCTTTTAAACTCACATTATGACCTTCAAGTTGTACCACCTTCTCTCGACATTCTTTATCGGTCTCCGGTGTGACCAGATTAACCTCCGTTAAACCGTCCACTGCCTTCGCACCTTTACCAATGTTGTGACCGTCATTCCGCGGTGTGGTTCTTCCTACCTCAGTCACATGTGACCTAGTACTTAGGGCTTTCCTAACAGCTTTCCCAACAATTTTCTCAACAAGGGATTCCAGCCTAGTGATGGGAAGGAGAACGGTTGGTCGTTGGGCTACCACCCCACCCAATCAAACAAAATTTGTAACTTAACTAACCCCTATTTAGCGTAGTGGCAAGTCAAGGTCGAACCCAAGGGAATGGATATCAAGTGCACGATGTCTAAATCAAGCTATTTCGGAATCAAGAAGGGGTTTGAGGTAGAATTAAGGCTAAACTAGGTAATGCAAACTTGTATAAAATCAATCTAAGACACTAGGGCAATGGATCCACATGCAATCATAATATTTAATCGGTAATTTGGGAGGTCAAACCGACTAAGTCAAGCGATATGAAGGAAAATCATCATGTATCCAAAAGAGCATACCAAGGTGGTTCACCTAGAGGTCTAACTAGCGTCAACTACGCTAAACACTACCTAGGGAACGTCACAAAGCACCTCAATC
Source organism: Chenopodium album (assembly GCF_948465745.1). Taxonomy (NCBI): domain Eukaryota; kingdom Viridiplantae; phylum Streptophyta; class Magnoliopsida; order Caryophyllales; family Amaranthaceae; genus Chenopodium; species Chenopodium album. The sequence goes on along the minus strand of NC_137851.1, from coordinate 35,215,613 downwards.
GTGAAATTGCAAGTTCACTAATCAATAGTCCGTATCATAGCAAGCTTACAATGCAATCTAGTGTATTAATCAAAGATGGCCAAACCTCAATTAATCACACACATGCACATGAAACATCAACCAAATTTAATCATATCATCAACTCCATCAATTATCCCCAAATTACACTATTCCATCATTCATACATGCTTCACCATCTCCCTAGCTAGGAAACTACTCACTAGCCATAGGAATTAAGATCAAAACTACAACATTCATCAAATTCATCATCAACATACTTGAAATCAAAGATTAAACCAACAATCAATCAAAATCAATCAAAATTCAATTAATAACCAAATCAATCATCAACAATATGAAAAACTAATGAAATCAACTAAAATCAAACTTGTATTAAAATCAAGAAGAAAATCCTTGGAAAACTTTGATCCAAAGATCAAATATAATGAGTAATCCTTGAGCAATCACCAAAAATCATGAGTTTCTCTCTCTAGTTCTTGAGTTTCTCTCTCTAAAATTCTCCCCAAAAACTAACTATCAAATTCAATCTAAACTAAAAACTTCCTCTTTAAAAATAGGTAGAAATAACTATATATACAAGGAGGAGGTCGGTAATGACGCCCAAAAATAGACCCTCATAAGTGCGGGCGCTCGGAGGAGGGAGAAAGGCGCGCACGGGACACACCCAGGAATGTGCGCCCGCACGCACCTGGTGTGCGGCCGCACACGACCAATGTGCGGCCGCACACTCCCTTTGTGCGCCCGCACATAGCTGGGTTTCCTCCCCTTCTTCTCTTCGTCCTAGCTCAAGTGGTGCACGCATCCAGGAGGATGATGATGGAGGACAAAGTGGGCAGAAACTTTCTTGAATTTCTTGAAGAATAAAAGCCATGAATAAGGCATAAACAAAGCCTTGAAGCTTGCCCCTTGGATCCACCTTTGACTTGGAACTTCTTGCACCTTCTTTAGGCATAAAAGCAATGAAAACTCGTAGAGAGGAGGCTCGGGAATTCTTGGACAATCAATTACCACCTACAAGCAAAAGATAGAAAGCAAGTAAAAGAGAAAAATAACAAGTAAACTAGAAAAAGACATGAAAAAGAGAAACTAACTACAAAAAGCATAAAATGAAGAAAACAAGAATAAAACTAAGGAAAACTAAAGAAAAGAGAGATAAAATGAAATAAAAATCATCCAAAAAGGAACCAAATGAGTGCCAAAAATGTCAGTCATCAAATTCCCCCAAGCTAAACTTTTGCTCGTCCTCGAGCAAAACAAAGCAAGAGAAAGAGAGGATGAAAATTTTATTAAAAACGAAAAAGAAAGACTCAAGAAAAGAATATACACTAAAACTCATTGTCGTAGGAATCACGGTTGTTTTTAGCTACAACAAGCCCTTTAAACCCCAAAGTCGCCTATGAGGACGAGTGAGGTCTCGTAAGGGTATCCTAAGAGTTTGACCCATAACTCTCCACCAAACATCAATGAGGCAAACCATCGAAGAAAAAGAAAGAAAAACAAACCTTTACGAAATGAATCAACATAAAGACTATAAAGCAAATGAATGACAATCTTTCTCAAGTAGTTAAGGTATGCACATTTCAAGATATCCAAGGTTGATTGAAACATAGGGTATGCTAGGCATAGGAACTAGTTATCACAATTCACTTTCATCCCAAACAATCTTACCGCGTTCTTCCCACTAGTCTCAAATCTCCCCTTAGTGAGTGTCCCAATGATTCCTCGAAGGAACCGGAAAAGAAATATTTTAAGGCTACTCGACAATCTTGACTATGCATCCCCTTTCCTTAGGCAATGACCATTGATGCCCTACCCCGAATAGTGACTCAACTATCTAGGTCGAAAGGTCTTTCCCCAAGGTTGTAACGTAAGGAATAAAGGGTGAAGGTAGGCAAAAATTTTAAAATTTGGTGATTTTCCTAAAAAGTGAAGCAAAAGGGTGATCAATCCTTAACACCACAATCAAGAAATTACCAAACAAAAACAACACCCCCAAGCTTACTTGAAGCTATACTCACAAAAATATATACAAAAAGCGTACACGCTTCACCCCCAAGATAAAATGGAGCATTGTCCTCAATGCTTAGTAGGAGGAAAGAATACATCAAAATATTTATGAATTTTTCACTTTTCATTTTTTTTTTTTGTTTTTATATTGTAATTGCAAAGTCCTTGCCTTTTTTAACTTTGGACGGCTTTTACAACTTTTGCACTTATTTGTCCATGCCTTTTATAATAAAGGACGGCTTTTACTCATACTCATTCGCCATTATTCACAAAGAAATCATAACACAATCTTGCTTTCATCAAAACCAAAATTCCAACTTAACCACCACAAACTTCATCTCAAATGATCATATTGCTTCACAAAAATCAAGAAAGGTAGAAAATGAAACAAAAGGTCAAATAACTAAAGATGTGGCTTGAAAAGAAGGGATAAGGCTCAAATGGTTGCAAGAAGGCAAATGTAAACCCAAAATAAAAGAAAATAACAAAATATAGTAAAAATGAAAAATACCACCCCGAAAAATGTGCCTTTGTCCTTCCTAGATAGTTCGGTCTCGTGTTTGAGAATCATACATCAAGCTTTATTAGATTAGGTTTGCATAGGCAAGGATCCACGCCGCTCATACAAGGAATGTTGAAGGCTAGAAAAACAAGTAACCTCACAAGGTTGTGGCAAAAACTCACCAATGGTGTCAAATCAACTATAGGAAGCAACTTCCAACATACCACAAACAAGTAGAATCCGGCTTCATGATCCTCCTAGTTCAAACCAACTACCCTAGCATACACTATCCTAGAGTCAACCGAACATAATCTCAAACCGTGCATACCTTTACAACCTAGGAAGAAAATCATGCAAAAGACAAGTCCAATGTACAATGTTCATTAAAAGAAAAGAAATGAAAAACAATGCCTCAAAATCACATCAAAAATAAAAAGAAAAATAAAAGAAAGTAAGAGAAAAAGGTAAAATAAAAGAGAGTAAAAGAAAAGAAATGGAGACATAGGAAAGGAAAACATAGGAGAAAAGCATGCAAAGGACTAGAAAGCATGTTAAACACATAAAAATCCCAATCGACAAACAAGTGATCGATAGACAACAAAGTCACCGATCCCAAACACATTACGTGTTAACAAGCATCCATCCTCGAACCATTCAACTTCTCCGAAACTAATCCTATTCTATGCAACCAAGGAAAATAAAGAGAAAAATAAGAAAGGTCTCACCGGGATTCCAAGCATAGCAAAAATAAACGAAGCAATAAGAAACCACCTCGTAGCATTCCATATCCATAAGCTCTTCAAGGAACCAAGTGAGAAAAAGAAATAAAAGAAACTATGAACAAAGAAAATGGTTAGTAACTTCAAAACAAATAAAAGAAAACAACAAATAAAAGAAAATAAACAAAGCAAGAAGTATATACAACTAAAGGAAAGAAAAGCTAAACTACCAAAGAAAATAAAGAATAAAAGAAATAAAATCTAGACTAACTAAAGAACTACTCTAAACTACAAGATTTGGATTTAAGGGATTTGGATATAAGGGATCATCAACAACAACATGCCAAGCAAAACAACTCCACAAACAACAAACATCTAAGAAAATAGGGCAAACAAGCTAGCTACAAGGAAAGTAGCCTAGAGATCAAGAAAATGAGGAAACCAAAAAGAGGAATGAAAATAAACATGCAAGCAACTAAGATATGTACACAACAACAACAAGGTCACCGAGCAAGTTACTAGTTCCCCCAAGCTAGATAGAAAATACATCTCAACATCCCGATTAAAACAAAGCAAGTATCAAAAATATGAGGGATGGAGGTAAAAAGCATGAGAAGCTAAAAGGGAACTAATAACTACTACCATCACCACCACCACTCCCACTTGGCCCGGCCCCATCGGGGTCTCTGTTGCGCTCGGGGTCATCGAAGGGATGAGGGTAAGGCTCCCATCCTCCGGTGTACCCCTCGGGCCACCCATAATGCCCCTTGAAAAGATCGTGTTGCCAAGGAGCAAGAGGGGTGAAGCTATCGGGCAAAGTGAGTTCAAAGGGGTGGTTGGGATGGACATGGGGGTAGTTAGGATCCCCCCTATAGTCACTACCACCCGGAGCCTTGTAATCATAGTTACCATGCTCGTCCGGGTAATAGTGACGCTCGGTGTCGGGGTTAGAAGGCCCCGACCAATAAGGATGCCCAAACAAAGGTAGAGGACCTTGTTGGGGCGGGAAGTACGGATAGTTAACCGGGGGAGTAATGTTCCCATGGTTAACTTCCGCCTCATAAATTTGTTGTTGTTGTATAAACATACCTTGTTGCATCTCTTGAATACCTCTTATTTGGTCATAGAGGGCCCCAAAGTCTTGATCGTACATGCCATCTACGTGGATTTTCAATCCACTCATTTGCTCACTAAGAGCCTTCAAATCTTCATTGGCAAAAGCATGTTGCCCTTGCTCTTGTTCTTGCTCATGAGGAGCTTGTTGTTGTGGAGAAAAATGTTGTTGTTGTTGATGTTGTTGTTGTTGTTGATTTTGTTGTTCTTCCTCATCTTCTTCTTCTTCATCTTCCTCGGAATCAAAGTTGGGATACCGGAAGGACCTGGGAACATGCCAAACATTGTCGGCAATCCTAGCCAAAGAAGTCAAGCTAGGGTTAGGCAAGTAGCACCAATGCTCGTTGCCCCTTAGCCACTCATATCTCCCGTCACTAAAACCCTTGGAGATAAATTGGATTTGACCTAATTGTTGCATATCTAGGTAGATGGAATCTGCATCCCCGATCTCCTTATAAAATGGGAGATAATCATCGAGGCGAAGGTGAGTCAAAAGCCTAGTTACCATACCCCCACATGGGATCTCTCCCGTCCTCCTTTTGCGAAGTTCCAAGCAATATTGGGCGAAGATATAACCCAAGTTCAACCGGCCCACAAACTCCGGGCGAGTAGATAGCCAAAGGACCTTGAGCTCCAATTTACTCAATTTCCCCATCTCTTGCTTGGGGAACAAGACATAGCCCAATAGACGGTGTACAACCCTAAGACAAGGTTGGTACACGTCCGAGATCTTGGCCTTGTTGGTGATGAACTCACTACCACCGGAGATGTCTTCCCACCAAGAATCTTGATCATAATCCGGGAAGATGAAGTGTTCAACGTTAATAATATCCCCATGGGGATCAAAGTCCAAAGCAGCGTTGAACTCCTCCAAAGATTGGTCAAAAATGTTGTTGAACAATTGGAACCGCACCCTATATACCCCTCCAATGGGTACAAGCTCCAAGGTAGCCAAGAACTCCAAGGTAGGCTCCTTGTAGGTGCGGTAGGCATCGACGATGAAAGTCCCCAATCTCAAATTCAAAAGCAATGACCGCACATCATTATCAATCCCCAACTTCAGCATATCGGATTGAAAGTAATGGCGGGTTTGTTTTAGGGTTCTTTCATCTTTTAGATTTTGGTAGAAGGCTTTTTGTTTATCGGTGAAATTTTTCTTTTTTGGAAGAGAGGTTGGAGGTCGTGTTTGAGTGGAAGATGGGTTGGAAGATGTACTAGGCCTAGAGGAGGTACTTGGGCGGGGAGGTTCCTCGATGCTAACATCGGTTTTTCGCTTTTTGGTGAGTTTCTTGAGGTATTTAGACATTGTGAGAGGTATAGAAGATCACCAACAACCAATCAAGTAGCAAACCAAAGAACCAAGAGCACCACACCCAAATTCACCGCTTACTACCAAAATCACCAAACTCCAAATTCTCAATTCTTTCCAATCAAACCAATTCCAAATCAATCAACAATATCAATGTACCAAGAAAAATTCCTTTTCAATCAATCCAAGAGCAAACACAAAGCCAATACCGAAATCACCACATACTACCAACTTTCCAAAATTTCAACTCACAAAAATTCAACCAAAATTGATGAAAATCGCTACAAAATCAACAAACAACACAATGTCATGCAAAATCAATCAACAAATATCACCAAATCACAACCAAAATCAAGAACAAGCATCAAAAATCACAAAATCAATACTACACTATTCATGCTCATACAAATTTGTAATTCATGCAAATTTATGATATAATTGGCAAAATTAAAGCAAGGATTAGTGATTATACCATAAAAGAAGCAAGATAAACCAATTTTGAGCAAGCAATTCCAACTCCACACAAAACCCCCAATTTTCGGCCACCAAGAGTAGGAGAGAGAGTGAGTGAAATTTGGGTCAAATTGTGAGGAATTTGTAGTGTAGAAAGATTTGTGAGTGATTTTGAGTGAGAATGGAGTGATTTTAGTGAGGATTTGAGTGATTTTGGATGATGAATGAGGGTGGAGGAGTGCGCACAAAGGAGGGTTTGAATGAGAGTGTGCATGAGGTTGGAGGTGATGAATGAAGGGAATGAAGGGAAAGAAGGAGGAAGAAGAAGATAATAGCACGTTCAGCATCTGTGCGGCCGCACAGCGCTGATGTGCGCCCGCACATGCCTAGTGTGCGGCCGCACATCCCTGTGCGTGCTCCTTCCTTCTTTTTTTCTCAAAAATTTGATACTTACTGCCTATTTGGGTGCGCACATGAATCATGATGGTGATGAGGAACAACATAGGCAGTAGCTAAAATCATTTTCAAAGTCCTCAAAGTTGAAAATTCATGTACACACCACAAAAATTCACTAAGTATCAATTTCCTTCAACTTTCAAAATATGAAATTCCTATCTTACCTCTCTAAAATTCTTACCCTTTTACCTCAAATTTCGATTAGAATCGAACAAAATATGATTTGTGCCATGAACACCTTCCATCCATCATGCATATTTGTTGAATTCCAATCCCGCAAACGGACATCCTAAAAATCCAAATAAGGAGAAAAGTAAAAGAAAAGACAAAGTAATAAAAGAAACAAAAATGAGAAAATTCAAAAATCAAAGAGAAAGGTTAGAAACTCCGGGTTGCCTCCCGGGAAGCGCTTGCTTAAGGTCCTAAGCTCGACCCTTCCTCCTAATCATGGAGGATCAAAGAACACCACCTTCTTCAAGGTGGTTGATAGAGCAAATTCTTCTTCAACCTTGGGCAACTTCTCATTATTGCTTGATGAAACTCTCACAAAATTCTTTTCAAATTCTTCTTTTTCACTTCTCAACTTCTTCCTTTTTCTTGCCTTCTTTGAGTCACGGGCCTTTTTCTTCGGCTTGACTTCAACATCCTTAGTCATGGAAGCTTTCTCTTCCTCATGAGAATTAAGCTTGAACCAATTTGGAAAACCAATATCTTTCTCATCCTTTGGCTTTTGAATCACAAATTCTTCTTCACTAACATGATCAATACTTGCACAAACATCATCAACAATCTCAAAAACATTATTAGTAGAAGAATCAATCATGCACATACCATCAATGGAACGAGAAAGACTAGCACATGCGATATCTTGGACACAAGACAAAGACTCATGCATTGGTTTCAACTTAAAACTCTCTTCTAATTTCCCACACCTCAAAGTAATTTGACCTCCTTTGACATCTATTAAAGCTCCCGAGGTAGCTAAGAAAGGCCTCCCTAAGATGATTGGAATATGTTCATCTTCCTCAATCTCTAGAACAACAAAATCCACCGGAAAAACAAACTCTCCAATCCTTAAGGGGACATCATCAATTCTTCCCTTAGGAAGCTTAATAGAACGATCGGCCAATTGAAGTGTTATCTTGGATGGTTGAAGCTCACCAAGATCAAGCCTTTCGAAGACCGAAAAGGGCATAATACTCACACTAGCCCCTAGATCACACAAAGCATTCTCAAAAACCATTTCCTTAATTTGACAAGGGATTGAAAAATTCCCCGGATCTTCCATCTTCCTTGGGAGTTCACCATGGATAAGAGCACTAAAGCGCTTCCCTCCTTCCACCGAACTACCCTCATCAAAATCCTCTCTCTCTTCTAAGATCTCCTTAACAAACTTGGAGTACTTAGGCATGTCGGGAATTGGTTCGGTAGAGGGTGTAGAATCATGAACATCCTTAAAAGCTTCAAGGAACTTCCCAAATTGCTCATCCATTTTGAATCTCAAATATTTTTGGGGATATGGTAGATCGGGAAATCTCTCTATCTCACTCATCTTTTCATCAACACACTCTTCTCTTTTGTCAACCTCACAAAAGAATTCCTTAGACTCAACTTTTTCCCCTTCATTCTCCTTGGCACCACTCTCATCTCTTCCTTCTTTTGAACAAGAAACTCCCTCATCAAAATCATTTCCACCACTTGTGGCAATAGAGTACACGGGTTTCTTTGGTTCAACACCTTGGGAAGGCAAAGATGAAGGACTAGCAAAATCCTTAATAGTGCTTGCTAATTGAGTAATTTGAGTCTCAAGCATCTTATTGTGGGTCATCATCTCATTGAATTTCTTATCACTAACCGCCATATAGGTGTTAATGATCTTGGTTTGATTATCAATCAACTCTTCCAAGGTTGTCTTAGGAGAAGAAGGTTGTGAATAGGAATTCTCACCTTGAGTCTTTGGAACAAAACCGGGTGGGGGACCTCTTTGAGCATTGTTTTGAAAATTTCCCCTTCCTTGATTGTTCCAATTACTCCTATTTTGATTTGAACCATAACCTTGATTATGGTTACTACCACCATGATTATGGTTTCCATTACCTTGGTTATGATTTACATAACCTTGGTTTTGATTACCATAATTATGATTTTGATTACCATAGTTTTGGCTTTGATTTTGGCTACTATAACCTTGGTTATGGTTACCACGAGAACCTTGATTCCCTTGGTTCCTATAACCACCATTATGATTATAGTTGTCAAAATTGCCTTGGTTTTTGTAATTCCTATTCCATTGGCCTTTTTGATTATCAAACCTTTGAACATTGTTGTTTGACACAAAATTAATATGTTCACACTCATTGTTGTCAAATTCATCAACACAGTCATTAGGACAAACACTAGAGTCATGATCATACGATCCACATGCATCACAAAACAAGCAACCCAAAGGCATATTATGTGAAGAGGGAGGGGGTTGAGAGTTAGAAGGAGTACCTCTCCCCTTAAATTGGGAGGGAAGATTAGAAGCTTGAGAAGAGGTAGAAGTACTCTCCAACTTAGCTTTGATTGCGGTGACCTCCTTTCCTAAGTTTGTCATTTGGGAGGAAAGGTTGTTGATTGCATTGAGATGGTCCACCGAATACAATGAAGATTGCTTGCTTGAAGAGTCTCTCTCCCCATCTTGCCAATCCCTATAATATGTCACCACGTCCTCAATGATGTCCACAACTTCTTCTTCGGTTTTGTTCATGATAGGGCCCCCGGCCCCTCCATCAAGGCATGACTTGCCTTGGGGACTTAAACCGCCATAGAAGATTTGGATCACTTGGTATGTGGGGATTCCGTGGTGAGGGCACTCCCTTTGATACTCTTTGAATCTCTCCCATGCTTCATAAAGGCTTTCACTCGGCCTTTGCTTGAACCCTTGAATCAAGGCTCTTGCCTCCGCCGTCTTCTTTTGGGGATAGAAACGGGACAAGAAAGCCTTTGTAACATCATCCCAAGTTCTCAAGGAGTTGGGCTTCACCTCCTTGTCTAGCCACTCCAAAGATCTTCCTATTAGAGAGAAAGGGAACAACTTGAGGCGGATGAATTCTTGAGAGACCCCATTGACTTTGATAGTGTTGCAATATTTTTCAAATTCTTTCAAATGGTTCAATGGGCTCTCATTCTTAGCCCCACTATATTGCCTTCTCTCAATCAAGGTGATCATTGCCGGCCGGATTTCGAAGTCATTTGCCGGGGTAGTAGGTGGAGCTATTCCACTCTCAAATCTATATGCCCCGGGCACTCCAAGCTCCTTCAAGGCTATTCTAGGATTTTCACCCATTCCTTGCTCTTCTTGAATTTCTTCTTCACTTGAAGAGATATAAGCCAAGGATCTATTATCCACTCTTCTTCTTGAAAGAGTCCTCTCAATTTCCAGATCAAGGGGAACAAGGGGACGATCACGGGTTCTATGCATGCAAAACTCACACAAAAATATTAGTAGCACGGCTACAAGTGTAGCCTAGAGAAACAAAATCTTTTTGTATTTTATCAAAATAAAATAGACTCAAAAACAACATACACTCAAGCACCATTCCCCGGCAACGGCGCCATTTTGATGGGAAGGAGAACGGTAGGTCGTTGGGCTACCACCCCACCCAATCAAACAAAATTTGTAACTTAACTAACCCCTATTTAGCGTAGTGGCAAGTCAAGGTCGAACCCAAGGGAATGGATATCAAGTGCACGATGTCTAAATCAAGCTATTTCGGAATCAAGAAGGGGTTTGAGGTAGAATTAAGGCTAAACTAGGTAATGCAAACTTGTATAAAATCAATCTAAGACACTAGGGCAATGGATCCACATGCAATCATAATATTTAATCGGTAATTTGGGAGGTCAAACCGACTAAGTCAAGCGATATGAAGGAAAATCATCATGTATCCAAAAGAGCATACCAAGGTGGTTCACCTAGAGGTCTAACTAGCGTCAACTACGCTAAACACTACCTAGGGAACGTCACAAAGCACCTCAATCGTGAAATTGCAAGTTCACTAATCAATGGTCCGTATCATAGCAAGCTTACAATGCAATCTAGTGTATTAATCAAAGATGGCCAAACCTCAATTAATCACACACATGCACATGAAACATCAACCAAATTTAATCATATCATCAACTCCATCAATTATCCCCAAATTACACTATTCCATCATTCATACATGCTTCACCATCTCCCTAGCTAGGAAACTACTCACTAGCCATAGGAATTAAGATCAAAACTACAACATTCATCAAATTCATCATCAACATACTTGAAATCAAAGATTAAACCAACAATCAATCAAAATCAATCAAAATTCAATCAATAACCAAATCAATCATCAACAATATGAAAAACTAATGAAATCAACTAAAATCAAACTTGTATTAAAATCAAGAAGAAAATCCTTGGAAAACTTTGATCCAAAGATCAAATATAATGAGTAATCCTTGAGCAATCACCAAAAATCATGAGTTTCTCTCTCTAGTTCTTGAGTTTCTCTCTCTAAAATTCTCCCCAAAAACTAACTATCAAATTCAATCTAAACTAAAAACTTCCTCTTTAAAAATAGGTAGAAATAACTACATATACAAGGAGGAGGTCGGTAATGACGCCCAAAAATAGACCCTCATAAGTGCGGGCGCTCGGAGGAGGGAGAAAGGCGCGCACGGGACACACCCAGGAATGTGCGCCCGCACGCACCTGGTGTGCGGCCGCACACGACCAATGTGCGGCCGCACACTCCCTTTGTGCGCCCGCACATAGCTGGGTTTCCTCCCCTTCTTCTCTTCGTCCTAGCTCAAGTGGTGCACGCATCCAGGAGGATGATGATGGAGGACAAAGTGGGCAGAAACTTTCTTGAATTTCTTGAAGAATAAAAGCCATGAATAAGGCATAAACAAAGCCTTGAAGCTTGCCCCTTGGATCCACCTTTGACTTGGAACTTCTTGCACCTTCTTTAGGCATAAAAGCAATGAAAACTCGTAGAGAGGAGGCTCGGGAATTCTTGGACAATCAATTACCACCTACAAGCAAAAGATAGAAAGCAAGTAAAAGAGAAAAATAACAAGTAAACTAGAAAAAGACATGAAAAAGAGAAACTAACTACAAAAAGCATAAAATGAAGAAAACAAGAATAAAACTAAGGAAAACTAAAGAAAAGAGAGATAAAATGAAATAAAAATCATCCAAAAAGGAACCAAATGAGTGCCAAAAATGTCACTCATCACCTAGGGGTCAACTTAGTTAACACCTACGATACCAAATGCAAATTACAACAGCATTAATTAAGAAAACCCTACCAGCAAATAATATATATGCAGATTCTGTTCACATAAACTAACCCACACCCAACATAAAATCAATATAAACAACAACAATCACATCCAACCTACACCAACAATGGTTCAATCACAAAGTCAATACAAGTTATTCCAGAACAATCAAACAACCCAACATTCATGTGTTTAGCTCTAATATTGCAAAAACCCACAAAGATATATACCTTCTCCACAGCATCATCAACTGTTGTGTTTACTTCTCCTCCCACCCTTTTAATAAGAGGATGAGGATCACAATATGCAACATCAATGGGCTACATGAAACAAAAACAGGTAAGTTAAGATATGAAAGCAAATAATGTAACCATTATGTTTATAATAACAATTTCTTACATCCTTACCAAAAGCCGCCCGTATTCATCAGAATCTTTGGACAGCTAATCCTCCACAACAACAACCTTCATCTCCTCTGTATCCCACACCAGGAGCCTAGGAACCACACCCTAGAGGTATGTGTTCCAAATGATCTAGGAAAAATATCTGCAAAAAGATCAGAATTCAAAGTTTAAAATTATGTACAATGAGTCAGTAAACTGAATACGTCAGAACACACAGTGATAAACAAGGTAGAAGAATTACTAGAACAAAAACAATACAGCCACCACATCCAGATCTGAACCCAAACTTGTCAAACCGCCTTTTAAATCGTGTTGCGGTATCCTTCAGCCATGTCATTGTAAACGTACACTAATCATACTCAGCTGCTTTACAAGAAACAGTCAAGGCAGGCACCAAAGACACAGACAGGTTAGATAAATTAGTGGTTGTAAGGAATATTTCAGGCATCCCACACTTGAGCCCCACTGTGATCATACACTTAAGCATGGTGGCGTCCAAAGGTAAGGAAGCTAAAGCAAAAGAGTCGCCAAAAAGTTTTAGGGACTTGTAAACCATTCACATGGTGAAGGATACACCCCTTCACGATCCATGAGATCGCTAACTCCATAGTGGTCCTGAACCATCACTGGATATTCGGGGATGAGGGTACAAATCCAACCTAAAAGAGATTGAACCTGCCCTAAAAATAGGCCACTACTTTATTCTTCTCATATTCATGTACGCTTTTCGATCAACATACAATCAATATATTAAACCTAAACTTGTTTAACCTATATTGGTTGAATATTAATGCAAAAACAAAACTATTATTGACGATCACTTGCATTAAAATCATATTAGCCTAAATAAAAATTATTAATTATCTTATTAAGCGTGATTTTAAGTACAAATTCCCTTTAAACCTGCAACAGAGGGCGTGATCAAGCAATAACAATAAATATATCAAGCAACATAATAATATTGATACAACAAATCATCATCATAATAATATTCTCATCAAAGCATAATATTAGTAAGATCCTAGATATGATACTAACATGATTAATAACAAATCCTAGCATGTCACTAAACATAAAAATCAAAGCTTTAGCCGTACCATGATACTAACATGATAGAAGAAATAGGAAGTAACCTAAACATGATACCAGAAACATACATGATATTAGAAATATTAGTTAACACCCTAAACATGATACTAGGAATCAATAAAACAATCTAAGCATGATTTCAATATCAAAAGAATAATTAAGAAGTAATCTAATTACTTACTTTGATGCCTCGTATCTCTTTCTATCAAAACAATACACACGTTAGTAACTTTAATAAAAATATTAAATCAAACAATTAATTTAAATAATTGAAATAGGAATTTGGGACCAAACCCTCAGAAATTATCAACCTTTCACATCTAGGGCGAAGGCAACTTCGAGCTTGGATAGGTGTATCCGAATCTCGTGAATGAGGAATGATGTATTTTAAAAAGGCTAGGTTTAGAAAATGGGAGAAAAAATAAGCTTCTAGCTTTGAGAGAGAGAATAGAAAGATGATTGTTGGTCATTGAAAACAGGGAAATACTACCCTATTTAAAGAGAAAAACATCCGGAAACGATTAGCAAAAGAGTTAGAATTCGAATCGGAATAAAATTCCTTTCGACGTGACAAGATAAAAAGTATCGCGGTTAAAGCAGTTTTTTGCGGATTTTGTTTTTATCATATCTTTTGGTCCAAAAGTCGTATAATATGCACGAAAATAATATCTGACCGTCTTTGAACGTTTTTCATTTCGAATAGAAAATTAGGACTTTCAAAAAGAGGAGTTTTATTCAATTTCAAATTCTTTAATCTTATCTTTTCAAAAAGGATAATTAAGATCTTTTAGAAACTCGTAGAATCTTCTAATTAATCCTAATTTTTTTAGAAATATAATTAAGATTAATGGACCCTCCACATGATCATTGGGTCGCACATCAAACTCATTTAGACCCAGTTTAGTATTTTGACCATAACTTCCTCATTATTCATCGGAATTTGGCTTATAATATATCGTTGGAAAGGTCTTTTCAAACCCCATCCATCTACACAAGTATTGGACATTTTTCATACATAGGATACGAAATGAATGATTTTTGAAAACATAAATGAAATATTTTTCTTAAAACATTTTAGAAAACAGAATAATTCACGAGACTCTTCAACATTTCACCTTACTCGATATCAATGACGTGAAAAGTACTCATCACTGGGTTTGGTTTTTGGGAAGACACAATTTGGTGTCTACAGAAGCCCCCACTTTGACTGAGTTTGGAGAAACGTAAGTTTCGAAAACAAAAGTCAAAGAAGCGATAGGGACGGAGAATGATTCAGAACGTTCTGCGATCCTAAATCATTCTTTTAACGCCGATACCTGCAAACTAGCGTTAGTTTAATCAGATAAAAGAGTTAAGAAACGTGTATCTTGCTCCATCGAGTACACGTCTCTCGAGTAACCGATTTTTGTTGCTGCATTTGTGACGACCTTCCTCAAGCTAGGAGATATCGCCAAAGACCGCTCCGCTTGTAGCTGTCTTTAATTTTTTGCTATGACAGTCCTCCGCAATCAGGGTACACCATCGAAGATTTCTTCGCTTGTAGCGATCTTTTGCTGTTTTGTGACCATCTTCTGCAAGCTAGGAAACATAGTCGAAGATAACTATGCTTCTAGCCATCTCTCATTTTTATGACAACCTTTCGTCGTCGAAGGTGACTTTGCTTGTAGTTATCTTCAGTTGTTTGTGACAACCCTCCACATCCTAGGGAACGTCGTCGAAGACCATTCTACTTGTACGATCTTCAGTTTTGTTGTTGCTTCGTTTTGTTCAATGCGTACTTTGGGGGTGGTGACAATCCTCTTCTTCTTTAGGAACAATTGCCAACACAACCCTTGAATGATGAGCGACAATCCTATTTAGGGAAATTTGTTAACGTCGCGTAACAACTCATGTTGTCACGATGAAATGACAATTTGTATCTCGGAAAATTTGCCAAAATCCAATTTGGGAAAAGTTGCCAATGCTTTGAAACAATCTGTCATAAGAAGACAATCGACAATCTATGCCTTGGAACATAACTCTTGAAAGCAATCCATCTTGGAATTTTGCCAATGCTATGCGACAATCCTTTTAGGAGAATATTGCCACAATTGACAATCCGTGTCTTGGAACATTTGCAAAAAAGAGTCGATAGACAATCCACTTCGGGAAAATTTGCCACTACTGAAATGAATGAAATTCCACATTTAAGGAACCTTTGCCGAAATATTAAGATGAATAGAGACCTACGACAATCCTTTGGGAAATTTTGCCATACGGAACTTAGTGCATGACAATCCAATCTCGGAAACATTGCCAAGGATTTGATGACAATCTGAACTTTGGAAAAATTTGCCAAACGAAGAAGGAGCACGACAATCCATGCTTGGAAACATTTCCAGTTTGAGAGGAAAATCCAATCTTGGAAAAATTGTCGAAGATTTGATGAATGTATAACAATCCGATCTTGGAAAAACTTGCCAAATAGAGAAGGAGCACGACAATCCATGCTTGGAAACATTGCCAAAGGTGACAACCCAATCTTGGAAAATTTATCGTTTGAAGAAGATGCTCGACAATCCACTCTTGAAAACATTGTCAGTTTGAGATGACAATCCAATCTTGGAAAAATTGTCATTTGAAGAAGATGTTCTTTAGTCCTGCAAAAGAGATCAAATTTTGCCAAAGGACCTTGACAGTTGATTTGCTTAAGGTTGACTCAAGTGTTTATTCGACTCATTGTGTAAGACTTAATGTTTTTTGCTCGACTCGATGTGCAACTCAACATACTCAAATCGACTCGATGGGGTAACCCGACATGACTTAAAGTGTACATGACTCGTGTTCGTAGACTTAACTCGATGTGATGACACGACATGACTCAATGTGTACATGAATCGTGTGCGCATTGTATCGTGACTGTGCTCGTGTGACTCGAAAATGCAAAATAACAAAAAAAAATTCCGTCATTTTTGTGGAGGGTACAGACTTTCTCCCGAAAAAGAAAGACGTGAAAAGAAAGAAGTAAAAGTATTTGATGGTGCATGTTGAATGAGCTCGATCAAGTGTATGCATTAATGTTGTCTCTCATGGTGCAAGGATTGTAGCATCCTAGACTATCTCGATTTTAACTCGATGATGAAAGTATTTAGATAACTTAAGTAATTAGAAATATTAGTTAATACCCTAAACATGATACTAGGAATCAATAAAACAATCTAAGCATGATTTCTATATCAAAAGAATAATTAAGAAGTAATCTAATTACTTACTTTGATGCCTCGTATCTCTTTCTATCAAAACAATACACACGTTAGTAACTTCAATAAAAATATTAAATCAAACAATTAGTTTAAATAATTGAAATAGGGATTTGGGACCAAACCCTCAGAAATTATCAATCTTTCACGTCTAGGGCGAAGGCAACTTCGAGCTTAGCTAGGTGTATCTGAATCTCGTGAATGAGGAATGATGTATTTTTAAAAGGCTAAATTTAGAAAGAGGAAGAAAGAATAAGCTTCTAGCTTTGAGAGAGAGAATAGAAAGATGATTGTTGGTCATTGAAAACGGGGAAATGCGACCCTATTTATAGAGTAAAACATCTGGAAATGATTAGAAAAGAGTTAGAATTCGAATCGGAATAAAATTCCTTTCGACGCAGCAAGATCAAAAGATCGTGGCGCGATGGAATTATCGCGGCACGATGGAATTATCGCGGCACGATAAAAGCGGTTTTTTTGTGGATTTTTTTTTTATCATATCTTTTGATCCAAAAGTCGAAATAAGTCTTATAATATGTCATTAGAAAGCCCTAGAAATATACTTTCTAACCCAATTTGAATCAGACTAAAATATTTTGTAGAATAAAATATACGGCCGAAATAGTTGGACGGTGTCAGTTTTGGATAGAGTTTCGTATTTCTTTCATATCTTTTTCGTTATAGCTCGGACTTAATATTATAATATATCATTGGAAATATAATTTCAAGGGCTATCCAACCATCTAAGATTTGGATAAAAATTATTAGGCACGAAAATAATATCTGACCGTCTTTGAACGTTTTTCATTTCGAATATAATTAGGACTTTCAAAAAGAGGAGTTTTATTCAATTTCAAATTCTTTAATCTTATCTTTTCAAAAAGGATAATTAAGATCTTTTAGAAACTCGTAGAATCTTCTAATTAATCCTAATTGGTTTAGAAATATAACTAAGATTAATGGACCCTCCGCATGATCATTGGGTCGCACATCAAACTCGTTTAGACCCAGTTTAGTATTTTGACCATAACTTCCTCATTATTCATCGGAATTGGGCTTATAATATATCGTTTGAAAGGTCTTTTCAAACCCCATCCAACTACACAATTATTAGACTCGTAATATGGACCAAAATAAACCAGATTGGACGTTTTTCATAAATAGGATACGAAATGAATGATTTTTGAAAACATAAATGAATTATTTTTATTTAAACATTTTAGAAAACAAAAGAATTCACGAGACTCTTCAACATTTCACCTTACTCGATATCAATGACGTGAAAAGTACTCATCACTGGGTTTGGATTTTGGGGAGATACAATTTGGTGTTTACAGTGGTGGTTCAAATCAATTTCCCAAGTGCCATTAACAAAAACGCGGTCATAAATTCCTCCTCGTCCTCCTCCGACTCAAGCTTTATTGGTTCCTCATTACTATCAAGTGGACAAAGGACCTTTGAAGCTTCAGATAAAGATATTTTTTCCTTCTTCTCACCAACACCATACCTTTGTATGATCCTTTCTACCTTCTGTGTTTGTTCTACATCCTCCATATCTACACCATCAGGCACTTTCTTTGCTCCCGTTCGTATACCAAGAATTGAAGACACTTGATTAGGACCCAATGGAAATACTCCACCATCCCCAAACACTATTGTGTCATCTCCTTGCACTCGGGTCATCAACCAGTAACACAATTGGCGAGGAATGTTCTTCATATTCAGACTCAACAAACTACCAAACCCATCCTTTTGACTAAATTCGTTTTGTCCTCATCAAAATTTTCAATATCATCACAAAATGATTCGACTCTACAAACAATATTCGGCGGCTGAAGAAAACAACATAAACACATGTCAACTACAATATTTGATGGACACACACAGCAAGACATTCAAGGTTTCTGATAAATGGTTCTTTGTAAGGGACATGAATTCAACAATTCTGTCAACAAGTATTATTCAAAAATATAACTATACACTTATTTTTCAACCAAACATGTCCACACCATGTACACATAAATTCAGATAGAGGGCAGAGCATGTATAACAGCCTATATCAGGGCAATTAATATTATAATCTCAACAAGTATTATTAAAAAATATAACTACACATTTATTTTTCAATCAACATGTACACACAAATTCAGACCAGGAGAGCATGTATACTGGAAAAAAAAAATAAAAATAAAAATAAAAATTAAAAAATTGGAAATTAACAATCCCACCTTTACCTTTTCTACTCAAAACAATCCTACCTTGTCGAATTCCCAAAATAATCCCACCTTTGACCCCCATCTGCTCAAAATGAGTCTTTTACCGGTTTGACAAATTAGTAACCTGTTTAAAAAGGTGACTTGACATGTGTCACCTTCTTATTGGTTTTCTTTATTTTTTGCTTTTAAAAGAATATCAGAAAATTAAAAAAATAAAAAAAAATTTGGAAAAAAAATCAACGAAATCCAGCCCACCACCGACGCCGACAACCACCAACCAGCTTTCTCCACACACCACCGGTAGCCAAATCTGTTCCCCGGCCAACACACCTCCCTCACCTTCCGGCATCGACCCACCTCCCTCCTCTTCTGGCGTCGACCCACCCCCCTCCCTTTCCCTGCTTTCCGCCATCTCCGGCGATCCCCATTCCCCACCTTCTTTAAAAAATTTTACGAGATTCGGAAACACCACAATTATATCATCATCACTCTTATGATTCACATGAAATTTAATTTATCACCAAAAAATTAAAATCCAGAAAATAGCAAAATCTCCATATCAAAATCTGAAAAACACATTCAGAAATTCATACTTAGAATCTAAAAACGAAGCACAACAATGAGAATAAAAAGTGAAATACTAGAAGGGAGTAGAAAATTTAAACAGGAAAAAAATCAAAGAAACTTGCTGAGATGAATATAAATTCTGGGCAAAAAAAATAAGGATTTATTATTTTCAGCTCATTTATGAACAAAAACAAAACCCATATCAAAAATAAACCCCAAATCAAATTTATGAAGAATTTTACACAATAACCCAAATCAATATTTGCTTTATCTCTCTAAATTATAGCTGGGGTGGTCGGGGTCAGGGTGATTGGTATTAGGGCCGAGGGTTTTGTGGGTGGATGCGAGTGGTTTGGTTGCTAGGGTTGTAGTTACCTATGGTTGGGTGGTCGAGGTTATGAGAGAGAATGAAGGTGGTGGGTGGAGTTAAGTTAAGGTGATGATGTGGTGGTGCTTATGGAAAGATGGTGGTGGTTATGGTTATGGTGGTGTGCTAAGGTGGAGATGAGAGATTGAAAAAAAATAAAAAAATAAAAATGAAAATGTAAAAAATAAAAATAAAAATAAATAAATAAATAAAATAAAATAAAAACTAAACAGGTTAAAAGGCTCATTTTGAGCAGATAGGGGTCAAAGGTGGGATTATTCTGGGAATTCGAAAAGATGGGATTGTTTTGAGCAGAAAAGGTAAAGGTAGAATTATTAGTTTCCAACTTTCCAAAAAAAAAAAAAAAACTGATCAAGTAAATACACACAAATTAGAAGCCCACACCATGCAAGATTAAAGTCGAAATACCTTCCCAACATTGTCATAATGATGCTTCAACACTTCCCCTCTAGCAAGGACCTTCTGCCCTTCTGTTTTAGGGATCATCTTTCTCGATTCGCCTTTAAGGACTGCAACCAACTTCCTTTTCTTACTCTTGTAACCCTTTATCAGAGTTTTAATGGATTCTGAGCTAAAAGACTGAGAATCTTCATCATCCTATTCCGATTCCGTAGAACCTGAACCTTCAGTAACAGGCTCCAACTGACTTTGTTTCTATTTACCTCTTTTGAGGTTGGACTTCTCCTTAACAGGCTTAACACCTTTTGAATTACTAGCCTTCACAGCAACACCTTTTGAATTACCAACCTTCACAGCAACCTCTTTTGAATTACCATCCCCTGTCGATGTTCCAGACTTTGAACATGACTACCATGTACCATAAGAAAACAAATAACCATATCAGCTTTTACATATTAAACAAAATATTCACAATTTTAATAGTTCAAATCCATAGGAACACTCACCCCCATTGCCTTCTTCCAAGAAAAACCACAAACTACAGCCTTATTCTTATTCCTCATTGTTCTCTTCGCTTTAAAGCTAACCCTATTTCAAAGCCAAAGTAAAGACATTTTATTAACAGAACTAAGGGAATGTGCTAAGGAAGGAAATGTGCTAAGGGAATTAACAGAACAAAATAAAGACATTCTAAGACATACCACATGATTTCCAAAGTTCACATCAAATGTACGTTTTTACATGTACACTAGTAGAGAGACCCAACTTCATGAAACCTAACTATATCCCTAATCTACGCAAATTCTATACTGAATTTTTTTCTTTTAAAAGTTGGATATTTTCTATATCCCAAATTCAGCAAAGGTTGAGTAATTCAGCAGGTTCAGTAATTCAGTAGCATCAAACGTAACTATATCCCTAAATCTACCCAATATATTCCTCTCTATACCAACTAAACTCACATAATCCAATTAATATATAAGGCCGACCAGCAGCACTTTGACTAATACCACATGTATAAACCCGGTCAAATCAAACAACAACATAAGCACAAGTGTTCAGAACGTAAATCACAACATCAATTTCAATTAGAACAATTAAAATACCCACATTGATAACCATAAATTCAATTTAAAACAACAAAATTTTTGTAAGTTACAAATAACCAAAATTGAAACCCCCTTACAAACTGAGTACTGAACACCTTCAAAAATTTAAAGTCGAAAACTAAATTAACCAAGAAAGGGATACAAACTTGCATTATAAAACCCTAAAAAACTTGCATTTTCAAACTTACCCACAAACCCGATTCACCACCCTTATGCTTCAAATTTTCAGAACAATAATTAACAAAATCCAACAGCTCCGCAAGACCGAGAATGATAATTAGTGACAATGAAGCAAATAGATAAAGAGAGAGCTGCAGTTGAATGAGCTTAGAAATGAGGAGAAAAGAGAGAGAGGACAGAGAAAAGATGTTTCAAAAAAAATGGACAGAGAAAGGAGACAAGAAAAGAAGAGAGAGAGTGTGAAAATTATGTGGGGCTAAAAATATAGAAATACAGTATAAAAACTAAAGGTGTACAATACAATCAAGAAATACAAAAAATACAATAACGGGTCTACAAAAAGCACAACGGGGGATGATGTGGAATTCCACCCAAACCATCAAAAACCATGTGAAATTACTAAACTACCCTGTGTTATGCATTTCCTTATGCATTTCCTTATGCATAACTGGACTCCCTTTAAACAAGCTTAAGAAAATTCATACCTCCTAACACCCTCAATTAGTAGGATACCTAATAAGTGCAAAACAATTTTTTTTATGTTTATATTCAGCACTTACGACAAATATCAAAGTACTTTATGGCTTCCTTGCCTAGAGAATCTCACCTAGGTAAATTAGTGTGCTGATAGTATGTAATGATGTTTGTTGATGATTTCATTAAATTACTATATGATATTCCCTCCATCCCTAAATCTTTTTTCCTATTTTAACTTTACTAGGGTGGCCTACGCACGCGATGCGCGCGAAGGAGTTTACTCTTGTAGAAAAGTTGTATTGGCGTATATTTACACCTTTGATTTGGGTGATAGACCTGCTAGTTTTAATACGTGGTATTTGGTTTATGTGCCTATGTGGTGACTTTGTAAAAGTATAAAAAAAGCCATCAAAATCTTCTATGACAATTATTTTTTAAAACCCTCAAAAGTTTGACACTGTTATTTCAAAATTATTATTAAATAATAGTTAATTGATTTGCATCCCTTCTTATCTTAAACTATTATTAGTTTAGAACTATTATTTGATTTGCATAATTCAATAATACCTAGTGTGTTTTTCTTCAAGTGAATTTTTTTTGAACTCTGGTCATAAGGAGTAATAATATGTGAAATGTTCGTTTTAGCTAAAAACTTAATAATCTAAGTTCTTTATTGTTCTACGACCATCTAATATCTATATCTAATACTAAATCAATAACTACTTAGTTATATTTTTCCTTGTAAATTCTCTCCATAATTAATACTCCGTACCGGTTTTTTTTTCCATCGATTTCCCTTGATTTTAAAAATTTTTAAGTTCTTTACACCTCTTGATAACATCAACTTAAATATCACTATTTAATATAATTTCCATTCAAATTCCATAACGTTATTTATGTGCCATCAAACAATGTACAATTCAAAAGCTAATAAACCTTAATAATAGTGTTGCAATTAAAGGATGACAAGATTGTAAATAAAGAAGAGCAACCACGAAGGAGTAAAAATAAACAGTCTCTTCGTAAATACATTTTTTTTTCTTTTTAAATAATAATAATAACATATGAATTATTATTTTTATATTAAAAAAAAAAGACATTACAAGTTTTTTGTTGAAAAAAAAAACTTTGAATCAATTGATGAGGGTAAAAAAGTAAATACATATTTTTGTACATATTTTTTAGGGTATATTTGGTAGCACACTATTCCTAAGAGTTATCTTCTACTTTTTTTAAAAAAAAATATTAAATATATTAATGAGAGCGAACATATTAATGAGGGTAAAAAAATAAATATACATTTTTGTACATATTTTTGACGGTATATTTGGTAGCACACTATTCCTAAGAATTACTTCTACTTTTTATAAGAGATAGGGACAGGGATAGGGATAGGGATATGTTTGCTAATGTATTACTTTAACAAAAACTATCTTTAATTATATATGAGTAAACTAGTGTTGTGCCCGGATAATGCCCGAATAATTTATTGAATTTTAGGATAAATATTTTGTCCCACTACCAACTCTTAACATATACTTGATACAATCTTGTTAGAAAAAAAAACATATACTTGACACAAATCATATTTTATAAGAAACATAATATTTTTCGACTTAGGATATTTTGAGATAAGATACTATTAATAAAAGTTATAGAAATACACTCCGTATGTGAAAAACAACGGTGTATGTTATTATAGTTTAATTAGTACACCGTATTAGTATGATGACTTCTACATTATTTCAACTACCTATCAATTATCAACTAATAATTACGGAGTAGTATTCTTTTGAAATTAAAACTCTAAAATAACAATTTTATCCTAAAGATCCATCTAAATTTTGTTAAAACAAAACTCTAAATTAACTTTTTTTATCTAACAAAATATATCCAACTTTTTGCTTATAACTAAAAAAAAAAAAAAACAAATATATCCTATGTGTCATACTTATAACTAATTTTTGCTTATATGGAGCGACACTGGTCGGAATATTGGAGTGTCGTCTCATGGTATGACTAAAAGTTTAGCTTTATATATTAGTTACTAGTTTTGTGCCCAGGCGATGCCCGAATTGTCCTAATTAAATGTTTTAGCTTCAATGTTAAATACGATTATATAATCCCTTTTGATAATGTAAAATATTTAAACATACAATATCATATCGCTTATTTATATAATAGTGTACTTTTTTGTAGTTTTATTTGTAAATAAATATTTATGTTACTATTAACTTAAATTTTTCCATTGTACTTAAACTATTTCTAATAAATTGAAAGTATTTTTACCAAACTAAATTACTTTTTCTGATTAAAACTTGTTTTTACCGATTTTCTATTCTTTTTTAAAAAAAAAGATATATTATAAACGGATCTCATTTTAAAAAAAAAAAAATTAAAATGAATTTATGATGAAAATAGTACTGAGTTATAAGATTTTTAATTAAAATTTCTGATTAATTTTGTATATATGAAATATTAAAAGTATATCTATAATAAAACATTATACAACATTTTTTTATCTTATAAAAAATTATCCAAAATTCGCTACTTAGCATCCTACATAATAATACCTATTTTTCGCCTACATGGCTCGACATTTGGCAAAAAACTGCAATGCTAAGTGTTGTTGTCTCGTGTCTTGGTTGCGAGACCGGCTTTATATATTAGTGATATGATATAATAATAATAATAATAATAATAATAATAATAATAATAATAATAATAATAATAATAATAATTGAATATTGAATACTAATAAACTACTATTTTTTATTCAAAAATAAAAATAAAAAAATAAACTACTCATTTAAGACATAACATTACACTAGATAGTAGACACTAGACACAACCCAACCCGAACATAATAACATAATATGAAATGACGCGACCCAAATAGCCCGTTTGCGAAAGCATGAGGTTAATATTCTTCCAATTCTTTTTTTTTTGCTCCAGAAGTTTTCAACGGATACCCTATAATGTATATACCGTCCCACCATCAGCTTCAACTCCATATTTTATTCGAAAATCAATGCCAATTGGAAAGGAACATTAGAAAGCATAGATAATAGGAAAAATTACAAATAATAATACAACCTTTGGCCAGTTCTTTTTTAATAATACAACCTTTCATTATTTCTGAATATTACAACCTTTGGGGGTGTTGAATTTTAACAGGCAACCCGGTTGGTAACCTGTTTTTACAGGTTACCAAGACCCATGTCGCTTTGTTATTGGTTTTGTCAATTTAATTTAATTATTTAAAATTTATTTAATATTTTTAATTTATAAAATATATAAAATAATATAATTACTTTTATTATTGTTATTATTATTATTATTATTATTATTAAAAAAAAAAACCCACCACCCCTGCCAAGCTGCCACCACCTTCATCACCATTCCCTCTCCTTCTTGCCTTCACGCAGCTCCCCTCTCCCCCAGCCCAGAAACCGGACGGCCGGTGTCCAGCTCACCTACCGCCGGCGACCCACTCCCTGTTACCTCAACCACCCCTTACCCGTCGCATCACCCATCCAAACAAAACCCTAACCCGCGAAAACTGACCACCGCAGCCCCGAAACCACCCCCTACCCTATTTTCCGGCCACGATAAACCCTATTCCCTCACCTAAAACCACCAAAAATCCATTTAACCCATAAAACCAAAACCCTAGGAAATGGGTTTTCTAGGTTAAACCCGAAACCCGAAAAGGGGCTGCAGTGGTGGCATTAATTGCTGCCTGGTGGTGCGTGTGGGAGCAGCGAAGCGAGCAAGATGCGTGGTGCTGATTATGGCTTCCTGGTGGTGCGTCTGGGACCAGCAAAGGGAGATACGGGGGTGGTCGGTGCTGCTGTTGTTGGTTGGGCGGTGAGGTCGGGGTAAGGGGATAAGAGGAGATGGTGGGTCGGCCGGCGAAGCTGGGCGCCGGTCGTAGCGTCGCCGAGAAGTTGCTGCGTGTGGGGGAGGGGGAGAAGAGGTGGCTTGGTGGTGGAAGACGTGGTGGCTGGGTGATGGGGGAGGGGGATGGATGAAATTTTCATTTTTTTTTTTAATAATTTGCTTAAAAATACTAAATCATAATTAATGTTATATTTAGGTACTAATTAAATGTTAAACAATTTTATCAATGATTAAAAATCAGAATTTTTTATTTTTTTAAAAAATTAATATTTAAACCAATTACATAACAACACGTCATGTACAACCGGTTTAACAGGTTACAAGTTTTTTGTCTTGTTTAAAATTAATACCCCTAAAGTTTGTAATATTCAGAAATAATCGAAAGGTTGTATTATTAAAAAAGAACCGGCCAAAGATTGTATTATTATTTGCAATTTTTCCTAGATAATATCATATACTCCGTAACTTTATAAGTACTGTATATGATATGAATAAACTATTAGCCTCATACAAGTGATATGTTGTACAACTAGTTCAAAGACAAGTATATTTCATGGCTCTTGAAAATTCTACAAAGTTCCAACTGGACAGTACAAGAAATTGGCAGTGTTCTTCTGCCGTAGCTCTATGCAAATGCCAATGGGTGCATTACAATTATTATCCAGCAAAAGAAAGGAAAATTCACAATCGACGAACAACGAATTAAAGCATTTCATCCTCAAAACAACGAAAGAAGTCTAGCTTTCCTGCATCGGAGGACCCTTCCACTTGAAATTGTCTGCGTATGCTTTAGGCTGCAATAAGGGCGCAGAACAAAATTAGGTCTACTCATGCAAATGATGACAGGAAATTTCAATAAGAATGATATATTCCTTCAGTAGTTATAAACACTTAACACATGGAAGTAAATTTAACAAAAATACCGACCATTTCATTCTCTATACAGTCCCAATTTTTATAGAAGTTTGAAGGGGTTAAACTGAGCTATCAGCACCACACTTAAGAAAGGTTCAATCGAAATACCATAATTGGCTAGCTAAATCAAATTTAAGAATTCCAATGCATTTAAAGACCAAAGGAAGCTAAAGCACGCCATGTCGTCATCCTATCTATCTACTATTCACGTGGGAAGCTGGGAAGAATAGAGGCAACTTTAACAAAGAAGGTAAGGCACAGATTTCTGGTCTACTTTTCAAACTTTAAGATGCAGATCTGCCTCCAGAGTCAAAATAACAGTTAATAAATTAAACAGAGATGATTAAATAATTAAGGTTAAGCAGGAAAGAAGAATCTGCCTCCATAAAGAATACAAGATCACATGGCCGAAACCATTTTTGGTAGGACGCCCCATTGTCCCCATGCTCTCCCAGGATCTAGGGGTGCTTTGTAGTTTCTAGTTTCACTCTAGAACCTTCATGTCTTTCAATCCCCATTCCCTCCCCCCCTCCCGACATATATGTAGGCCTAAAATGAGAGAACGAGGTAAAAAAGATTTCAAAACCAGTTCCATGATGCTCCAATATTTGAATAGAAATCGCAGCACACTTTCAGAAAGTCTTCACATAAAAATCATAAATCTTGGTTGATTATACGATTAGTTGATAAATTGATTAGTTAAAGACAGACTTTATCAAGGAAAAGAATGGATTGCAAACTCTGGAAATTAAAAAAGCTGTAAATGAGATTAACAAGCTCACCTTCAGAAGTGGTGTGTGACGCTTTTTTACCTGCACAGATAAGTTCAACAACCAGTATTACCCAGAGGCAGAGAAAGATTAAGAGAAAAGGAAAATTGAAACAGGGGAGGGGGGAAAAAATAAAAAGAACATGCACTCCTCAAGGCCAATTATACTTATTCAAAGATAAGACACGGTATGCCAAACATGTCACTATTTGAAAGACTATATAATAATATCTCAGCCAGCCAAAAGAAGTAAAACAAAAACACATTTCTAATGTAACAATGGCATGAACATACAACTTTTCCAGCAGAGTAGAATTTGTCAATTTCACCTTGGCAGCAAAAAAGATTCAGAAAGTTGAACAGAAATTAGGATCACATATCGTAGCCAAATCCTTAAATTGTACATGAGCACAAATAATATACTTCCTCCGTTTCAATTTACTTGACCTATAGTCCCATGGCACGCAATTTAAGGAGTTAATTAAAGAAGACAAACGATATTTTTAATACAAAAAAATAAAACCACCAATAAAAGGGATAAATTGGGGCTTCATGACATTAATTTTTTTTTATTTAGCTTATGATTATCTTCTTTAATCTCTTCCTTAAATTGCGTGCCAAAGGGCTATAAGTCAAGTAAATAGAAACGGAGGAAGTACGTAGTAACACAAATAATATAACCTAAAGTAGAAGACCTATAACAAATTCAATCTATAACTACAATCCTTCTACAAATTATGTTATAGACTCCACTATGCAATAAGCATGATCTAAAGCCCTAAATATACATCACAATTTCCAATTAATTGATGACTGAATTTAGATATTTAGGCTTTTTAAGCAGGTCCACAAGAAAGGGATAGGGAATTGTCCTTTATAGTGTTCAGTTCACTTTTTTTTTTTTTTTTTTTTTTTTTTTTTTTTTTCCCTTTTGCCTTTATAAGAATGAAGTAAACACAAATGCCTTAAGGTTTAAAGTCTTTACCAAAATGAAATAATCGACTCTGGGAAAATTTCAATCTACATTACTATAAAAAGAATTGATCAAATGGTGTTGTAAACTATGACTAAAGCATATACTTCTCCCAAACAAATTTAATCATTTCTACCTGTCCAAAGATACAAGCATTCCTGCGACAATCTTATAGTCCTTGACTCCTTGTCTTTCCAAGAAACTCGTGTTTTAAAGGTACACTCCCCAAAATTGTAAGTTTCATACACACTTCAAAAACTATTCAACAGGCAGTAACCATAAACACAATTATTAACAGTTGACTTTCACCAATACCCTAGCCCCCCTGGAACATTTATTTAAGGGGACATAAAATCGAATATCTAATGCTAATGAAAAGAGAAAAGTTAATCATAAGAATTAAAAACTAAGTCCTTAAGTCCAATGCATTTAAAATTTGCTTTATCTCCAACAAACTAAATATGTATGTAAGCTCCCAAAAAAAAAACATGAAATAAATAACTTCAATTACCATGTGTAACTATTGAGACATCATCACCTAGGGAATGATTATGGTCTGTTGAAGACTTGAAGTCCTAAAATAAGTACTGTGTCATGGTGTGTAAACCAAGTGGACTGATCAATGACCATAAAGTTCAGCTTGCCTTAGCCTCGTAAATCCCATCATTTTATTATTTCCTGTTATGATTTATCTTGCTTTCATTTAATAGATCAACGAATCCACTAGAACCATGGGTCTGAAAGTTAAAGTCATTTTTGGAAATTTGCTTACTCACTTTTCTCAAATAACAGCTTACACAAGTTGGCAAGTCAGAGCAAATTTTGCTGATTATGACCTAGTGTGAAGCTACTTGGTTAACATACTACATGTATAAGTTTAACTAAAAGAACCTCAAGAGAAGAGAAATAAATAACAGCATATTTAAATTAATACATACTGCAGGCCTGATGTGTACACCTTATTTTCACTAATTTCAGAAAGAAAAAAAAATGTTTAAATAAGATAAATTTAGGAAAAATAAGTCATAATAAGTTGTGATAAGGGTTGATAAGAACTAAGTTTAATTTAGAACTAAAAGAAGTTCTAATAAGGTCTAATCAGTTTCAATAAATTGATAAGAGCACACCCTACATATATAACTTAAAATAAAAGAGCCTCAAGAGAAGAGACATGGATAACAACATAATTTTTAAATTAAATAAATAGCATACATACATTAACAGAGAAATTTATTTATCTTGTATAAATAGCACACATCATCTGAGATTTTTTTTTTTTATTTGAGGGATCCGCCCATTGTGAAGTACAACTTATGTTTAAAGAAGCAAAAAGAAGCATGAGTAAAAGGATGGACAAAGACAGTTTACAAATATTAATACAAAACACACCTCATATTGCCATCCATGTCTCTCAGCAAAGGCTTTTGCATCTTCTTCACTGTTGAAAGTCAGTGCTGATTCACCAACATTGGCATAAGGGTCTCCAGTGGATGTCCATCCCATCAATGGATTCTCCCACCTTAAGGATATTACAAAGACAAAGATAATGTTCAATAAAAAAGATGCAAGGAAGTAAGATAACTACGCAACTAACTACACAATAGACACAATACCATCCATCAGAGTAACTCAGAATGTACATGCAAAAAGTCTTTGGGTCCCTAAAAAATCATCATAATTCAACATACAGCAAAAATCCCTAACTTTAGTATGAATACCTCTCATGGCTCTCAATATCAAAGAAGTTCACTCTCTAAGACCCAAACCAGGCGTAGAAGACCTTTAAGGTTGTATCCAGACACTATACACTATACGCTTAATGTCACTGGAAAACAAAAAAACCCAGTAGCAAAGAACCTTTTAAGTTATACCATCACTATGATTCTTTCACACCATGTACCATATTTTCTGGAACATACACAGTACACTAGACTGACTAGACTTTTGTTTACAAGCTTAACAAATTAAAGAAGTAAATTATAATCCCATTGTGACACTGCAAAATTCAAAATTGACTACTGAATAACTATTTATCGGAGAATTATAGTCTAGTGACCTACTTTTGTGTCGAAAGGAAGTTGATCTTCCACTTCCCAACTTTGCCAGCACCTTGCTGTGTTGCAACGCGAGCAGGTGAGTAAATCACAACCTGCGCTCATAATTTACAATGATTAAGGAAGAATTAACGTAACCCAGAGGAAAATGTTAACTTTCAAACAAGTACGTGGTTACAACAAGCACAACATGGGGAAAAACAAGATTATAACTAAGGATAAGCAATGGAATATATAGGTTCAAATCCTTTAAATGGACAGATGCAACTAAAGGCACCAAAACCTAATAGCATGTTGCTTTCTAATCACCAGTGAGCTTTAATTATATTAGATAGCTGCCAAAGAGCAGATACTATATTGGAAATACAGAAGGTTTATCATCAAATAGCAAAGAGACAATTAAGTTAGTTTCATCAGATAACAAGCCAGACTATAGTAATATATGAAATACCATATGTATCTGCTAACACCGACAATCATAATCTGAAATTCAATTTGGTTTTGATCAATTAATGACATATATGACAAACCACAAACTAATAGTGTCCAGCCATTTCTTGCTTAGGTTATGAGAAAGGAGCAGAATTGTCACCTAAACAGCTAAGCTGCAACAACAAGCTCTAGTCAACCTGCTCTATCACCAGCATTGCTGGAACATAGAGATCGGTAAGTTCCAAGCATGGGCCAAATGCATTGTCCAACAAAGATGAGTCACAACCCATATCCATATATAACATGCAGGATAAAATTGATGGCAAATTCTGCTGAAACCAGCTAAAATAGTAAATACACAAAGTACACATGTTTAAAAAGGTAATGATGTAAGGTACAGTGCATTTCCAAGCAACTTTTAACACAAAAAAACACAGCAGCGCCACATCAAAATTACACATTGCAAGAAATTATAACAGACTCCCTATTATTCACACATACTCGAGGAGGAAGCCAGCAACAATCAATAACTAACCACAACTTGCAAGTTGTTAAATCAGTTGTTAGGTGGTTACCGCAAATTCGGGGGATTCTGTTATGATGGAGAGTAAGCAGCAAGGAGTAGGAGTATTAATAGGGGAAGGCTTGTAATAATAAGTAAAAATTGGAGAAAGTATTGAGTGAAACACAATCCGGAGGAATCATACCCTTAGAGGGTGTTTGTTTAGAGGGATAAAAGAGGGGGGATAGGATAAAAGAGGAGGGATTTAAAAAGTCTTTTGTTTGTTTAGAAGGATGGGGATTATGCGGGGGTTTAGGATGGGGATAAAAAAGGGAGTTATCCCTCCAAATTAATAACTAAGGGGGGGTGGTATAAGGGATGGGGATTAAATTTAAGGAGTAAAAGACATTTGTACCCTTAATGAATGAAAAAGAAGAAGAGAGTGAAGAAAGGATAGTAAGGGTAATTGTGTATCTTTATTAATTATTCCAATCTAATCCCAACCCAATCCAAACAATGGAATACATTATTTTTATCCTTATCCCATCTATTAATTCCACCTTCTTATCCCACCTTCTTATCCCACTTAATCTCATCCCTCCTACTAAACGCTCCGTAAGTCTGATATTAATAGCTTGAATTTATTAATTCCTATGATTACAGCCAAGCCAACCCTTATAATCTTGTTTTCTGTCTAATTAGGGTATTAGTTTCTAAATAATCACAAAAAACCAAAAACAGAACTGAGTCGTAGCACACATCCAAATAATCCATGCTTTCTCCACTTACGCCTCAGCAGCATATATGATTTATCTAAGGTTGAAAACAACATCTTCATCTAGACTCACACTTTTTTTCAAAATTCAACCTTAAGTGAATATACCCATATTGTACTTAGGGGTCATTTAGTTCATTAGGGAAGTGAAAATTCCCATGAAATTTCAATTTGTAGGAATTGGATTCCTTTATCAAAATCATGGGATTTCACCAAATTTGTTAGGTTGAAAATGGAGGAAGTAAATTCCCATAAGAATTTTAACTTACCAAGGGGTGGTTGGGTAAGTTAATTCCCCTGTTTAAAGGGAAGTCAAAATTCCCATGAATTGTCATTGTCCTCATTTTTACTTTTTACTTTTTTGTGTCAACCAAACAACAAGTCTAAAATGAAATTCATGGGAATTTTGAATACCCATAAGAAATTAAGCCAACTAAAAAACACCTTAGAAGATAAAACTAGTATAGGTATGATATAACATGAACAATCTGCTATTGATGAAAGGCAACATATCCCTTAGCTTTTTTATTCTATAAGGTGCTGATTAGTTGCCCTTAAGTTCCATAGACACCCAAATTTCCCATGAATTTCTTTTTGTCCATGTTGTGTTCGTTGACATCAATGTATAAAAAAGCTCAAGGCACACTAAAGCAAGAGGGGTCCAGCAGCGCCTACGTGCACCTCTTTGAAGTGAGGCGCACTATATGAACAATTAAGAATTTTGGCTGATATTTGCTTCAAATGTGCCGCATATGCGCCTAACTAGCACCTAACCACACACGCCTCACCCCGACCAAGTTAAACGCTTACCCCGTAGTGCCATGCGCCCGCTATTTCAAACACTAGTGACACTAAAAAGCAAAAATGGAAGTTATAATTCATGGGAATATATTCACCCACCCCACCCTTGGTCATTATTCACTATTCCTAGGATTTACAATTTCCCACATAACAACCAAACACATAAGTGTAATTCCTAGGAATGGAGATTCCTATGCGAAGTTAATTCCCAAACCAACCAAAAAGTCCTAAGACATCAAAAGCTTCTTCAAACAAGGCACCACTTTTACCATGCCCAAGTAAAAGGACCATAGTAGCTTTCAAGAAATCCATAAATGTTAACCAATTCTTCCAAGTAGAAAAAATGAGAGTAACACAATCCCATGATAATTTTGGGGTCACCATTTAACTGTGGTCTTCAAGAACAACAAACTTAAACCTCCTTGACAAAGCATTAAAATAGCAAACTTCAAAATTCAAAACCACATACCAAAAGTCAAAACCCCAAAAATTCCTCACTTCACAGCCATTATACAAAAAGGTATGTTTATCTACTCATTTATTCAATAGGAGATTTAATTTTGCTAATTAGAGCACTCCAAATTAGAAAAATCTCTTAGGGCATGCCTTCAACGGGTATTTGGGGGGGGGGGGGGGGGGGGTAGAGCACTCCTAATTAGAAAAATCTCTTAGGGCATGCCTTGAACGGGTATTTGGGGGGGGGAGCGGGGGGGTAGAGCACTCCAAATCAGAAAAATCTCTTAGGGCATGCCTTGAACGGGTATTGGGGCGGGGGGAGCGGGGAGAGTAATGATACAATGATTTTAACTTTTTTTAAAGATTGGATTTAAGTAACTAGTTGGTGGGGTATTAGTAATAGTTACCAATACCCCCCCCCCCCCCCTCCCAAATAAAGTAATTATTCCCCTGAATATTAGCTCTCATCTCTGCTATACTCTCCCTTCTCTTCAACTTTTTTCTTTTTCCTTCACCTCCGTATCTCCCGCTCCCCCCACCCAACATCCAATACAGAAGCATTTTCTGCTACCAAAGGCATCCAATGGAACTGACAAGCTGACCGATTTGGGCTCACATAAACAATGATCTGAAACTGGAGCCATTAATTGATGATTTTATTTGAAAGAAAGTATAGGGCTTAGGTTCTGATCCTTCCAGAAGGGCGATGCATGTTTATGGCCAAAAGTTGGTTGTCTTGTTACAAAGATCAAAAGTAGTTTGTCCTAACCCAAGATTGTTGCAAATCCATAGAAAAGAAAATATTACTCCCTGTCTGGAATAGGTGTAAAGGGAAGGGAAAATATAATGGAAAAATAATTTTGACTTTTTTTTAGTCAATTTTTGGAGTAATTGGTTATTAGGGCTAGCTTGTTCCCTTAAAAATAGGGTTAATAGTTACCCACATCCCCCCCTAGTGTGATTATTCTCCCCACAAATATAACTCTCTTCTCTCCATTATACCCTCCATTCTCCCTGCTACGTTTCACTTCCTCCATCTCGATACACGTCCTCTCAACAGAAGAAGCTAGACGACAACACAACTACTCCATAGAAACATACAGCGGCCGCCAAAGCCAACGGAGTTGAGAAGCGTTTCCGTTCCACAATAATCAATAGCAATGATATCAAATTGGAGTCATCAATTGAAGAGATAGATGAACGAAAATTAAGGGCTGTTAAAGCTTCCAGAAATGTGATGCCCAAGGTGGTGTCCATTTGACCTCTGTCAAGGTGGCTGTTGGGATTCCACGGATGCCCTTAGGAGTACCTACAATGGTGTATAATGGAAATCGTACTCCTCTAACTTTAAACCATAGCTCAGTCCTCAATAGCGAATTGCTGTTTTATCATGATCAATTAACCTAACCTTTCATCAAAATCAATACACGTTGAACAGCAAACTCAGCATTCGGAACCACATACAAAACCCGATAACATTCCTTTTATTCTCATCATCAATGACAAAAGAATATGCATCTCCATTAATTCTAATCATTTCAATCCAAAATCACTAATTTTCAACCAAAAACCAATATGACAACCTTCAAACAATGTCACAAAATACCAAATTCCAACCATAACCTTAATTAACAATCAATACGAGCATAAAACAGTTCAAAACGAATAATAATCGACGAATTCATAAAATAAAATAAAAACGCAATAAATCATACTCGACGACGAAGATGTTCTTCGGGGATTCCAGCGACGACGCCGATCTCACCAGGGCGAGATTCGACTAAAGCATCGGCTTGAGATGAGAAGGACTTAGTTAAAATGAGAGCAGATCGGCTAAGATGAGTTAGTCTCAGACCAGCTCTTTGTAGAGAGGTCGCCATTGTTGTACCTTCTTCCTTCAACTTCTCTCTCTCTAACAATGAAAACAATGGAGAAGGAAATCGGTTTCTATTTTTTTGGGAGAGTCCAATTTGACAAGATTGTTAGCCCATTTTGTAGAGGCTTTAATTGGGGCTTATCATTTTTGTATTGGGCTGGTTTGATATACTTGAGACAATTACTATTAGACTATTAGCTGGTCTCGTCACCAGCCAGGTGGCTGGTTTAGGTTCCGATTTGGGTTTCAAGAATTTTAACAGCACACTCTATTATGCTCACCCCTAACTTGCCTTCGAACATGCCTTGGGAGCTAAAGCCTTTGTTGACTTTAAATCTCCATATTCGTTGAGCTCGGGGAAAGAATGGAAAATCAGATAACACATAGATATTGACATCAATACCCTAAGAATTAACAATTAACATGCTAAAAACCCTTAGTGATTGTTTAGGAGGCCCTCATATTGGAGAGCAGTGCGACGATAAAGGATTTTCAAAGCAATGGATTGAGAATTCATGGCTAAGCTAAAACGAAGTTTATTTTCCATTGCTCTTGAAGAAAATGTGTCTTTGTCAAATACAACTACAAGATATATAATGGATCAAATTATGGAGATAATTAAGTTCGTTCTTTTAGATCGTCGTTATATCATAACTAGGGCTGGCAAAAACTGACCCAACCCGAAAACCCAATACGAACCCGACCCGAAAAAAGCGGGTTAGAGTTGAGTTTTTTCGACCCGAAAACTTAAATGGGTCGACATGAACCCGAACCCGAAATTAAATGGGTTAGGTTAAGGATGAAAATCTCAACCCGAAAACGACCCACTTAACCCGAAATAAATTTCAGGTCAAAATCAGGTTGGGTCAACCTGAACCCGACCTGATAACCTGAATATTATAAGGTAAAAAAAAATTAAAAAAAAAAAAAAAGAAGAACAAACCTGATTAAAATTCAGCCCAAGCCCAAATATGTAACTAGTATCTAAAACCCATAAAATCCTAAATGCCTCCTCCTGACACAATCAGTCGTTTAGGCTCTCTCTCTCTCTCTCTCTCTTCAACTCTCAACTCTTCAAACCTCCAATCTAAATCAATCATTCTCGGTTTTTCCATCCTTAGATCTTCCTCCCCTTCATAATTTAAGTGTTTAAAGATTCACCACTTCAACCTTCAAGGTAATTGCTATTTTGAATTTTGCTTTTATACGATTTTTTTTTTGTTTAAATACGAATCTTGCATGTCTGTTGTTGTTGTTTTTCTTTGTTATTCAAAGCCTAATTTTGACGTTGTTTGTTGTTTTGATTGTTATTCAAACCATAATTTATATGATATTGTATTTTTTGTTTTAATTGTTGTTTGTGTTTTATATTATTGTATTGTAGGGATTGAGTCCTTTATGATTGATGTTTGCTTTAATTGTTTTTAGCAATTTGGATCCTCACACGCCACAAACATAGCCCCTACTTCAACTTGCTTCAAGTCTCCAACATTGTACATTATTTGAGAACTATGTTGTATAAAGTCTGTATAAAAAATTAAAAAACATTGATTGCTTTTAAATTCTGGTTTGTAATTTATTTAGTATACTATATTTTTGTATCTAATCTTTAATTAGACTTGCTAAATAACTTAATTTAAAATTCAGGTTACATTCAGGTTGACCCAAACTCGGCTACTATCAGGTCATTTTCAGGTCAAAATGACCTGATTTAAACCTAGATAAAAAATCAGGTCAATTCAGGTTACTTTCGGGTTGACCCAAACCCGAAAATATCAGGTTCAGGTTGGGGTTCTCAACCCGAAAACTTAAATGGATCAGGTTCGGGTTGATGGGTAGCTGACCCGAACACGAACCCGACCCAACCTGATCCATTTGCCAGCCCTAATCATAACTAGAGGCATAACGATATTTTGGGCTAGTAAAATAGGCCAAAGCCCATTAGAATAAATCCTATAATGTCGCACTATGAAGCCTAGATTGAACACAAAAGGAAAGGCCCATAATGGGCCCTCCCTCTAGGTGGCCAGCTGATGAGTGTCATTTATGGCACTCACTTGTTCTCTTTTAGGGTGATTTTAGATTGCTTTTATAGCACTTTTCATTCCTTTTTCCTTAGTTTTGCTCTTTATTTCTTTAGTTTACACTTTCCTTAGTTGATTTTCATTTTCGTGTATTTCTTGGTTCATTTTGTCTTTTTCCCTTTTATTTGTTTGTTTTCTTTCATTTTCAGGTTAAGATCGTTTTCCAAGGATTCCCGAGGTTTCTTCCCGGGTTTTGCATTGATTGGGATGCTTAGTGTCTTCCATTTGAAGCCCAAGTATGGAGATGTGCAAGTTCCCAGTTTCCTTAGGTCGTGCATTCAAGCCGTGGGGACACCAATTTTGGTGTTGAACCCACCGTCAAGGTATTTAGAATCTGCCATGCTCCGTGTTCATCAAGCACACCAAGTGGAGCGCATGAGGAGCGTCAAGTTGAAGGGGAAGAGAGCTGCCATGCTCCCAGGTGCGGGCGTGCGCGACAATGGCGCGACCGTGCAGTGTGGTGGCGCGACCGCGCTTGTTGCTCCCCCTGTTTCGTACCCTCTTTTGCGCGGCCGCACATCTTCTTGAAGAAGGTCGCGCCTGTACGGGTCTATTTTGGACGATCTAACTAACTTCTCTTTGTTAGCTTTACTATATATAGATTTTTCTTCTATTTTTAGAGAGAGAATCTTTAGATGAGAGATTTTTCAAGAAAGAATTCATTAGAGAATTTTGGGGATTAGAGATTTTCATTAGAGAAGAATTGGAGAATAGTTTAGATCATATTTTAGAGAGAGAAACTCATGATTGATAATTGATGATTCTAAGCACATTTCCTTTGATTTCATCAAAGTTTGTAAGGATTTATTTTACTTTAATGCAATCTTTAGCTTTTAATTTCAATTATTTTGTTGATTGTTCAAGTTTATTGATTAGTTGATTGAATTTGTTTGATTGAAATGATGATGATGAATTTGTTGAATTGCTTAGTTTTGATCTTGACTTCTTCCATGGATTGTGAGTAGTTTACTTACTAGGGATGTGGTGAAGCATGTTTGAGTGATGGATCATAGCTAATTGGGGGTTTCTGATTAATTTAGCATTGAGATTAAATTGGTTGATTGATTTTGTGCATGTGTGTGATTAGTTAAAGAGTAGCTAACTTTAATTGTCATACTAGATTGCATTGTGAATCTACTTTGATACGGACAATTTATTTGTAGCTCGCATTTGTCGATTGAGGTTGGTTAGTGACGTTCCTAGTTAGAGTCTTTCGTAGTTGGCACTAGCTAGACCTCTAGGAAATAGCTTGTCGAGCTCTTTTGATTGCATTGTCTATCTTCCCTCGCAATACTCGAATTAATCAATCTCCAACCCGATTAGTGTGTGTCCATTGCAAGTACATGTGGATCCTAAATCCCTAGTGTCTTGATATATTGATTTACTTGGTTTGATTAGTAAGAATTAGATAACCTACACTACCATCTTACCTTTCGAAGTAGCTTGACATTGGCCGTAGCAAACTTCCCCCCTTCCTAGTGGTTCGACCCGAACTTGCCCTATTACTAGGTGTAGGTTTGGTTATAAATTTAGTTTGATTGGAGGAATTTTAGTTTCCAACGACCTAGAATCCACCCTCCGTCATCGGCCATGAGGAGTTTTTTAGGGCTTTTAGGCTTGCTCCTAATCTAGTTATAATAATATTAAAAATATATAAGTTGCCTAGGGATGGAATAAAAGTTGATAACTCAACAAACCCTAATTAGCAAACATGAAACCTAGCTTACTCTCTCTATCCCCTCATCCTCTTTTGTGTGCATGGTGTATGTATGTGTGTGGTGGTCATGGTGGTTTGCCTCTCTCACTCGACCAATTCAGTATTGGTGGACGTTCAATCATATCTCGTGTGCCAAGTAGAGGAGTAGCGCTTTTGGGGCTTTATTTCTCCCTGAATTCGTAGCTAATCGTAGTTTGGAATTCACGCTTCAAAGATATTATTATGTGATTCTTATGTGTTATGCATGTTGATGTTGATTAGGTGCGAACGAATATGATTTGTGAAGTTCTACAATATAGTACCTAATTCTCTACCACTCTTTCAACCTAACAGGCAAAAAGGAGTAACAACAGACAAAAAACAAGCCGAATTTAACCTTGAAAACCAAAACAGACCACAGAGAAGGACCGCGCCCAAAATTACACGAACTCCAACACTAAACCACCAAAAGAGGAGCTTTACACACCTCCTAGTCCCCCATACATCCTGTAAAATCAGTTTACACACAAATAACCCCAAAAAAAACAACTACAAAAGCATATAAGAACAACCTCTTGGAAAAGAACCAAAGAAGATACAAAACATATATTTAAACGAACTTAACTCCAAAAAAAAAAAAAAAAAAAAAAAAAAAACCAAACAAACAACCAAAGAAAGGAAGCAAGAAGACTAGGACTAAAACCAACCACCCGATCTAAACTTAAGTAATCATCAAGGATCATTAACGCCGAGATGAAATCCAACATAGAGAATTCGAAGCTGACAGTACGAAGAATTATCATTATCATTATTAACTATAAGCATATTACAATTAAAAGTTCTGTAAAATTTAATGCACAACCCTAAAGTTAATAGGCTTACGTTGTGTAGTTATCTTTTTCAGGTTTACTCTCGGCGCATAGTTGCTATTAATTTCGAAAGCTATGGGATGGCAATTTTGCAATTACTTGGAACTTTGTAACATGCATGTGGGCCATTTAGCTGGCAGGTGTGTAACGGTGCAGTGAAGTATAACAAGGATTGAAAAATATAAGCGGGAAACTAAAATAATTCTCACTCCTCCATTAAAAGTAATTTGTCACTAGTGTCTTTAAAAAAATTTTGAAGAAGCTCTTCAATGGTGACGAAGAATGTAGGTCTGGAAACCAATTTTTTCATCAATTGTAAACTCGTAATTGCAATACTGAAGAAGTAAAGTAGTAGAATGAGTAATCAGCTAGCACATATTTTGGGGGTCGATCTAGCGGAAACAATTGGGGAAGATGGAGAAGGCGGGCATGGTTGCACAAGGGAGCTGCGATTCGACTTTAAGATGGTAAGTTGTGTAATTTATTGCGTTCTGGTTTCTGTCTTTGGCGGTTGGTAATGAACTAAAGCAATACAGATATTAATAATTAAAGGTTGGGTAAGAGGTTAGGGTTTAGTGACTCCATAGCACACATTGTTGTAAGTATTAGTACATGTTGAGAATTTGTAATTGAGTAATGATGTTGGGTAAAATGGTAGTGTTTAATTAAGTAATTATTGTGTATAATGGTTGAATTTTGATTGATGATTGGTTAATGGATTTGGGGTAAGTTGGTATTTCTATCTTTACAGTCGATGTTGTTGTTGTTTGTAATTGATGCTCGGTTAATGAATTCTAACAATTGATGGTCAATATGGGGTGTAATTAGTGATGGCGTTTGTGTTCAAATATTGGATTAATGGTATGTGCAGTCATTGAAAATCAGCATAATACATGTTCTGATGTGTTTGTTGGTTATATTGTGTTGTTATTTTGTTGTTTAGGTTTATGATGATCCACAGGAATGAGTTGTGGATGTATATGTGTTCTAGGTGGGTGTTAGTGAACAATTTGGAGAAGCCATTGAGGATGATGGATATGTTTATTTGGAGGGGTTAGAGAGTTGGGATGAGGAGGAGGAGGAGGAAGAGGGAGTAAGAGATGATGGAGAAAAAGAGGGGTCAGATTCATAACACCAAAGAAGGGCAGGGAAATGGTGCAAACTGTAATTGGTGTGGAAGAGGAAGTACCACCCCCTAATTATGGGCATGGTATTTGCTAGCTGGGATGAGTTGGATACTTATTTTTGGAGCTATTCTAGGCAAAAGGGGTTTGGTATAGTGAGAGCTGCTTCTGGGTGGGTGAAGGTGAAGAAGGAATTGGGTTGTAGAAATGTTGTAAGTAGCGAAGGAATGCTAAGTGGACGTGTGATTGTTATGGAAGACCTTCTAGGAAGCATAAAGTTGATCCACTAAAGGAAGGATTGTTGCAGGATGAGGAGACAGTTACACAACGGAAGACCAAAATAAAAGTGTGGATGTCATGTGGAGTTGTATGCTAGTGTTAATGCAGAAGGGAATTAGGTTGTTCGTAGGGTAAAGTTGGAGCACGATGGTCACATAGTTTCACCGGGAAAGTCCAAGGATGTTTCCATGTACCGGAAGCATGATTTGGTTGTTAAAAATAAGCACTTGGTGAAACATATGGTTACGGCGAAGAAGTCAAGGGTAAAGGTTCCCCAGATATACAGTTTTTTTGCTAGGGAGCGGAATAGAGTGGATCATATGGCATTAACTCAAAAAGACTTGCAGAATGCAGTGGCTGAGGTTGAGCAAAAGAGGCTGGAGCTTACCGAGGGTAATGCAAATGGGATGATAGAGTACTTCAACAAAATGAGTGCGGATAATCAAAATTTTTTCCATCTTTATAGATTTGGGAAGGATGGTTCATTACAAGATGTTGTATGGGTTGATGTGAGGAGTAGAGCTGCCTATGAGGAGTTTGGCGATGTTTGTTTTGACAGTACGTACTTGCCCTTTGCTGTATTTATTGGTGTGAACCATCACGGACAGAGTATATTGTTTAGGTGTGCATGGATATCTCGAGAGACCGCAGAGACGTACGAGTGGGTGATGAGGACATGGCTACATTGCATGGGCGGTAAAGCTCCTAAATTGATTCTAACGGATCAAGATCCGGCAATTAGGAAAGCTTCGCATTGTACTATGAGTGAAATTTGCCATAGGTGGTGTATATGGCACATCCTTCAGAAGTTTGGGAGGTACGTTAAGCATGAGGACTACGAAGATGTTAAGGATGACTTTGAGAGCATCATTTATGGTAGTTTAGACCCTGATGAATTTGAAGATCGGTGGTGTGATGCAGTTGATCATTACAAACTACAAGACAACACTTGGCTTGAAGGTTAGTTTATTCCACCCGATGCTTTAAAATTTAGGTTCTCTCACTGAACTTATGATTTGTAAATACATTTGTGGAGTGTGGAGTTGATGATCTGATTAGTTGTTGCTAGTAAAGCATAGCCGCTGTTGATAGTTGTATGTTCATGATAGCTATTGAATTAGCTAGTTGGTTGGTCTGATGAAATGGAAAATCTTTGTACCACTTTGTCTGTCAGTAGCATTTCTTGACACCCAGTGGTATTTTTTTGTACTACTAAACTTAGTACGTGCAGGTAGCAAAACATGTGTTTGTTTATGTCAGAGCTATTTGTCCTATTTTAAAGTTCTGTATTTCAAATGGAAACTAATAAATGTTGTTTTGTCAAATAGGGTTGTATGAGCAAAGACATATGTGGATTCCCGCGTATTTGAAACATTCATTCTGGGCCGGGATGAAAACGACGCAACGGTCCGAGAGTTTCAATCATTACTTCAAAGGGTATGTTGATAAGAATACAACGTTGTCTGAGTTTATGGTTCGGTATTGTGATGCTATGCAAATAATGGCCAAGGCTGAAAGAATTGTAGACTTGAACACATTGTGTTATGTGAGGCATTTAGTGACTGATTTCCCAGCAAAGGTGGTGTTCTAGAAGTAAAATACAGATGCCAAATTCAAAGAAGTTCCAGGGCAGTGCAAGAAGATTTTGTATGTGCGTCGTCTAGACCAATTTGAAATTAGTTCAGATGTAATTGAGTTATTATTGAAGACCATGTTTGGATCAAGCCTAAATATGCAAAGGAGTCTGTGACAAAGATTCGTAGATGCTGCAGGTTTACATATAACAGAACTACGTTTGAAGCTACATGTGACTGTAAACACTTTGAGTGTCATAGAATCATTTGTCGACATATGATTCTTGTGTATGACCTTAATGGTATAACTGTTGTTCTTGAGAAATATATACTTCATCGTTGGAGGAAATACAACGGAAACACACACGAGTAAAAGTTGCTTAACATGATCCATTGAAAACTGATGAAGTGAGGCATTATCACAATATTATGGGGATTTACGAACCGATTTGCTCTAAGGCATCTGCTTGTAAGGAGGGAGTGCCAGTTGTCATAGAGTTGTTGTAACTCATGGACCTGAGAGTGGATGAAGTACTAGCAATGGTTGCAAAAAGGCAGCTTGCGGCAGAGAATGAGAATGGAAATAATCTTGGTTAGGATGAAGTTGTACACGGTGTCGTCCGTACGCTTTCTTCTGTAGCACAGAATAAGGGGCCTAAGGAAGCAAACACACCAATCACAGTGGCATATGTAAGGAGGGTGTTCCCATCGTAGGGGATCCTTCTCCTTAGATGCCCATGGCCCTTTAAAAGCCTAGGACTTTACACTTGTTAGGGTGTATTAGGATTTGAATTCCTAACTGTTTGGGGGACCTTGAATTAGAAATGATCCTGTCA
This sequence comes from Chenopodium album, assembly GCF_948465745.1. Classification (NCBI taxonomy): domain Eukaryota; kingdom Viridiplantae; phylum Streptophyta; class Magnoliopsida; order Caryophyllales; family Amaranthaceae; genus Chenopodium; species Chenopodium album. The sequence goes on along the minus strand of NC_137851.1, from coordinate 35,171,743 downwards.
TCACACTTTTTTGTAAGAAACAAGTAGGAGTCGCCAATGAGTTTTAGGAAAACTCATAAACCTCGTTCATGCCTTTCTCCCAAGTAGAGTTCAAGGGAAAATTAGCACGAATCGTAAGTTTACCCTTGCCTAAATTGGTCTACGTGTATCAGAAATGAGTTCGGTAGCGAGGGTACTAAAATAACGTTTCTTTTAGGGAGGAATCACTATTCTAGCCCTAGTTACGGCCTCTACTAGCTCTTCCTTTTTCACAATTTCATCACCAAACAATATATGCAACGTGGCTCCTAAAAACTAATTTAGTTGATTTTATTTACAAGCGTGAATCACGTAGGAATTACATTGCAAAATTCGTTATTCTTTTGTTATTCAAATTCGTAAAAAGAACAAGAAATAAACAATGTTTGCCTTAACTTAGGTGATAAAACAATCAATTAATTATTCAAATTCTAGTCTTGATTAACACAAGAATCCTATGTGAATTAAATTAATTAAAATTTTGTTTAAAGTGATCAAACAACACTATTTATTCAATTAAAGTTGTTTAAACAATAAAAGAAAAGTGATTTATCTAAGTGCTCAGGAAACTAACTGTTCTTTTATGTTAAATCTCCGTTTAATGTGTTTATGGGCCTTCTTTCTTCTTCGTACTTCCAAGGAATTCAATGGATTCAATTAGGGTTGGAAATTATTTGGGAAGAAAGAATAAAAGTAGTATGATAGTAAGAGAACTTGAGAGATTAGGGTTTTGAGAATGCTAGGGTTAGAATTCTGATTTTTCGGTCCCCGTAATGCTGAACGAAGACCCCTATTTATAGGCGTAGGAGTTTTAAAGCCGCAGCGTCAGGTGGCGCGCGCAACTCTCTGTGTCGCGCTGGGTGTCGCGCGCATCTCAATGACTCGTGCGCGCCACGCGCGCGCAACTTACTGAGATGCCCTGGAATGCGGTTTGTCTTATACAAAAACGCATTTTTAAAACTTCCAAAACTTTTGATTGTAAAGTTGGATTTAGGCGTGTGAGATATCATTGGAAATCTCTCAATGTCTACTTTCCAATGCCGTTAGAATTAGGTTAAAATCTGTTATGGATCAAAAGATATGGCCGTTGGAGTGAAAGGGTGTCGATTTTAGGGCCCGGTTTAGTGTTTTGATCATAACTTCTTCGTTTTAGCTCGAAATTGGGCTTATAATATGCCGTTGGAAAGCTCTTTTAAAGGGATATCCATCTATATATTCCATGCACCGAAATTTGATGGTTGGTTTATCTGTTTGGCTCGGTTTTCAACAATGTAAGATCAGTTGGATCCAATCATTGCATTTGACGCATTTGGGACCGTTATTAATCAAGTTTAAACATGTATGAGCACGTTTTAGGCCTAATTAGTAATCAAATAAGGATCTAAGATAACTTGGTCTCAAATATGAGTTTTAACTTACTTCATATTGCATTTCGTAGTCCATAAACACTTCAACTTTGATCTAGCATGAAGAACGGGTTTTTGTAACATCATCGCACTTCCTTTCGGGATAAGAGGCCAAAAGTAGGTGTCTACAGCATCCAGGGTGCATAAAAACACCACTCCATTCAGTGGATTATAAGGTAATTACGAAGGATCTGCCCCGGAAGGGATAAAAGATCTACCCTTACCGAAGAAGAAGGCACATCGTACTATAAGTGTTAGATATCCGTCGTGTACTGAAAAAAAGGAAAAGAAAAGGCTGCTAATAAGGCGAAAAATGCTATGAGGAAGCAAGCTGCCGAGGCCCTAACCAGCATATCATTGGGAACGAATGAATATATTCGATCCGTTAGTGGAATACAAATGAGGGATCTGGATGGGTCCTTAGGATACTTTACTTAGTAAGGGGAGGACACTCTAGTGGAGTGTTTGTTTCTTTCCTTGGCTTGACTCCTGGTACATCAGGATCCAATCTCAATTAAACATGTCCAATTTAACTCTCAGTATCGGTGGGTTTTTTTTTTTACCATTTGAGACATGTATTTGTAGCTATGTTAGAGTGTCACATTGTCTTATTTCAGACCGTAATTAGGGGTGATTCATGAGGAATCATTCATGAGGATTTACGCAGCTATGTTTGAAAATTATTATTTTGAAAATATTTATTGTGCTTTTTTGTTTCAAAACAGGAAAGTTGCATTGGCAACTTATACACCAATATATGTACTACTGTTAAAGAAATGGTACATTTTAATGACATATGAATAACAATTAGTACTGTTTACACCGTGTATTGTAGTGATACCATTTGACACACCATAATATGTCACATTATGAACTCCAGTGGTATGATAATTAACTTGAAGGGTACCACTTGTTAAATTCAGGGTCTCACTTGTTAACATTATGTGGAGGGTACCATCAAGTCATAAATGGGATGATATTTAACCATAACTAATGGGTTTTTTTATCAATTTGAAAAGATTACGACTGTTAAATGGGACATAGTATACGTTATTAATTATTATTGTAGTCATGGTTGGCTAGATTCATTGATTCATAACACCTCATATGTATAAGTGATTGTGATGGATTAGTTTGTATGAGTAACATTCATAAGACTTATTCACTATAATTATATGCGTTATATACGTAACATCGATAAACCACAAACCAATTGAACATCCATATTACATTGTCATGTAGTTTGAATTTGGCATATAAATACATAAATAATGAACCTCCCTTTTGTCATTTGTCTTTGATTGTGTGAATGTACTATCTTCAGTTTTAGTGGTACAAATTATAGTTATGTATATCCCTTTGTGTATATAGTGGTATATTATCATAGGGACACGGTTAAATTACCTGTTATGAAATTGTACTATTTAGAATGAAATGGTACTATAGTTTTTGAATTAAACCATTCTGGTATATGTAATGGCATAGTTTACAAATAAAAAGGGTTCTACTGTGTTAGGTTAGGGTACCGCCTACATACCCTAGTTCATTTTTATTTTGATACATGTGTGTTTGTATCAAGTAGAAGGTAGTCATGTGCTTAAATTTTGTTTTGTTATGCATCTATTTGAATATTGGACCTTTCTTAATACATTATTGTACCTATCCTTACATAATTGTTAAAATTTTGAGTACATAATCTTTGTGTCTTTATATTAGTGTTATTGTGGGAGTTGTTCGTGGTTGTATGTTTTCAGTGTTGTTATATACGTACTTATCACTATCTACGTACCGATAATGAATACCATTGTTTATTGACTTATTCTTTCCCCGTATTATTATTTTCGCACTATGGGATTTTTCATTCAATGTAAACATAATTTTTTTTTGCTATTAAAATCAAATAATTCTAATAAGAGTCAACAATGTAATGACATGGCACAATTTTCACCCACTAGGGGTCTGTAACGCCCCGACTTGTAATCGGCGTCATCGGACCGTACTTTACTCGTCATTCGTAGCGGAATGAATTAACCATAGATAAACCATTTTCAATCATCATACGCAGCGGAATCAATCATATAGATAATCTCATAACCACCCGTGGGTTATGGGCCCACAAATAAACATACTCCTTGATAAAAAAATATTCCTTTAAAATAATACAACTTTCAGGCTATAAACTTCCAGAAATAAAAATAATCAATCTATCTTAGCTCACGTTGATCTATAATACATAAGCCTTAATTCCATAATTCCTCAACACTGTTAATTCCTTTAATCCTTTTGCATTTAATTAACTTGAGCTCCGTCATCAATATCCCTGTAACTATCCATAAAATAGAAAACATAGGAACAAATCCAAAAATGAGTGAAAAACTCAGTAACATTACTCTAGCCCGTAAAAACAGTTTTTCTTTCAAAATCATTTGAGTATATATCATACATACATAGTTGTTCAGAAATAATCTAACATCATTATTTTTAAAAGTTGTGTCGGCAAGGATCATTCCCTTTACGTAAGATCATAGGTAAGTACAGGTTTTGGACATAACATAACTTTCATTCGTGTGGGAATGTTTCCCCCTTTCATTAACATACTTTCCTCCACCTGTAATTCGCCTATTTTCCACGTTCAGTTCACTTTCCAATGCTGACAAAAGTTACATCTATCGTATCATATTAAATCATTTCAGAACAACTTTATACTTAATAAAAATTCATAGCACATTGACACATTTCATAATCATTCATTCGTAACACTTAATTGAATAAAATAATCATTAGCGTTAAACATTTAACAGGGGCATAGCATAACAGATCACGTACACATAATTTATAAATTAATAAAATAACTAGAAATACTTGTCGTTCATAGCATTCTTATCACCTTGTATGATGGTAATACATCTTTATGAACGATCGTACATATCAGTATATCGTACAACTCATCAATAGAGTATCCTTGTGAGTTCTCATAAGTCCTTTAATAGAATTCAGGAATTCGTAATCTTTTTGGTGGACATGCTAGTCGCTGGACAGTATGACATGGCAGAACGTCTTCCACGATGGTTCGGTGCCCATAACATAGAGAAGGTGCTCGACATAGTTGGGCTGGTGCCCCATGGGTACATGCGTTGCATGACCGAAACATAACATATACTGCCAGGCGGACTAGGTCTTTCACTTTCATTTAGGTCTTTCACTTTCATTTATTAAGTTATGTATCTTTTAATAAGTTATTCGTAGATTATTAACATACTTTTGAGAGATCCACAAATCAATAGAACATTGTGTATATATAAAATCATTCATATAAATCATAAGGTTGAAATACATCAATAAACATGTTTATCATCTCGCAAGTCATTAATATATATACAAGGATATAGAAGATCATATCATGTCATTTACACATAGCATACTATTAAATCACAAAACAAAATATCAAACATATCATATGAGTATACATGTAATACAATAACATGCCATTGCATTAAGATTACACACGTGCACTTATAATAATCAGACATAATTGTCACACATACGGGACCAAAAACAGTTGCTAGACATAATGATTACCTCATTAGATCATCCTTAATCATCTCACTTAGCTTATTCTCCCATAGTCATCATCCGAACTCTCAACCTCTGTCATTAGTTTCTCATTGCCATGACTCATTCGATCATAGCCATTATAATAAACACTCATTAGTAACATCTCAATTCAAAACCTTTGATAAAACAAGTATGAACTTATTTTTATAGAATAAAACAAGTATTACCTCTATTAGATTAAAACAAGCATATTTTGAAAATAGATACTTCTACTATCATATTAATGGAGAAAAATAATAAAACTACAAATACTTTAATTATTTAACATGAAATCATCAAAACTCTTTTATAGAAATTAGTAAACGTAACTTGTGAAAACAATTACTACTTAATATGAGTAAAACTAGTAGTATATATCACTATGAAGAGTAAAACAAGTACTATCACTATTCCTTTTTACATATAAAAATAAAAGCAACTTCTATTAATCAAAGTGCAAAAGTGAACATCAAAGTAAAGCTTAGTTTGATTAGCAACTATAACAAAGCTACGAAAATAGATTTAGATTTCATCATTTCAATCATACTACTATATTTTATGATCAATAAGGAAAGTTAGGGATTATTAATCCCACAAAACGGTAGACTTACTTGGGCTTTAGACAAAAACAAGAGGCTTGGAAAGAACATGGCTAGGGAGGGAGGGGAAGGCTGACGGCAACCATTAACTTGGTCGCCTAGAGCAAAGGACGGTAGAGGTGGTTCCGGTAGGGGTGATGGCGTTTTATATTTATAGAGTAGTATGGTTGCTAGAACATGAAAGAATGAAAGGAAAAAGATCAAGCTTTTCTAGAGATAATCATGGATTTTGGGCAACAATGGCAAGGAAGCAAAATTAGACTAGGCTAGTTCATTCCTTAGCCGTGAAGATAGGAAGTGAAATGAAGAGGCAAGTTTTGTCATTTTGCGAGCAAGGGCATAATGGTCATTTCACTATCTCGGGTAAAAATATATATTTTGATGTAAATCTTTAAATATTTGACCAAACATAAAAAAATATTACTTCACCCGAAATACATTTTCAAATAAATAACTTTTCTTCGTAAAATTAGCTTCCGAAATAATCTAATCTTATAATAAAATTTAAGACTAAAACATTCGTATTGATTAAATACAGATTAAAAATTAATTAAGCTAATAATATAAAATTAGAGTATAAAAATCAAGTTTTAAAATCTCGGTTATTACAGGTTCATTACTTGAGGAGTGGTAACTTGACTGTTGTATAATGTACCATTGAACATTTGAGGTCTAACCATAACAAGGGGAAAATATAGACATGGTACATAAGACCTAAATAAAAGTACGTCTAGTGTTGTGGATGAATTACACAAGTAAAACTGGTGATTAATGCTAGTAATACCATTTAGTAGTTACAAAGTAATTAAGCATTTAATGGAATTAAATTATCCCTTTTTTATCATATTTCCTGCATGAATGGTACAAAATAATCTCATTGTCATTGAATTGTGCTTCTATTGACAAGACAAGGTCGTTGGCCTACCTCTGCACCCTACAGCTTGTAGATCCGTAAAGAACAACTTTCACTGTGGTTAGTTGGTAAGTCGTAGTAAAAAATTGAACCGCAAATTCAAATTTGAATTTACCCTCCCCTTTTAACAATTCATCCTCAACATCCCCAACAACCAAACCCAAACATTACCCACCCCCAAACTCAAACAAATCTGTAAATAATGGCTGGAAACCAAACCCACACCATGTTGAAATATGGTGAATTTCCTATCTCAGCCCACCATATTGTTAGGCACCTAGAAAAACCATTAATATACTTTTAAAAAATACAACGGAAAACAATGAAATCGACATCACCTTAGTGCATTATTTTAGGAGCAACTACCAGTTGTTGAATAAATTTATGAAACTGTGAGCATCATCAGAGCACATCTCCTACAATCAGAGTATTGCCCAACTAATTACATGCTACTCGAAGATGGTACCCCTGTTCTGGGACATCTTCCCCTTTTAGAAGACTTGGTAGGATGCTACAATGAAGGAGCTTGTGTGTTCTTATTTTGGATTACACACGGGCTGAAGGAGCTTGTGTGTTCTTGTTTTGTCTTGTTCGGTTAACAAAATACCAACTGAGTTGACAGAATTAATTGACTTGAAGCCAACTTTGAACATCGATTCCGTTCAAGTTTATAGCTTCCCTATTTTATGGCACCACATGTTTGTAGGATTGTTAACGGATACAGTCCACGTCATGATGCTTGATACTACCAATACCCATATGAGAGTCCAAATTTAGGGTTGCACATTAAAGCCAAAGGTCTACCACTCTATGCCAATTCGAAAGCACTACCATCAAGTTAGTTACAAAGGAGAGCATCAGGTGTCGAGCCGTGGCTATGGTATATTCGATATTGGATCAGTTGTTCTCTGTTGGAATGCCCAAGGCTGCACAAGGCCATCCTTTGCAAATCACTTCACTACTCTACACCATAAGTTCAGTCCCATCTTACTAATCATTTTGGAAGCTCGTTTTGGTACTCACCATTCCAGGAGTTGGGTTGCGCGTAATCTTCCTGGTGAATATGAAGTCGAGCATTTCGGTGAGGAAGGGAGCCCAGGAGGAGTTATGATGTTTTAGAAGAAGACTTTGGTTATTCCCGATGTGTAGTAACTCTTTTATGTTGCAACTGTGATGTAAAATGGTCATCTACTAAGTGGTACATGTATTAATTAAACCAAGTGCTATATGATACCACTAAGGGAGGATCAACCCACATATGTACCACTATCTAAAAATTAAACATTTTAGCTAAGCAAAATGTGCTACTGTGATAAAAATGGGAAATATAGCTTGCAAAATGTGCTACTATGGTAAAAATGGGAAATAAAGCTAAACAAAATGTGCTATAGGGTTAAAAATGGGAAATAAAGCTAAGAAAAATATGCTACTGTGATAAAAATGGGAGATATAGCGTGCAAAATGTGCCACTATGGTAAAAATGGGAAATGTAGCTTGCAAAATGTTCTACTGTGGTCAAAGGGTACAATCTTTACAAAAACATGACCAAAAATTGCACCACTAAACAAGATATTATGCAAGGCAGGACATACTACGCAAATGTTGCTAAATTATGAAAATGGAATATACAGTCATGCTGAGCAAAATGTTAAACTAAACCCTTTAATGAAGTACACAAATTAAGTGTTTGATTGTCTAAACATTTGTAGCAAAATATAGTCCCTCAAACTGATTGCCCAAGTTAAACCCCAAAATAATCTAAATCTCCACCTCAACCAAATCAATCAATAACATAGTAATGAGACTAATTGCCTGAACAAGTGGTAATGTCCCACCTGACCCAAAAATATAGTCAGCACCACATTATACTACCAGTCTACCAAATACTTTAGACAAAATAACAGTTTTAAGGGTTACATAGCCATAAAATACACTGAAATCACATTGTTCACATAACAGGGACCAAATCAGAGCACCACTCCTCCCACACTACCAACCATATTCTTCCTCACTTATTTCTGGCAGAGGTCCTAGTACTTGGAACAAGCACATCCAAGAAATCTCTTAATTCGTTGACATGCATTGTACATCATCCAAGAACAAATTATTTCTTGCATTATGAATCTTTCCCTACAAAGAATCACACAACCATAGTGAAGATGTGATTAAAGTGGTACAAATGAAATTGGAATTGGGGACAACACATGTGCCACTTACCACACTAAATTTAAAAGTAAACCTCCTTACAAAAAACTTGATACAGGCTTGCATAAGAATACCACAATATCAGCTGCAAATGGGTTACTCAATGTCAATAAAATGAGTTAAAACAATACAGATTCAACCAAGTAACAAACGTTCAGATCCACTAACTGGTCGCCGAGATCCAAGCACTCCACGGTGCATTGAGTCCAACCACTTATCATACCAGTCTTCCATTGTGGGTCACTCAACCCAAAAAGTACATCAATGCATCGCATCTGCGTATCGTGTTAAAAATAATCGATTTAAACACCACATCATAAGATGAATTCCTTTACTTATCCAACAACCATACATTAATATACCAGAGATCAACTTTATCAGCATGTTTGTTGAACGGGTTAATGTACAGGGAATCGATTAGCCACACCTTTCATGCCTTTACATCCAGAGCTATGCACCACCAATGGGAGTCCTCAGTCTTATCCTTTGGTACGTTAAGAACGGGGACGGACAGCTGTTTAGTGACGCACACAAGAACAAAAAGCCCATATCATCAGTACTTCACCAAATTGAAACAAATTCCAGAAGAAATTTAAAGCACAAATAAATGGATGTATGTGATAGACCGTTCGACTCTCTGAAAGCTTGTAGCGTAAAACGCATTTCCCATACTTCCTAGCAACATATTCTTCCTGCCCTTCATCCTACAAAATGTAATTCTACATGAGCACAAATATCATCAGTTTTCTGTGACCAAATACATAACGTAATTTACTCAGTGCACACTGGATTGCTAAACGAGAAGCTTGGATCTAGCAAAATACGCTTGCTTCGGTTAACAAAGTCTTTCATTGCCCACTGCTTACTGTACAGCACACTTGCCATCCTCGCATAATCAGAAGAGACCCTTAATCTAGGGTGCACTACGCCAAAGAAATCTCTCCAACTTGCTTCCATATCGTCACATTTAATAAAAACAATGCCAAGGCTATAAAGCAAACACAAACCACGAGAACATCAGCATAGTAAATAAAATTTTACATAAAAAAAAAACATAATAAATAAAACAGATCAAGAACATCATCTATTTAGGGGAATTTTTACCCCCTTTTATAGACAAATGAGAGGCCAATAAGTGGTCCGATTATAAGCCGACACGTGGCATCCTGCTCAGCTAATATAGGCCAATAAGAGCATGAAACGTGGCCAAAAGAGAGATATCTGAAAATGAAGGGCTCAAAGCCCATTAAGGAAACATGCCTAGCATGAAGGAAACCCTAATACACGTGTCAACCACGTATAGGGCAGCCAATCTTCCTAGGTTATGAAACCCTAGGAGCATGATCTCCCACTTTCCTATAAATACCCCATCATTTCATGATGGAGAGGGAGATTACACAATTCCCAAAGGCACAATACCCAAAATATGCTCTCACTTCTCTCTACTTTCTCTCTCTAAAATTCCATTTTCCGGTCACTAACTTGATCGTCGGAGGCGGATCTCCGGTAAACCGGAGATCCGTTGTTTTGCAGGTGTTCAAGCCGTACGAGTGTTACATCCCGGATCTGTCTCCCGCGGGAATCCATACCCCCCTTTCGGGTTATCCAAAAAATCCCCGAAACATCATCTACATCTTCATGCAACAGATAAATAACTAAATGATACACAAATAATTAGCTCAATGGGTCATTTAATTCCTTCCAACCCCGAACAAACTGAAGCAAACGTGTCTCGAGTGTCGTATGCCTTCGGATCTTTGAGACTTTGCTGATACTGCGATCAAAGCTTCTCAGTTGGTTTAACTACCCTCTTTTCTGCAGTGCCATCCCTTCCACAAATTATCTCATCTTCCCCATCAGATGAAGAGTAAATCCCCCCAGTACTCGCAGCATCAAACAACACAGTGGTACCCCTAGTCCCAAGCAGTCCCTGCACTACCTGAGCACCTGACCGTGGATAGTGATTGTCCTCATTGGTTTTAGAATCACGGCTAAGGAAATCATTCATTTCAACACCATTACCTTCAGCACCAGTGTTATTTTCTTTCACACCTACGTCTTCTCCAATTTTTTCAATAAGCACATTCAAGTCTTCTTCCTCGCCCTCCACTATGGAACTTGAATGTACTTGACAATCCTTTCCAACAGGCTCATCCTCACTCACCCCGTTGTTACCAAGAACATCCTCAACCTCACTAATTTCTTTGTTCCCAACACCTTAAAAAATAACCCCATCCACCACAGTCTTTATACCCTGATTATCTACAGTGTTTATTCCTAATCCACCTAAGCCAGAAACTGCTACAAATCCAGCCATTTTTGCTAACATTGCTTGCCTAACATCCGTCCCAAATGCTTGCCTACCATCTGCCACAACTGCTAGCCCACCATATGCTTCAACAGGTTTTTGGAAAGAAACTCAGCTGGTTTTTTGTTAACTACCTCAACTGGTTTTCTGTTAACAACCTCAGTTGGTTTTTTGTTAGCAACAACTGGATGAGCAACTGACATTGCTGTCACTCTGTTTGCAGTAGTTGTGTCAATACAGCTTCCCATCAACTTAGTAAATGACTGAAATACATGATTGACTTTTTTTTATCTATAACAGATAACAACATAAGAGCCAACCTCTCCATCACTACGGTTGAAAACAAACACATCAATTTATTTGAAATCAGAAATCGACCAACACAATCCACCTACAGTTCAAAATTAAGTGAAAATTTAACAAACTGCTGAGTACCTTGTCTATAATCCGACCATCTACACTTGAGTTCATCCTCTCTTCACAAGGCGACAATGGATGTGACTCACTGTACGCTATATTCAAAGACTACAGCAACACATAACCATAAACTAATCACTAAAAACAGCATCTATAAGGTCTTTCAAAAATACAACTACAAAAACAGGTCTCTCACCGGAAGCTGTCCACCATCACCAACTTCATTTTTGTCATCTGCCACTGCTTGGTTTATTTTTTCTTGACACCATGCTTGCAATCTCGGCATAAGTCCCCATGACATGGGAACACGATTCAGATGATCAAGGTAAAATATATGTGCACACAAATGCAAATAAATAAACCATTAACTTCAAGATGTAATATAAATATCCACACACCAATAATACTAACAAAAAACCAAAAGTAAAATTAATTCCACTAGCTACCTACCAACACAAACAAGATACATCCGCCAGAACCAACAACATATCCTTTATCTTGAAACTTCTTTTGGAACTTCCTTGTTGCGGTGCACAACCACTTATACACCATTGTGCACCAGTCATACTCCATCATTTCTTCAAACAAAAGCAGCGCCGGGGTGAGTGCCACATCCAGATGGATAGTATTTATAGTAGCGCATAACAAGTACCCCAAGTCAAGAATAAGAAACCCAATCTTGAATTCAGCCTTCTCAGCATCGCTAGCAAGAGATAACACCTTCCCCTCACTGTTAGTCTTGATGACTCGCTCGGCAGCTACCGATAGCGAGATCTCTTTACCACCGTCCTTTGAATACCATTGCACTATTCTTCTTGACTCTATCAGCATCTCTTCATTGTCCTCCGAAATCTTAGCTGGAATTTCCTTAGAAACCATTGGAATCCCAAGCACATACTCCACCTGAACAGGGCTTAGTGCAATAACATATTGATCACCAAACAAAAAGTATCCATCCCCCTCTACCCTAGTCAGTAGCCGGTACGCAAATTTACGAGGTAAGTTACTCAGTGGAATCTTTAACAATCCACCAAAACCCATTTCTGTCACCACCTTCTTCCTAGAGTCATCAAACGTATGAACTATTACCAAATGCCTTCACACCATTCAAATTAGGGGCCTACACCATTAGGTTAAAATATATTTCAGTCACCAGACCATATTAACACAACAGCAACAGTGATTCTCATTCCAATATTCAATCATCCTCCCCTAAAAACTTTTATTTTCTTTAACTACTACCTCAGTTACAATGATAAACAACATTAAAATGTCAACTTCATGCCACAGTATTCACTCCAATCCCCTCCACATTCACACAAAACTAGACCATGACATCACCTCACATAACCAATACTTTTAAACAACTAAACAAACACAACAACGCAAGTCCTAACATCATACCAAACAAGTTCAAACATCACTACAACAAATCAAGCTCAAAATCGTAACAACCCAGATCAATTACTAACATACATATTCAATCCCTCATATTTAACAAATAACATAATAAGATCCTCCAGTGCAGCAACAACACACAACACAAAGCCAGGCAGCTGATTACCTTTTGCGTTTTTCTTGACTGTGTTTTTACCACAACCCCTTTAACCCTCACCTTCTCACCCTTTGTCTTCTCAGCCTGGACAAACACATTTCAAACAAATCATACCACATTCATGTTTCTTTCTACATAAATATTAAAAATATTCACACAAGTTCTAAACCCAAACCTTCACCTTTCTTGCCTTTTTAACTACTGGTTTCTCAACCGGCGCACCCTTCTGCTTTCCACTTTTAAACCTCTCACTCAACAACTTGACAAGAAGATTATCCAGCTCACTCTGTTCCTCTTGTGCTTCTTCAACTTCTTTAACCTCCTCTTCAGACTCTGACTCTTCGTCTGCATCATCATTGTCATCATCCTCCTCATCATCCTCCGGATTAGATTTTCTTTTTGATTCAAAATCTGTATTTGAAATATCATCATCAGCTTCACTCTCTTCAGCGGTATCATCCAATGAATCTTCCTCAAAAACAGGGCCACCTCTCACTTTCTTCTTCTTCTTATCCTCAGCTTTCTTTTTAGACACATTAGAAGCCCCATTATTTGCAGCTTTTGAACTCCCCTACAGCAATACATATTATCTTAATATATTTCATACACCATGCCAGGGAAAAACAATGATTATACAACACATTACTCACCACCACGTTCTTAGGGGGCACCATAACAAAACCCTTCTTGTTAGTCTTCATTAGACCGTCCTGCAAATTCCACACTCCATCTTATCTCAATTACCACGATCTTTTTGGCAATCAAAACAAAAAAAATTCATTGAACAACCAACAGCTTCTTAAAAAAATTTCAATACCAAACACAACAAATTAAACCAGCACAGTAATTTTACAAATTTACTATCTATCATCCTACACAAAACGCTCCACTCACCACCCAAAACATCTCCCATAATTCCAGAAAACTCTACGCTTATTCGTCCATTTTTTTTATAAACAACAACACCAAAATGCTACGAGGTATACAATTGCATTGCTTAATTACAATTGCACTACCAAAACGAATTTATACTTCAATTTCTGAAGCTAATAGTCAAACCCCAAACTCAGTAAATCAAATTCCGAAATTTAACACTCAACACCCAATTTCTGCATTTCGTAATCATTTTACCAATTTTAAGTTCTATTTATACAGATTATCGTTAAAACCCTAACTCTCCAAGTCAAATTCTGAAATTAAACACAACAACCAAACTTATTATTGCATTTCGTACACATTTTAGGAACTACATGAATAATTAACCTCAACTATAATACACAGAGTCATGTTGAGGCCCTAACATCAGCGCAAAACTTAATTTTCAAAAAAAAAATGAACAACTAACAACAATTCTTCACTACCAAATCAAACAACATCATACAACCATACAACGCAAAAAGGAATTCGTTTTTTCATCACTACATAATTATAAACCGTACCTTCAAACCCACAGAGCCTTCAATGTCACAATTTCTAACCACAAACGCTTTCTTCAGCACGGCCAAGGTAGTCCCGACCACAGCTCAAGAGCTAACCAGCGTAGGCAATAGATCTACTAAAGAAGATGAAGAGAACTCAGACAATTAAAGAACTGAGCTAATCGAAGGAGAGAGAAGAAAAGAACATAAAAATGAGAATATATATGACAAAAGGGAATAAAAAAAAATACACAAAAAAAAAAATCTAGGCTCCGTTACATTTCAAATTATAACGGGGTAAACCAAAGGTCAGGTCCACACATTGTACAACTAAGCTTGTGAAAATTACCAGCTTACCCTCCAATTTACTCCCCAAACTAATAGGGACTATGCGCCCAAACTCACTCATAATTTCATATCTTACACGCACCATTTCATCATCAAGATTCCTACATTTTTTTTATTTATTTTGAAACTATTTTTTAAGTTAATATATTATGTGGGTCTATGTAAGGGTCTGAGTAGGGTATGGATCTTAAGGTTTTATGGTTAGGGTTTGGGTCTGAAAACATTATACTCGAACCTTTACCCTACTCGATACCACCTAAACCTATACCCTACTTGGACCCAAATAAGGTCTAGAAAACTATAACCCATACTAATATTTTAGGGTAGGATTGATAGTTGGGTAGGGTTCTAGACCCAATGCCATCCCTGGACCTACTTTCCAAACTACCAATGCACCACCCACCATCCACCTTAGAATCCACCAACAGCTATGAAATCCACCTTATCCACCACCCGAAATTACCCCTCCACCTGAAAATAAACCCCACCCACTCAAAATCCACTCCAACCACCCGAAATCTACCCTACCCACCCAAACATCACCCACAATCATTTGAAAACCACCTCACCTTTCTCGAAAACTACCAGTAACCATTCGATATTAACCCACAACCACCTAAAAATGCCCCACCCTACGCGAAAACCGACCCTAATCTTCACAAAAATTCACTCAACCTCCACCAAAAGCCACCGAGAGCGCAACAAAATTCAATACAAGGAAGAAGCAGTACGTGGAGCGGATGCTTCGAGAGCTCAACAACCAATCTTCATTTGCGGGAGAGCTTTGTAGGGTTTACTAAAATTATTGATCGGTTGTATTTCAATTCATCCAAGTCCACAACAACCATTGATCAATGATGTGAAGAAGGAGGTTTTCATCTCCCCTTGATTAAGAGAAGCCAACAAACGAAGAAAAGGAAAGGGGTTTTAAAGTCGGTGGGGGAAGGGTTTCATGTTGGTGGCAGTGGCGAGGCTAGGCCAGTGCAGGGTGGGCAACGGCTCAGGCCCCCCCCCCCCCTGAAAAAAGGGCCCTGAAAATTAGTATATATACTATATATAATTTGTTTCAATAATAATTACATATTTCGTATATTACAAATGGATCAATGGTTATATACTTTATTAATTATACTCTCTAAACCAAAGTTTGAATCCCATTGGATTCTATTTTTTACTTTTTACTCTTTTACTTATAAATTGAGGGTCCAATTTAGAGGTAGGATAGCCCATTGATAATAGGGTCACGGCCAAGGTTAAAGGGTCCTTAGTGGATAAGGTCTTTAATGAACAATACTGTCATTGGCAAATTCAATGTAAGACGAAAATGTTTGTCCAATATGATAGATAAAATAATAGACAAAGAAAATAGATAATTAACCTGTGACTCGCATCGGCCTACCTAGTCTTGGCCCTATAAAATGTGACTCTCTTTGACCCGACACGCTTAATAGCTGTGGTCTAATATGGTGGTAATGGGCGGCGTGGGATGGAAGTAGTTTGGAGTTTATGACAATGGAGTGGGTGATTATGGTTAGAGAAGCAGAGAAGGAAGGGAGGGGCGTAAAGGTAATTTACTAAGTATAATCAGTTAACTCTGTTTTGGGTTTTTTTTTATTATTATTTGAAAATTCGAGATATCTGGTAAACAACCCGTTTTATATTAAAACAATGAAAGTACTTTTTTAAAAAAATAACACTACCTCCGTTTTTTTTTTTTAGTTGCTACATTTTTAATTCACAGTCTCCTAGACAATTTTTTTAGAGGAGAGAGATAGAGAGAAAAATAAGAGGAACCCATGTGGGTTGGAAAAAGATAGAGAGAAAGAAATGTCTAAAATAATAAGGGTAACAACTAATTAACAATTTTCAAATTAGGAAAATGTAACAACTAAAAAGAAAAGGAGGAAGTAAATAAATAATAAAATTGGGGAGAAAAACGGAAAAGACAGCGGTGGTTACTAGTTAGGTGCTTAAAAATCGGACAAAATGATTGCCAATAGACCTCTGCTTTCAATTATCCAACTTCTAACTTCTGCTTTTGGTCTCCGCAATCTCCTGCCAGCCCCACCAC
This sequence comes from Chenopodium album, assembly GCF_948465745.1. Taxonomy (NCBI): domain Eukaryota; kingdom Viridiplantae; phylum Streptophyta; class Magnoliopsida; order Caryophyllales; family Amaranthaceae; genus Chenopodium; species Chenopodium album. The sequence continues at coordinate 35,154,891 of NC_137851.1, read as the reverse complement.
CACTCCTCTCCCTCATCTATTCTTCCTCGCATATTTTTCAAACAGCCATTGTTAGCTCTAACATAACATAACAGGTTCTTGCATTTTCCTTCCTATTGCTTTTGTGATTGTAAACCCCATCTTTCTTTCTGGAGAAAAATGGCTACAATCACAAGCACTAACCCCAAATGCAAGGCCTGTGATAAAACTGTCTATCTTGTTGATAAGCTCACCGCCGACAATAAGGTCTATCACAAAGCCTGTTTTCGTTGCCATCATTGCAAAGGCACCCTCAAGGTATTGCCCCTACTTTGTATTTTTCGTTGTTACATTTATATTTTCATTACCTGAAACCATTTACGCAATACATAACTATAACTATAGGGTTTGATTGTACGGATTTCTCTAATGCAGATATCTCCATCTTGGATCTAGATCTTTTTAGCGGATGAATACAATATTGATTATTAGCTTGGTATAAAGTTACATTATCTATGTAACATCATAGGCCTTTTGACAATAACTATTAAAGCTGTGTTACAATATCATCAATTAGACTAATTTATCAGTATGTGTGGAAATTTCTATGTGGACTTGTGTATTGAATTGAATTGGAGGGAAAAAATATTTCAGATTTTAGTTTTGAGTCTATAAATTTTGTATTTTATGAGTCAAGTTTTGAGTCCATCATTCTGTGTAAGCAAACAGATTCTAGTTTGATGCGTCAACATTCAAGTGATTGTGCAACTTCTAGACCTTTAAGCATGGATATTGTAACAATGCTTAAATCTGGCAGATCTGAAAACAGACCGCGCCATTTGCGAAATTTAGAATGCTTTGCTGAGAAATGAAATTTGTTTTTGCAGCTTAGCAATTACAACTCCTTTGAAGGGGTGTTGTACTGCAGGCCGCATTTTGATCAGCTGTTCAAGCTAACTGGCAGCTTAGATAAAAGCTTTGAAGGTTTACCGATTTAAGATCCTCAATCTTAAAATACAAATACAGTATAGCTGTGATTTCTGGTGAATTATTATTTATCAAATTCCGAATTTTGGTTTCAGGTACACCTAAAACAAAACCAGATAGACTCGTTGATAGTGAGGTATATCTTATAGGCTTTGACATAATATAAGTGAACATACACAATTACTCTGTTAATTCTGAGAGTTTGTTATAATATTCGATTTCTCATTTTGGGATAATAAATTACTTTGCTCAGAAACCTCCTAGCAAAGTCTCTTCCATGTTTGGTGGAACTAGAGATAAATGTGCGGGTTGCTCCAAGACTGCTTATCCAACTGAAAAGGTACTCCTCACTGTTCGAATGTATTCATTTTCTGTTTTATTCTAGGTCTTCAAATCTATATTGTATGTCAAAGAGATTAGACTGGCTTATATCTTCACCATGAATCTATGATCTTTCCTAAAAGACATGACTATGCAAAGGGAAAAAAAATAGTACTCCTTTTGTTTCATTGTTTTAAAACATACACAATACTTGCTGCAACTGGGCTAATCCTGGTAAATGTTTTCAAATTTTGTAAGAAGTCGATTTATGAAAGTACTTTTTAAGGGCTCAAAGTGAAGTGCACTAAAAAAATGTTAAATCTTTTTGAAGGTGACGGTGAATGGCAGTGCCTATCATAAGAGCTGCTTCAAGTGCTTCCAAGGAGGATGCACAATAAGCCCCTCAAACTACATTGGCCATGAGGGGCGGCTGTACTGCAAACACCACCATACTCAACTCATCAAGGAGAAGGGAAACCTTAGCCAGCTTGAGGGTGACCTGGAGAACTCAACAAAGATCAGAGAAGTTGCCGCAGAGTCCTAACAACGCTGATTTTTGTGTCTTCTTCATGTCTCTCTGTCTGTTGTTCATGCCTTGTACGTCAGATAAGAGAACACCCATTTTCTCTAAGTTTAGATTATTGGTGTTCACTCCAATAGAGAACTAAACCTCCAAATTTGCTGTTTGTTGTGGTTGTAGATTTTGGTTATGATATGTTGAGTGGTGTTGTATTGTGATGTTGTACCATGCAATATGCTGAAGCAATAATGTGCAATTTGAATCCAGTTTTGTAAAAAGTTCAATCCTTTTTGCATTACACAAATTTTTTTTTCCCCACAATTTTTTTTTTCAAATACATCTTTTACTCTCTCTCAAAGAGTAAACTGAGACCGAGCATAAACAAACTGTGGGAGATTAATCCCTATACATTTCTTGAGACCCTAATGCCGCTTGGTTGTTCTAGGGTCCGTAGTGAAGTTATTAAGTGCTTCTAGGAGCAACTATTTCACGTGATGTAGCAAAGTGACAACAATCGAAGGGCCAAACTAGTTACAAAAAAAAAAAAAAAAAAAAAAAGGTGCCATTCTATTGATCCCTAAAACGTTGTCATTACATAAGAATTGAGAATTTGAGATCATGTGCTTGTAACTTGTAAGGGTACTTTAATAATTCGGAAAGTATATTACAGTTATTGTTGTTTGAATTTTGAAAATATAGTCTTTTCAAGCATCAAATAACCAAAAAGATCCACTAGAAAGATGCCAGCAATGCGGATAAATGCAGCAGCTATCTGATAGTGATATAACAGCTACATTTTCATTACTTAATTTGAAAACTGCTAGGCTCCAACTACCAGTGCAGGCCTTCAATGTACTGCCCTGCATAGGAAACACTAAAGAACTGTTTCTGTATGTCACCTTAAAAAAACATGGGACTTTCCAAAAGTACAGGTTACACATGCAGTAAATTAAGATTGTCATCAAGTCAGAAAATCAGACGTGTGTGTAGATGGTGACTTGTAAACTCATATTGGATTAAAACTTCTTCCATAACTCATGAAGATCTTCAGTATTTGACACAAAAGATAGACAAACAGAAAATTGGCCGAGATCACATACCAGATTTTGTTTCCTTTGTGCTCCTGTCTGGGCTCTGTCTATGTTCTTCGAAGTTTAGTTTTCTCCACATGCTGAAAATTTTGGCAACTTAAAAAATAAAATAAAAAATGACATCTTCTGTTAGATAAACAACATTGAATTACTATTATGATAACGAACTTCTATATGTGATTTTGTGATGAAAGTCTTACCACGATGTCCATGATAATGATTTTCCACCAATCAAAGAAGAATTCCGTTTACAAATTATAATGAGTACTTAATTGTAAATACCACCTCTTTAGGGTTACTTGGAGATAATGCCAATACCATGAACACTGACATTAATTCTCTTGGGTAAAGATAATTTTTTGCTATCATAGTATATAATTATAGATGAAGTACTTTGTAAAAACAAACAAAGTTATTTGCCCAACAATATGATCTAAATTCTGTCCTGAAACATTATTAAAATTTGAAACTTTTATTACAAATTGCAGGGTTTAAGGATCATTGAATATTACAGTATGATCCAGTAAATGCAAAAAATTAAAAGAAAGAATGGTTAGGGTTAAATAGAACTAGCCCAACTAGAAAATAACCCTGGGATATCGTACAAGAATATGTTACAACACTACAAGTGATTTAGGGCCTAGGGTGGGTACCTCGGTTCATCGGTTGCCCCACACCAAATATGGACCTGGTCACTTACAAGTTACTAAAAAAAGATGGAATGAATTAAAACATCTAGAATCACAAGCTGCGATATCTAAAATCATTAGACTTGTCTCTGAACTCTGCACATAAATGGATCCAAAGAATGGATCAGCCACAATAAACTTCAGCAGCATCCAAAAGATAGTGATCTTGGGCAATATGCTTCATGTCCACGATAAAATTGTTACGAAGAAATCCAAACCCAAATGACCCATCAACATATTGCCAAATCCTTCCTTCAACATGACGAGGATTTGTTGAACTCCCAGTAGAATCGGGAATAATAAGGTCGTAACTTGAGTTGATGTACATAACACGTGAAGGCGAATACTCATAAATATCATCTTCTACTTCAGCTGTAGGCCGAAGATGCATCCGGGTATTGTATACATAATCTTCTTCATGAGATAGTGGGGATTCAATAAATGTTGCATTTGAAGTCCAAAATACAGGTGCATAACCAGAGAGGGGTTGCAAAGAGTCCCCAACTCTTCGACAGGCGACACCTCCAATGTCATCGTATGCCACAAGATAGAAATCAAGACTCATGTCATCGTTTATACCCTGCAGCATCAGGGATAATGTCAACTAAGAAGCTCTTCAAGGCATCCAAAAGATTTAAACAGGATAAAGAAAATCAAAGCAAAGAAACAAATAAAATTTTTGTTTCGCCTTCCTTGACACACTGGAATACAAAAAAACAAAATTTATTATCACAGCTTTATCTGACAGGCCAAAGCCCACAATGAAATAATAAAATTCGGTATAAAAGCAACATGTCAAAATGGATTTGTAACATAAATCACTTCAGAGAAATGTTCAGCAGATGAATGTTCATAAAATCATTTTCACAATTAATATAATACTGAAAGCCAAAACGGGCGAACACTACACAAAAGCTTACAGATGATGCTTCTGAATGCTATTTTCTTACAATTTATCATCTCAAACTTGATGCAGAAGCAGAGACATACATATATGTGTTCGAGCAAGGAGAATTCTAAGCTGTATTTTAAAGGACAAAAAATGCATTCCAGTTCTGTAGAAAAGATTTCTCAAAATTTCCCTTGGTTTCTTTAATAAAAGAAAAATATTGACACAATAACTTTATCTTGTACTTAAATATTTGGCAATGCAAAAAGAGTAATCCAAGCAAGGAGCAATCCAGCGGTCATAAAAAGCACAGATAATGCATTCCAGTTCCACAGAGATTTCACAAATCTTCCCTTGGTTTCTTACAATATAATTTGTGGAGAAATAATCACATTTCCTCTTTCCATCTGTTCGAAAAGGTGAGGACAAATCATTTGTCAAGCCCACCATTATCTCAAAAAGTCGGCAAAATTCATACATGTATGCAGGCAAATTGTAGACAACACAAGTTATGGTAGTCAAACTATAGCATGCACTCTATCACCAAGCGTAAAAACTAAGTTTGCTTCCTTCTATGAAATTGAATAAGCAATGCAAATCCACATAAATTAAAAGTAATGAGAATTAGGGGAGGCCGCATATTAGGAAAAAGAAAAACATTAGTATTAGAAAAGTTCATCGGCCAAGTCCGAAAGAAATAGAAAGAAATGGCTTAGCAGCTTAGCCAATGATGGATTGACCAAAGATCTAAACCCTGGTCAGGCATCCTCACCGGTCTAATGAGAAAGATTCCGTCTTTGATCCCCGGGAAAACATTTCTATTGAGGCAACTGCACTTGGAAAGGAACGCCCGAATCCCATTTCATACCAGAAATGGCAAGGGCGGATAGGGGAATGTTGGGAGTAAACCAGAAAAGGTTGGGTAGAGCCGGGTCTAAGCATTGGCTAGGTAAGCGTCCCTATTCATCTCACTGTTGTTTATGGGCTGCATACAATTGAGACTAGGAGAGCTCTATGGAGGGATTTTTTTAATGTGGCAGTTACTCTCTCCCCTTGGGTGGGTCTAGTCGGTGGAACCGGTGAACCACACGAGCTGGTTAGCTTTTTTTAAGAGTCCTTTTTTTTATTACTCTTCCGTCTTCTTCTTAAGCATCAAGCTCGGAAGCGACGAGCGTGACACTCTCGCGTCATACGGCTCCGTCCCAGAATTAGGACCCACGAATCGGTATTGGTCGTACACAAATGCTCATCCGAGAATTCATTGTTAACTTCCCGCTTAAGAAGTCGAGTGAACGGCACTACGGTCAGGAGGGCGGAGCCCCATTAAGGGTGAAGAGCGAAGCAAAATTTATAGAACGGAAGTCATTTTCTACAAAATGTATCTTAATTTTTCTTTCAATCCCCCCCCCCCCCCCACCAAAAAAAAAAAAAAAAAAAAAAAAAAAAAGCTTTGTCCTTTTTTCCAATTGCCTGAAAGAGGAATGTTAAGCCATCAACCAAACTGAACATCTTTGCACAATATTGTACATAAATTTTTTTTTTTAAAACAACTACTACTCTGTTCCGAAAAAAAAAAATATACTTCCTCTGTTTCTTTTTAGTTGACACGTTTCTTTAGTCACGTTTGCCAATGCACAAATCCAAACATTAATCTTAGGTTACCGATAAGCAAAAATTATAAAAAGTTGATATTTAGAAAATATATACCGTGACGAATCTAACAAGGCCCCACATGACCATATTTTATATTACGTATAAATCACAAAATACGGCCAAAGGGGAGTGTGTGAATAATGCTAAAATCAAACGTGTCAACTAAAAAAAAAACGGAGGTAGTATATCATTAGTCTTTATGTTTTAGTTATTTCCATAAAATTCTACCCTCATTTGCTTAGTTCCTGTTTTGGCAAAGAAAATACTTAATTCACCTGTACTTCACTACTTCCCCCATGAAACTCAGATCCCTCGCTTTTTTTTACGTATACTTTAACTCCTATGCAAAAGGGACCAAAGGGATCCACTTATTGTCTTTGGAGATGTGATGACCAATACCAGGCAGTGGGCACCCTGCCCTATATATACTGGGGGTAAAATGGATCTTACATCCTATTAAATATTAATCGGGAAGCATAATAGGATATGGGTTCTGAAAAGTTAATGCACTTCCCTTGATTGTAAAAATTCTCCTCCTTGAAATCCCCTCTTTCCAGTTCCCATCATCGTGATCGTGGGAACCATAGTCGTGTGCGCTGGACAGGACAGTTAGAGAAGGATCTGGCATTTTTATTTTTGCCAGTTGGAGAAGGAGCTGCTTAGTACAAATGAGATGAATTATACTTGCAGAAGAAGAGAGAAGAAACAAGAACAGTATATCATCAACAAAATCCGACTTTTCTATAGCGATGACTTCATACAGAGTATTCAACAATAAAGGCTAATAACATTCATGATACACATTTACTAGCTAATTCAACAATAACAGTACATTAATCAACAGTATTTTCATAAACAAAGGCTGAGTTTTTTAGAACAATAGCAGTTATAGCAAACTCACAAAAATTCTACTGTAATTTTCGAGTTCAGTTTCTGAATTAAAATTCAATTTTTATGCACAGACAATGCATAAATCATCAAAACTGCTAAAAAGAGAGCAAAATCCAAAATCCAAATACTATTAAATAATATGCGGAGTACTACAAACAATTAAATCAAACCCACAAAAACTACTGAAATCAAATAAGATCTGGGTTTTCCATTATCATTCTCGAGGTTATCTTCATCAGTAACTTCATGACTTCATCCATTGACAAACATATTACTCCAAAACACTACGGTTCTAGCTAATTCAACAGAACTCCGCATGATTGAGTATTGAAAGAATGACCAAGAATAATCTAATACGAAGTACAAAGTAGTATTGGTGGCGGCACTGACAAGATTTTGGCTGATGAGATGCCGCCTTTCTTCTAAGCCTTCATGCCACTTTTTCCCAGTTTTTACTCTACAATTTACCCACTTATTATATTTTATAAAAGGGTTTTTTCATCTTTTGCTTTTCCTTTTCAAATTAATAATGTACTTCTTAGTAATCTGATAAAGGGCAGCCCTACCTTATATGTTACCGAATAGAAGAGCAAGTGCATATTATCCAACTAAAATTACAAACAAGTAGCCACCTCCTGGAACAATCTCTTTAAAACGTCACTTAAAACAGAGATTTAGGTCATGTTTAAACTGATGAAACGCTATTACAAAATACATAGTAGTCCTTTTAAAAAGCTCTATATAGGCTTATAGAAGTACATATTTTCAAAGACTTACTATACATGAACTGGTTTTAAACAAGATTTCCTATCAATACTATATTCCATGCCATTATTATAAAATTTTGTCGGGACTTAAACAATACAACAATACAACATCAAGTCAAAAGGGAAATAACCACAAATACTTACTGGGCCAAGGGAAGTATACTTCAAAGATGGGGAAGGGAAAAAGCAGTAAACCTTTTAGAATGAAAGGCATATTAACTCATCAAGTAACACCTTAACTAAAAAAGGAGCAACAATGAGGTAACCTAAACTTCACCATGAGTTTTCTTCAATATCAGAACAAACTGACAGGAAAAACATAGTGAAATGAAGCTGTAAGTCATGGTTAAAACGTCCAACATTTAAATTTTAAAAGAGTAGGCGGCAAACACAAATTAAAATCAGAAATCAAACTGATAGCATTTGAAAAAGATGCTACAGAGTACTAAATATCACTTGAAACATGTAATTCGACAGGACACCCGAAAACTAAACTACTTGTATTACCAAAAACTACCCATCATAGTAATTGGAATGCTGAACTTATCAATTCTAATATAGTAATTAGTCAACAATGTTCCCAGTCTCAATGCACCTTCAGCATCAAATAAAAAATGAAAAAATAAAAAAAATAAACATGAACAGAAAATGGAACAAATTGAAACATCATAAAATGTAACAAAGCAAAACAAAGCTACAGAAATAAATCAAAATACAAACCTTCCAAAGGCCCTGCAAAGGGCGCGAAGGAGAAGGGGAGCAATTAACTATCTTAACAAGATGTTCAGGCTCCCACTTCCTCCTCCCTTGCCTCTCTTTCTCCCTCCTCCTCTGCCGCCTCCAAGCCCGCTCCCCGCCTGCCCCAGGACTCGTCCTATTAGCAAAATACTGATACATCTCCGACATCATCCGGTCCGGCGGCGACCCAATCTCCACCTCTGGACTCCCTACTATAACATTGTCAAAATTCTTATTCCCATTACCATTACCATTTGGAGAACCCCCTGAATTTCCACAATTCCAATTACTTTCCTCTAACACCACATGACCTTTCCCCATAAAATTAACATTCACTTGAATCAAATCCATCCCCGACCTCGAACTCGAACAGAAACCCAATTCCTTCTCATTGTATTGGGTATAATTTATGAGGTAATTCAAGGGCTGCCCATCAGCAGATAAACTCAAGCGAATGAAGGGCGACTTGATGACATTGTAAGAACCATCTTTGGAAGGTGTTAACCTAGACCCTGTTACACAGGATTCGCCCCACTCGAAGAACACAAGAGGGGCGTCGCCGAAGATTCCTCCGCCGGCAATTCCGCCGCTTCTCCGCCAAAATCCGACAAGATTCTCGTACTCCGACAACGTCTTGTAGAGGAGTTTGAACCCGATTTTGCCGTCGCCCCATTTTCTGATCTGGGTCTTCGAACCCCACCTTCGGTCACACATGGCGTACCAAACGCCGCCGTTTCGAAACAGCGATACGAAACGTTTCGAGGTGCAGGCAAAGGCGGAGATTTCAGTTGGTGTTAAGAATGATAAGATGCAAAGTTGCACATCTACTGGGAAGTCTGAGAATGTAAATGCAGACATCTCACTGCAATTCGCCATTTTTATCCAAAAACGAGGAATTTGATATTTTGATCTGGCTTTTTTTTATTTAACCGATTAGGTGATGAAGTTAAAATGTTTGAGTTCAATGTTGAAATTTGTGAATTAAATTGTGGTTGGTATTTGAGGAAGAGAGAAAAGAAATGAATGTTGCTGAATTGCTGATTGTTTTCAGGAGGAAGATCCTGTATTTTGTGCCTTAGCTATGCGAATCTAGTTGAAGAGTAAAGGGGTAAAATGGTAATTTTAGAAGTGAGTGGTGATAAGGTACACGAAAGTGCAGGATTGTTGATTTAGGAATGTACAAACTACACGTGGTGTCGTGTTAGTTTTTAAGGTAAAAAGATGAAGCAGTCAGTCAGATTGTAAGTCACGACTTCCAGACACGTTGAATACTTGAATGTACTTGTATTTTTCAATTCTCAATTTGAATAGTTGAATGTAGAGGTGTTAAAACTGAACCGACTAAAAAAAATTATTCATTTTTAACTGTAATCGATCTGATTTGATTTGAGAAATTCAACTCCCAAATTCGATCAGTAGCCGAAGTGAACTCAATTCGAATCCAAACTTGACTCAATCTGAACTTAACCCGACACCGATTTGATCCGACTTGAACTCAACCCGAATCCGATTAAACCCGACCTGAACTCAAACCAAATCGTTTTGATCCGACCCGAGCTCAACCCGATCTGAAAATTGACCCTGCAAATAATTGATCTAATCCGATCTGTTTTGACCCGAACTGATATTAACCTGATCCTATTTTAACTCGATTTGATTTTTACCCGATCCGAATTAACCCGACCATAATTAATTATTGACCTTTTTATTCAAGTTCTTATAAGAGTACTACATTTACTAATTATTAATAAGTTAACGTTTTTTACTACAAATAAATAATGCGGAGTAACAAGTTTATATTCGTCTCATCTAAAATAATTTGTAATACTTCAACATTAAAACCTTTTTTTTCAACTCGATAAAAAATATGATACATAAATGACTTGATATTGACCCAATAATAAGGTAAAAACTCAATAATAACTTTAGTTTAAAAATAACCTTATTTGGATATAAATTGGGTCAACTCGATTAAAATCGAGCCAAACACAGAAAGGAATTGAATTGAAATTGACCAATTAATGAATTAACAGATCAACCTTATCTAAATCAAACCGAACTTGACCGAACCGAAATCAACCCGACCCAAATTCATCAGACCTGAAATTAACCCGGTTAAACCTGTTTTGAACCAAATCCGAATTTATCCGAACCGAACATGAACCGATCTGAAGTTGACCTGATCCATATCCGACTCGGACTCGATAAACCATGTAATACCCCGTATTTTTATGTATTTTTATAAAGTATTTAAGTATTAATAAAATGTATTGTTAAGGGCTCAAGTATTTTAATTAAATATTTTAAAGGGTTAAAGTATTTTAAATATAAGGTTTTATAAAAGTAAAATATATTTTGGGCAAACGTTTATTAATTATTGGGCAATGTAAATTATTCCTACATACTCTTATTGGAATAACCTATCCCAAAACCCATAACTTAAGCCCACATCTTTATAAGCCCAAATTTAATCCTACACTCTCTACTCTATAAATACACCATGAATCCCCAAAAATTTCCCACTCAAAAAGGTTGGTCTTATTTTCTCCTTTGTTTTATTAATTTGTGTAATTATAATTATTGATTTATGGGTTTTGATTTTATTGTTTGAAATTAATTTAATTAGTATCAAGTTGTATTTTGATGATAAAACTTTATAATTTCAGATTTTATAAATGTCATAATTTTCAGATTTTATAAATTTTATAACCTAGCGTTTTTAATTATTGAAAATCACGATTTTAGGGTTTTTACGAACAATTGATTTAGGGCTTTTATAGTAATGATGTTTGAAATTTTGGTGATTATAACTACTGATTAGTTTAACTTAATCCCAGAATATTTTGAACACGTAAATTTGTGTTTTAATTCTTAGATTTCCATTCGTTAATATTAATCCCGTTTTAATCCCGATTAGGTTCTGAACTCATCCGATTTTGATAAAAAAAAAGTAGTGTTTTCCATGTGGAAACAATGTTTTAAGAAAGACTTACTACCTTTGGTAATGAGCACCACCCTCTCGTGGCCAAATTCAACCTCTAAATATGATTTTCGGGCAGTTTTTGATTTTTAACCAAGTTTTTTTTATGCTTTAAATTTTATCCTTGAGTTTTAAAGGGTTTTTGATTAGTTTAAAATGCTGGAATTTTATTTAAAGTAGTAGAATTGTGATTTTAATGAAAGGGTGTAATTACCCATTAAAAAGGAGTTTAATTAGGGGTTTTTAAATAATTTTCAGATTTTTTTTAAGTAGCCTAAAATAAATTTAAGTTGCTGGAAATTGTGTATACAAGGAGAATTAATATAGTATTATTGTCCCTTTATGTAGGAGACTTGATTCGGGAATTGTTGTAGTGTAATCGGCTATTTTAAGGGCTTATTTGAGGTACGTTCGCGTACTTAGCATAATTATGTTGATGTAATAGAATGCTAAATGTGTTTGATTGATTACAAGTAGTATCATGCTAGGTTTGGATTGGAAATTATGATTTAGATGTTATTGGTGATTGGATTATGAAGCATGATTTATTTGTGATGGATTATTGAATGGAAAATAATAGCTTGGAATATTATTTATGAACCACATATTTATTTATGGCATGATAGAGAGCATGTTTAATTAAACTAAATGTTTAATTTGGTTTGGAATATTGAAAAGGAATTTTATTATGGTTCATATAATTTTTATTGATGCTTTAAGCATGAGGAAAGGAGCTATATAAGTGTCTATGTACACGAGGAATAAATTGTATGTTGGTGCCTTAGTGCACTTAAGGTGTTTTTAACACCGATGGATAGGATTTGTGGCGCTTTATGCGTTTAAGGTGTCATTGGCACCGAGATAGAATTAAAAAGGGTTCAACATTAAATATTATGTGGTCACTAATTATTCAAGAATTAAATTGATATATTTGATTGTTTGAATAATTATTGTTGATTGAATGATTATGGTTTGAGAGTCATCACCAAGTTTAATAATCTGTAAATAACGTAAAGTGAAAGAGATTACGCACCAAAACTCTTGGAACGTACATAACTTGAGTATGAACATATGGGGGGAGTTATGGGGTTTTATATTTAACCATAACTTCTAATGGAGTACAGGACGCTGTATATTCCTTTTTATTATTATTATGCGCTGGAATTCCGCCACCTATGTGCGGTTTTTGATGCTGGCACGGTTAGCTCCCGTGTCAGTAACCTCAATTTATTGGGGGAGGCTAGGGGGAAACCCGTTCGATGCGTAATCAATGCTAAATAAATTATTTAGTGTCTAGTGAGAATTTTTATTGAATGTGGTATGCTTGAAAAACAGGTGCAACAAGGTAAGTAGTGTGTTGATAGGAAATTGTATGTTAGTGTGTTAATTACGCTTATGTACTCAGCTTTGCTGATTGTGTGTTTTGTGTGTTTGTTGGCCTTGTCTTTATCTTGGCCCTATGATGACCCATTTATAATGGAGAGTAGTGGAAATAGGTAGAGATAAGCTTTTCAGGTGTTGAAGCATATTCATGAATGGGCATGAGTGAAGAGCGTATCATGCTAGTTTCCATAAGTTTATGATGTGTTTATCGCTTTAATTATTTATAATAATACTATTATGCGCAACTAACGAAAAGGTTTTGAATTTGGTTTGGTTTTAATAAGGGCCTATAATGGTTCCAAGTTGTAGGTTGATTTTATTTTACTTCATTTGACTTTGGTTTGACTTTACTTTCGTTGATTTACTTTTTAAGTTGACTTGTTTTGAAAGGGTTTGAAATTAGTCTTCCGCTGTGTGTCTTTGATAGTTGTCTTAGCCGTTATCACGGTGGCGGTAATGTCTTAGATATTCCTAATTAAAGTTTTAAACAGGTATTTTTAAAGAAAGGAATTTCTAGGGTGTTACAAACCATGACCCGAATTTGACCCGACCCGACCCGATCCGAATTAAAAGAATAATTTTGACCCGAACAGACCCGACCCGAAAAGACCCGACCCTAACTCTATCTGGTTATCCGAATTGACACCTCTACTTGAATGTACATGTATTGATGTACGAGATGCTATTTTTTTTTTTTTTTAAATGCTGATGTTAAAAGTTAATGTTATGGAATCAGTTTTTTATGTTAAAAATTTACCCATTTTAAAATAATATGAAAAATTAAATTTACACTCCGTATTTTGATTTATATGGACTCAATAATTTAGTGTGGCTCAATAATTTATACTCCGAATTATGCTCTTGTTCATTAATATCTCATTTCAAATTCTTTGATGTTTTTTTAAAACAAGCATTCATCCCATTGCACGAATTGATTTTTTATTATGGATCTTGCTAACTAAGGGGAAAAAAATCCAAGTTACTCAAGATGAGTAACATAATTCGTGTTACTCAAGGGGCACGGTTGTCAATTTACCTACTTAAGTAGGAGGTAAAATAGTCAGGCTACTTTAAATGCTTTCTTCTTCATCTTCCCCATCTCAAATTTTCTCCATTTTTTCCTCCTCCATTCTTCATAGTCTAGCTTCCTCCATCAATGCCTCCTCCATTTCCACCACCTAAGGTTGTTAAAATTGTTGCCGCGAACTAGATGCTTCCCCTAAAAGGTTGATATGGCCCTACTTGATACTCTTTATTTCTAGGGTTTCGTTTTGTTCCACCGCGAAGCGGCTTTGTGGGCTTGAGAAAGGACGAAGAAAAGGAGGTCGACAGGGAAGAAGAAGATCGGAGGTCAAACGGGCTTGAGAAAGGACGGAGGTCGACGGGCTTGAGAAAGGACGGAGAAGATTGGAGGTCGACGGGCTTGATAAAGCTCAGAGGTTGACGCCCGGGCTTGAGAAAGATCGGAGAAGAGGACTTCGTGGTAGTTGTTGTGATGTGTTAAGTGGAGAGATGGTGGTTGTGATGATGGTGGTGGTTGTGATGATGGGAATGAAGAAGAAGGAAGAAGCAATTATTTACAATTTGTGCCATTTAAGTAACAAATATTGATACTCAAAATGAATAAGTGAGGCTAGCCCACTAACTAACGCTCCTAGGGCATTGGATAACCTTTAAAATGGTATTAATTTGAAAATGCATGTCAAAATCACGCGTCGATTGATTTCAAGTTAATTATTCTACTTTTGGTAATCTTATCCAACACCCGTGGGGCGTTGGTTAACTTTTATCTTTTATTATTAAAAAATTACACAAATATAAGTTCTCTCTAAAACAAATTATGTAAAAATCTTTGCTATAAAACTTGTTATACAACGTATTTTAAAATATGTACATTTTTAAATTTGTACATCACTTAATTAAGGAATTATGTTAAATTTAATCACAAAGTCTCCAAAATATTCACTATATTTCCCATTTATCTTCACAGTTACGATACAATATATATATATATATATATATATATATATATATATATATATATATATATATATATATATATATATATATATATATATATATATATATATATATATATAGGATCAACATAACCCTAATATTCAAAATATCCTAGCATATCTTCATATAAGATATTTACCAAAATATTATCTCAACACATCAAAATAATATCCTAGTATATCTCCAATACCCCCCTCAAGTTGGAGCATATAGGTTACAAAACGCCCAACTTGCAGAGTAAGAAATCAAACTCCCAAAGCCTTGGTAAAAACATCGACCAACTAAACTCTTGTGGACACATAGGAAGGTTTGATAGTGCCCGTTTTATTAATCGCATCTCTCACAAAATGACACTTAGTTTCAATATGCTTCGTTCGTTCATGAAAAACAGGATTCTGAGCAATATATAACACCGACTGACTGTCACAATATAGGTGCATGCCACTCTCATGTTTGACACCTAAGTCTTCTAGAAGCTCTTTAGCCACTTCAATTTGCAGGTCATTGCTGCCATCGAACGATATTTCGCTTCTGTAGAGGAATGGGAAACAATATGTTGCTTCTTGGTTTTCCACGACATTGATGATTGGGATGCCATGTTGCGGGTTGTCAGATATTTGAAAAAGAATAAATCAAACTCCCTATAAGGCGTTGATACCTCTCCACATCAATCTTCATCATCTGCCAGAGCTAGCCTATGGTTTTGCTCCATGGGAAATGCCAGGATAAAGTCGTATCATCTAGTCAAAATAATTCCTAAATCTCCTAACTATGTAGATAGCGAATAAGGGTCGAACCACAGGAAAACGAATCAATTTATTCCTAATTAAATTAAATAATTTAAATTATTAAGTAACCAAATTAGTAATATGAAAAGAATTAGAATACAGAGATTAAAGTTTAAGGAGAAATCAAATAATAAAAGCCTAGGGTATAGGTTCACCAATAAATAATATTTAAGGGTAAAACATAATAATCAATCATCAATGCATTAATTAATCAGATCATAAAGGGCTTTCATTACGTATTACAATCACAGAATTAATCTATCGGTATTAAATCGCATTTTTCGAATCTTGACTTAACTATTTATAAATTAACCTGCCTATTAAAACTAAGCCTAAACATCAATTCTCATATGTCGAATCTCGAATCAATATTGTAAAACTCATGCAATTAAACCAAACCTAATTTAATTGCATAACATTAAATCAATCAATAGGAAATTAATCAAGCATTGACAATCAACAATAATAAATTACCCATTTATATTATTTATGGATCTCCACAACTCTAGAAAATAATCTACTCACGCATAATTAAATCTAAACAAATCAAAGCAATTAAGCAAAACATGATAGACCAAGGCAAATAAATTACTGAAATAAAAAAGAAAAGAAATTGTTACCAAAGTTAACAGAAATAATGGGTTGAATTAAACCAAGAGTTGTAGAGAGTGAAAATAAGAGAGAAGTTTAGGCTTAAGAGAAGATTAAACTAATGAAAAGCAGATCCCGTATCAAAAGCAACTAAAACGTATTTATACAACATAAAAATCCTCATTAAAACCTAAGTAAAAATCGCCGGAAAATAGCTCCATGACACGCGCTCGGTTGGGCGCCAGTTCGCCCGGCCAGGCCCACCTTTTCGATCCTCAATGCATCTCTTTTGCCCGACCGGGCGCGAGACAGGGCGAAGAGTGCTTCATTATCCTTCCGCCCCGCCCTGGCGCTCCTTTGGGCGAGGCCTCATCCGCACGGGCGAAACCTTAGGCTCTTCTTTGGACTTCCGTTTGGGCTATTATCTTGGCCCAAACGCTAATTTCCTCCTTGGGGCTTGAATCGCTCGGCCCATAGGCTCGGCTTTTCATATGCCGAGCCTTTAATCACCGGTTTGATGACTCCAACCGACCTTGGGCTACGAAAAATGGTTGTGCTCCCTCAATGCTAATAGTTGCTCCAAATAAACCCGAGAAAAGCTCCAAATACGCAATTTCCTATAAAACATAACCAAGACTACGAAAACACTAGAAAACACAAATTAGTAATAAAAGCGGACCTAAAGAGCCAAAAATACTCCTAATTATGACCAAGAAATGGGGGTGAACCATTATATAAAATAGACACATCAGGAAAATATGTGGATTTCGCTTCTAGCAAACCTGTTTTTGTAATAATATCCTATAGGGCTATTCAATGTCGGATATCGGATCCAATCCGATCCGAAATTTCGGATAAGGGATTTTGCGATCTGAATCCTATTCGAAATTTTCGGATTGGATATCCAAAATATCCGAATCCGAATTTTTTTTCTTGTTTTTTTTTTGTTTGGGATTCCTTTTCTATTTGAATCATCGTCATTTTCATCGCCAATTTCAAGACTTTCAGTAGTATGTATATTTTGATGGTCTTCATTCTCATCAATACTTGATGGGACAACCTACAAGACAAAACCCATAAAAAATATGAACACAATAACACAAAGGAGCATAATTTCAGAAATTCTAACACAAAGGAGTGAGAAATTTCGGAATTTTTAAAACTAAAAAAATACCCCAAATTCACCTTAACTAAGTAGTAAGACTAGTAACTACTAACTAGTAAGTAAAGAAAATTACTGAAATTCAGATCATCTAGTAAATTAATGGAACAATTACAAGAATCAAAGGTTGAAAATCACTTTTGATTCCATATTCAGGGCTAAAACTTGAGAGGGCACTTATGCGGCTGGTCTGGGCACCAATTGGTGGTGTGGCGGCTTGTATGGTGTCGACAACGGCTAGAGGGCTGGTGGCCGTGGGCGACTTCGCGGTGCTGCGTTTGGGAGTGAACGGTGCGATGATTAGGGTTTGAGACCTTTGAGTCTTTGAGAAGAGAGTGACGCAGTAAGAGGAAACGAGAATCTGAGAAACTAAATCCTAAAGGAAAGAGCAGGCTAAATTAAAGCACGTGCAAAAGTATTTTTTTTTAAAAAGACAAATTAGTTTCGGATAATTTCGGATATCCGATTGGGAAAAAAGTCAATCTGGATCCGATCCGAATATCCGGTATTTTTTTCGGATATTCGATCCGAAATATCCGAAACCAAAATTTAGGATCAGATATCCAAATTTTCGGATCGGATCGGCGGATTTTTGGGTCGGATTATTCGGATCGAATATTTTTTAACAGCCCTAATATCCTATGCATATTTTTTCTGACACATGAAATTTTCTTGTTTGTTTCGGGCTACCTCTAGCCCCAAAAAATACTTTAGAACGCCCAAGTCTTTCATCTTGAAACAGTTCCCAAAATATGCCTTAAAATTAATCATGGCAGACTGATCGTTTCGTGCAATAATTAAATCATCAACATAAACTAGCACATTAAGCTTCATTTTCCCTTTTTGTTAGGGAATGATCGAACGAAATATGACTATTTAAAGCCATAACTTTTCAAAGTCGTGGTCAACTTTGCAAACCAACAATGAGGAGCTTAAATGCTTCAAACCAAAAAGGTTTTTTCCCTCCTAGTGTTATAATCCATTTTTCATCATCTTTGTGGTGTTGTTTTGCAGTACCTTTGGTGACTTTGCCACGCAATGCTTTGAATACCTTATTAAACTGCGCTTCTTCATTGTAATCATACATGCAAGCTTTGAATGCACGAAGAACATCTTATCCAGCACGTAATATGTGCTTGGTTGCATTTTCTGTAATATGACAAGTACATAATCTATGCCACACATCAGGCATCACCTCTTAAATGGCCTTTCCCATAACAATGTCTTTATCGGTGAAAATAGTCTTCGGCTTCTTGTTGCCATGTGTTGCTAGAAATGTTTCGAACAACCATTGAAAAGATTCAGTTGTTTCGTCGTATAGAAGACCTGTACCAAAAATTGTTGTCTCCTGAAATGGTTAAAAACTTAAAACTGACAAATACACTAAGTGTTCTATGCTCTTTATTTGTACCAAAGGTAGTATCAAAGGCAACTACATCTCCAAATAAAGCATAATCAATAAGTATGTAATACCTTGGAAATTCCCTTCCTTTAAAATACCTTCTTACTCTAAATAAAACTCATTTTTAGAAAATGTCCAAAGTATTACCGCCACCGTGATAACGGATAAGACTATTTTCAAAGTCACACAACGGAAAACTAACTTTCAAAAACTCGAATAAAATAAAGTTTAATAAAACAAACTCAACTTTAAAATCAACTTACATTAAACAAATAAATTGGAACCATTAGAGGCCCTTTTTTAAAATCAAACTAAAATATTAAAACAATAATTAAAGTTAGTGTCAACAATTACATAGATAATCCGATACAATAAATAATATACAATGAAACATATAACCCTCTTCGCTCAATCCCATCATGCTTGATATACTCCTTCTACATGTTCTTCTCTTTAATTTAACCTCACTACTCGCCATATAAAATGGGTCATAGTAGGGTTAATCCAAAGAAAAGCCAAACACAAACAACAAAGTACGAATCAGCAAAAGCTGGGTACATATGCACCAATAGGAATGATCACACTAACATGAATATCCTAGCAATAGACAATAAATAAATAAAACATGCTTGTCATACAACACAAGTCAACTTACCTTTGACTCATAACTAACAATATTAATTATTAAATAATAGTTTTGGATTACGCATCGAACGAGTTTCCTTGCCTTAACTATCATATCCCTTAAAATAATAAGGTAACCCTCACTTTGGAGCTAACCAAGAGATTACCAATAAGTGTCACCTTTTGACTGAATTCCAGTGCATAATAATAAATAAAGAAAGTACAGCGTCATGTACCCCTGTAGAAGGTATGGTTAAATATAAAACCCCATAACTCCCCCCATATGTTCATACTCAAGGTATATACTTTCCAAGAATTTTTGTGCGTATCCTCTTACAATTTACGTGATTTACCAATTTAACTTGTGATGACTCCAACCAATCAATCAAGAACAAACATAACAACATTCAATACATACTTCCAATTCATTCTTGAATTAATTAGTGAGCACATACTATTCATTTTAATTAAGGTTCCCTGCCTAGTTTTGTGAACAAAATTGCACGATTACTACCTTGGTGCATAAAATGCACTAATAACTTCCTTGACTCAATCTCAACTTATGTGAGTGAGTAATAAACTAACTTCTTGACTTGACCTCAACTTTTATGGGTGAGTAAATAAATAAACTAATTTTCTTGACTCAACTCCAATAATAAATGGGTGAGAATAAAATCATGAATCATACTCAGTAAATATAAGTTTAGCTCTTTTCAATAAACATAAGCCTTGCTTATTAATTACATGCCTTCTTGATAATGAACAATAAATAATATAACATGGTTCAATTACTTTCAACTTGTATCAAGCTCATAATAATTATTCCAATATATTCACATGCTCACATTTAAGACATGGATAACCAATCAATCAATTCAAGTATCACAATATAACTTAACATGATACTAATCTCATACTTGATACCAATTTAACTTCCTAACATGGTACTATGCACAATTAATATATCCTACGCGCATACGTATCACAATTTGTCTTTCCAACTAGCCACAATGCTAGAAATTACTCAACTTAAAGTTTCCTACAATGCCAAACACATAAACTCAATTAATCCCTTGATTACACAAACCAACTTTTAAACACTTAAAAACCTCTTTAATTAGTTTAAATTTTGGTTTAAAACCTTTAAAACTCTTTCTTTAAGTGGGTAATTAAAACCCCCA
This sequence comes from Chenopodium album, assembly GCF_948465745.1. Taxonomy (NCBI): domain Eukaryota; kingdom Viridiplantae; phylum Streptophyta; class Magnoliopsida; order Caryophyllales; family Amaranthaceae; genus Chenopodium; species Chenopodium album. The sequence goes on along the minus strand of NC_137851.1, from coordinate 35,134,257 downwards.
AGTAAAATCTGAATTATAGTGTTTATATAAAATTTCCAGCATACTTTTTAAGCTTTAAACCCTTACAATAATCTGAAAAATCCATTAAAACCAATTAAAACCTTCTCTACTTATGGGTAGTAAACCCCTTTTTATTAAAACACAAAAGTAGTACTTATAATAAAATTGCAGCATTATTATTATAACAAAAATCCATTAAAACTTCATAAAGATACAATCTTTAAGTTTTATAGCCACTTACAATTAATAGGTATATAAAACTCCCAAATCAATTGCAAGTTAGAACCCTAAAACTCAATCCTTTTATAATTAAAACACTAACTTTTAATACCTTATAAAATCAGAAATTAAAACACTTTATACTCTAAAATTTACAATCTTTAATCATCAAAACATAATTATAAAACATATTAATCATATTTTATCATTAAAAATCAAAACTAAAACATGAAATTGTATGATTAAAAACAAGTTAAATTAAAAGAGAGAGAGGGAGGAAAGCAACACCATACATGGTGGCTAGGCTGGTCGTGATTCGCCGGCGGTGCCTGGGCGGCCAAAGGTGGCCGGCAGCGTTGGGTGACGTGGCAGCAACTCACGGTGGACGTGAGGTGGGTGGCAGCAATCCCACGCATGAAAGGAAAAGAAAAAAAAAAGAAATAAGGGAAAGAAAGAAAAGAAAGGAAAAGAGAAAGAAAAATAAGAAAAGAAATAAAGGAAAAAGAAAAGAAATAATACATACCCCAATATGATTCTTGAGCCTCTTTGTGTGGGAAAATTTTGGGGTTTTGAGAGGCATTTATAGAGTAGAGAATAGGGTTTAAGTTTGGGCTCAATAAATAAATGGGCTTGATTATGGAATATTTGACCCAAAGGGTTCAAATAAAGAATTGGGCTTAGTTAAATAAAATGGGTAGGTCCAATAAGAGTATGTAGGAAGAGTTTACATACGATTATTTAATTGAGCCCATATAATTAATAAACGTTTGGCCCAAAATATAATTTACTTTTATTATTTTATAATTAAAATACTTTAGCCCTTTAACATATTTGTTTAAAATACTTGAGCCCTTAAAAATACATTTTATAAATACTTAAATAATTTATAAAAATACATAAAAATACGGAGTATTATAAAGCATCTTTGCATCAGCTCACAATATGTTTGTTATTTGCTCTTCACAATCGAATTGAATTGAGTATTGGAATGAAGGGTTCTCCACAGTTGGTAAGTGAAAGTATTTTAATAAACTTCATGCTTTCCCATACGTCATATCTCTTTAATGCTTACTTCATAGATAATTTTTGTGGTCCCAATGAGTGTAGCCAAGATTGAAAGTTCCACCCACATGAGCACTAATGAACTCATGAGCTTCCCTAGGACAAATTTCAGAATCATCCGCAAGTGCAATTTCGAAGGTTTGTATTTCGGATATTTCTCTACGACGACAACAAATGGCTAGTTTCTAGTGGATGAAGTACATGATTGTGTTTGGATACGAAATCATGAACCTAGTATTTCCCTGTAGATCTAATACTACATCCATTTCATATTATTTGCAATGATTAGACATTTTTTTTCTCTACTTTATTTTAAATCGTTGCAAATAATATAAAACAAAGGCAGTAATTAACATAATTACCAATGCGGACCTTGCATTCGGTTCTCAACTTCTTTCGGCTCGAGAATTGGTTGTCAAGTGATCTCGCTTGTCAGGTTGACGAAATCCTTCTTTTGAACAATCCAATCTTCTAGAAGTTACTTACTCATCCTCACCCATGTTCTCTTCATAATGCATGCTTACAGACATTAAATCCCATCTCCCCTCCTGGCCTTCCATATTGAATTGAAACCAAAAATTCCAAGCATCCTCCACCAAATCAAATTTCATGCCTATATTCGAGGAACCCAATTTTTTGCTTCGTCGTTACTATTCGCCAATCAAATTATAAATAATTTAAGTGTAAAAAATTATATATAAAAAAAAAGCTGCAGTTTTTCAGTTGAAATATAAATTAAAATATAGAGTAGATTGGAGCAATTTTATCTTACTTGTAATGGTTGAATTAAAATACAAATCACAAATTGTAGACATCTTGATCAAATGTTTATTGTCAATGGAAGATGATTGTTGCTTCAATTTTGTTAATGGGTATTATTAGGTGCAATGTTGGGTAAGCAAATACATAAAAAAAAAAAAAAAAAATAAAAATAAATAAATAAAGAATATAATAGTGAAGATTTTGGAGGGACAAAGTGTACGTTTAGTGATGTAGATTTTGGTGGGAAAATATGCCCCTATTTTGGAAACTAATTGCTTTTTTTATTTATTTATTTTTTTTAAAAAAAAATTTAAGTTAATGGAGGCTATCAACCATTGATTTGTATGGATGAATGTGATTAGCCCAACTCTACCATGTAGAGTTATATTCCAACTCTAGAAAATTCTGATACAATGATAGCTATTTTCATTTATATAGTAATTACTTAAAATAAAAGATTTAATATATTCAATATCTTTTAACATACAAATCGAGCCTGTTCTATCGACCTTTGATTGAGTAGAGCATCAAGCACTTTGCGATCAAGCTCAACTCATTCACACCCTTATGATGGAAGATAGATGATACCCATTTTTCCTATTTCAATTTTGGAGTGTTAGGGTAGTTTTTTCATATAAAAAGTTTTAATAGTGGTATTTTAATCGGCAGTTCAAATTTTTTTTTTTTTAAAAATCATTTTTTTTTTGGAAAAATTTATAATTTCAGGTATAAGTAACTAAGTAAGTAACCGTTTTAATTTGTAATTATATAAATATTTCCACTCGATAATCATTCGATCAACTCGGCTCGAGCGATACACGGATGGCGGATGGATTTATTAAGTTGATGATAAATTAAAATTATGTTATAACAATACTACCTCTCTTTCTCAAAATTTTGAATCCTTAACTATTCATGCGGTTGGAATAAAATAACTTTTGCCAAATTTATGAGTATATAAAAGAAAAAAAAAATTAACATGTGGCTTTTTATTAGATTAAATTAAGTGTAATTTTTCCAACAACAACAAAAAATACAACTATAATTGTAATTACTTTGTTCAGGCTTGATCTAATTTGGTGTAATATGATTTGAACTAGAATAAGTATTTGAAATAAGTTTTTTATTTTTTTATTTTATTTAGAAAAGTTCTGAAATAAGTTGGGGAAAACAAGTCTTATTAAAAATTAGTTTGGAGAATCCATAAGAACTAAAACCTTAGCTCCTTATTAGTAGCGTGGTTAGGGGAAGATACACAACGAGCCCTATAGAGAAAAGCATAGACATTATCCCTCCTCAAGGTTGTTCCTGAGCCTTTAAGGAATGTGTAGAGTCTCTTCCAAGATGAAGAAGGGGTTGTGATTTAGAATTGGAAATGGGAAGCACACAAGTATAGAAGACAACAAATGGACACTTGATGACCCTATTGCTATGAAGGGTTAGGTTACCGAAAAAGATACAGTGGCCCACATGTGAGTTTTAGATCTCTTAAATCACCATGAGGAGTGGAATTTGAGTCTTATTTGGAGAGTCTTTAAAACAAATGATGCCAATAGGATTCTATGCACAAGCACCAACCTAGGAGGAGAAGTTGGAATAATGTGGGCTAGTACATCAAATGGGAAGTATACTGTCAAAGCAGGCTACAAATGGCTCATTATTAACTGCCAAGAAAAGGAGAAGGGGGACTCGATTTGTAATACCCCTAATTTTTTTGGAAATATTTTCTTAATTATTTTAGTAATTTCTTTAATTATTTAAATAATTAAATATTTTCATATTTCTAAATTATATTATGGTCTTGGTAGGTCCATATTTTATTAATTAATGTTGTACGTCGTTTTAAACTTAATTATATTATTTTTCGGATTTTATCTTAATATTTTATAGTATGATAAACTTGATTTAATTATCAAATTTAATTATTTTCCTAATTAAATTGTGATTTTCGTTAGAAATAAAAAAAAAAGATTTTCTTTAGCTGCTCGTAGAACTAGGAAGCTTAAAAGTTATTGTTATCTATCTTAATCCTTACTTAACCATTAAACCCTCTTCATCATCTTATTTTTATCTTCCTTCTTCCAATCCTCCCATCAAATGAGCTTTTATCTAATTTTTTTAACTTATCTTTTATACCCAACTATTAATCTAGACTTAATTTGATTCAAGTACAATAACAAACCCCAAAACTTATCATACTTTCTAGTAATCATCTCATACCTTAAACTCTATCCTTCTACACTCTAACACTATAAATAACCCTCAATTTTTCACAAATTCCTCACATCAAAAGCTGAACTTTCCACTCCTCTTAAGCCTTCACACCTTCCTCTATTCCTCTTGCTGTCTTTCCCACACTCGTGCAACAACACCAAAATCGTAAATTAAACTAGCTACTACCACCCTCTGCCGCCTAACTGCCACCACACCACCCAACTGCCGCCACACCAGCCCACCGTGAGCTGCTGCTAGAAGGTGCAAAAGCATCTTCTTTCTTTCACCTTCATCCTTGCCGCAAGTTTTTAAGAAAAATGATACTACTAACCCACTATATATGAGTATTATTACTTATAATATTATACTAATGTTATTTTATTAAGAAACCTAAAGCGAACGTCACTGTACAATTACAATACCAATAGAACTATTTTGATATTAACATAATTCAAGATTTAATACTTAAGTGGTTCATGCACAAATAGAGTATTATTTATAGTTTTGTGTTTGTTTAGTTAACCTTATATTAATTAAGGTTATGTTATTTGTGTAGGAGGAGTCCCTCGATCGTGGTCAAGTTTAGTGATCGTACCTGATAGGCTAAAGTCATATCACCTAATCAAAAGTATTACCTAAGTTCTCTAACTAATGTAGATAGGGAAGTAGGGTCGAATCCACAGGGAAACACGTCTTTCTATTCCTAATTAATTATTATAAACTAAACTATCGAGTAACCAAAATTGTTGTTATTAAAAGGAATTATACTACGGAGATTAAGATTAGGGAGAAATCAATTAATAAAAGGCCTAGGGTCACAGGTTCACCAATAATTAATATTCAGGGATAAAACATAACAATCAATAATTAACATTGCACATATAACAAGATTAACAGGCTCTTGCAATTTATTAATCAACATAGATTTAACAGGCTCTCGCAATTTACTAGATCTAAGTTCCTATTGAAAACAGCCTTTAATATCAAATTAACATCTGCTCGATTCATCAATTCAATATTGCTATACTTTTACAATCAAATCACATCTGCTCGATTCATAATCTAATTGTAAAGAATTAAAACAATTCAATAAGAAATTATCATGCAATATCAATAATCAACAATAACAAATTATCCCTTCATATTAATTATGAATCCCCAAAACCCTAGAATTAAACTCACACATAATTAAATCTAAACTAAACAAAGCAAAAAGAAGACATGATTAAGATTAAAGCAAGGCAATAAACAATAAAGAGAGAAGTAGGAATACCGAAAGAAGGAAAATTAGAATTGCACTAAAAAGGTAAGATCTTGAGTTTGAGAGTAAACACCAACTAAAAAGCTCTCTAGAGTTTGAGTACGAAAGATAATAATGAGAAAAAACGTAGTTAAGAGAGATTACAAAAAAGTATTAAAACTAAGCTCCACAAATTAGCCAAATCGAGCTTCCTAAATCGACTGCAAACACACGCGCCCGATTGGGCGAAGGGCCGCCCGATTGGGCCCGCCTTTTTTCATGGATGCTTGTTTCTGGGCTGCCGCCCGATCGGGCCTGGCTTGCTTTGGCCGTGACTTGATCTTCTCTTCAACATTTACTTGGGCTCCAAAATCAAGGCCCAACACTTCTTCTTGGTCCATTGCTCGGACAAATTTCACGAACCGAGCCCTTAATCATCGATACGATCGGTCTTGGGCTACGATCAACGGTCATGATGTGCTTCAAGCTCCAATATCTCGTAGTGGCCGGAAAATCATAGAAAATACCGATAAATCCGGGAAAATTCTACAAAACAAATGCCAACTCTACAAAACACTAGAAACCACACATTAGTACCAAAAATAGCTCCGAAGAGCTCAAATATGCATGTAAATAACCGTGGGACGGGAGATAAGATAACATATATAACATGCATATCAAACTCCCCCAAGCCAAACCCTTGCTTGTCCCTAAGCAAGGCAATGAATCAAAACAAATCATTGCTTCACCCCGAATCACATCAAAAATCCACAACATAACTCAAAGCCAATCCAACAAACATGCATCAAAATCAATCACTCAAATCCATCCGACTTCCTATCTTCCCTAACAATTGTCAAGTAGAGCTAACCACAAGAGCATATAGAATTCAAGACTAGTGCTCACACACTCGACTCTCATTTATGTGGCGAGTAAAGAATGTACTCGATCGCTCTCCAACCACCCCTTTATTGTGAACAATGCCCTCCCAAACTCACAACACTCGTGTGTTTAAAGAGATAAGCACTCAACCTAAATAGTCGACTCGGAATACATCAAGTCATCCTTCGCATTGATAAACAACTACCTTCACATCCACACAATTCTATGCACAAAGGTCGGAAGGTCTTTAAAGCTTGTAATGTAAGGCTAGGGTAAATGGTAGGAAAAATTTGGGAAAATGTGAGAGCAAATCCATGCTTAAAGGGAGCCAAATTCTAACAAAACCAAGGTCAAAAATAATGACCAAATCATCTCCAAAACAACTCAACTCCACAAAAAATTCACCAAACAATCAAATTGATATCTCACAATCACCATCACTTAAAGATATGATATTAAAGAGTTAGAGTGAATAAACAAACTTTGAACTTATTCTTCTCCTTTTTTTTTTTCCAAACTTGATACTTTTTTTTTAGCAACCTTCACATAGAACACTTGAACATTGAAACATTTTTTTCTTTTGCTCTTTTTTTTTCTTTTTATCTCACATAGGAATTTCAACTTTGAAACACAAAATTGTCATCATTTTTCCAATCACAAAATCAAAGAACAAATTACTCATCTTATATTCCCACATTGTGCAAATAATGTGCAGACTACAACTCCCTCACCTCACTAACTAAAAGCTCCCCCAAGCCAAGCTAGGGACTAGTAACCAATGGGGCTTAATTAGGCTTATAATGTGGCTAAATAAACAATGACAGGGCACAAGCAACAACATGGGTAGCAAGAAGGGGACAAATGTATCTAATATCGTCTGAAGGCCACCTAAAAGAATGAACGCCTTCGTCCTCCACATTGTGCATAATAGTGAATTATATAAACATTACTCATAGTCACAAACCAATACTCAAATTCATTGATATACCAGGAACTAACACATATTCCTAACCAAATCAACTAGTCAAGCACTATATTCACAAGTAGTTGGACATAATTGAAACATGTTAAGGCTCCAAGGCAATCAAACATCAAATCATGACCAACTAAGCCACAATGTTCATTATCAACAACCAAGAGTCAAAACAATTTTTTTTCAAGGGGCACAGGGAAACATGATTCATTTTCTTCATTGGAACGTATTTTTGTAAAATTTTTTTATTTTTCAATTTTTTTGTATTTTTTTTATAAAGCAATAAAACTATACTAGAAAGCAATAAAATAACCTAGAAAACAATAAAAGAGATAAAAGAGAGAGTGATACCATATATACAAGATCATCTCCCCCAAGCCAAATCAAGCAATGTCCTCATTGAATTGGGAGTGTAGCTTGGAATAGCTACTCCTCATCATCATCCTCATCCATCCTATCATAGCCACCACCACCGCCATGACTAGAGCCGGCACCTCCATGACCCGAACCACCTACAAAATAGTTAGGATCCACATTCCCCCCAATCCCACCAAAAGGAACATCGGCCCCATAACCGTGGACTGAAGAATAGTCCACGGAACTACCAAAGGCACTGGGGGTCGAATATCCTCCTTGAGGATATTGAAACCAATCGAGAACAAGAACCTCGGGGGGAATAGCCCCTCGGCGTGCATAGTCATCATACATGGGGTATAAACCCCGCCCTAGGTTTCTCTCCACGTACCCAACCTGTCTATCTAGAGAACCTACTCTAGTGTCAAGGTTTTGAACCAAGCCTTCTACCCTTCCTTGCCCCCTCTCGATCCTATCAAGTTGGCTCCTAAAAGCCGAGAAGTCATAAGGTGCATTGGGATCGATGTTGTAGTCAACGGAAGAGGTAGGAATATCATGCATGTAGGGTTGGGGTTGTGGAGGAGGTTGAAATTGGGGTTGTGGTTGAGGTGGTGAGTGGTGAGCCTCTCGAGCCTCTCCTTGGTTACCTAGTTCAAATGTGTAGGTGGACTTACCCCTATCAAACTTGGTCAATTTTGGGTTAGGCAATGTGAAGGCTTGATCCCTCCTACCGGACTCCCTATGAATTATCCACCACATCTCATTGGGTTGAGTCACACTATGGGTAGGTTGGATCCAATTGAGGATTCCTAGGTAAGATAGGTCCATGAGGGTAGGGCCATCTACTCTCCTATGGTCGCTGGGTGTAAAACCCATCAATTTAACCACAATGTGGGTGACTAACCCACCAAAGTAGATGGGGGTCCTAGCTCTAGAGGCCTCGGCCGCCTTAGCACTTCGTGAAGTGTTGGGCCATCCTAAGTGGGGTGTTTAACTTCTCACTCCTAGGTATCATATAGGTGGCCAACAATTCTAGCTCATCCCTCCTCACATTTGCCGGTTCATGCCTCTCGAAGATGGTGAGGCCAACAAACATTTGACAAAATTTTGGCACGGGATGTTGAATCCAAGTTCCCTTGGCATGTTGGAGGCTCTCTAACACATTCCCCGTTAAATCTAGGTAAACTTCGGCACAATAATCCCGAGGTGGTTCCATAGGTTTATCGGATTTCAAGTAAAAAATTTTACCAAAATCTTTCAAAGACATTCTCACATCGTTATTAAGCAATCGAAATTGTACATGATAAACAGCTGCACTAGACTTAATTAAGTTAAAAGTAGATATGAATTCCACAATTAAATAGTCATAAGTATCGTAATGCAAGTTAAACAAACCACTCATGCTAATTCCCTTAAACAATTTTTCAACTTGTTTATCATGTACCTAATCTAGTCAACGTAGGGTGATGAACAAAACAGGTAGGAATTACCTGCCTCGAGATGAGGTTAAGCATCCTTGTCTTTTGCTCTTCACTTGTGACCACCACCTCACTCCATCCCGGAATTTGAAGCTCCGGGTCGACCATTGGTGCTGGTTGTTGCCTAGATTGCTCACCCCTTTGAGTCCTTGATCTTTTAGAAGCCATTGAAATGATTTCTCAAGAAATTTGAAGCTTTTTCTCTCTAGGGTTTTTGTAAAGGATTGAGAAAACAAGTGGAAATTATATGGAGAATGAAGAGGAAGGTGAGAGGATTAAGAATATGGGAAAATTTTTGATTTTTGATGATGGAATTAGAGAAGATCTCGATTTGAAAGATGAGTTTGAAGGTTTGAAAATGGAGGTTAGAGAGAGAAAGTGTAAGTGAAGAAGATGAAATAAAGAAGAAAGTGAAAAGAAAAAGAGGAGAAAGGGTTCAAAGCCCCGAATAAATAGGCGCGCCCGATCGGGCGAATTACCAGATTGGGGATACTTCTTATGCGCGCCCGATCGGGCGAATTACCAGATTGGGGATACTTCTTATGCGCGCCCGATTGGGCGCGAGTGGAGTCGAATTTTTACTCGATCTTCTTGCTCGATCGGACGAACTTCGCCCGGGAAATCTTTTTCTATCACTTGATTTCTCCAATGCTGCGCCGGATTGGGCGCCTTCCCCCCATCGGGCGAATTTCCCTTCAAATTCTACACCACTTGCGCGCCCGATCGGGCGAATTAACAGCTTTCAAGAAGTGTTGCTTGCGCGCCCGATTAGGGCTCCTTGCCCAATCGGGCGATTTCTGGCTCAAAACTTTACCATACTCTCGCGCCCGATCGGGTCTCTGCCCAGATTTGGGGTACGCTTTTTGCTCTTTTTTCTCTCTAAGTCCCCTCACTTGATAGCTCGAAACCTGTATAAAAACACTTTGAAAAGGTAAAATTGCACTCTCCTCACCTCTCTAAAATAAAAAAATAAAAATAAAAAGGAAGAAAAAACTAGTCTAGAAAGCGAGAAATACGGGTTGCCTCCCCCAAAGCGCTGGTTTAAAAGGTCCCGCACGACCATTGTACTTAGCTTTAAGATGAGAGTGAGGTTAGGTGGTACATTAGCTCCGTCATGATACACCTTCAATCGTTGACCATTTACTTTAAACTCTTCACCCTTTTCATTCACTAGCTCAACCGAACCAAATTTGTTCACCTTAGTGACAGTGAAGGGACCCGACCACCTAGAATTTAGTTTTCTTGGAAAAAGCTTCAATCTAGAATTAAAGAGTAGAACCTTATCACCCGGTGCGAACTCTCTTGGTAAGATCTTCTTGTCATGCCACTTCTTGGTCTTTTCCTTGTAGATTCGTGTACTATCATACGCCGACAATCTAAATTCATCCAACTCATTGAGTTGGAGAAGTCTTTTCTCTCCCGCGACCTTAGAATCCATGTTAAGTTCCTTAATTGCCCAAAAAGCTTTGTACTCCAACTCCACGGGAAGATGACATGCCTTACCGTACACTAGTCTATAAAGTGAGGTACCAATTGGTTTCTTGAATGCGGTTCGATACGCCTAAAGTGTGTCATCTAGCTTCATACTCCAATCCTTCCTTGACTTAGCCACTACCTTCTCTAGAATCAACTTGATTTCCCTATTAGAGACCTCAACTTGACCACTAGTTTGAGGGTGATAACTAAGTCCGGTTCTATGATATACCCCATACTTCTTTAAGAGGTTGTCCAATTGTCTTTCATGGAAGTGAGTACCTCCATCACTAATGATAGCTCGTGGGAATTCAAACCTTGGAAATATGGTTTTCTTGAAAAGCTTCATGACCACCTTGGCATCATTTGTTAGTGAAGCAATTGCCTCGACCCAATTGGACACATAATCTACGGCCACGAGTATGTAACAATCCCCATTAGAAGATGGAAACGGCCCCATATAGTCAATACCCCAAACATCAAATATCTCAACTTCAAGGATCCCAATTTGGGGCATCTCGTGCCTCCTCGAAATATTGTCGGCCCTCTGGTAAGAATAACAAGACATGATAAATAACCGCGCATCCTTGAACATAGTAGGCCAAAAGAAGCCTGACTCGTTAAGCTTGGCCACGGTTCTAGAAGGGCCATGATGCCCATCATATGGAGAGTTATGGCAATGTTGTAAGATGCCGTTCATTTCCCATTCGGGGACACACCTGCGAAATAGTCCATCTGCACACTCACGAAACAAAAAAGGATCATCCCAAAAATAATATTTAACATCATGGAGAAACCTTTTCTTTAGTTGATAGGACATATCCGGAGGTAGTATACCACCTACCAAATAATTGGCATAATCGGCATACTAAGGTCCTTGTGATACAACTTCAAGTAGATTATCGTCAGGAAGAGAATCATCAATAGGTGTAGAATCCTTACCTCCATCATACCTGATTCTAGACAAGTGATCTACAACTACATTCTCCGCTTCCTTCTTGTCTCTGATTTCAATATCAAAGTCTTGGAGTGTGAGTACCCAACGAAGAAGTCTAGGTTTGGTCTCTGACTTGGCAATGAGATATTTTAATGCTGCATGATCAGTAAAAACAATGATTTTAGAACCAACCAAGTATGATATAAATTTCTCCAAGGCAAAAATTACAGCAAGAAACTCTTTCTCTGTAGTAGCATAGTTGACTAGAGTCTTATCTAAAGTTTTACTAGCATAGTAAATAGCATGCAAAACTTTATTGTTTCTTCGGCCAAGCACGGCGCCCAAAGCATAGTCACTAGTATCACACATGATTTCGAATGGAAGATTCCAATCTGGAGCACATATGTTAGGAGCCGAAATCAAGGCTTTCTTAATCCTGTTAAAAGACTCAAGACACTCATCAGTAAAAATCAAAAGGAGCATCTTTAAGTAGAAGTTGGGCTAGTGGTTTTGCAATTTTAGAAAAGTCCTTGATAAAGCGGCGGTAAAACCCCGCGTGACCAAGGAAACTCCTTACCCCTTTAACATTAACCGGTGGGGGTAATTGCTCAATCACTTCTACCTTCTCTTTGTCTACCTGTATACCTTTGTCAGAAACAATATGACCCAATACTACACCTTGTGTCACCATAAAGTGACACTTCTCCCAATTTAAAACCAAATTGCATTCTTCACATCTTTTCAAAACTTTAGCGAGGTTAGATAAACAATTATCAAATGAAGAACCATAGACACTAAGGTCATCCATAAAAACTTCCATAATAGACTCTATAAACTCAGAAAAGATGCTCATCATACAACGCTGAAAAGTAGCAGGTGCATTACATATTCCAAAGGGCATTCTACGATAAGCAAAAGTACCATAGGGACAAGTAAATGTTGTTTTCTCCTGATCATCAGGGTGAACTGGGATTTGAAAGAACCCCGAGTATCCATCCAAATAACAGAAAAATTTATGGTTAGCCAATCTTTCCAACATTTGATCAATAAATGGGAGAGGGAAATGATCTTTTTTAGTGGCGGTGTTTAATCTACGATAGTCAATGTACATCCGCCATCCTGTTACAGTTCTAGTGAGAATTAATTCATTCTTTACTACTGTCATCCCACCCTTCTTTGGAACTACCTGCACAGGGCTTACCCACTTTGAATCAGAGATAGGATAGATAATACCTGCATCAAGTAGTTTCATTACTTCCATTTTAACAACCTCTTGCATGTTAGGATTCAACCTTCTCTGTGGTTGAATAACCGGTTTGTGATCATCCTCTAGGTGTATCCTGTGCATGCAAAAATCGGGGCTAATACCCTTAGATCATCAATACTGTACCCAATGGCCTTCTTGTGGGTTCGAAGAATCTCTAGAAGTTGGGAAGTTTGTGGGTCATCGAGTGCAGTACTAATGATCACAAGGTGTAGTTCATGCTCATCCAAAAATACATATTTTAAATGGGAAGGAAGAGGCTTAAGTTCGGGTTTCTTTACCTCTGCAAAGTATGATTCCTGAATTAAATTTCCTTACCATTCTCATCAGGGCTAAGTTGCTCATTTGATAGAGCATGCTCAATTTCATCCACCTCCTTGCTCCAAATATCAGCGTCACCTGCATCAAGTTCACAATATAGTACTTCCTTTAAAGGATCCCGTGAGAGAACCTGAGGTAAGCTGTCATGGCATATAAAATCAATGACATCAATACTATAACACTTCTCCTCTAACATAGGACCTTTTGATCCGTGCCATTTATGGCACCTTTAGGCTATGTTTTCTTTATATTTCTATGCTCGTTTTTAGTCGTTTGTGTCGTGTTTATAGAGAATAATGCTCGATTTGTGTTATTTTGTGTTGGTTTAGAGAAATGCATGCTTTTAATGGTTTTCTTATCATTTTATTCATTTCTCGACTATTTCTCTCGCTTCTCCGTTTCTTTGTGTTGTTTTGTAGGTACGTCGCGGGCTATATGCATGGAAATTGAAAATAGCACCCACTAGCATCAATATGCACTTTTCGGAATTGAATTTGAGTTTGAAACAAAGGAAAACGAAGGATTGCAAAGTTTCAAATAGGACCTTTGTTCATTGTTTCAGCCATATCTCAAGTTCTACAACTGGCATTGATGTGATTCAAGTTGGGTTGGAAACTAGACTTAAAGAGCTTTCCAATGATAGGTCGCACGCCCTCATACGATTCATAGATTGAGAGTTACAGCCTTCCGAAGTTAGCCCTGAAATTCTGCCGCGGGCGCGGGCTACAGTACCCGCGGGCGCGGGGTTGCTGCAGCTCCAAAACTGCCGTTTTTGGGCAGTAAGCACCCGCGGTTGTCCCGAGGGCGCGGGCCTTGGCCCCGCGGGCGCGGCTATCGGGGTTTCCGTCTTCCTCCGCGGGCGCGGCCGAGTTCTCCGCGGGCGCGGGTTTCCGGGTCTTTTATGATTTTAAAGCTTCTTTTCTCCTTTTGTTTATATAGTTTTTGGTTTCCTTTTTTCTTCATTCATGTAATTCTTTAGTTTTAGAATAGTTTTCTCTCTCTTAGGTTGAGAGCTTCTCTCTCTAGATTAGGAGTAGTTTTAGAGAGAGAAAGTGAGGAATTTCAATGGTGATTGAGAGATTGAAGATGCAAGTGTGACAATTGTGTTGGAGATCTTCCTAATCATCAATGAGCATTTCTAAACTCTATCTCATTCAATTGTTTTGTTTAATTAGATGTTTGTTTGGTTTGATTTTGATATTTGATGTTTGATTAGAGTAATTGTTCTTGATATTTTGTTGATTCTTGTTCTCTATAGTTGATAGTAGATTTGATGATGATGTTTCTTGAGTAGTTTACTTGCTAGGGTGTGGGTAAACATGTGTGGTTGATGGATTGAGGTTGATTTGGGAATTTGAGTAGTTCTTGTGTTGTGATTAAATTGATTCATAGAGGTTTGCAAGTTGCATAAGTTTGATTGGAGTAGCTAACCATGATTGCTAGCATTGATTGCATGATTGAATTGATTGACATGACCACTTGATATCGGTTTGATCATAATTAGTTGAGTATTTGATTATGTTTCTTCATATTGTTTAGCACTAGAGAAATCTATGTTAGAGAGTGTGAGGATGATTAGTTTAATGCCCCTAATTGCTCCTACTATTTGTCTTTGCATTGCTTGGATTGCTTGACTCCCTAATTAGCTTGATTATCATGAATGCATGTTGATCCCCACTCCCTAGTGTTTCATTTGTTTGGTTCTTGATTTAGGAAGTAGAATAATGTTACCTTTCACTTTAGACTTCGACCTAGCTTAGGCGTTAATTAGAAATACTTGAACATAACCGTTCCTAGTGGTTCGACCCTTGACTTACCTCTATACTTGTATTTAGGTAGTTGAGTGATTATAAATTTGTTTGACCGTAGGGAGGATTAGTTCAACGACATAGTTTTCCCCACGTCACCTTTCATAACTCTCTCTAAATTAAATGTAATATTATCATCACCAACAGAGAGAGTTAATTTTCCATTGTTCACATCAATTACGGCCCCTGCAGTATGAAGGAAGGTTCTTCCTAAAATAATAGGAATTTGCGTATCCTCAGCCATGTCTAAAACAACAAAATCAACAGGGATAAAAAATTTACCGACCCTAATAGGGACATCCTCTAAAATACCTAGGGGTATTTAACAGAACAATCTGCCATTGTAAAGTAATATTAGTAACCTTTAAATCACTCATATTAATTAAGCTTTGAACACACAGACGATGGCATTACACTGACACTGGCACCTAAATCACATAAAGCTTTATCAATAAAAACATTTCCTATATGACAAGGTATAGAGAAACTACCAGGATCCTTTAATTTTGGTGGAGATTTATTTTGTAGTAAAGCACTACATTTTTCAGTGAAAGCTACAGTTTCAACCTCAGTAAAGGCTCTCTTCCTAGTCAGTATGTCTTTCATGAATTTAGCATATGCAGGAACTTGAGTGTTTAAATCGGTGAAAGGAACTGTTATTTGCAGATTTTTGACGACCTCTAGGAACTTACCAAATTGCTTATCCAACTTATTCTTTAGATGTCTATTAGGGAATGGTAGTTGGATAATAGGGCCTTGCACATCTCCACCCTTCTCCTGAGGTTTACCAGGTTCATCCTCCTTGGGCATAGAAGGCCCATCATAATGTGAACCACTCCTCAGAGTAATTGCATTAGCATGATCTGTGGGTTATACTGGCTGCGATGGTAGTACTCCCTGCTGGCGATTTTGTAGAGTAGAAGAAAGTTGCGCAATCTAATTGTCAACAATTTTATTATGGGCTATAATTGAATCAATTTGAGCATCTCTACTCTCCATATTCTTTTGCATGCTTGCTAACATCCCTCTAATTTCTGTCAAGGTAGGGTCAGTAGATGAGGGAGTTTGTGATTGGTTTTTTTTGCCAGAATTGGATGGTAATATTTCTGCTATGGTGGTGGTTGCTGTTGTGGTTGTTGTGGAGGAGGTGGATTTTGTACATTGGTGCTCTGGTACGAAAGATATGGATGGTTTCGGAGGCCAGGATTATAAGTGTTGGAGTAAGGGTTATTTTGCCTATAGGTTTGAAAGGCATTAACTTGCTCAATAGAACTCCTAAACTCTTACTCCCAATGTCCTACAATTCCACAATTTTCACAAAAAGCATCATTAGTATTATTGACAGTAGAAACATTAGCTACAGAATTAGGAACAACAATAAGATTATCTAGTTTTTGGCAAATAGATGATAACTGAGCCTGCAAAAAGGATATGGAATCAACACCATGTTTTCCTTTATTAGCAAACCCTCTAGGATTCTCGTACTGGTAATTATGAATTGCCATATCTTCAATAACTTAACCTGCATTTTCCACATTTAGATTCATAAACCTTCCACTAGCTGTAGAATCTAGAATTGATCTAGATGAATTCCCGAGCCCATTGTAAAAAGCTTGAATTAACTGCCACTGTGCTAAGTTATGGTAAGGAAACTCTCTCTGCAGATCCTTGAATCTTTCCCAAGCCTCATATAAAGTTTCATCTGGCTCTTGGGAAAAGTTCTGAATTGCACTTCTCAACAAAAGCTGTTCTCTCTGCAGGGTAATATTTGTTATAAAAATTCAAAGCAAGTGTCTCCCAGTCAGTAATACCAAATGTAGTTCTATTCAAACCATTAAACCACAATTTAGCTTTTCCACATAAAGAAAAGGGAAAGAGAATCTCCTTGATTTGGTCCTGGGTAACCCTAGCTTGCCTCATAGTATTGCAATATTGGCAGAAATCTGCAATGTGAAGATTAGGATCTTCACCCTTAGCTCCACTAAATTGCTTCCTATCTATCATCGTGATAAATTGGGGCTTGATCTCAAATTGCACTCTATTAAGGGCCGGAGTAGGAGTAAGGTGTGGAAAATCTGTCAGCGACGGCTGCGAATAATCGCTGAGCTTGCGAGGTGGAGGAGGTGGTGGTGTCGTCATCTCTGATCCAGGTTCTGAAAAAGCTTCCGAATCGCTAGAATCAGATGGGGGTTCCGAAGGTGGATTACCTCCAGATGTGTCTCGTATCTGCCTGTAAAAATTCTTCTGTCTATGAAAAGAGCGTTCGATTTCAGGATCGAATGGAATGTAATCTGAACTAGAACCCCTGGGCATAAACACAGAACTAAACAAACAAATATGAGAAATTTGTTTCAAAGAACTCGCGTTCTATGAGATAGGAGAAAATAATTTAGACTACAAAAACAATCAGAAATAAAAAATAAAACCGTTTCCCCGGCAATAGCGCCAAATTTTGATAGGCTAAAGTCGTATCACCTAATCAAAAGTATTACCTAAGTTCTCTAACTAATGTAGATAGGGAAGTAGGGTCGAATCCACAGGGAAACAAGTCTTTCTATTCCTATTTAATTATTATAATCTAAACTATCGAGTAACCAAAATTGTTGTTTGTAAGGAGGGGGTTCCCATCGTAAGGGGTCCTCTCCTTAAATGCCCATGGCCCTTTAAAAGCCTAGGACTTTACACTTATTAGGGTGCAGTAGGATTTGAATTCCTGACTGTTTGGGGGACCTTGAATTAGAACTGATTCTATCATTACGCTTTTTTGTAAGAAACAAGTAGGGAGTCGCCAATGAGTTTTAGGAAAAACTCATAAACCTCGTTCATGCCTTTCTTCCATGTGGAAATCATGGAATAATTAGCACGAATCATAAGTTTACCTATGCCCAAATTGGTCTATAAACCAGAAATGAGTTTGGGAGCGAGGGTACTAAAATAACGTTCCCTTTAGAGGGGAATCGTTATCCTAGCCCTAGTGCGGCCTCTACTAGTTCTTCCTTTTTTACAATTTCATCACCAAACAATATATGCAACGCGATACCTAAAACTATGTTAGTTGATTTTATTTACACGTACCAATTCACGTAGGAATTACATCGTAATGTCGTTATTCTTTATTTAATCAAATTCGTGAAAAGGACAAGAAAATAAACAAAATTCGCCTTGGCTTAAGTGATCAACCAACAATTATTTAATTCAATTCTAATCTTTATTTAACGCAAGATACTATGTGGAATTGATTAATTAATTATTTTAAAGGTGATCAAACAACACTAATTAATTAATTAAGGTTCTTTTAAACAAGAAAATAAATGTGATTTAACTAAGTGCTCGGGAATTTACCACTTTTCTTTGCTAGATCTCCGTTTAGAATACTTATGGACTCCTTGTTGGGGAACCTCCACCGTAGTAACAAAATATCAAAAGGGGTGAGTGTTTAGGACAAGAGGGGCTAGGTTGCACAAGTTCACAAGTATTTCGCCAGAGTTTTTTTTTAGGTTATTTTCTGTCCCTTTAAACTTCGGTTTAAGCTCTTATTTATAGGGAATGATTAGGTTTAGGGTTACGAGCATTCTACCGCAGCAAGTGTCGCGCGCAATAGGATGAGTTGCGCGCGGCATCCCAGCGCAAGTTATTAGGTTGCGTTGCTATGGGCAGCGCAACTAATTGTCTTGCGCGCGGCTTTATGGTAAGATTCGATTTTATATTTTCCGTATAATTCTGAATCTTCCGCAGCGCAACTCTGGAGGTTGCGCTGGGTGTTGCGTGCAACTAAATTAGCCGCGCGCGGCAGCCCAGCGCGACTGTTTGAGATGCGCACGGCTTTTTTTGCGGCAACACTAAAATTTAACCTAAACGCTCCTAAATCCGTCATTATTGGGTTTTAAGCACGGGCTTAAGCCTAATTATGATCGGGTTTAGTTAATTGGACCTTTGTTTTGGCTTTTATCTTTAATTTGGGCTAGTCTTTTGTGTTTTGTTGCTTAACTAGTTCTCCATAAGTATTCTTCACTTTGATCCAACACGAAGATGGTTTTATTTATCGTCATTGCACTTCTTGTCGGGACAGGAGGCCAAAAGTAGATGTCTACAGTTAGCCCCCACTTTGATCGAGTCTAGAATAGACGATGATCAAAGTAGTCAAGGAAATAAATCCGAGACTCATTCTGCGAAGTTCTCTAAGGATAGAGAATCTTTCAGTAATGTTTAAGGATGTCGAAACAATCCTTGGTTCGCTAAGTGTTTGAAACAAGTAGCTATTAAGGCTAGAAAAAGGTTTTCCCTAGTCTTAACGCGCTAAAGAATCTAGATTGATCCTTTGCAACTGTAGAACGCTTTTACAAGTAAAGGTATTCTGGGTGATGTCAAGTCATGAGAAGAGATCGGCTTTAAAAGGATAAAAGGGGAAGATTTCCTCTCAATTGTGCCATCGTTGGTCTAAAGTCCCTCGATATGTCATTGAAACTTTAGCCTGACTTTAACAAAGTAAAAAAGATGAAAAGGGGTTTTCAGTATTCGAGCCGAAATGGTCCGATATTCGAGCCGGGTCCGGTGTTCGAGCCGGATGTCCACAAGATAGAAATACATGTCTCAAGACTGGAGGCATATATCCAAATCCAGTGAGAGGGAAGAAAGTCAGCAACTCTCTTAGCAGTTTTGTCCACAAGATGAGTACACGTGTCTCAGGACTGGGGCACGTGACTACATAGGCACGACATCGTCTCGTCGCTTCTTTATACAAGGGGTGATTCGACACCCTAACTGTCCGGTAACTTAGTCCCACTAACTACCGTATTTGCTCCCATTCAAGAAGTGCATGTTCCTGATGGTTCGGCGCGCCTGTCGACTCGTGAGCTAACGCCTACAATAATTCTCTACCTTTTAGTTCCGAGAGGTAGATCTCGCAAAGCTTGGGCTGAAGTGAAATTTTACGCAACACCTACGCCGTACAATTTTGCGCCGTACAATACGCCATTTGCATTTTTACGCTGCATGAAAACGCCTTCCTTTTTGCTTCGGACGTGAAAAAAGAAGAAAACCCGGACATTTGTAACGTCAGTACAGTAAAATGACAAACCTGTCTGTGGGTGCTTTTACGTAAAGCACCACCACGGAACGTCTTAAGGCACTCTTACGAAAAACGTTCAAAACGTATGCTTGGGGAACGCACAAAGCACGGTGTGCATGCAAGAATGATGCAAAAAACTAACAAAGAAGAAAACAAACTACAAGATGCAAAGCAATTTAAAATTTTTTTGATAATTTGCGCGCCATTACGTCTAATAACGAGCAAAAACCGTTAAAAAATGATCAAACGGATCAAAATCAAGATTCCGGTCATTGTAGTGACCAGTATCCGCGCGCAACTCAGTGGGTCGCGCTGGCCAGGCGCGCGCATCTTTCTGAGTTGCGCTGGTCTGTCACGCGCAACTGATTCAGTTGCGCACGATACTCAGTTCAGCAAAAAGAAAATCGCAAAACGCAATTTTTCATTTTGCTTTCTCTCTCCTTCCTTCATCTATTTTCGCCTCTTTCTCTCTCTAAAGAGCTCGGTTTCTTGCGATTATCGAAGATAAAGGAAGCAAATTTCGTCCTTTATTCATATTTGCCATAATCCGATGTAAGTTTTCTGTTATTTTTCGTTTGATTTAGGCTTAATTGGGACGATTTTCGAACCGTTGAACCCTAAATTTCGAATTTAGGGGTTTTCGATTCGATTCATTATTCTTGAAATTGTTTGTTCCATGTTGTTATACTATGTTTGAGGAGTGTTTTGCAACAAATTTCATGAAAAATGGTTAAGTATTAAACCTTGTATGAGCATTTCTTCGTGTGAGTGCGTTTTTTGCAATTCTACTCGAATTTGGTTTGATTTTCTGTTATTTTGTTTGCTCATTTTGGTTATACTTGTCAATTATGTAGCAATTGTGGTACTGGAACTAGTTTTGCTTCCATAATTAATATTTTGAAAATTTTGAATCCGAAAAAAATTGGTGCGAAGTGTATACTTAGCCTATTTTTGCCATATCCGAACTTCAAGATTGTTTGGTAGACGATAATTGTGTTTATATTACTGTTATTTGTCTAGAAGTAGTTGATTCTTTGAGATTTTGGAATACAATCCCTTGAATACTTAGTTGAAACTGGTATAGGATGGCCTTTGTGGGTGTTAGAAGCCCCCATTTACTGAGTTTAACTGCAGGTATCGTAGCCCCCAAGTATGGGTGGCATTCGATTTTCGTGTTTTGCCCTATCGGCAGCCGTTATGCTGCCGAAATGGGTCTATAATACGTATATTAGTTTAGTTTAGGAAATAAAGTAAACTAATTAAAGAAACTTTATCCATCATAGCATGGACTTGCCTCCATTTGTTGATGCTGAGGAGATCCTAGGTGGTCTGGACGAGGCGGTTTGCCCTCGGAAGAGGGTGACCCGTCCTCGAGAGGAGGTTCAAGAGCGACACATCGCAGCCGATCGACGTCGCTAGGAGGATGTGGTTTGGGAGGCTCCTCCCAACTGGGACCCTAGGGTCCTTAAGTGGGACCCAGACCATCATGTTTCGATTAGAGGGTGGCGAGGCATTGTGAGTTTTTTGTGCCTTTATTTCTTTCTCTTTTCCTTTCTTTCTCCTTTTTAAACCATAACCGTTTTTTTTTCTTTATTATTTTATTTAGAGTGAGCCTAGCATGCGTTTATACGGCTCTGGTGACCTGCGAGCCCGTTTGGGGAGTTTGCCCGAGGTGGCAAAGGAGATTGTAGCACTTTCTGAGATTGACTCCCAGCTGGCGGCTCTTCGGGATTTATCGAGTCAGCCTGCATCGTCAGCTTTCCTCCGTGGATTGCTGGAGTTTTGGTGGGATTCCACCAACACTTTTCATTTTCCATGGGGAGAGATGACAGTTACCCCTTTCGATTTCTCTATGATTACAGATTTTCCTTTCGGAGGCGAGCCCGTAGTCATAGAGTTCGTTAAGGGGTCAGACGAGAGACTGCGCGACCTTGTGGGGGACCGTCTTGCGTCGGCCCTTCACGTGTACGCGCAGTCTTGTCCGTACTCGGTTCTTGCCGACGAGTTGTCGGCTGACGAGCTTGATCGGCAGTGTACACCTGAGCAGCTGGCTCGGATATACATTGCTCACGTTCTTTCCGTCACCATCTTGAGTGATCGAGGAGAGCGTTTCGCTATTGGGTTACTTATTTGCCTCAGCAATTTGGGGCAAGTAGGTGACCTGAGTTGGGCGGAGGTGTCATATGCCCGTATGCTTACAGCTATGGGCAAGGCGACCCGGGTGATGGATTTCGCGGCAGCTACTGAGGTGCCTCGGATCTCCCTTACGTGGAATGGTCGTATCCTTGAGGTACGTGTTTTAAGCTTCTTTCGGTTATTACTTTCGCTTTTTTCCTTTAGGCTTATCTTTTCTCGGTTTCAGGCTTGGGGATACTCGTACCTGCCTTTCTTAGCCCCCAGGGTGCTTGGGGCTGCTTGTTTTCCTATCGGCCATCGATTGGACGCGATTAAGAAGAGACGAGCCACTTCTGCCGCGACTTTCGCCAGAGGATCCTTTCGGTGACTCGTGCGTCGGTGAGTATTCCAACTACATGTGCATTCTTTGATTTTATTTATTTTCTGACGATTTTTCATGTGGTTGTGTTTTATAGATCGATCTTCGTCCTTGGAGTTTGATCGTCGGAGTCCCTGAGGTTATCCGGTCTGGCATGGTTCGTTGTCGTTTCCGGGCCCTCTATCCGGGACTCTCGGTGCTCCGGAGGACAGACGCTTGGTTTTTAGGCGAGCGTGTTCTCTGACAGCTTTTGTCCGAGGAGCCTTTGGTTCCTGCGGATCCTCCGATCCGGATGTTACGTCCGGACTTGCTGTCTACAGAGGATCGAGCTCAGGCAATCCTTGGTTATCCATCGGAGCAGCTGGTGCTGCCGGAGGTTTCTTATCCGGCTTTTATAGCATCCAGGCTGACTCCTTTTCCGGCTTTTGTTCTGTTTAGCACTCTAACTTTCTCTTTTCCTTGTTTCTATTTATTTTTCGGAACTTTGACGCTTTTATCGTTTTTTGTCATGTATATTTTAGCGGGTCGAGCTAGGTGGTTGGGTGCCTCCTACAACGGAGATCACGTATACCGATGCTGTTGGATCGGTAATTCGTGAGACCCTTCCAGCAGCGGAGGATGATGAGGGGATACCGTTTTGTACCTGAAACGGTTGAGTCGGTATGTCTTTTGTGTATATGTACTTAAACATTTCTATTTATTTTTTGTTTCATATACATTTGTTTACTAACTGTCCTTGTATTCTCGGAACAGGTTCCGCGGGATACCGTGAACGGCATGGTGAGGATTTTACGTGCTTTCCGAGCTGCTTATCGGAGAGCCCTCGTGACTTTATCATGCCGTGATCATCAGATGATCGCGGTAAGTTTTATTTCTTTTCTTTTCAAAGAAGTTATTACATTTCATGTATTAATCTTCGTTTTGGATTTTGCAGGATGTGCAGCAACCGTCTAGTAGTCGCCGAGCACCCTGATTCCTTTTGTACACATATTTGTTATTTATTTTAGGAAACAAATGTATATATATATATATTTTTTTTTTGCATTGTTGTACATATGACACATTTGTATATATGTCATCATTATTATATTTTTTGTTTCCATGTGTACATTATTATCATTTTTATTATTAAAAGCAAAAAAATTTCGAGGGAGGGAAAGGGTTCCCGACTTACTCCCCTCGAAAAAATAACCAAAACTCGAAAAAATTTCGACAGATGTGCGGCCGCACACTCCTCAAGTGCGCCCGCACATAGCTGCAGCTTCCTCCTTTCTTCTTTTCCCTTGCTCACGAGGTGCACACATCCTAGATGATGATGATGGAGGACAAGGTAGGCAGCAACTTCCTTGAATTTCTTGAAGAAAATGAGCCATGAGGAAGGCATAAACAAGACTTTGAAGCATGCTCCTTGAACCTCTCATTGACTTGAAACTTCTTGCACAAGCTTTAGGCATGAAAATCAATGGAAAACTATAGAAAGGAAGCCCGGGAATCCTTGGACAATCAATCACAACCTACAATCAAAGGATAAAAAGCAAGTAAAAGGGAAAAAATAGCAAGTAAACAAGAAAAAGCACGAAATAGAGAAACTAACTACAAAAAGCACGAAATGAAGAAAACAAGAATAAAACTAAGGGAAACTAAAGAAAAGAAAGATAAAAAGAAATAAAAATCATCCAAAAAGGAACCAAATGAGTGCCAAAAATGTCACTCATCAAAAATAATAATAAAAAAAGAAAATAAAAAGAAAATAAGAAAGTAGGAAAATAATAAAAAAAAAAGAAAATAAGAAAGTATGAAAATAATAAAAAAAAAAAAAAAAGAAAATAAGAAAGTAGGCAAGAAAAGGGACACAGAGGGTTAAAAGGCAAGCGTATGATTTGTCTTAAGATTTCGTGAAGATTCCGTCATTATGTTAGCCAAAATACGGAAATAAACCCAACTCATATGCTGCGACAGGGGAGACGCGCGCAACTGCGTGAGTTGCGCGCGGCTGTCGTGCGCAACTCATGAGTTGCGCGCGCCACCTGTTGATGAACTTTCCTTTAAGCCGAATTTGCCGAAAATTTGCTCCTCTTGGGTCTATTTAAACGTGGTTTCGTATAGGCTTTTGATCATCTCGCATTCATTCGCTTAGTAATATAAGAAACTAAAAAGAATTAATCTCTCTAAATTCTCATTCTCTCTATTTTTTTGAACAATGGTGAAGACCTTTGAACAACGTTTAAACAATGGGTCACTTCCCTTTCAACCGAGGACAAACTAGCTTTCAAAATTTACCACCTAGACCCTCTATTGAATTATATGCAACTAGTGGTTAACTTTGATTTTCTTCATGCCACAGTCAACCATTGGGACTCTAACCACCATCTTTTCTTGTTTAAAGGGGACGAAATTGTCCCTCTACCCGGTGAGTTTGAGGCCTTGCTAGGTTTCCCTACAAATACTCTCCCTGTGACTTATTCGCCTACCTTGTCGGATCCCAAACCTATATTCCAAAGATTTTTTGGCTTGTCCGACAATGATATGACCAACATTAGAACTGAAGAAGGCGTGAACTTGATTCAATTTATTGAACATTTTGTCGCCCCCCCGTGACAACATGACTAAACAACGCTTTAAAATTCGTGCTTTATGTTATTGTCTTGTTGTTAATTGTTTACTTAGGACATGCAAAGAATACGGAGATTATTCCATGGTGTCCATAGTAGAGCAAATAAAGGGATGTCATTCACCCGCTCCTTTGGCGGAAATCGTTCTATGTTTGAATCGCCTTAGAGGAGACCCTAACGAAAACGGTTTCACGGGAAGTCCAGTCCTATTACACGTACGTTTTTTTTTCGTCGTTTATCAGTGCAAGTTACGAAGTTGCGTTGGCATGACCAACGCAATATTATGTGCAGCACGCGGATGGCGCGCGCAACTGGTTTTGATGCGGAACCGGAAAAGAAATATTTTAAGGCTACTCGACATCTTGACTATGCGTCCCCTTTCCTTAGGCAATGACCTATGATGCCCTCCCTCGAATAGTGACTCAACTATCTAGGTCAAAAGGTCTTTCCCCAAGGTTGTAACGTAAGGCATAAAGGGTGAAGGTAGGCTAAAAATTTGAAATTTGGTGGTTTTCCTAAAAATGAAGCAAAGAATGGCCAATTCTTGGAATCACAATCAAGTAATCACCAATCCAAACAAAAATACTCACACCCCCAAGCTTATTCAAAGCTATATACCACAAACATATACACAAAAAGCGTGAGAACGCTTCCCCCCAAGCTTAAATGGAGCATTGTCCTCAATGCTCAAAAAGGGAGAAAACTCACATCAAAATATTTTTGAATTTTTTCATTTTTCTCTTTTTTTTAGTGCTTTGTCCTCGCCTCTTTTAACTTTGGACGGCTGTTTCGATTTTTGCACTTATTTGTCCATGCCTTTTATAATATAGGACGGCTTTTACTCATACTCATTTGCCATTATTCACAAAGAAAATATAACACAATCTTGCTTTCATAAGAACCAAACATCCCAACTTCTTCACCATAAACTCCATCAAGAATGATCAATTGCTTCACAAAAACCAAGAAAAGAAAGAAAATGAAACAAAAGGCCAAAGATCTAAAGATGTGGCTTGAAAAGAAGGGATAAGGCTCAAATGGTTGCAAGAAGGCAAATGTAAACCCAAAAATAGAGAAAATAACAAAATATAACAAAAATGAACATACCACCCCGAAAAATGTGCCTTTGTCCTTCCTAGATAGTTCGGTCTCGTGTTTGAGAATCATACATCAAGCTTTATTAGATTAGGTTTGCATAGTCAAGGATCCACGCCGCTCATTCAAAGAATGTTGAAGGCTAGAAAAACAAGTAACCTCACAAGGATGTGGTAAAAACTCACTAATGGTGTCAAATCAACTATAAGAAGCAACTACCAACGTACCACAAACAAGTAGAATCCGGCTTCATGATCCCCCTAGTTCAAACCAACTACCCTAGCATACACCTATCCTAGAGTCAACCGAACATAGTCTCAAACCGTGCATACCTTTACAACCTAGGAAGAAAATCATGCAAAAGACAAAGTCCAATGTACAAAGTCCAATTCAAAAGAAAAATGAAAAATAAAGCCTCAAAATCATACCACAAAGAAAAATGAAAGGAAATAAAAGAAAGGGAAAATAAAAGAAAAATAAAAGCAAAGTAATGGAACATAGAAAAGGAAAATAGGAGAAATAATATGAAATGGACTAGAAGGCAAGTTAAACACATAAGAATCCCAATTGACAAACAGGTGATCGATCGACATCATCGTCATCGATCCCAAACACATTACGTGTTAACAAGCATCCATCCTCGAACCATTCAACTTCCCCTAAACTAATCCTATTCTATGCAACCAAGAAAAATAAAGAGAAAAATAAGAAAGATCTCACCGGCTCCAAGCTTAGCAAAAATTAACGAAGCAAGTAGAAACCACCTCGTTGCATTCCATATCCAAAAGCTTCTTCAAGAAACCAAGTGAGAAAGGGAAAATAAAAGAAACTATAAGCAAAGAAAATGGTTAGTAACTTCAAAACAAAGAAAAGAAAACAACAAATAAAAGGAAACTAAACTAAGCAAAAAGTATATACAACTAAAGGAAATAAAAGCTAAACTAAATCAAAGAGTAAAAAGAATAAAAGAAAGGAAACTAAAGAAGCAAGAAAGTAACTAAACAAACTAAAGAACTAAACTAAACTACAAGATTTGGATTCAAGGGATTTTAATGGTGAATGGTGAGTGAGGAGTGTGTACAAGTGAGGAGGGTTTGAGAGAGAGAGCGTGAGGTAGGAGATGAGGAATGAGGGAATGAATGAAAGAAGAAGGAAGAAGAAATAAAAGGGAACGCAAGGTGTGCGGCCGCACACACCTGATGTGCGGCCGCACACACCTGATGTGCGGCCGCACCTTGCTGTGCTTCTCCGTTCTTTCTTTTCCTCTTATTTTTGATACTCACTGACCACTTGGGTGCGCACATGAATCATGATGGTGATGAGGAACACCATAGGCAGTAGCTAAAAACATTTTTAAAGAGCTCAAAGTTAAAGATTCATGTGCTCACCACAAAAACTCACTAAGTATCAACTTCCTCCAACCTTTAAAACATGAAATTCCTATCTTACCTCTCTAAAATTCTTACCCCTTTTACCTCAAATTTCGATTAGAATCGAATAAAATATGATATGTGCCACGAACACCTTCCATTCACCATGCATTCATGAAGAAATCCAATCTCGCAAAGTTCATCCTAAAAATCCAAACAAGTAGAAAAGTGAAAGCAAAGAAAAAGTAATAAAAGAAACAAAAACAAGAAAACTCAAAAATCAAAAAGAAAAGTTAGAATCTCCGGGTTGCCTCCCGGGAAGCGCTTGCTTAAGGTCCTAAGCTCGACCCTTCCTCCAAATCATGGAGGGTCAAAGAACACCACCTTCTTCAAGGTAGTAGAAAGAGCAAATTCCTCTTCAACTTCTAGCAACTTCTCATTGTTGCTTGATAGGCTTTCATACAAAGACCTTTTAAATGCAAGCTTTTCTTTCCTCAACTTCTTTCTCTTTCTCTTTTTCTTAGAAGCTCGTGCTCTTTTCTTTGCCTTGTTTTTCTTCGTAAATGGTCCTTCACCATCTAAACTCATAGAAAGATCACCTTCATCTTGAGGATGGAGTTCAAACCAATGAGGAATATCAACTTCCTCCTCGTCCATAAGCTTGGGAATCATCACTTTATCTTCACTAACCTTCTTGCTATCACAACTCAAAAGCACATCATCATAATTCTCAAGAAAATCGGTATGTGAAGAATCAATAGTGCATACATCATCAATAGGGCGAGGGGAATTAACACACATAATTCCTTTTACAAGGGACAAAGACTCATGTGTTGGTTTCAAATCAAAACTTTCCTCATTCTTACCAATTCTCAAGGTAATACGACCTCTCTTAACATCTATCAAGGCTCCCGAGGTGGCTAAGAAAGGCCTTCCTAAGATGATAGGGATATGGTCATCTTCCGCAATCTCAAGCACAATGAAATCAACGGGAATGGTGAACTCTCCTATCTTGAGAGGAACATCCTCAACTCTCCCCTTAGGAAACTTAATAGACCGATCGGCCAATTGAAGGGTCATATTGGATGGAAGGAGTTCACCTAGCTTAAGTTTCTTAAAAAGGGAATAAGGCATGATACTAACACTAGCACCAAGATCACAAAGAGCATTTTGGAACAATTTTCCTTTGATTTTGCAAGGTACGGAGAAATTTCCGGGATCCTTCAACTTTTGGGGTAGGTCGTTTTGAATAAAGGCACTAAAGCACTCCCCTAGATTCACCGGTTCCACCAAATTGCAATCTCTCTTACCGCTCAAAATTTCCTTAAGAAACTTAGCATAGTTTGGCATTTGTTCTACAACATCGGTAAAAGGAAGAGTAAGATGAAGTTGCTTAAGCATGTCGATGAATTTCCCAAATTGCTCATCCAATTTATGCCTATTATGCTTTTGGGGGTAAGGAAGTCTAGGTTTGTAAACCTCATCTTGCTTCCGCTCTTTCTCCTTAGGCTTATCATTGGAATCCTCACTCATCTTGCTAGGCTCTTCATTCTTATTCTCTTCACTCAAATCATTCTCTTTTTCACTCTCCTTACTCTTCTTAGGAACACTCTCTTTAAGGACCTTACCACTCCTAGTGGTCATAGCACACATCGGTTCCTTAGAATCAACTTCTTGTGAGGGAAAAAGAGATGGACTAGCACAATCTTTCAAAGGGTTGGCTAGTTGAACAATTTGGTTCTCAAGCATCTTTCCATGAGTAAATAGGACCTCAAACATTTTATTACAAGACAATGTGAATTCATTCAACATCTTAGATTGATCCATCATGAAATTTTCTAGCCTATTCAATTGGGATTGTTGAGTAAAGAAATCATCACCTTGGCTTTGAGTCTTTGGAGTAATTTGGGGTGGGGTGTCTCTTTGAACATCATTTTGAAAATTTCCCCTACCTTGATTACTCCAATTACCCTTACCATGATTTTGGCCGAAATTTTGATTATGGTTACCATAACCTTGGTTATGATCCCCATATTCTTGGTCATAGCTTTGATCATTACAACAAAAGTTGTTATGGTTACCACAAAATTCTTGGGTCACACGGTTACCATTACCACTCTTTTGGTTGTAATTATCATAGCTCCCATTATTGTGATAATTCCTATTCCCAACAATCTTTTGAGCATTAAATCTAGGTCCAAAATCATTATTATCATCACAATTCACATGCACATTCTCATATCCATCATATCTATCACAAGGAACATTGGAGCAATTAGAAGCATCATGAT
Organism: Chenopodium album; assembly: GCF_948465745.1. Taxonomy (NCBI): domain Eukaryota; kingdom Viridiplantae; phylum Streptophyta; class Magnoliopsida; order Caryophyllales; family Amaranthaceae; genus Chenopodium; species Chenopodium album. The sequence continues at coordinate 35,104,340 of NC_137851.1, read as the reverse complement.
CATTCTTTCCACACATATCACAAACCAAGCATTCTCTAATCATGCAACAAGAAGCAAAAGGAGGGTTAGAGTAGGAAGATGTACCTCTCCCCTTAAATTGGGAGGGAAGACTAGAAGCTTGTGAAGGACTCTCGAACTTGTTCTTGAGAGAATTCACCTCCTTTCCTAATTCCGAGACCATTGTGGACAATTCGTTGATGACATAAGATTGATCGGTTGAGCAACTTGTGCTTGCCGATTCCCTCTCTACATCATGCCAATCCATGTAATTTTTTACCACATCATCTATTACATCCACAACCTCTTCTTCCGTCTTGTTCATAATTGGCCCTCCGGCTCCGGCATCTAGGCTCGATCTACCTTGAAAGCTCAAACCTCTATAGAAGATTTGGATCACTTGATATGTTGGAATTCCGTGGTGAGGGCATTCCCTTTGGTAGTCCTTGTATCTCTCCCATGCTTCATAGAGATTCTCTCTAGGCAATTGCTTAAAACTTTGGATTAAGGCTCTAGCCTCCGCCGTCTTCTTTGGTGGGTAGAAACGGGACAAGAAAGCTTTTGTGACATCATCCCATGTCTTCAAGGAATTGGGCTTCACTTCTTTGTCTAGCCATTCCAAAGATCTTCCTATGAGAGAGAAAAGGAACAACTTAAGGCGGATAAACTCTTGAGAAACTCCATTGACATTGATAGTGTTGCAATATTTTTCAAACTCCTTAAGATGGTTCAATGGGCTCTCGTTCTTTGCCCCACTATATTGTCTCCTCTCAATTAGGGTGATCATTGCCGGCCTAATTTCAAAATCGTTTGCCGGTGTTGTAGGTGGAGCTATGCCGCTCTCATACCTATATGCACCGGGCACTCCAAGTTCCTTCAAGGCAACTCTTGAATTACTTCCCATGGCTAGGGATCTAAGCACACAAAACTCAAAGAAAATGTTAGTAGCACGGCTACAAGTGTAGCCTAAAGTGTAAAATCTTTTTGTATTTTGCAAATAAAGTGGAATAGACTCAACAACAACATGCACTCAAAGCACCATTCCCCGGCAACGGCGCCATTTTGATGGGAAGGAGAACGGTAGGTCGTTGGGCTACCACCCCACCCTATCAAACAAAATTTGTAACTTAACTAACCCCTATTTAGCGTAGTGGTAAGTCAAGGTCGAACCCAAGGGAATGGATATCAAATGCACGATGCCTAAATCAAGCTATTTCGGAGTCAAGAAGGGGTTGAGGTAGAACTTAGGCTAAACTAGGTAATGCAAAACTTATATGAAATCAATTTAAGACACTAGGGCAATGGATCCACATGCAATCATAATGGAAACGGTAATTTGGGAGGTTAAACCGACTAAGTCAAGCGATATGAAGGAAAATCATCATGTATCCAAAAGAGCATACTAAGATGGTTCACCTAGAGGTCTAACTAGCGCCAACTACGCTAAACACTACCTAGGGAACGTCACAAAGCACCTCAATCGCGAAATTGCAAGTTTACTAATCAATGGTCCGTATCATAGCAAGCTTACAATGCAATCTAGTGTGAATAACAAGGGTGATCAAGCCTAATCAAGCACACACATGCACAAAATCAATCAACCAATTTAATCACATCATCAACTCAATCAATGTCCCCTAAATTAACCTCAATTCATCATCAATACATGCTTCACCACTACCTTAGCAAATAAACTACTCACAATCCATAAAGAACAACAAAATCAAAGCTAAACTAATCATCATTCCCAAATTCATCAATTGAAATCAAATTGAAACCAACAAAATCAATCAACTATCAATTAATCAAATCAAACAACAATACTAATGAAATCAAACTTTGAATTGCATTAAAGAGTAAAGAATCCTTACAAACTTGATAGAAATCAAATCAAATGAAGCAATCTTCAATCATCAATCATCAAACCCACACTTTCTCTCTCTAAAAATGCTAAGAACTAATGTTTTCTCTCTCTAAAATCTAATCTAATCTAATTCTTCCCCTATGAAGATCCAAACTTCTCTCTATAAAAGGAATGAAATAACTAACAATCCCAAGAGGAAGTTGGGAAAGACGTCCAAAAATAGACCCACGTTGGTGTGGGCGCTCGAAGGAGTGTACCCAGGAATGTGCGGCCGCACACGACAGATGTGCGGCCGCACACTCCTCAAGTGCGCCCGCACATAGCTGCAGCTTCCTCCTTTCTTCTTTTCCCTTGCTCACGAGGTGCACGCATCCTAGATGATGATGATGGAGGACAAGGTAGGCAGCAACTTCCTTGAATTTCTTGAAGAAAATGAGCCATGAGGAAGGCATAAACAAGACTTTGAAGCATGCTCCTTGAACCTCTCATTGACTTGAAACTTCTTGCACAAGCTTTAGGCATGAAAATCAATGGAAAACTATAGAAAGGAAGCCCGGGAATCCTTGGACAATCAATCACAACCTACAATCAAAGGATAAAAAGCAAGTAAAAGGGAAAAAATAGCAAGTAAACAAGAAAAAGCACGAAATAGAGAAACTAACTACAAAAAGCACGAAATGAAGAAAACAAGAATAAAACTAAGGGAAACTAAAGAAAAGAAAGATAAAAAGAAATAAAAATCATCCAAAAAGGAACCAAATGAGTGCCAAAAATGTCACTCATCAAAAATAATAATAAAAAAAGAAAATAAAAAGAAAATAAGAAAGTAGGAAAATAATAAAAAAAAAAGAAAATAAGAAAGTATGAAAATAATAAAAAAAAAAAAAAAAGAAAATAAGAAAGTAGGCAAGAAAAGGGACACAGAGGGTTAAAAGGCAAGCGTATGATTTGTCTTAAGATTTCGTGAAGATTCCGTCATTATGTTAGCCAAAATACGGAAATAAACCCAACTCATATGCTGCGACAGGGGAGACGCGCGCAACTGCGTGAGTTGCGCGCGGCTGTCGTGCGCAACTCATGAGTTGCGCGCGCCACCTGTTGATGAACTTTCCTTTAAGCCGAATTTGCCGAAAATTTGCTCCTCTTGGGTCTATTTAAACGTGGTTTCGTATAGGCTTTTGATCATCTCGCATTCATTCGCTTAGTAATATAAGAAACTAAAAAGAATTAATCTCTCTAAATTCTCATTCTCTCTATTTTTTTGAACAATGGTGAAGACCTTTGAACAACGTTTAAACAATGGGTCACTTCCCTTTCAACCGAGGACAAACTAGCTTTCAAAATTTACCACCTAGACCCTCTATTGAATTATATGCAACTAGTGGTTAACTTTGATTTTCTTCATGCCACAGTCAACCATTGGGACTCTAACCACCATCTTTTCTTGTTTAAAGGGGACGAAATTGTCCCTCTACCCGGTGAGTTTGAGGCCTTGCTAGGTTTCCCTACAGATACTCTCCCTGTGACTTATTCGCCTACCTTGTCGGATCCCAAACCTATATTCCAAAGATTTTTTGGCTTGTCCGACAATGATATGACCAACATTAGAACTGAAGAAGGCGTGAACTTGATTCAATTTATTGAACATTTTGTCGCCCCCCCGTGACAACATGACTAAACAACGCTTTAAAATTCGTGCTTTATGTTATTGTCTTGTTGTTAATTGTTTACTTAGGACATGCAAAGAATACGGAGATTATTCCATGGTGTCCATAGTAGAGCAAATAAAGGGATGTCATTCACCCGCTCCTTTGGCGGAAATCGTTCTATGTTTGAATCGCCTTAGAGGAGACCCTAACGAAAACGGTTTCACGGGAAGTCCAGTCCTATTACACGTACGTTTTTTTTTCGTCGTTTATCAGTGCAAGTTACGAAGTTGCGTTGGCATGACCAACGCAATCTTATGTGCAGCACGCGGATGGCGCGCGCAACTGGTTTTGATGCGCGCGCCACCTGCTTGTGTAAAAATCGCAAACTGATTTTTTTTATTTTTTATTTTATTTTATTTTATTTTTTTGTAGATTTGGCTCATGGAGCGTTTGCGAATTGTTGATTAGCCACCAAACCTTGAGGCTAATGGAGTAAAGACATTCCCTGAACGTCGAATCCTTTATAAGCATAAGAACGAAGAGGAATGGACGTCGTTTTTTTGTCATGGGGTTCCTAACATACGTTTTGTGATTCCTTGGTGGAACATAAATAGTATGGTTGAGAATAGTCTCAATTGCCCTTACATTAGGCTTTTAGGCCTATCTAATACTACTTTATATTTTTCCTTGCAGGGTAATGAGACAATACGGGATGAAACAAATTATTCCCCCGCAAGACTGTGATGCCCCTAAAGATGTGATTTTTAGACCCGAGCGAATTTTTCGTTGGATGGTGTATTGGTCAAGTCTTCCTAGATGGGTAATACAAAATCCTATTGCGAGTATTGCATTATCTTCCTTTTACAAAGCTTGGATGAATGCGGCGGATAAAGGCGAATTAAACAAGGCTCGATCTCAATATCAAGCCGTCACGGCTCGCAATCAACCCAAGCCCTTGATGCATTCAGCCACCACTACTCCTCCTAGTGTCCAAAACAAAGGGGTGAGAAAAAAATTAGACTTCTCATCTCCTAAGGCGTGTTCGAAGGAAACAAAAAGGAAATCTCCCTCTAAACCTGCACAACGAGGTGTAATAATCAACGAACCTTTGCAACAAACTCGAAAAAGGACTCTAAAGAAATCTTTGGAAAAGGGAAAGAAGGTTGAAAAGAACCCAATTCCCAAATTGAAGAACAATGTATGGGTCAAGAAGAAGAGTGTAGGAGAAAGCTCTAAGGTTTCTGAAAATACTGTGGTGGAAACTACTCCTCCATCGTCCGTGACAATTGAGGACATAGTAAAACCTTAGAGTGTTACAAAGTTTCGCCATTAGTTTTAAATTGAATAAAGTGTAATCACTACTATGTTTTTTTTTTCGTTTACAATCTAGTTCAACAATGTCTCTCTTTTCTTTGAAATTTGAATGAAATAAAATGAGCTTTATATTTTTATATTTTGATATGACCGAATCATAAAGATTGCCTACGTATTCGCATTACGAAATCAGGTCTTTGCGTAGTTCTAGTGTTTTTTTTAATTATGTATTTTTTTTATTTTTCTTTAATCTCTTAGATAGAAATTAAATGAAAAATTGATCAAACCTTGTTTAAAAAGAATTAAATTAAAGTTTAATTTTATTTTTCGAGTATATGTTATATTTAAGAAACACCCTCTTTATGCCACAAGTAGAAGTCGCAACTTCATTCAAACGTAAAAAAAATCGGGTTCGCAGTTCGTCATCAGGTGGCACGCGCAACATCTATAGTTGCGCGAGCCTGCCGCGCACAACTAATTCAGTTGCGCGCGACACCTGTGCTACGAATGTCTCGAAAAATTATGTATTATTACCCCTCCAAGTGTGAAGATTTTTTCGTGATGTTCGAAAAAAAATTTGAACACTTAGAACGGTTAGAACAGTTTATTATTTCTAAATTACCCTCCCAAGTGTTATGTATTTTACCGTGTTATTCGGTAAAATGCATAACACTTAGAATCTTTCCATTGAATGCTAATTAAAATTGGTTATATGAGTGAACGAGTTTATCCGGATTTCATATGTAATATTTCTTAAGTCGATCAATGTTTATTAATTGGCGAATTTCATCTCCTCCGATATCCATTAATCTGACGGCTCCTCCTGATAGGATTTCAATTACGCGGTAGGGACCTATCCAATTGGGTTTGAATTTCCCTCTTGGATCGGTTGGTGGACCCCTAACCTACTTTAGTACAAAGTCACCTTCTTTTATATTTCTGGGTTTGATTCTTTTATTGAAATAACGCGCAATGCGCCTTTGGTAGACTTGTACATGATGCAAAGCTCTTAATCGTTGTTCATCAAGGAATAAAAGCACTTCATACCTCGCTCTTACCCATTCAGCTTCCGGTAGCTTACTTTCAAGTACGATGCGTAGGGACTGTATTTCCAGTTCGACTGGTTGAACTGCGTCCATTCCGAAAACTAAGGAGTATGGAGTTACTCCTATTGAAGTTCGTATAAACGTTCTATAACCCCATAATGCGAAGTGTAGTTTATTCGGCCAGTCTTTATAATTTTCTGCCATTTTCTTAATGATGACTGTTATATTTTTTTTTGCCGACTCTACAGCTCCATTCATTTGAGGTCTGTATGGGGATGAGTGATGATGTTTTACTTTATAACGAGTTAAGAGGGTCTCGACTTCAGCTTTGAATTGAGATCCCTGATCACTAATTAGTTCATGTGGAACTCCATATCTACAAAATATGTTTCGTTCGAGAAACTTTGCGACATGTTTAGAAGTGATATTCACGTAAGAAGCAGCCTCAATCCACTTAGTGAAGTAATCGATGGCTACTAATACGTACTCGTGCCCTCCTGCTCCTGTTGGAGAGATTTTTCCAATTATGTCAATTCCCCAAGTTGAAAAAGGCCAAGGGGAAGTGAGATTGTATAGTTCGGATGGTTAAAGGTGTTGTAAATTAGTGAACATTTGGCACTTTGGACATTTTTTAACATATTGTATGCAATCATGTTCCATAGTGGACCAATAGTACCCTTGTCGTGAAATTATTTTTGAAAGCATTTTACCATTCATGTGAGGTCCACAAACACCTTTGTGAGTATTTTCCATAAGGCGTGTGGCTTCCGGTTGGTCTTTACATAATAAACTTTGACCATTAGGTCCTTTTTTGCAGAATTGACCATTTAATAAACCATATTGGGCCGCAAGTGTTCGTAAGGCTCGTTGGTCTTTCGATGAAGTATTTTCGGGATATGTGTCATGGGTAATATATTGGAGGATATGATCATACCAGGGATTGTCTCCTTCATGTCATTTATTTCCTCTATTGCGTTGCAATACGCTGGTTCTTCTCTTCTATCAACGCATAATGGCATCATATTTAAGTGATCTGGAATGTTGATCATTGAGGCTAATTTTGCTAGCGCATTGGCAAATTGATTGTCATCCCTTGGGAGATATTTAACATCAATATGTTCAAAATGCTCGATGAGTTGCTCTAGGTGTGCTTGGTATAATATCATTGTGGAGTTTTTTATTTTCCATTTTTTTAGTATCTGATTTATAATCAAAGTAGAATCTCCATATACCTCTAATTTTTGCACACCTATGCTAGCTGCTGCTTCTAATCCAATAATGCACGCTTCACATTCTGCGGCATTATTGGTAACCTCAAAGTCTAGTTTAACAGAGATTGGAGTATGTGCTCCCTCTGGACTTATGAGTAACACTCCTACGCCACATCCTTTTTGATTGGACGCACCGTCGAAGTACATTACCCATTTGTCATCTTGTGTCATGAGAATCTCTTCATCCAGAAGATGAGTAGTTTCTGCACGACTTGTTTGAATTGGATGTTGTGCCAGAAAGTCGGAAATTACTTTTCCTTTCATTGATTTTTCAGGAATATATTTTAACTCAAATTCGGCCAACATCACCAACCACTTAGATATCCTTCCTTGTATAGGTGGTTGTTCAAACAAATACTTTATCAGGTTTTGTTGAGAAATCACATGAGTAGTGTGTGGTAGCATATAATGTCGTAATTTTTTAGTTGCCCACACTAATGTTAGGCTTGTCTTTTCCAAGGTGCTATATTTTGTTTCATATTGGATGAATTTTTTACTTATGCAATATATTGCACGCTCGACTTTTTCTACCTCTTGTGCTAACATGGCGCCTGTAGCTGTGTCTGTAACTGTAATGTATAGCCTAAGAGGTAGTTTGGGTACTGGTGGTGCTAAAATTGGTGGACTTTTGAGATAATCATTGATTTTCTCAAAGGCCTTTTGGCATTGATCGTCCCATTCATGTTTCTCCTCTTTTTTCAATTTTTTAGATACTGGCTCACAAGTCATAGTCAATTTGTTGATAAATCGACTAATGTATTGTAGTTTGCCAAGGAATCCCCTGATTTCTTTTTCTGTTTGAGGGGGAGGCATGTCAACAATTGCCTTTATTTTAGAGGGATCGATCTCGATGCCACGTGTGCTTCCTACGTATCCGAGTAACTTGCCAGAAGTTACTCCGAAGGCGCATTTTTGTGGATTCAATCGCATTTTGTATTCTTTTATGCGAGTGAAAAATTTGCGTAAAGCTTTTATTTGTCCCATTCTATCTTTGGACTTTACGATCATATCATCCACATACACTCCTATTTCTTTGTGCATCATATCATGCAAGAGAGTCGTAGCCGTTCTTTGGTACGTAGCTCCTGCATTTTTTAAACCAAATGGCATGACTGTTTAGCAATACGTACCCCAAGGGGTAATAAAGCATGTCTTTTCTTCGTCTTCTTTTGCTATTAAAATTTGGTTTGTAACCTGCGTATCCATCCATAAAGGATAACTCACATGTTCAGCCGTGTTATCTACCAATATATCAATTTGTGGTAGAGGAAAATCGTCTTTAGGGATAGCTTTATTAAGGTCCCTAAAGTCGACACACATGTGAACTCGTCCATCCTTTTTAAGGACTGGGACGATGTTCGCTACCCATTCTGGGTAATTACATACGCGAATAAAACCTGCGTCCAACTGTTTTTGTACTTCTTCCTTTATTTTTAATGCGACATCAGGTTTCATTCATCGAAGTTTTTGTTTTACTGGTTTAGAGGTAGGGTTCAAGGGAATGGTATGTTCCGCAATTTCCCTATCTATTCCAGGCATGTCCTTGTATGACCAAGCAAACACGTCTTCGAATTCTTTGAGCGTCGATATGAGGGTCGATCGCTCTTCCGGACTTAAAGTTAAGCCAATTTTGACTTCTCTTTTATTTTCATTACTTCCTATATTAACTATTTCAGTTTCTTCAACGATAGGGTTCTTTTGTTCTCGTTCATTCATTAGTTCAACCAATTTATTAATGTTATCTTTATTAGATTGATTGTTATAGCATTCGAAAGATTCAAGAGAAGGCATATACTCAGAAATAGAGCTCATATTATTAAAATCAAAGGAGAGTACATCAAGAGAGAATCCTTTTTGGGATCTTCGTCCTTAGAAGTAGAAAATAAAGACTCAGTAATGGCCACGAGGCCTAGATTTCCAGCTTCCCTAGAGTCTATAATAGATTCATCGTCCGATTCTTCAAACATCTTCCTTTTGCCTGTGACGATTTTCAGCTTATCGCCTTTGTGATTGGTCCATTTGAAAGATTTCCTCCATCCATGCTCAAAAGTTTCATTTGAAAGGGTGATCAATGAGGTTGGGTCAAAAGCTTCATCTTGAATGGCGTTTTGATTGGTCATGTAGCGACATGATTTTGCTCTAGTCCAAATAGCAAGTTAAATGCTTGCCCATCATAGCACCCTAGAGTTGGGTGTTTTGATTTAACGATACTTAGATCGTCATCCAAGAAGTAGCAATCATGAAATATTTCAAATCCAGGCTTCTTGATTCCTTCCAGAACTAAGGGTTCTGGAAAGTTGTAACATGGGTAATCTTCTCCCTCCCTAATGAATTTCCCATTAAGGGTTTGTTGATAGGATGGGAATAAAGTGATTATCCCTTTCTTATTATTGTCTCTACGTGCTTTGTTTTTTGCATCGTGAGACTCCAATTCTTCTTTGGTTGGTTTATATCCCAATCCAAAGGAGAAGCTTTTCTTTGGGATAGGAAGTAAGAGAGATTTCTTCATTCCTATTCCCAAAGGCATCCCAGGAAAGTAACTACTCTTGAGTAAGATGTTGTTTACTATCCGAGTGGAATATGGATCAAGCTTGAATGGTTCTTCAAAGTCTTCTTCCATTTCAATTGTGTAGATAGGCTCCGCGGCGAATCCCCACATGTCCTCTTCATCATTATCATGGTTTATTTCTAAGAGTGATTGATCATTTATTGCCATTTTGAGTGGAGAAGCATGTATAGTCATAGGAAGCCCTTGATAGTTCAACTTAATCATTTGATTTAGTGAGGATGGTATTGCACCAAGCTCATGTATCCAAGGACGTCCAAGTAAAAGGTTGAATGTAGGTTTTATGTCCATAACATGGAATTCAACCATCTTTTGAATTGGGCCTATGGTAATTGGTAGCTTAACAGTTCCACACACCGACCTTTTCGAATTGTCATAGGCCCTAATGCTTTGTGTTGTTGATTGAAAATCTTTTTCTGGATTTAGGCCTAAGTATTTTGTCGTTCGTAATGGGCATACGTTTACAGCTGACCCATTGTCTACCAAAGTTAGAGGGATATTGTATCCCTTGCATCCCACAGTTAAGTATAATGCATTGTTGTGGATAGTGTCTTTTGAAGGCAAATCATCATTAGTGAAAATGATTGATTTGTCGGATTTCTCGCTAGTAAGCAAGCTAACGAGATCCTGAGGGGTTGTGTCTGTGCTTACAGACAAAGCCGTTAGAGCGTTCATGAGAGAATTCATATGTTCTTTAAAAGCACTTAGGAGTTCCCAAATGCTAACATTCGCCTTGGATTGGCGAAGTTGTTTGACCAATGGATCTTCCACCTCAAGTGAAGGTGGTATTGGATTTTGTACTTGACCTTGAGTTTGATTTTGTGTGGTCGAAGATCCATTTGGTGGTGGTGCTTGGTAGACTCGCCCAGAACGAGTTAAATGATCTATTTCATTTAGGTTAGTTGTAGGACTCACAAACCAACTTTCTTCTAGAGGCTTTGGATGTGCCTCCATTTCAAGATGTTCCATGAGTTGTGCTTGATGCCATTGTTCATCCAAGGAGAGATTCATTAAATCTTGCGACTTCCCCAAGAAATGATCCCAATCAAGCGCTCCATTTGTTTCATTTTGTAAACAAGATGGAGGTGGGACGGCGGCATACTTAGAGACATATAAGTCTTGAAAGTCGTTGTCCCATAGTCCACATACTTCATTAGTTGCCCCTATGAGTATTGTGGATAGAGGTTCTCCTATAGGTGTGATATAGTCTAAAGGATTGAACATATCACTTCCCATATGGTCTTCATTGATGTGAAACACCCCTAAGGGGGATGCATTATTGTTAGGTTTAGGCGTGGGAATTCTCCCATCGTCTACTAAATCTTGTATTTTGTGCTTTAAGACATAGCAACGTTCAGTATCATGTCCAACGCCTCTATGATAAGCACAATAAGCATTACCATCCCATTGAGGAAATCTTCTTTCTGGTGGAGTGGGTGGTGTTGGCCCTGTTAGCGCAAGTAGGCCTTTTTCATTTAATTTTTCTAACAATTCTTTATAGCTTACAGAAAATGAAGTAAATTTTCTTTCTTTTGTCCATCTTTTTCTAGGATCATTATATCGATTTGTGTTATTGTATTGCGTGGAAGTCGCAAATACGTCAATAAAGGATGATGCATTATCATTCCCCTTCTTGTAGTTATTCTTAGGTTGATGATGATGATGATGTTTGTTTGCTTTTTCTTTAGCAAGATCATCTTCAATCCTAGTAGCCACATAATAGACCTTTTGAAAAGTGTCTAAACCAAGGTAACGTAGATGTTTGTTGTACTTTTCATGACAATTGTCAATAAATTTTTGTACTAACTCGAGTTCAGGCGGCCTTTGGGCAAGGTGGGCCGCCTTTTCTCGCCATCTACCATAGAAAGCAAGGAAACCTTCATCGTCGCCTTGCTTAAGCATCTCGAGTTCACGTAAAGTTGACTTAAACTCTACGTTACTCTCATACTGGGTAATGAAAACTGAAACTACATCTTCCCATGTTGCCTTGAATTTTGGATCTAGCCCATAGTACCACTCTCTCGCGGTTGGGTCTAGGGATAAAGGGAAATTCAAAGCATAAAGCTTGGGATCAACTCCCTTTAATGCCATAATTCCAGTAAAACACATTAAATGATTTTGTGGATTATTGGTCACCGTAAATATTGGCAAGTCCGTAGCTACGAACTTTTCCGATAAAGCAAGTCCTGGGGGAGGAGCAAACTTTTCTGCGTCAAAGTACTTGTTCCCCATTGTAGAACGAAGAACTAGCTTCTCCAACGACTTTTCTTTGATGGATAATTGTTCCATCTTTTCTTGCAAGGCTAAGGTTTCAGCATTTTTCTTTTTAGCCTTTTCCATTTTCTTAATTCTTCTCTCCTCGGCCTCTTGAGCCTTTTCCTCTCTCAAACGAAGAATATCTTGTTGAAGTTCTTCGATGGTTGGCATTGTTGTTGGACTAGGATTTGTTGTCGAAGAAAAGTGGTTTGAAAGGGGTTGATCTTTGGGTGGTAAACGTAGAATGCGAGTGCCCGGGATTCCTCTTTCCCAAGCTTTGAAACCGACCCTAAAGGAGTACGAAAGGATAAGTAAATCGATACGCTTGATTAAAAAGGGAGAAAAAAAAGACGCAAAATATATTCAAACGGATAACATCACCCTTAACAATTCTTCAATGAAGATATTGTTCGGACGAGTCAATTTGTTTTTTGAGAAATCAAAATTGACTCGTTTAGTGGGCGCGCGCAAGTGACTCAGTTACGCGCGGCTGTCGCGCGCAACGGAATCTCTTGCGTTGGGGGGGGTCCTGCAACTCACTGAGTTGCGCGCACCACCTGCTCGTAGGATTTTTTTTAATTCGGGCATGTTTTTTTTGTCATCGTTTTTTTTTTATTTGATTTTTTTTTTGCTATCCTTTGAATATGACTCTAAATCACGAAGAGACAACTTCGTAATTGGGAACTTAGACCAAACTAAAAAGAAAAAAAATAGAAGACTATCCTAACACGTTGCATATAGTCACATAATCACATAAGCATACCATAAGTCAAGATTCACGCAATGCTGTTCTAAGGTCAAAAAAAGGCTTGGGTGTCCAAAGGTACCGTATCTTAAGAAACGACGCACAAATCAATCACTCAACGTGTTGACTCATGGCATCGCCCTCCCAACATTTTGTTGGCGATATGGGTGGGATGATTGTTATTGATTTCGGGATAGAAGCCTAGTGTTGGCGACCCCTAGCCAATGAGCCAATCCCCAATGGTTTAAGTGTGCTATGCTTATGCATGATGCAATGTTGCTTGTTTGGTTTTTACTCTAGTGCAAAAGGAAGATATTATGCGTTCAAGTCTCGCTCTCTAACTAGAGATTATCCAAGTTAATTCTCGTTACAACCCATAGGCAGTGTTGGAAACCTTGGACCATAACTACGAATTAATCATGTAACCTCTAAGTCCCCAGTGGAGTCGCCACTGTAAGGAGGGGGTTCCCATCGTAAGGGGGCCTCTCCTTAAATGCCCATGGCCCTTTAAAAGCCTAGGACTTTACACTTGTTAGGGTGCAGTAGGATTTGAATTCCTGACTGTTTGGGGGATCTTGAATTAGAATTGATTCTATCATTACGCTTTTTTGTAAGAAACAAGTAGGGAGTCGCCAATGAGTTTTAGGAAAAACTCATAAACCTCGTTCATGCCTTTCTTCCATGTGGAGTTCATGGAATAATTAGCACGAATCATAAGTTTACCCATGCCCAAATTGGTCTATAAACCAGAATTGAGTTCGGGAGCGAGGGTACTAAAATAACGTTCCCTTTAGAGGGGAATCGTTATCCTAGCCCTAGTGCGGCCTCTACTAGCTCTTCCTTTTTTACAATTTCATCACCAAACAATATATGCAACGCGATACCTAAAACTATGTTAGTTGATTTTATTTACACGTACCAATTCACGTAGGAATTACATCGTAATGTCGTTATTCTTTATTTAATCAAATTCGTGAAAAGGACAAGAAAATAAACAATATTCGCATTGGCTTAAGTGATCAATCAAAAATTATTTAATTCAATTCTAATCTTTATTTAACGCAAGATACTATGTGGAATTGATTAATTAATTATTTTAATGGTGATCAAACAACACTAATTAATTAATTAAGGTTCTTTTAAACAAGAAAATAAATGTGATTTAACTAAGTGCTCGGGAATTTACCACTTCTCTTTGCTAGATCTCCGTTTAGAATACTTATGGACACCTTCTTGTTGGGGAATCTCCACCGTAGTAACAAAATATCAAAAGGGGTGAGTGTTTAGGACAAGATGGGCTAGGTTGCACAAGTTCACAAGTATTTCGCCAGAGTTTTTTTTTTTGGTTATTTATGTCCCTTTAAGCCTCGGTTTAAGCTCTTACTTATAGGGAATGATTAGGTTTAGGGTTATGAGCATTCTGCCGTAGCAGGTGTCGCGCGCAACAGGATGAGTTGCGCGCGGCATCCCAGCGCAAGTGATTAGGTTGCGCTGCTATGGGCAGCGCAACTAATTGTCTTGCGCGCGGCTTTATGTTAAGATTCGATTTTATATTTTCTGTATAATTTTGAATCTTCCGCAGCGCAACTTTGGAGGTTGCGCTGGGTGTCGCGCGCAACTGAATTAGCTGCGCGCGGCTTTTTCTGCGGCAGCACTAAAATTTAACCTAGGTGCTCCTAAATCCGTCATTATTGGGTTTTAAGCACGGGCTTAAGCCTAATTATGATCGGGTTTAGTTAATTGGACCTTTGTTTTGGCTTTTATCTTTAATTTGGGCTAGTTTTTTGTGTTTTGTTGCTTAACCAGTTCTCCATAAGTATTCTTCACTTTGATCCAACACGAAGATGGTTTTATTTATCGTCATTACACTTCCTGTCGGGACAGGAGGCCAAAAGTAGATGTTTACATTGTTATTAAAAAGAATTATACTACGGAGATTAAGATTAGGGAGAAATCAATTAATAAAAGGCCTAGGGTCACAGGTTCACCAGTAATTAATATTCAGGGATAAAACATAAAAATCAATAATTAACATTGCACATATAACAAGATTAACAGGCTCTTGCAATTTATTAATCAACGTAGATCTAACAGGCTCTCGCAATTTACTAGATCTAAGTTCCTATTGAAAACAGCCTTTAGTATCAAATTAACATCTGCTCGATTCATCAATTCAATATTGCTATACTTTTACAATCAAATCACATCTGCTCGATTCATAATCTAATTGTAAAGAATTAAAACAATTCAATAAGAAATTATCATGCAATATTAATAATCAACAATAACAAATTATCCCTTCATATTAATTATGGATCCCCAAAACCCTAGAATTAAACTACTCACACATAATTAAATCTAAACTAAACAAAGTAATAAAAGAAGACATGATTAAGATTAAAGCAAGGCAATAAACAATAAAGAGAGAAGTAGGAATACCGAAAGAAGGAAAATTAGAATTGCACTAAAAAGGTAAGATCTTGAGTATGAGAGTAAACACCAACTAAAAAGCTTTGTAGAGTTTGAGTACGAGAGAAATAATAATGAGTAAAAACATAGTTAAGAGAGATTACAAAAAATTATTAAAACTAAGCTCCACAAATTAGCCAAATCGAGCTTCCTAAACCGACTGCAAACACACGTGCCCGATCGGGCGAAGGGCCGCCCGATCGGGCCCGCCTTTTTTCATGGATGCTTGTTTCTGGGCTGCCGCCCAATCGGGCCCGGCTTGCTTTGGCCGTGACTTGATCTTCTCTTCAACATTTACTTGGGCTCCAAAATCAAGGTCCAACACTTCTTCTTGGTCCATTGCTCGGACAAATTTCACGAACCGAGCCCTTAATCATCGATATGATCGGTCTTAGGCTACGATCAACGGTCATGATGTGCTTCAAGCTCCAATATCTCGTAGTGGCCGAAAAATCATAGAAAATACCGGTAAATCCGGGAAAATTCTACAAAACAAATGCCAACTCTACAAAACACTAGAAACCACACATTAGTACCAAAAATAGCTCCGAAGAGCTCAAATATGCATGTAAATGACCATGGGATGGGGGATAAGATAACATATAAAACATGCATATCAGTACCTTTATTTTCGCGTGATCAAGGTACGTATAGGTGGCTAGGTCCTTGATACAATTTTTAAATGCATGTTTTGGTAAATGTTTGTTTTAATGTTGTTTGAATAAATGTTGCATATGAATGTTTAATGATTTTCATGATTTATATAATTTTACGATTTTAAGGTTTGATCTTGAAAAGTGTTGATTGATTTAATAAAGGTTGTTTTATATATTTATAAATCACTTGATTGAGTTAATTTGAAATTTGCAGCTCATTATGAGCCCGAGTATCTGATATTTTAATAGTCCCTCTACCTGGGACTGGTTAAGTAAGACCATGAGCTTTGTATGATCTGGTCTTTCCTCAAGTATAGTTTAACTTGCTTGGGGGGTGTGCACACTTAGGTGAGGAAAAATTGGTTTTGGGAAATATATCTTAAAATTGGAAAGTTTATAAATTGGAAATCTATTGGTTTATGAATATTACTACCCTTGAAGATTTAATTTTTGGAAAGTCTAATTTTGGAAAGTGACTTGTAGCAAGTTTAAATTTAAATGGTTATTCGAAAACATGTTTGCCTAATAAAACTATTTACATGCCTTGCACTTGTAGGTACTTAGCGTTTTTGCTAATTTGTTTTCCTTTTTGCTTTGGTTTGCCCTGTTTACCATTTTTGGTAAGTAGTCTTGATTTCAGGTGTGGAGTTGTTCGTGCGCATACTAGAGTCGGGATTGGGATCACATAGTTAGGAGTTAATTTTATTTATGTGTGGACGAGTTTTTACTATTTTGAAACAGTTATTATCGTTATTCATATTTTTATTAATAAAAGTTCGTTATTTTTCCGCTGCAATTTGAGTAACTAAATAAGCCTTTCGTTTTTCACGTGGCGGTAATACGCCCAAGTCTATCTCTACGGTATTTGTATACGTATAAATATAGTATTTACGTAGAAGATCAAGATCATACCATGTTAGCTAATGCTAGGATGTGGAAGATAATTAACCAATCGATGAGTTGCAAATCAGAGCTAAAAAAGAGAGGGGTCCATGCATGTCCAAATGGAATGCTTCTTCTACAAGATGGAAGAAGCTTACCGGCCTTTTTAAGGACTACGCTTTCACAAGAAGAATATGGGCATGCATTTAACTGGGATTATAGGTTAGTAATGATAACATAAACATTGAGAAATGGCTTAGAAACATGATTGCCTACACGCTTAATAACATACCTCGAGAAGCTCAAGTAGTAAAGAAATTATTGGCAATTATCTAGTGCATTTGGATCCATAGAAATGATTTTATCTTCAAAGGGATTAATCTTTTCTTGACATTCCTAATGCACATGATCAACAAGCCATTCATAAGGATCAAGAGGATAAATGATTGTAACTCAGAATTTAGAAAGGTTAGGCAAAGCTATGAACAACTCTAAGACAGATAAAAATACCTTTTGGTTCAAAGGGTGTTCATGATGAAGATCATATCCTAATAATGACAGTGGATGGAGCTTGGAAATAAGCTAAACAAGGGATGGACTGTAACACCCTCAAATCTCCCTCTACGGAAATACTAGTATAATATGTATAATTATACCGTAAAGATAGACTTAGGCGTATTACCGCTCGATGACGCAAGGCTACCAAACTTACTAAATAAAACCAATACTTTGCAGCGGAAACTTCAATACTCTTTTATTAAATAAAACCATAAATAGTAACCATTGTCATGAGTACTCATAATTAAAACAAGAACCGACATTCCTAATATAGATGAAGACATTCCTGGGACTCCAAATGCTCACATATTGACTTCACCTGAAATTAGTCAACACTGCTTACCATTAAGGTAAACAGGGTGAACCAAAACAAATAGGAAATACGAATTAGCAAAATATGCTAAGTACGATAAGCGCAAGACTAGATAATTAAATTCAATTATTAGCAAACATACTTTTGAAAATCAATTCCAATAATTAAACCAATAAGTCCAATCCATGATTCAAAACCAATTCCAATATTTCAACCATTTCAATAATCCAATTATAATTAACAAAACCAATTCCTTTAAATATCCGAATTCCTCACCCAAATGTACTGTGCACACCCCCTAAGCTAGTCTCCTTATATTACAAGGCTATTCTTGAGGAAAGACTCGATCATACAAAGTCCAAAGTCTTATCGAACCAAATCCGTATAGTGGGATTAATAACATGCTTATAAAGTTTTAATAATAATTATTCAATAATTCAATAAATCCTTTTTAATAATTCCAATATAATTCAACTCCTTTCTATTAAATTCCACATGCTTTCAAAAATCAAACCTTAAAACATGATTAATAATTTAATTAGCCAAGACATGATATAAAATCAACCCTTAATTTATTTATTAAAACCAATCCTTTAAACATACTTTTATTTCATAAACCATAACTCAATAAAATCATAATATCAAGATCAATTTATCAAAACACACAGTAAAATCATACTTTATTCCATAAATCATTATTCAAATCAATTTAATTCAATCACCAATACAAATCATATAAAACATGTTAATCAAACCAATCACTTTTAAAGGTATCTAGCCACTTAAACGTACCTCGATCCTTTCTTAGCAAAATCACACAAAAAGAACCTCAAGAACTTTGATTGAACACAATTTACAAATAAATATAACCTTAATTAACACAAGGTTAACAAATAGTCACAATAATTAAATTAAAAACCACTAACTATATGTACATGAACCTTTTAAATTATTTTTTCATAAACATCATTAAAAATCTGATTTTATTTAATTAAAACTAGTCATAGTAATTTTTATAAATCCCCCATAATAATAATAATAATTAATTAAATAAGATAAGAGAAGAAGAAAAGGTAGAAAACCAAAGGAAAAGAGGAGGAAAGTGGTGGCAAGGGTGGCTGGCGGTGGTGGCTAGCGGTGGTAGGGGATGCCGGAGGTGGTGGTGCGCAAGGAGGAGAAAGAAAAAGAAGAGAAAAATAAGAGAAGAGAATAAGAGAGAATTAAGAGAATTTGTGTGAGTATTTGGTCATGAAATAAAGGGGTATTTATAGGCTAGTATGGGCGTGATTTATGGTAGGAAAATGTAGGAATAATTATGGCAAGAAGAGTTAAGGAAATACTTGGAGAAGTGAATAAATAAATATGAAAAGTTTTGATATTAAGATGATCATGTATAATAAAAATATGGAAGGTGTGTTGTCATGAAAAATAATATGGTAAGGGAGATTACTTAGGGAATGATCAAAGGAAATAAATGGTAGGAAAATAAGATGATCAAATATTAAGCAGATGGAAAAATAGAATTAAGGAAAGTAAGAGATTTTAAGGAGATAATTAAAAATACAATTTTCCAAAATAAATCCCCAAAAATCCAACCAAGATGGCCGAAAATTTTGAAATTCCATAGCTCCAAATTTTCGGACCCCCCAATTGTATTTAGGGAAAGTTTTTGCTAGATTTTAGGCTTTAAAAATAATTGTGTAAATGATATTTATTGTATAAATTAATTAATTAAATAAATACCAATTATTGACCAATAAAATAACTAAGAAAATCAGATTTTCTATACCTAGAAAATCCGAAATTCTTAGCTACAGTTTGGGAATTTTCGAACCTCTTTAATTAATTAATAAAATATAGTTTTTGCTTTAATTAAAATATCCGAAATATATAAATAATCCGATTTTTAAAATAAAATCAATGGATAATAAATCTTATCCAAAATCTAAAAATAATAATTAGATTTTAAAATATTTTTGGCGCCAAAATTCAAATATCATTTTGGCTCCAAAATTCAAATATCATTTTGGCTCCAAAATTCAAATAGTAAGTTAATTTACTAAAATACCCTTTTGTGAAATAATATTATTTACAAAAATACGGGGTATTACATGGACACAACAGGGATTGAATTAGGTGGGTGATTTTTAAGCAAGACACTATTATTCAACAGGGAAATGATAGAGTAATGACAGGGGGAAAACTAGGTCATTGACTAATCCTCCCTAAGCCAAACAAATAAAATTTATAATCACTTAACAAACCTAAATACAAGTATAGAGGTAAGTCAAGGGTCGAACTACTAGGAACGGTTATGTTCAAGTGTTTCCAATTAATGGCAAAGCTAAGTCGAAGTCAAAGGTGAAGAATGTAACACTAATAAACTACCAAAACAAAAAAATCAAACATATAAAACACTAGGGAATAGGGATCAACAACTAGTCATGACAATTGCAACAACTTGGGAAGAACATGCCAATCAAAGGATGTGAAGACTAATGATAAGAGCTATCAATTGGAATCGAAGAGGTATCTCCTAATCGTTAAGCTAGTGGTCTTTGAGAATCACAATCCAAACCAATCAACAATTGCAATTCCTAAATCAATGGGTCGTGTCATTAGAAATCACAATGCAATCTAGCATAATTCTCAAGGCCTAATCAAACTACACACATGCAAACTTACATTAATCACTTAAATCTCAACAATCAATCAACATAATTCCCAAATTAATCACAATCAATCAATTATAGAAGTTTCACCCAATCCCTAGCAAAACAACTACTCAAGAATCATAATCTAATTAACAAGCAACTAAGGAAATCAAGAATCAACAAAATATGAAGAACAATTCCACTAATCAAGAATCAAACATCAAAATCAAATCAAACAAACATGAAATTAAACAAAGCAATAAAATGAGATAGAGTTGGAAATCCTCATCATTGATTGATTATGGAGATCTATAATACAAATTGTCACCTTGAATCTTCAATATCTCAAATCATCAGTGAAATCCCTCACTTTCTCTCTCCAAATCTACTCCTAAACTAACCCTAAAGATAGAGAGAGAAACTCTCAACTAAGCTAAAATTATGATGAAAATCATGTCTATAAACTTCATACAAAAACTGGTTACAAAAAGGGTATTTATAGGAGGCAAGAAATCGAAGTCAAGAAAATCTAGAAACAAGGGAGACGCAGCCGCGTGTAGACACCCAAATGTGACTCCCCAAAACCAAACCCAGTGATGAATACCTTTCACGTCACTTGATTTATCGAACTAAGTGAAAGTGTAAAAAGTCTAGTGATGTGGTTGTTTTTATTAAAATATCTCTCTTTTTGTTTTTGAAAATATTTCTTTTTTATATACTCTATTTATGAAAATAGCCAGTCCAATTTAATTTGATCCATGATAAGGGTCCAATAATAGTGTAATTGGATCGGGCTCGAAAAGAATTTTCCAACGATATATTATAAGCCCAATTCCGATGAATAATGTGGAAGTTATGGCCTAAATGCTAAATTGGGCTCGAAATGAATTTTATATGCGGCCCGATGATTTAGAGAAGGGCCTATTAATTATTATTCCTAAAGTTAGTAGGATTGATTTTAATCTTCAAGAATATCTAGAAGGTTCTTTTAAATTCTAATAGAATTAGGATTTATAATTATTATTTTAAAGAGTTTTATCTGGAATAAAATAAGTGTTTTATGATAAATCTGATCTTAAAACTGTTTAACGCGGATTCTAATTACTTAATTATATTACTTAATTACTGTTTTATCTTTTAATAGTCGCTAGACGACAGAGTCTGTCGCCAGACGACAGAACCAATTTTATTCCGATTCGAATTCTTACTCTTTCTATCGGTTTTCGGACTGTTTTCTTATAAATAGGGTCCTAGACCTCCGTTTTCAAACAACCCAGAATTCTCTAATTCTCTCTCTTCTCTCTCTTAAGCAATAGCTCATTCTTTCTCTCTCTAGCTTTCTAAACTAGCTTTTTCACAAACACCATACCGCATGCATTAGTTCTAGACACACCTAGCCAAGTTCGAAGTTGCCTTCGCCCTAGACGTGAAAGGTTGATAATTTCTGAGGGTTTGGTTCCAAATCCCTATTTCAATTATTTAATTTAATTGTTTGATTTATTATTTTCCTTGAAGTTACTAACGTGTGTATTTTGTTATTAGAAACAGATACAAGGCATCCAAGTAAGTAATTTAATTGTTATTATTTTGATATAGAAATCATGCTTTGATTATTTTGATTCCTAGTATCATGTTAGGATGTTTTATTGCTTCCTAGTATCATGTTTAGGGTAATAACTAAGATTTCTAATATCATGTTTGCTTCCTATTTCTTCTATCATGTTAGTATCATGTTAGGGATAAAGATTTGATCTTTATTGCTTAGTGACATGCTAGGATTTGTTATTAATCTTGTTAGTATCATGCCTAGGATCTTGCTATTATTGTTATGCTTTGATGAGATTGAGAATATTATTATGATGATGATTGTTGTTATGTTGCTTGATATTATTATTGTTATTGCTTGATCACGCCCTCTCTTGCAGGATTAAAGGGAATCTGTACTTGTAATCACACTTAATAAGATAATTAATAATCTTGTTTAGGTTAATATGATTATAATTCAAGTGATCGCCAATAATAGTTTTGTTTGTGCATTAATATTCAACCAACATAGATTAAACAGGTTTAGGGTTAACCTATTGATGGTATGTTAGTCAGAAAGCGCACATGAATATGAAAAGAATAAAGTAGAGGCCTATTTTTTAGGGCAGGTTCAATCTCTTTTAGGTTGCATTTGTACCGTCATCCCCGAATATCCAGTCATGGTTCCAGACCACTATGGAGTTAGCGATCTCATGGATCGTCAAGGGGTGTAACCTTCACCCTGTGAACGGTTTACAAGTTTTTAAAACTTGTTGGCGACTCAAGTGTGGGATGCTTGAAATATTCCCTACACCGCACACCCGCGCGGAGTAGGGATGCGCGTCCGTGCATGGGGCCCGCGAGCCCGCGCTCATCTGGTTTCTTCAAGTCCTCGTAGCTTCGTGCGCTCGCTAATGAGTCTTCGTGTGCGCTCGCAAGGTCTTCATGATAGTTCCTAAGCATGACAGATTCAAGTGGAGTTGACGGTGGTTTCGACACCATGATCTCGTGAGAGCGCGGCTTGAGAGCGCAAGAGCTAGAACTTGGAGCATGCCACTTCCTCACATCCTAAGCTTCCTCAATGCTATAAGATTGCTCCAAAGGCATCTTCCAACTTAGTAAGCCACCAATATCAAGACCCGAATCTCGTACAATACCTACAACCACGAAAAGAGGACAAATAAAGGAGAAACACTAGAAAAACCATAAAAACACAAAATAAGAGAGAAAAAGGAAATTAAAGAGAAAATGCATAAAATTAAGCATTTATTAAGAAATAAATCTATGAAAAGAAGGTAAAAACAACCTAAAGCTCATCAAATGAGTGCCATTTATGACACTCATCAAGTAAATGGAGGGTTTAGTACTTTGCGAAGAGGATTGTAGGAGGGAGGAAGGTTGTCAACACACTTGAGATTAGATCAGATAGTAAGTTGAGTATTTAAACTTTGCAAAACCCAACGCTAGCTCTCAAGGAAGTGAAGAGCCTAGTCTTAGAGATTGTTAACTTAGGTAATAGTTTATCTTATATTTGCTGCTACTATGTACCTAAAATTGTAGTAGATAGAGCCCATAAGTTAAAAAAAATAAAAAATATACTAATACTCCATTCGTTTTAAAATACTTGCTCCACTTTTGTTTTTTGGCCGTTTTTTTAATACTTGCTCCATTTCCTTATTTGAAAATTTTTAATAATATTTAATTTATTTTTTTCACCTAGTGAATCCAATATAAATCATATTTTATTAATTTTATATTCTCTCTCCTTAAATTTTCTAAACAACTTTTGCTTTTTATAATTTTTTATTCTTCCTCCTACCTCAATTCCTTCATATTTTATTATTTTTTCCAAGTTCTCATAAAACTCCGCGTATAAAGAAAATATTTAAAAAGGGAGGGAGTTGTAGTTCTATGTTCTAATAGTATTTAATGCTAACCAATGGGCATTTGGTCTAGTGGTATGATTCTCGCTTTGGGTGCGAGAGGTCCCGAGTTCGATTCTCGGAATGCCCCACTTTTTGCCCTTTTCTACACAGCCTCTTTCTCAAATTCAATTCAATTCCTCTCTGAGTCATATTTCACCAAGTGTAGGGGGGCTTCCATTGAAAGGGTTTTGTTGCTGCTTTTGCTTTTCTTCTCTTCTATCATACTCTCATAGTAACCACTTTCAATTCTCCTTTTTTTATTTTTAGAAAAAAGTAGTTGGTATAATTCAATAACCAATAAGCATGGTATTCGGGAAAGTTGTTATCGGACCTCCAGGATCCGGAAAAACTACCTATTGCAATGGCATGTCTCAATTTCTTCCTCAAATTGGACGGTATTCCCATTTTCTCTTCTTTTTATTTATATTTTATTTTATTTGTTATTGTGTTAATTTCATTTATTGGGTAAACATATTTATAATCATTCAAAAATGTAACTTTTTTTTTCCCGATTATCTTATGTATTATGAATATTATATTTTCTTTTTGCTTCTGTAACTTTGTTATGTAGCAATTTTTTTTTTTAAAGAATAATTGATATCATATTACTGAGAAATGTTGCATGAATGATGATGCCAAGTATGTCGAAATTTGCCTAATGTTACTTGAAGAATTAAACCTTATTTTGAGGATTATTTGTTTAATGAATATTTTTAGCTAGGATTATATATGTACTTGTAATTTACTAGTTTTGTTGTCTATATTGTAATGCTATAGTATCTTGTACTTATAATACTCAATCTACTAGTCAATTAAGTTAGGCTCTTGGGCGGGATGAGGATGAGGCAGGTTCAGGTTGTACTGGCATATGAATTTGAAAGGTTATGCCCGTTTATGGATACTTATTAAGCTATTTGATACTTCTTTTGTGTTAATATTGAAATGATGGAGCTTGACATCGGCAATCATCCTTCACAATTTTATTTATGTATGACTTGTATTATTAATTTGAAGAGGTACATTACCTCATTATTTAATCAGTGAGATTTGAACTTTTCATCTTGAGGTTATAATGTGGACTGCAACTTCCACAAGCAATTGGTTCTTGACAATATCTACTTCTGTTGCATCATGTGACCATCTTTGCATTACTTTGTTGTTGGGACACATTTGGAAGCCTCATGATCAAATCTAACATTATTCCTATCTACGTAATTTAATGACGATTTTCACTCATATAATAGATCAATTTGATATTACCCAATCAAATGTTATTCCATGTCTAGTGCCTAAAAACTTTTAGTATGACAATCGGGTTAGCCCTAATATTTTACCATCATTTGCATTTTTTTCAAGTTTGCTTTCCCTTCTGTTCTTTGGAGGTATTTGCCTAATATTAACGAGCTTTGGACAAAACTATTGCTTGGTTATTGCCATTCTGGCTCTAAGATGCCTATAAGAGTGACATTTTACTATTTGCAAATGCAGGAAGGTTGCTATAATCAATTTGGACCCTGCAAATGATGCATTGCCGTATCCATTTTGATGCATGACCATTCAATATTTATATATTTTTTTTAATGGAAGTAATTTTTGCTGTATTCTTTTGGTTATCGTTGATTTTCTTAACATGAGGTTAAGTTATGACTGTGCTGTTAATATTGAGGAATTGGTCAAACTTAGTGATGTGATGAATGAACATTCACTAGGGCCCAATGGAGGTCAGCTTCCTTCTTATTTGATCTATTTTTGGTTTATTTTATGAGGTCTATGTTGAAAATTTTGTATTGAATGAGCTAGGAATGTTCTAGCTACATGGATATCATTTTTAATTTCTGCGGATTAGGGTAATGATTGGACTTAAAGCAGGGTGATCTAGTCACTGCTTTTCTTACCATGTTGCTTGTTGATTTATTAAGCATTAGTCACCTTGCACCTTGGATTTTTTTTAATAAAGGGGCAAGGCCGGGAGGGGAGAAAGAAAAATAATCTTGATTGAAGAAGGAAGGTTCGGCTCTGTAGACATTTAACAATGCAGAGTTGAGGCAGCAGCTAAGATAGGCCTTGTGGATCTGCTGGGCATTAGCACTTGGAGCATATCACCATGCATATGCTTACAAGCAACATGTTTTGTAGCATGCTGGTGGCACATGTACAAGGCCATATAAGAGTGCAGTCTTTTGTGAGCTATGTGCAAGGCTAGTAAAGTATTCCGCAAGAAACACATTTTACAACTTTCGGTTACTTCGTTGACAGTTTCCTATGTACACTGGATAACATATTAGTAACTAACAGAAATTCCTTACTTTTATGGTTTGTATTTAGGAATGAGTGTCAGACTGTTGGAGTAGCATTAGAAAATAGTGTTTTCTTAATTGCAATATCCTCCTAGTCCTTGTAGAACTAGGAATGTCCACAGAGAGAAAATGGGTCATCGTTTTATAAACAGGAAATTGTATTTGGTCTTCAGGGGAAGGTGTTGTAATGCCAAGGGTAATAAACTTGGCAAGCACATACATAAGGGGATACGGATTAAGCCTAAGAAGTGGGAGACCAGTCTTAAGAAAGTTGTTTCTTGTGAGAGAATAAGTATTTGGCTTAAAAACTTGGTAGTGATCCTAACATGGAGATGTCTTGTGAGAAAATAAAATGTATTTCAAATTAGGTATGGGGCAATCTTATTTGGACATCCTTTTTTGGTATGTGGGGCAATCTTTTAGGGATGAAGGGAGTAGGTTTTGCCGTAATTACCAACAATATGGACCCTAATTCATGAATCATATCTTGTACTGATATGGGTGGTTCCTCAACATTTGGTTTGAGAGAAAGAGTTTCAGCAACAGGTGATTCTAGTTGTCCTTCACCTCTGGTGGCCATTGTGAGACATCTTTTTCTTTGTCTGCCATTTTTTTAATTTTTCCCGTGGTCTCTTAACCTCTATATTTTCTGTTTAGAGGAAATATCCTCTCTGTCATTTCTGTGGGAGAATATTTGTCTGAGGAATCATTTTTTATTTTTTATTTTTTTTTTTTTTTTTTTTGCTGATATCCGGTTTGACTTGCTGAAGTGCTCATCATTCTCTCTATAGGTGGGGTCTTGGGTGCCATATCTTTATTCTTTTGCATGCTGTTATTTTCTCTCTATTCTTGGTTGTTATCTTTTTTCCGTTTTCTTTTGCATAACTTTTGTATTATCTGTATCAAATATACCTGTATTTTAAGGCTATAACTGAGATCTTGCGGCATTGAAGTATATAGGAAGAATTGTTAGTTTAAATTTTAAAGTGGTGCAGCTCATGTGCTTGTTGCTCACAGCTCCACATTGCGTTTTGCTTCTTGGTTATGCAGTCTCCTTATGCCTTGAGCGTTTTTAAAATTAAGCTCCAAAGTTAAGGCCATAATTCTCTGAGCTCCTCCTGTGTTTATGTTTGTGGTTGAAAATTTTCGTTTAAATATTCATAAGCCACTCTACCTTCCAGGATCCAAGCTTTCTTAAAGAAGGAAGTCAAGGATATTGACAATTTGAGGTCTTGTGTCTAGAGCTATGAAGGTTTACAACAGGGTCTTTTCTTGTATGTGAGAGAAGGAAAACCATCACAAGATGTTATAAGTTGAACTCAAGGACTTTCCTTGTGGATGGATATTCAGTATACTACTGACTACTGAGTGTATAAAAAAGCACACATAGGCTCAGAGGCACTAGGTCAAAGGGGTACATTTCTTTTTTGAGCTAGACAAAGTGCATTAGAAGCTGCTTTTTTGAGCTAGGCAAAGTGCATTCTAAGAGGCGCTCCCGGTGCACTTGAGGCACACCCGAGATGCACTTCAGCACTTGGGGCACACTTGTGGTGCTGTTAAGGCACACAAAACACACCTGAGGTGCACCAGAGGCACACTGCAGTGAGGCATACTGCTTAAACTCAGCAGGAACCCTATCGCGTTAGTGTGCCTTTGTGCTTTTTTATACATTGATACTGCCATTTTACATATGCTCCCTCTCGCCCTCCCTTTATTCCTTTTTATTATAACTGTTGCATCTTAGTGCTTGTTGGTTCGACAAATGACAACATTTTAATGTAGGAAGTGGTGTTTCATGATAATTGTTAGTCTGGATAGTTTGTTGAGAAAAGCAAAAATGGAAAAAGTGGAAAATTAAGGAAAATAGATTTTCCCACAAAACATGGTGTGAACCAAACATGTTAAGATTTTTTTCTAAAATTTGCACGAGAGAGATAACCTCGCATAAAATATAGGATTTCAATTCCTTTGTAAACCAAACAAAGACTAAGAAGGTAGTATGGATGCAGCTATTCTTTCTAAACTTTCTGAATGTGCTTAGTCTCTAATCTGTAAAGTCATTGATCTGTACAAATATTATGAAGTTCTTACTTTTTTTTTTTAAAGTTGTCTTCATCAGCAGTTTCATTTATTTTGTAGGTCTAGTGTATTGTATGGATTACTTGGAGAAGAATGTTGATTGGCTGGAGTCCAAATTGAAGCCACTTCTTAAAGGTTGTATACTTTTTTCTATTTGCGTTGTCAAGCTTTTTCTTTTTTCCATATCTATCTGTATATTGACATTAGCATTTGCTTTAGTGCTTATAATGTTTACTGTTACCTTGCAGATCACTATCTGCTCTTTGATTTTCCTGGCCAAGTTGAGCTATTTTTCCTGCATGCAAGGAATCAGTATTTGAGGGAGGGGCACATTAGTCATAGCCTATTAGTAGTGTCTTGAGGAATAAGTTAAGAGTTAGTTATGAGACTTTTTCTATAAATAGACCTCATTAGGAGGAGTAAGGATCATGTTGAATATTGTGAGGATTCTTATTGGGAGAGAGTGAGCCTCTCGAAAGCTCATGTTAGGAGAGCATCCACCTCTCTAAAGTGGAATTATCGTTTGATTAGTGTTATTCACATATTATCAATATAATCAGCATTATTCTTCCCTAATTTCTGCCATAATTAGAGCTGAAATCTTGTCAGAAACCATGCTAATTCCTAGCATTCAAGTGCAAAGAATGTTATAATGAAATTAGTGAAAAAATTGAATCTTAGGGTACACTTAATTAAACTAGCATACTTAAATTTTCTTGCCGTTCTTTTCTTTTTGGTCAACTATAAGAAACTTACATTTCGTAAATCTTATGCAGCTGACTGCTGTGCATTTGGTTGATTCCCATCTCTGCAGTGATGCAGGGAAGTATATCAGTGCACTACTGCTATCTTTATCAACAATTCTTCATATGGAACTTCCTCATGTAAATGTTTTCTCTAAAATTGATCTTATTGAAAGCTACGGGAAATTAGGTATTGATTGGAACTCCACTCTTATAATTGGCTAGCTTACTGGTAGGATATTCCTTCTTTCTTACTTGCGTTTTGCCTTATTGCAGCTTTTAACCTGGATTTCTACACTGATGCACAAGATTTATCGTATTTGCAACATTGCCTTGATCAAGATCCGCGTGCTGCCAAATATAGGTGCACCAAAGCTATCCTTTGTGAATTATCATTGTTAAAGTGACCATGCACTTCAGAAATGAGATTAAGTTGCCTTTTGTCTTTTATTTTATACTTTCTCCGTTTCTCAATTGATGCATTTTATTCCTTTTTGGGATGTTTCACAATAGCTGCATCCATTCTATTTTTAGTGAAATTTTATGTGCAAAATTACTAATTTATCCTCAACTTTATGTGGGACCAAACTTTATGTGCCATATACAATGGATGCATCGATTGAGATTTAGAAGAATTATTTTTTTGTGCTTAGAAAGTCTGTAGTTTTTTAACCCTTTTTTTTTTTTTTTTTTTAAATAAAAAAAAAAAATTTTAATTTTAATTTTGATTATATTTAGTTTGTTTATAAAATTTATTAATGCAAGCGCATCAAATTGAGACCCATGTGCAATCACCAAATTATTAGTGAGGTCTAGAATTTTTATTTCTTTTTGCTACACACCTGGATTGCTAGAATGTGCTTTTTACTTTTACTCAATTTATTTTAAGTGTTGATCAATTTCACTCCAATCCGACATGCTTTTCTAAAATTTTAAGTAACTTATGTAGATTTGTAAGAGAAGTCTCATGTTAGTGATCAAGTGACCATTAAACCCATGTTAGTGACCAAGTTATCATTTCTCCCTAGCTTATAGCCGATCTTACTTGATAATCAATGATTCTAATAATGCTTAAATGTTTAAAATAAGCATGTTGGCAATGCACCAAAAAATGGCCTGGCCAACTTGAACCTTTTGACCCAAAATCTACCCGAACGAGTCTTACATAAAATAATGACCTGACTGAATTAACCCAACCCAAACCCAACCAAATGACTAAATTACAACCTTTAGTGAGGTTTGGGCTGGCTGGAAATTTATGTGCCCAAACCCGCCCCAAATGACCGGGTCGGGCTAAAAAAATCAATTAAAATTGCATTAAAACGCATAAAATCGGGCCAGACAGGTCCGACCTGGAAAAATTTGCCCAAAATCCACCCAAATTCGGGCAGGCTAACCTTGACAGCTAAGTGATCATTGCTTGTTGTAGACACCTAAAAATGTCTCCCCAAAACAAAACCCGATGATGAACAACCTTTCACCGCCATTATTGGTCGAGTTGAGTATTTAATCTTTGGAGTGCTTAAATCCTTATTCAATCCTAATACATTTCATAAACCAACCCAATTTCTGGCCCATTTCCCCAAACCATAACTTATTTTCCTCTTTTCGTGCCTTTAAACCCTTAAAATCATTCATTTCGTGTCATTTTTATAAAAACGTTTAGACCAATTTATTTTGGTCCATAATCTAGGTCCAATGATTGAAATATTGGATGGGGTTTGAAAAGAGCTTTTCAACGATATATTATAAGCCCAAATCCGAGTTATAACGAATAAGTTATGGCCAAAATACTAAACTGAGCCCAAATCGAACCTAAGCCCACCTTAGCTACGACCCAATAATCACATGGAGGGTCCAAAATCTTTAATCCCATTCCTAAACCAATTAGGATTAATTAGAAGCTTCTATAAGTTTCTAAAAGATCTTAATTATCCTTTTTGAAAAGATAAGATTAAAGAGTTTGAAATTGAATAAAACTCCTCTTTTTGAAAGTCCTAATTCTATTCGAATTGAAAGACGTTCAAAGATAGTCAGATATAATTTTCGTGCCTCATAGTTTTTATCCAAATCTTAGATGGTTGGATAGCACTTGAAATTATCATTTCAATGATAGATTATAATATTAATTTCGAGATATAACAAAAAAGATATAAAAGAAATACGAAACTCTATCCAAAACTGACACCGTCCCGCTATTTCGGCCATATCTTTTATTCTACAAACGATTTTAATCTGATTCCAATTAGGTTAGAAAGTAGACTTTAAGAGCTTTCCAACGACATATTATTTATCTTATTCCAATTTCTGGATCAAAAGATACAATAAAAACAAAAGACACAAAAACTGCTGCTTATCGCAAGAGTTTTATTCCTATTCAAATTTGGATCTTTTCTTGATTCTTCAACCCTTCTTTTTTCTTCATAAATAGAGGTCATATCACCTCGTTTTCAATCATGAACAAGCTTGATCACTAAAAATCATTCTCTCTTCCTCTCTTATACACCAAAAAAACCATTCTCTCTTCTCTCTCATATTCTAAGCCTTAAACCTATTCTTCTAATTACACCATTCATCCCTAAGCACTCCAAGGAGTCCATACTTGACCCAAAGTTCTGTACTTAAACCAAGGCGTGAAAGGTAGAATTGACTGAGGGTTTGGTTTTGGGGAGACATTTTTAGGTGTCTACACTTGTCCACCCACAACCATGTGTGTTTCTTCAAAGATTTTCATCATCACTCAATACCACATATGAACTAATAATGGCAAATTTTGAAGAAGCACATGTTTAGGGATGAAGTTTAATTACCATGGACATTAGCAAGAGGCTTGCCCTCAAATTACATATATATTCATTTCATTACTGTCATTTTTTTACCATGATATTACTAACCAACAGGCCACAGTACCACCTACCAACAGTTTAATAGGCCACGATACTATCTACCAACAAGCCACAATAGTACCTACTAACAGGCAATGTCTGTAATCCTTGTTCTTGAGATTGAGGCATCCTTGTTCCCTTGATGTTTTTTGGTGCTCAGGCTTTTTAGATTTAACTATTTGTATTACTCAAGTTTAGTTTTTCATTGATCTCTCTCACATTGTCATTGAGAGGAATGTTATTGGTTACCCACCTGAATAATATAAGGCTCTTATGTGACGACACTTGTGTATTGTTAGGTTCTTAAAGGTATGATACAACCCTTTCAGTAGTGAAATGCTATCCCCATCCATCCCTCTCCATGTAACCTTTTGCATATCGCTAATGTTACTAATATAGGCAAGTATCTCCTCCTAGATTCTAAGTATTCCCTTAAAAGTAATATCCCCGTCCATCCTTCTCCTTGTAATCACATTTATATGTGGACATCTATGCAGTTATGCTTTCTTGCGAGAGATCCCATATGTTAAACAAGTCAAGGTCTCCACCCCCCCCCCCCCCCCCCCCACCACGAAAAAGAAAAGAAATAAATAAAAATTTGGGAAGTGCTTCTAGAACTTTGATTCTTTGTATTTGTCACCAAAGCTCAAGTCAAAATTAAGTTGTTTATCTGAGACATCGAATCAAATTCAGAATACTCCTTTTTAACATATATATATATATATATATATATATATATATATATATATATATATATATAGCTCCTAAATTATTGAGAATAGACCCTTCTATTTATATCATAAGTCCTTCAATGCACCATCGTATCCAGGCAGGTTTTTCTGCTATCTAACCTCTCAAGCTCTTCCTGTAGCTATGCATGTGAGGGGTGATAGGCCACATGACATAGTGATTAGAAGTAACACTAAACAGTCATGAAGTGGCTCATACTCCCTTTTCGAGCATTTCTGAAGATATACCAATTTTTGATTGAACTTTTGTTTCAGGCGTTTCATATGGATCCAGACTGCAATGATGTCCATTACATGAGAGGCTGAGAAAGGCTTATAAATTTATGATGGCTAAAAAAATATGTGTGACTAGGCATAACTACATTTCTTATTTTCAACGATGATTCTACCTAACCATGCATGTTAAGAAATGTTGGTATCTTTGTCTTACACATTTGCATCTGCTTACTTAAGGTCATAGAATGCCATATTGCTTTGTCTTTGCACCTCAGCCCCGGCCAAATTGAACTATAATAAGTCTTTTCTTTTCTGGCCAATAAGTCACTAGAGCATGTAGGATCTTCCTTTGTGTTCAGTTTTACTTTGGTTGTGAGAGTTGGGTATTAGTAGCATAATTTAAAGACTGGAAAGGAAACAAAGATGTTTACTTAAACTTAACAAATCAGTATCTCACATTTCTGTATTTCTCAATCTGTAAGTAGGGAGCCAGGGATTCTTTGCTCAAAGAGGATTTTGCATTGTTTCATACCATCTGATCCCTTTTAGAATCATTCCTCCTGAAATTAACAGTCAATAAGTTATGTAATTTGCTTTCAAGCTCAAAGATCTTTGGAAGACATAGTGCAACTTTTTTTGTTTGTTCAATTTCCTCAAATATTCTATTTGTCTTCACCTCGTAATGCACCTGTGTTTGGGGTTTATGCGATAATGCCTGGGATTTACATGTTTGGAAATCATTACTAAGTTAGAGGACATAGTGCAATTTCTTGTCATTACTTTTTCTCCCCTTTAGTAGGTACACGATAAGAGGGTGGGGGGGTGGGGGGATGGATATTTGAAAGAACTTTTTTTGTTTGTTCAATTTCCTCAAATATTCTATTTGTCTTCACCTCGTAATGCACCTGTGTTTGGGGTTTATGCGATAATGCCAGGGATTTACATGTTTGGAAATCATTACGAAGTTAGAGGATTCTTCTTCGGCTAAGTTTTGGAATCTTCAACTGCACTTGGGGGATTCTAGAGCGTGGACAGGGATTATTTGGGTCTTTGTTGCTTGAGTCAACCTACTCAATTTCAGAAATTTTAGTAAACTTTACTTGCAAGATGGCTTTTGTGTTGACAATGACATTGGGTAGGATTTAGTGATTTACGCTAATGACATGTGCCAAAGGGGTAGGGTGGGGTTATTTCACATCTGTATGCTTTTCCTAGCTAATAGAGCTTGTTCACATCTTCTTTGTTGTGAAGTGAAAAATTACCTTTGGAGGAAGTTGATTGGTTTGCATGAAGAATCTTGGGTTTTCCCTTAAAAGGTCTAGAATGGCTGTCATTTTATGGGGTTTGGTAAAGGAAAGGAAAAGGCGATGTGGCACAATGCTTTTATGGCAATTATATGCTGTGTAGTTGAAACAAATCCTCATGTTTCATTCATGAGCTGCTGTGGGACAATATCACTTATCTAGTTTCATTATGGAGGAAGGTGGCGGGGGGCATTTAAGAGTTACATGTTAGAGGAGAATCAAAGAAATTGGGTCAATCTGTAATTTTTTGTTTTCTGATTGGACTGTTTCTCCTGGTGCTTTTTTATCCCATTTTCAGCTGTTATTATATTCTTTCTCTTATGTAATGAAAAATATAAGATCCTTGTTTAATATTGAAGGAACAAAGAATAGCTAGAACTTTGTTTGTCTGGCAAAGCAGATATTTTTTCCTTAAGTTCCTAACTACCTATACGCAAACATACTGCAGGAAGCTCACAAAGGAACTATGTGAGGTTGTTGAAGAATTTAGCCTTGTGAATTTCACAACTTTGGACATCCAGGCATGCTGTCATTTCCAAATGCTTCTTGGATTCATTGCTGTGTTTTGCTTCAGTATTTGATATGTTTTTCACTGCTTCTGACTTCTTTAGGACAAGGAAAGTGTTGGAAACCTTGTGAAATTGATCGACAAGACCAATGGGTACATCTTTGCTGACATAGATGGAAGTGCAGTGGAGTTCAGCAAACTTGCAGTTCGCCAAGTTGATTGGGATTATTACAGATATCCTTTTTTACCCCTTCCTGGTGTGTTTCTTCTAAATTACTAATTATTTGTGGAAATTACCGTTCATCAAGTCTGATCCCTTGAAATTGAGCCTTTTTATTTCATTGTTTCCTGTTTATTGTCTATATATATATATACACATGGAAGGGATCTGCTGAAAACAAGGTATTTGGTGAAAACTGAAAATAGAAGATCTACACCGTCTGATCCCTCGTTATTGTTGCCCTTTTACATTTCATTTGTTCCCCTATCATGCCAACTACTTTCTCTTTCATTGCTCCTCTGTTATTTATCACCTTTAAATTAATAACTTGTCTTCTTCGAGTTTGCTCCCTTTAGTCTAGTGTCAGCTCTCTGGCTCTCTCACCTCTCCCCTCAATTCTCTATCTTCTCCTCCAAAATCACATAGCTGTTACGCAAACTAGCTTCCCACATTCCTCAATTTATAACTCATGTCTCATTCTCTCTCCAATTCATCCTCAAATCCCCCCATATTTGGTCACCTGCACTCCTGATAAGCATCGATTCAGACTTCTTTAAAATGTCATCAAACTAGTATATTTGTAATTGCTTGAGCTCTTGTTTTTGGAATTCGAGCAATTCTGAGTTATATTATTCGACTTAGATTACCCAGAATCATTGAGGAAAATTGTGGTCTTGATTGAGAGGCTGATGAAACAACATACAATGCTAGAAACTAAATAATTTTAAACAATTCTTGCAACCCAATGTTGTAATTATATATGATAACACTAGGAATTTAACAAGGTATAGTGGCATATACGAGTATGGTCTAGGTAGTAAAAAGGCAAAAGAACACAAACACTAACAGATGTGGTCGACAATAATCTACGCATATAATATACGCATATAATTATCAACATTATCCGTTTAAGACTATCAATACTTCTATACGGTACCACTTCTAAAACTACCACTATGTCTTAATTGTATACAATGTCCCTGTATAGACTACATAATCAGTTTTCTGCATAACACTTGTTTTCACACGATCCTATTCCTATTAATAAATATGGTTGTATATTTGTCAAACTTTTTTGATACTCCTAGGAATTAGATATGTAATGCTGAGAATGTCTCTGGTGACTAAATGAGGCAGTTGTTTTTAAGGAAGGGCTCTTTTATATTTTGTCATCATCGCAGTAAACATTATTGTGTTTGTCTTGGTCATTGCTGTTTGCAATCTTTGCATCATCATCATCTATATATGCGTTATCCCCTTTTGTTGATGCATCACAAACATGTGGCGGTGATGCCTCCAAGGTGTCTCCAAGTCATATAATACTTTTCATGCTGTTTTGTTTTGCTTAACATAGTATTCCACAGTGGCAGCAGTACAAGAGAAATACATGAAGGATGATGAGCCTGATAATGACTCCAATGTGTAGGGAGCTTTGCCGTTTCTACACATCAGCTGCGGAAATTACTGAGTGTACTGTGAGTGGCAAATTGGTTCTTTATTGCTTGAACCAGACGGTAGAGAAATATATTTTGCTAGGCAATGAACATGATGTACCAATTTTATATGTTTGTGATGCACCGTAAGTTTTGTGTGTGTTAAGAGTAGAGGCATTTTGCCTTTAGTTGGTACATTTGGTTCAGCAGAGAATTCTTGTACACTTAGGTTCGCTAGTGTTTGACGATAATGTAAGGTAATACAGAGTACAAAATGAAATTACAAGGTGTTCTTGTTTGCGATCTCAGACAATCAGTATTGGTATGCAGGACTTCAACTGAAACTAGTGTTTGATGATAATTTAAGGTAATACGGAGTACAACAAGAAATTAGAAGTTGTTCCTGTTTGCGGTATCAGACAGTCAGTATTGGTATGTAGGAGTTTCAACTGAAACCTAAAATTTCAGCAGCACATCAAATTTGGCTGTTAATAACTTAATATCTATCTGAGATGGTTAATGCATAGGCTGCATCAATTGCTAGAATGGTGGGCAATACAGAAATTGACTATGAAATTTGACATAAGCATATGAAAATGATTACTTGAATGTACGAAGTACTCTGTAAAAATTTATTACTCCCTCCGTCTCATAATATAGTTTTTGTTTGTGTTTTTTTCACGGTATTTAAGAAAGAATAGGAGAAAGTAGATGAAATACATTAATAAAAGTAAAAAGTACAATCATACACAAAAGTTAGAAAGAGAAAATGGAAAAAAGTACAAGACATGTGCAAAATTCAAGGGTAAATTACGAAGTACAATGAATAAAGTTAAAAAAGTGAGGGTATAATGGTCTTTACATACTATCTAATAATAGAAATAGGAACAACATTTTGAAACTCTAAAACAGGAAAACAGGAACTATATTATGGGACGGAGGGAGTACTCTTTTTGTTTCATACTCCCTCCATTTTTAAATACTTGCTCTACTTTTCTTTTCCGACCGTTTTTAAATACTTGATCCATTTCCTTATTTGAGAGCTTTTACAATATTTATTTAATTTCTCTCACCAAGTGGACCCAACAATATTAATTCCATATTATCTCTTCTTCAATTCTCTCAACTACTTTTGGTTATTTATAATCTTTTATTCTTGCACCAACCCCACTACTTCCATATTTTATTACTTTCTCCAATTTCTCCTAAAACTCTACGTATGAAGAAATGGAGTAAGTATTTAAAAACGAAGGGAGTATTATAGTGGTCATTTTCATTTTCTTTCAAATGTTTAAGGGTTAGATAAACAATTCTTCTTTATATGAAGAGGTGTACATAAAATGGATCGGACCAACAGATTCAGGTCTATTACTGGTCTTCATGAACCGGTCCAGATCCAATCTGGTTCCGGTCTTGGGTCTGGACCGGTGTTCACCCTTGGGCGTACATAAAATACCTCGAAACGGAAACTGGACTTGAACTAACCCGGGTTGGACTCGAAACTGGATCGGCAAATTCAGATCCATTACCGGCCTGTGTAAACAAGTCCAATCCGATTCAGGTCCGGTCCGGGTTTGGACCGGTGTTCACCCTGTATATACTAAATACACTCGTGTGATCTTGTTAGATTCGACTCAAGGTGTAGTTTCATAATATTAACATTTCTAATTTTTTATTATTGTGAAATTAAAGATATTAATTGTCAAAGTATATCCTGAAGAATGTGGAAAGAAAAGTAGCATTATATTATGAGGTGGAAGGATGTACCAAGTGGAATTAAAATGTACGGGGACCTTGACAGGTTGATGTAGATTAATGGATTATCTCATCATCTGTGAGATAAGAACCCCAATGTTGGTTTACTCGACTGCGAGTCAACTCTTAATTTCTGTAGTTCTAGATGATGAACACTTTTTTTTTTTTTTTTTTTTTTTTTTTTTTTTTTTTTTTTTTTTTTTTTTTTTTGAAGGAATGAACACTTCTTTCTGCATATTAAATGTCATAAGTAAAAAGACCCTTGACTAAATTCAAGATATTTTTTCTTAATTATATACGGGATATAAAGTTGTGCGATTAGATAGATCACGAAATATCAATGTTATTGTAATTTTTTATCAAGTGACAGGGTCGCGTAGACAACAAATACAAAAATTAGTATGATATGTATGATATTAAGGGTCTGTTTACTTCAGCTTAATTTCAATTCAATTAAGCTCCTATCAGTTCAGCTCTAATTAGTTCAGTTCAATTCAGCTCCAATAAGTTTAAATTAGTTCAGCTCTTAATTTCCTTCTCTCATAAAATATTCATTTCAGCTCTATTCAGTTCAGTTCAATTCAGGTTAGATCCAATCAGTTCAATAAATGTGAACAGACCCTAAGTCAAATATATTTTTTGCGATTAGAGAGATCATGAAACATCAACACTATTGTAAGTTTTTGTCAAATGACGTGTCACGTATGATGGTTGGCCACACATAAGGACTGAAAAAATGCAGATTTTTTATATCCTCAATTGGCGGGATGATATTCTATATTGGCTGGATGATATCTTCTATTAGTTGAATGATGTCCTCTACTAATTGGATGATATCCTTTATTGGCTGGATGATATTTCTACTGGCCGGATGATATCCTCTATTAGGTGGATGATATCCTCTATTGGCTGATTGACATTCTCTACTAACCGGATGATATATCCTTTATTGGCTATATAATATCCTTTATTTGCTAGATGATATTTCTACTGGCTAGATGATATCCTCTATTAGCTGGATGATATCCTCTATTGGCTAGATGATATCCTTTATTGGCTATATGATGATATCTTCTATTAGCTATATGATATCAAAGCTGGATGATATCATATAGCCAATAGAGGATATCATCCAGTCATGATATCATAAAGGCAATAGAGGATATCATCCATCCAATAAAGGATATCATAGGCACAATCATAAATGATATCATATAGCCAATAGAGGATATCATCCAACAATAATATCATATAGCTAATAGAGGATATCATTTAGCCAATGGAGGATATGTATAACTTGTTTGATGATATTTATAATTTGTTTGATAATATGTATAACAATGGCAGAATCTCCATTGAATATCTCGTACTAAGGTCATTGGTATAACATAACTTGCTCATTCCTCAACCAAAATACATGTATTTGTTATCAAAATGCTCACAATTCAACATACAAATATACAATCATATGGGACAATCAATTTCAACAATTATACATTACATAAGAAAGCCCCAATTCGATTTTTGGGCATTTTTCAGAAAATTCGAGAATTTCAAGCAATTAAACTTTCTCTCTCTTCCACCATGGATGATTTCGCTTCTCTCCTTTGTCGTAATCACCACCAACATCGGGTGGAAACTTGTTCATCGCAACAAGATGACGATGATATGTTGCTATTATTTTCTCTGACTGACAAAATATTGGGTGCAGCTTGCCACGCCCAATACTTTGTGTTAAAAATAAAAAGTTCATGTATTATTGTCCAGCTAGAGTACTATATTATATTATTTGAAATTAAGAATTAGTATTGTGGATCTCACATGCTTAAATTTAGTACTATATGTTATGGGGTATAGTTTAATTAATCAATAACATTATACTAAAGGCGAATCCAAAGGGACACTTGACAATATAATATAAAGAGTTTTTCCTCCAAAATAACTTACTAAAAAACCTTATTTTTATGTTTGTATTTGAATTTTGACTTTTGATTTGTACAAAATCTAAAATAAACTTCTTTAAATAGCACTTTGCCCATTATAATTATTACGTACAATTTAATTATTTTCTTTCACATATATATCATACTTTTTTTTTTTTTTGAAGAAATATATTTTATACTTTTTAATACTGAGTTATAATTTTTTTGATAAAATTTATTGTAATTATAATTATTTGAAAATCGTGCATTGCACGGGGTTTAATCTATTACTTAATAAAAGGATAAAAAGCTACTCTACTTACAATTAACCTGAGAGAAGAGCTCCTAAAATGCCGAGATCTCCTCACTAGAATATACAAAAGTCCAAGGTTTAAAACTTTGGAATTGGATTAGGCTTATTATACAAGTAATTTACATAAGCCTCCATATTTGAAAGGTATAACTATATACAATACGTAAACAAGAATCAGTGTTATCAAAATACGAAGTACAGGAGAACATCAAACAGAGTCCTTTTCAACCCTCAGTTCATCCTCTATCCTTATCTTTTCTAAGTAATTTACAGAAAAATACAGAGATTCATATCCCAAATAGAGTTCAGCTTCCTAAACTCAACATAAATTAAATTAAGAAACAAAATCAAGATTTTCAAACAATATGAACAGCACTAACAAAATGTACAACTTAAAGCAGCCATGATTAGAATTAGACTAGAATTAGTCAAATGTAATAACTCTTCAAATGCCGGTTTTGATGTTAAGTTCTTCCATTAGATGTCTTGTTAAAGGATTTTGTGCCTTCATTTGTCATAAGTGTCTTATGACTTAGCCTTCGAATCGGGTAGTCTTTCTTCGAAACTTTGGTTGGAGAAACAGAAGTTTTTGACATGGTAGGAATAACATACCATCCAATTGAAGTGCACATAATTGCAAATGATCTCCCAAATAATACCAAGAACACCAAGATTAATATAACAACCATTAATAATATCAATTTGGGTTCTTTCCATGGTTCAATCCTTATTTTTTTGAT
Source organism: Chenopodium album (assembly GCF_948465745.1). Classification (NCBI taxonomy): domain Eukaryota; kingdom Viridiplantae; phylum Streptophyta; class Magnoliopsida; order Caryophyllales; family Amaranthaceae; genus Chenopodium; species Chenopodium album. The sequence goes on along the minus strand of NC_137851.1, from coordinate 35,063,487 downwards.
ACATCCCATTTTCTTTTTCTTCTTCTTAATCTCATTTTCAGCTTTATTTTCTTCTCTGACATTCAATGATTTTGAAGATTGCAGCTTCCTTAGATGAGATGTCTTTAAATCAGTATCAGATTTTGGTTGTTCGACTACTCGATCAGGAGAAGCCTTGTGCTTAGCCTTGACAACAATGGGCTTGAAATCATGATCGCCCGAATAGGAGAAACGAACGAGGGAGATTTCATCAGGGTCAACCTGTGAGTAGATTTGCTGTCTTTTTTCTTCAATTTCTGCTAGAAGAGCTGTAAACTTGTCTAGCCCTCGGCTCGAATACGGGTTCTTGTTGCTGCTGCTCTTGGATCTTGATCGCCTAGGTGAAGAATCCGCACTTCGAGTTTGTCGTTCATATTCATCTTCTTCACGCGGGAAACTATGAGTACCACAAATGAAGCCACTCACCATTTTTTTGAGGAAATGAGTTTTAAGTTTGATGAAGTAATAATTACAATAATAAAACAGAGAATTTTGGTTGGTTTTATGACAAAGGCAAAAAAGAAAATAAACTTTTTGGTATTTAAACAAGAAAACGAGGGTATTAAATTAATTAAGTGTGGTTGGATGAGGATTGGAAGGAAATAGTCAAATAACATGAACTTTGAAATGGATGAAACTCCAAATAGAAACTTCTACTCTAATAAATAATATATTATTAATAATATTGATTGAGATTGCATGTTCATTGACTTTCTTGAGGAACAAGTCTAGAAAATTATATCATCATGCATGTGACATACTTAATACATTGTTTGTGATCTTATTCTCACTGCAATTCTTAGAAGGAGAGACTTTTATGAAATATAAGTACATATCATTTGTTAGGGATAGAGGTTTCAAAAGCATATCCGATCCGACTCAATTCGAAACCGACTCGAAAAATATCCAATTCAGATTTAAACTCGTGTGAATATAATAATTTAGTATGACTCAACTTTAAAAATTGACTCGACCCGATTCGATCACATCAGACTCGATCCGAACATTTGAATTGACACCTCTAGTTAGGGATTATTTTATTGTATATCAAATTATGTCAAGGTGGTTATAGTGTGTACAGCATATCTGCATATGTAACAAGCTGTTCATTGAGAGCTTTTCAAAATGAGCAAAAATGAGACATGATTAATGTATGTAATAAGAGCACATGTTTATTTGTCGTATAAATGTACAACTATAACATGACATATTGGTAAATAAATTAACTTTAGTAAGCAAATGGAGTGGGAAATGGAGGAAAATACATAATTATACAGTAGTTTTTATAACAAGTGAATGCCCTACTTAAATGGAAAAGGAATGATTTAAATATAAACTAATGCGGAGTACATTAAAACATGACCATGACTCATGTGAGATCTTATTAAACTCGTCTTTGTTATTTAGTTTTTACTCATTTATAATTAACTTACAATTTAACAATAATGCGTACCTAAAGAATCTGTAATTACAATATTGCATAAAAAACTGTACTATCTGTACACAATTTCAAAAAAAGAAGTGTCACGCAAAAAACAAATGTACAAAGAAAATGTGTCACTTAAAAATGGATGGTGTATTAGGTAGTTACAATAATAATAGATATAATTGTATCATTTTATCAACTTTTATGATTATAACTAATAGACACTTAAAATTATTATGATCGAAGTTATGTAATTATCGAAGTTATATGTTGACAAATATATCTAATGAAATTGATGTCACATATTAAGACAAGGTTTTTAACAAAATACAAAGTTGGTTGTATAATTCAAATCTTCAGGTTCTTGCCCTAGGAAGAGAGAGGTAATGACTGCAGGATTACGCTGTTTCAAATTTCAACATCTAATCAAAGGTATAAAGATTGGGCTATAAAATATGCGATGATGCATGATTAACTTGGTCAAGAGTCAAGAACTTCATGAAATTCCAATTATTTAAACTAGGAAGTCAGGCGACGCTATCCGCATTATTTTGTCAACCTCAGTATCATTTCTAAATTTTAAATGCAGTATGCCACTTGATGAATTTTAAATAAATAATTAATTTTAAAAAAGTAAAATAAAAAAGTACATCCATGACTTGATTTTTTTTTTTTTTTTTTTACAAAATCATTAATGACTAAATTAAAAGTATATTACTCCTTTCTCAAAAAAAAAAAAAGTATATTACTGTACTTAGTTCATCTATTTGAGTTGGAAAATTTGCCAATTGCAACAATTTAAAGTTTGTATTTTGCAAATTTGTAGCCATTTCAAAAAACAAAAAAAAAAAAAAAAAAAAAAATTGCAATTTGCAGCCAAAAAGTTCTTATAAATTGTAAATTGCAACCTGATTTAACTTTTTCATCGGTTCACGTGTCGAAAAATATTCGGTTAAGGTTTTAGGGGCCATTTTAGGTCTTAAGGAACCGAATTGAGCTCAAAATTAGAAAAAAATTACATAAGTGCCTCGTTTTGCATAATAAAAATGTATCGATTTGTGGGCAACTATATTTTGTTGTACAAACGAGGCACTTACGTTATTTTTTTGCTCATTCTGAGCTCAATTCGGAAACTTAAGGAATAAAATGGCCCCTAAATCCTTAACCGAATTTTTTTCGACATGTAAACCAATGAAAAAGTTAAATCGGACTGCAATTTACAATTTTTTTTTTATTTTTTAAATGGTTGCAATTTGCAAAATACAAATTTTTAAATGGCTGCAATTGTTTTCCATTTGAGTTTTCACATTTTTTTTTATTTTATTTTTTTAAAAATAAACATGCAATACATAGGAACCCTAAGTGAGTGTGAGCGGTTTCATTGATCAGGCGGTTGAGCACCACATAAACACACCGATGCATGTCCCTAAAATCCAAGAGCATGGCATAGTGGGGCTTGACGGTTACCAAGTAGTTGTGGGATCATGTTGAACGTGAATAACCTCCCCTAGTACGTGGTCAAGGTCAGATGCATCCAAGTAAATATTCACTACAAGAAAACTGGTTTTTGGTGATGGCAAAAGTCGTTGCTAAATAAAGATTGTCATTGCAAAACATATCTTTTCAACGACAATTGTCATTGCAAGGTCGTTGCGGGTATTGGTGTCACAAAAAATCAAAACAACGACTTTTTGTCGTTGCTATAACTTTGTCGTACGTTGCCATAAATTGTGTTATACCTCACATGGAATATATTATTTGCAACGTCCATTGTCGTTGTCAAAGCTTTGTTTTGCAATGATACTTATTGCTGCAAAAAAGATATAGATTTAGCTACAATAAAAGTCGTTGCAAAAAATGATTTATGTTTTTCAAAAACAAAAAAAGTTAATGAAACACATATATATTATAAACTTGAATATTTTAATTAAAAATTATTGTAATATTACATACAATTTCATTCCCAAAACAAAGTAATTCTGTTGTTCAATGTTGGGATTAGCATTAATTGCAACTTTTAACATCATCACCAGCCCAAACAACAATAGATCCACTAGAATGAAACTAGAGTGGTATCTTCCTTATAACTTGTCAAGAGTAAACACAAGAAAACCTATTAAAACCACAAAGAGAAAAACGCTTTTGAATCTGTAGGGAATATTTCAAGTCATCCAACTTTGAGCCCCACTGTAATCATGCATTCAAGTATGGAGGCGTCCCTTCGCGATCACAGAGATCGCTAATTCTATAGTGGTCCTGAACAATGACTGGATATTCGAGGATGATGGTACGAATCCAACCTAAAAGAGATTGTATTTGCCCAAAATAGGCCTTTACTTTGTTCTTCTCATATTCATGTGCGCTTTTCGATCAACATACAATCAACATATTACTCCTAAACCTGTTTAATCTATGTTGGTTGATTATTAATGCACAAATAAATCTATTATTGGCGATCACTTGAATTAAAATCATATTAGCCTAATTCAAATTATTAATTATCTTATTAAGCGTGATTTCAAGTACAAATTCCCTTTAAACCTGCAAGAGAGGGCATGATCAAACAATAACAATAATATCAAGCAACATAATAATATTAACTCCACAAGTCATCATCATCATAACAATCTCATCAAAGCATAATATTATTAGCAAGATCCTAGGCATGATACTAACATGATTAATAAAAACCCTAACATGTCACTAAACATTAAAAATCAAAACTTTATCCCTAACATGATAATAGGATTCAATAAAGACATCCTAACATGATACTAGGAATTAATAAAATAATCTAAACATGATTTCTATATCAAAAGAAATAATTAAGTAATCAAATTACTTACTTTGATGCCTCATACCTCTTTCTATTAAAACAATACGTGTGTAGTAACTTCAAGGAAAATATTAAACAATAAATATAATCAAAGAATTGAAACAGAGATTTGGGACCAAACCCTTAGAACTATCAACCTTTCACGTCGAGATTTAAAGCAACTTCGAGCTTGGTTAGGTGTGTCTAAGTCACGTGAAGAACGTATGGAATATATTTATAAAAGGTGTAAAAAAAGGCTTAGAAAATCAAGAGAGAGGGAAAGAATAAGCTTTACCTTAGAGAAAGAAGAGATGATTGTGGGTGATTTTTAGTGAATTGAAAATGGGGAAAATTGTCACTATTTGTATAGAAAAATGACCGAAAAAGATAAGGAAAGAGTCGGAATTTGACTTGGAGTAAAACTGGTTCCATCGCCACGCGACAGGGTCATCGCAACGCGATAGCGCCATCGCACAGTAATAAGCCTATTGCGACGTGATAGACACCGTATGATAATGTACGGATTTGGACTTCCAATCAAATTGGGTTAGCCAAAGTCCGTAGTTATCTTTATTAAAACCGATTTTAATCTTTTTAAAACACTTGTATTATCCGATGTAGAATTCTTTTTCTTTTCAAAATAAATAATAATTATATATATCAATCCTAATCCCTTTAGAATTCAAAATAACCTTCTAGAGAATTCTAGATGATTGAGATAAATCCTAATGACTTTAGGAATACAATTATAATTAATGGACCCTCCACATGATCATTGGATCCTGTAAGGAGGGTGTGCCCATCGTAGGGGATCCTTCTCCTTTATGCCCATGGCCCTTCAAAAGCCTAGGACTTTACACTTGTTAGGGTGTATTAGGATTTGAATTCTTGACTGTTCGACGGACCTTGAATTAGAGTTGATCATATCATTACACTTTTTTTTGTAAGAAACTAGTAAGGAGTCGCCAATGAGTTTTAGGAAAACTCATAAACCTTGTTCATGCCTTCTCCCAAGTAGTGTTCAAGGGATATTTAGCACGAATCATAAGTTTATCCATGCCCAAATTGGTCTACTTGTACCAGAAATGAGTTCGGGAGCGAGGGTACCACTAGTAGAAAAAGTGAAATTGGCACCGAGTAATGGCCACCGGTTTTTAAAAATCGGTAGGGATAAAAATGGGCGGGTTTGGGGTGTAGCTAATTGGCACTGATTCAACCCAAACCGGTGCCATAGGTATTAAAGGCCACCGGTTCGAACCAGTGGCAATTCAAAAAAAAAAAAAACCCGCCCTTTTGTTCTTCCTTCTTTTTCCCCTTTCCTTAGCTTTTTCATTTCACGCACTCTCACTGTTGCATTCCCCTTTCCCCTTCTCGTTCTCTCCTCTTTCGAAAACCCTCCACCACTGCCGCCACCTGCAACGCCGGCCACCTGCATCGCCGGAGGTTCAAAAACCCTCCACCACAGCCGCCTTCTCTTTCACTTTCGGATCCCTTCTCTTCATTTGGTGTTCGAAAACACCAACAGCCGCCTGAACAGCCGCCTCCACCACTCCGCCACCTGAAAAGACGCGTCGATCCGCCTCCACCACTCCTCCACCTGCACAGCCGTCCTCTGCCCTCAATCTCTCCTCCCCTTCCACCTCCACCTAGGGTTAGTTTTAATTTTTTTGGTGGTAATTTGAACAATTATTTTGAAATATGTAATTATATTATTTTCTCTTGCATTTTGATCAATTTTTAGGCAAATTAAAGTTAAGGTTTGAATATAATTTTACCCTAATATTTCTGAATTTTTAGTTGTTTTATTGGGAAATTTTGAATAAATTAGAGATTAGTTAGTAATCTTGTTACTTAGTTGAATTTTGGTATGTTTTAATGGGTAATTTTAGGTTGTTTTAATGGGTAATTTTGAATAAATTAAGAGATTAGTAACCTTGTTACTTAATTAGTTGAATTTTGGTATGTTTTAATGTGTAATTTTAGGTTGTTTTAATGGGTAATTTTGAATAAATTAGAGAATTAGTGACCTTGTTACTTAATTGAATTTTGGTATGTTTTAATGGGTAATTTTGAACAAATTAGTGAAAAAATAGTTTAGCAATTGTTACTTTGATGAATGATGTGTTTTAGCTTATAAATAAATCATTTGATAAGAAATGTAGGAAATAGGCAAAGTAGAATTCATATTGGCCATATTTGGGCCATTTTGGATAAAATGCATCTTAAAACTTAGTAAAATGCTCTTTTGATGTGATTTCAAGCCTTAGACACATAAAACTAGGTAACATTGACATGTTATGAAAAACAAATAGTTCATTTGATGAGAAATATAGAAAATGGGTAAAGTAGAAGTCATATAGGCCTTATTTGGGTCCTTTTGGATGAAATATACTCCGAACTTAATAAAATGCTCTTTTGATGTGATTTCAAGTCTTAGACACCTAACACTAGGTATTATTGACATTTTATGAGAATGAAATAGTTCATTTGATAAGAAATGTAGGAAATGGGCAAAGTAGAAGTCATATAGGCCATATTTGGGTCATGTTGAGTAAAATGCGTCTTAAAACTTAATAAAATGCTCTTTTGATGTGATTTCAAGCCTTAGACATCTAAAATTAGGTAACATTGACATGTTATGAGAAAGAAATAGGTCATTTGATAAGAAATGTAGGAAATGGGCAAAGTAGAAGTCATATAGGCCATATTTAGGCCATTTTTGATAAAATGCGTCTTAAAACTTAGTAAAATGCTCTTTTGATGTCATGTTAAGCGTTAGACACCTATAACTAGGTTATATTGACATGTTATGAGAAAGAAATAGATCATTTGATAAGAAATGTAGGAAATGGGCAAAGTAGAAGTCATATAGGCCATATTTGGGCCATTTTGTATAAAATGCATCCTAAAACTTAGTAAAATGCTTTTTTTGATGTGATTTCAATCCTTAGACACCTAAGAATAGGTAATATTGACATGTTATGAGAAAGAAATAGTACATACATAATATTTAACCTAATTTTTGTTTTTTTTTTTATAGATTCATATGTGAAGCACGAGTTTAGCTTGAAGACTACATATTTTGCTCAAGTGGGAAGTTCAAAAGTGTACATCCATTGTACTTGCTATATTGGTATGAATTATAAACTTTACTAAGCTATATTTCTTTCTATTTATCTATTTAATAAAAGTTTTTTCATGATATTACAACTTGAGTATTGTTTAATTACAAATAAATACAATAATATATAGAATTCTTGCATCATCATATGCCTAGATACCTGTTCAAGGCTTTCTCATAAGGAGAAAGTCTTGAATAGTCCTCGGTTGGGACTGTTCTTGAATGTGTACTCTCACTTAGGTGGTGAATGTATGTCTTCTTTTTGATTTTAAGGAACATCTTGGCTTACCATTTCCTCACCATGTTCTTTGGGTACATATGTGGGTAAGTAATTATCTACATCGTGTACTTGGAGAACTAGGGGGAAATGCTGCCGGATTTTCCTTAAAATTGGAAAGTTGACTTACATTCACTAGTGAGAGTAGACATTCAAGGATGGGTTAGGTTGGAGTGATAAGGACCCTTTGGAAACATGCATTTTTTTACTATATGAGTGGTATATTCATGATGTGTACTTGAATTTGATTTACATAAAATATGTAGCAATTACACATTATTCATAATATGTTGCTATATATGTTTAGAGACAATTTACTAAATGGAGAAGGATCGTGGTTGGATGTATGGTAGACGTGATACATTGGAATTTTGGAATGAGGTTCAAGAGTTTTGTGAGAGGGATTTATCTTATCAACGCAAAATGGGTGAAAAGGCCTTTATTGTTCTTGTGTTGATTGTAATAATGTGAAGGTGGTTAACAGTGTTGAAATCATTAGAGATCATGTATTTTGTCGTGGGTTTAGGCTTAAATACCATGTGTGGATTTGACACGGTGAAGATGGAGAGTACGGTGGGGATCTTGATCGAATGATGTGCATGATAAAAGCAATGAGATTCATGTGGACAAGGAATACAAGAATGATGAATATATTATTGATAATGGTGAGGATGGAGCCAAGGATGATCAGGCGGATGAGGTCGAGGATGAAGACATGGATGAAATGTTGCATGGTGTTGAAGGTGGCGTGTTTGAATTATTATCGGAGGCTTCCAAAAAGCCTTTGTATCCTAGGTGCAAAAAATACTCCAAACTATCAGCCGTGTTAACACTTTTCAACATTAAGTCGAAGCATGGGTGCACGGACATTAGTTTTACTTCTTTGTTGACCGCATTAAGTGAGATGTTGCCTGATGGGAATGAAATTCCTAAGTCTTACTATTATGCAAAGAAACTCATGTGTCCCTTTGGTTTGGAGTATAAGAAGATACATGCATATCCTAATGATTGTGTTCTTTATCGAAATGAGTGTGAACAATTGGAGGAGTGTCCACGAAGCAAGCAGTCGCGCTACAAGCGCATGAGTTGCAATCCTGGTACGGAGGGACCTCCTGCTAAGGTGTTGTGGTATCTTCCTATTATTCCAAGGTTTAAGCGTCTATTCTCAATACCGAATGACGCTAAAAACTTGAGGTGGCATGCAGAGGGAGGGAAGAAAGAAAAACAGAATGCTGAAGCATCCAGCTGACTTCCCGCAGTGGAAGAACATTGATTTGAAGTTTGGGAAATTTGGTGATGAAGTCAGAAGTTTAAGGCTTAGGTTGTGCACGAACGGGATGAATCCATTTGACACTCTTAGTACCCAACACAGCACATGGCCGGTACTTTTAGTGATCTATAATTTGCCTTGATTGTACATGAAACGTAAGTATGTAATGCTTTCACTGCTAATAACGGGGCCTAGGCAACCTGAAAACGACATAGATGTTTACCTTTCACCACTTATTAACGATTTAAGAAAGATGTGGGACGAAGGGGTTTTTGTTTTTGATGCTCATAAGAACGAGATGTTCACATTGCGTGCAGCCCTTATGTGGACCATGAATGACTTCCCTGCATATGACAACTTGTGTGGGTACAAGGTCAAGGAAAAAAAATCATGCCCCATATGTATTGATGACACATCAAGCATATACCTTAAGAATGTTCGCAAAGATGTGTACTTGCGTGATCACCCGTAGGTAGAAAAAGGCTTTTGACGGGACAGTAGAAGAGGAGACTGCGCCTAGACCATTGACTGGTGATGAGGTTTATGCTCGAGTTAAAGGTTATACGAACGGTGTTTGAAAAATCTGAAAAAGCTGTAGTCTCAACTGCTCTGTTTAAGAAAGAATCAATCTTTTGGAAGCTTCCGTACTGGATAGAACATGACGTTAGGAACTGTCTTGATGTGATGCATATAGAGAAGAATGTGTGTTATGCTCTTTTGGGAACGCTGATGAATATTCAAGGCAAAACAAAGGATGGAAAGGGTGCACGGTTAGATTTGCAAGAGATGGGAATTCGTCCAGAATTGTAGGCTCAGGAAAAGGTTAGAAAGGGAAAGGAACAGGGAAATAAAAATGAAAATGTTTCGAAAAAAAGGAAGGAGAAGAGCAAGGGAAAGGGAAAGGGAAAGGCCACAGATGCGTCAAAGAAGAAAGTTGAGGGTAAAGGCAAGGATGAAAAGACTTATTTACCTCCGGCTTGCTATACATTGTCAAGGGTAGAGAAACGCATGTTTTGTGCATGTCTGTACGACATTAAGGTTCCATCAGGGTACGCATCTATCATGAAAAGATTTGTATCCATGAATGGAGAATTAAAGCTGACAAGTATGAAATCCCATGATTGTCACATTATGATGCAAGTATTCCTACCAATTGCAATTTGTGTTATTTTACCAAAGCACGTGAGGGAAGCTATTACAAGCCTTTGTTCGTTTTTCAATACAATATGCAGTAAAGTGCTTGATCCTTGTACACTTGATGCTTTGCAAGCGGATGTGGTTGTGACTTTGTGCAAATTTGAGATGTATTTCCCACCCTCATTTTTTAACATAATGGTTCATCTGATTCTTCATTTGGTGCGTGAGATTAAGTTGTGCGGTCCAGTGTTCATGAGGTGGTGCTATCCTTTTAAAAGACACATGGGTACATTGCAAAATAAAGTAAGGAACCGGGCTCACCCGGAAGGAAGTATAATGCAAGGGACCGTGGGTGAGGAGATTGGTAACTTTGTGGCCGACAATATAGCCGTTGCTGAACCTATTGGTCTTCCTACTTCTCGACATGAAGGGAGACTTGATGGTCATGGCACAATTGGGTCGAAACGAATGTCACCTGACCGAGATCAGTTCTTACAAGCACACCTTTATGTGTTGCACCATGTTGCAAATATTCACCCATATTTAGACGAGCACATGGCTAGTTTGCGTGATGAATTTCCATCGAAAGGTGAAAGGGCACTGATGCAGTTGGATAATAAGAGGTTTGTCAATTGGTTTTGTGATTGAGTAATGGGTCGATTGGATGATAGTGATGTCACAGATACAGTAAGGTGGCTTGCTTATGGTCCTAGGGATGATGTTCGCTGTTTTGAGGGATATAACATCAATGGGTAAACTTTTTAGGCTGAGGGTCGGGATTTAAAATCTTCCTCCACCCAAAACAGTGGCATAACGCTCGTGGCATCGTCAAGGGAGTTTGCAAGTGCTAAGGATAAATCACCATTCATCCTTGCATCTCAAGCTAAGCAAGTGTTCTACGTAACTGACCCAGTTGATTCAAAATGGTCTATTGTGCTAGCCGGCAAAAGAAGAATACTAGGCATTGGAGATGTTGAGGATGAGGAAGAATATGATGCGTTTGATGATTCTGCACCTTTCACTGTTCCTAGACTTGTTGTTCCAAATGACATAGACGACCAAGCAGGTTATATGCGATCAGACCACAACGAAGGAATTTTTGATTGAGGTACTATAATTGAATGTTAGTAATGGTTTAAGAGTATATTTAGTATAATTATCATGTTTTTTCATGCAAATACAAGGTTATAGGAGCATAAGTAGGTGAAAATGACATAAATGAGCTTCTACTTTACCCAAATCCTTTGTTTTGTGTATAAACTAACATTTAATCATTCTAACATCTCATATTCATTATATTTAACATGTTTGTTGTTTGAAATTGCCTAAGAGTATTCATTTTCATGCAAATACAAGGTTATAGGAGCATAAGTAGGCGAAAATGGCATAAATGAGCTTCTACTTTACTATAAACTAATAACGTTTTATGTTTGTAATGATAGGTGTTTATATCTTATGGAGGACGATTATGACCTTCATTGTGTAGAGGATATGGAGGATGATGATGATAATGGCTATGAGGACGAGGACGAGCCTTATGATGTGAACAAGGAGGTTGATTTGGTTGAGCTAGAGGATCAGGCTCAAGGTGAGTTTGAGTGTAGGCTTGAAGAATTTAAAATTTCAGCTGAAGGTGCGTCTCCTATTGAAATTACAGTTTGTGAGATTGTAGGTGAGAACCCGACTCCTGAAACTCAAAGCCAAGGACAAGGTCAAAAGAACACAGGTGGTGGAGGGGGGGTATAGGCACCAGCTAAGAGAAAGAGTAGGGGTCCGACGACAAGTTTTAAGAAATCTACCGGTCCCATGGTCTTGGAGTATGACAACAGAGGCCAACTCGCGGGCAAATGGCATCGACAATATGCCAACCAAGATGGCATGTGTGTGCCCAAAATCCCCATTACACTTAAATGGCGGCAAGTACCTCCAGACTTGATTCAAACCTTTTGGGATGATACAAGAGTAAGTGTTTTGTTGGCGCATTTACACAATTATAAATACCTTCACCTTACGGTTGTTTGTAAATAGAAACTAATAATCGCTATTAGTTGTGCTTGCAGAAGCTGTTTAATATTCCTAATGATGCCGACAATAGAAGGGTGTTTGAATCTTTAGTAGTGGAAAGATTCAGAGGCTTCAAGACCACCTTAACTAATGGATGGATCTATAAGAAGAAGAAACCAAAGAAGAAGAAAGCTTGCAAGGGAAAGGATAATGAAGGTGGAACCATGTCAAATTGGGTGCAGTGGTTATGCCCCAAGCAGATATCCACTACTAGAATCTTAAGCAACCACCTTGACGTGATGTATTATGTTGAACAGAGTATCAAGGAATCAGTGCGAAGTTCATATTTGCCCTATGTTATGATGAGTATGTCTAACCATGTCAAATTCAATCGTTTCCCCTCATTATATGTTGACTCCTAATTATTGATTTGTTTGTGTATTGTGAATTTATGTAGGTTGTATTGGACCCTCACGGTGATTTGTTTTTCCAATAACATAATCTTTCACCTTGATTCAGCTCGATCAACAAAGAAGTTCCTCGTGAAGGCTATATTGTAAAAGTAAATATATATAGCTACCTAGTGATGATTATCATTACCTAACTCATTTAGTTGTCAGACGACTAATCAAATTTGAATGTACTTTACTACAGTGTTATGAAGAAGCTACATTGTCGTGCTCCTCAGGGTCCTACATGGAAATCAACGATGGTAATTTACACTATATTGGGATTATCTTAATAAACATTGTGTAAATTATTGAAAAATTAGTTATGCATGTTTGACTCATGTGATTTGTCGTCATATACTAGTGCGCACAACAAGATAATGGAGTTGATTGTGGCTTGTATGTGATGAGATTCATGCTTGACATAGTGACTCATTGTATAGATAGTCAACAGCTTGATGAGGTAAGTCCTAAAACTTAATGAAATGCTCTTTTGATGTGATTTCAAGCCTTAGACTCCTAAAACTAGGTAACATTGACATGTTACGAGAAAGAAATAGTTCATTTGATAAGAAATGAAGAAAATGGGGTACGCAGAAGTCATATAGGCCATATTTGGACCATTTTTTTTAAAATGCGACTTAAAACTTAGTGAAATGCTCTTTTAATGTGATTTCAAGCCTTAGACACCTAAAAATAGGTAACACTGACATGTTATGAGAAAGAAATAGTTCATTTGATAAGAATTGTAGAAAATGGGGTACATAGAAGTCACATAGGCCATATTTGGGCCATTTTTGATAAAATGCATCTTAAAACTTAGTAAAATGCCCTTTTGATGTGATTTCAATCCTAAGACACCTAATATTAGGTAATATTGACATGTTATGAGAAAGAAATAGATCATTTGATAAGAAATGTAGAAAATGGGCTAAATAGAAGTCATATAGGCCATATTTAGGCCATTTTTGTTAAAATGCGTCTTAAAACTTAGTAAAATGCTCTTTTGATGTGATTTCAATCCTTAGACACCTAAGACTAGGTAATATTTCCATGTTATGAGAAAGAAATAGATCATTTGATAAGAAATTTAGAAAATGGGCTAAATAGAAGTCATATAGGCCATATTTGGGCCATTTTTGATAAAATGCGTCTTAAAACTTAGTAAAATGCTCTTTTGATGTGATTTCAAGCCTTATACACCTAATAATTGGTAATATTGACATGTTATGAGAAAGAAAAAGTTCATTTGGTAAGACATGTAGAAAATGGGCAAATTAGAAGTCATATAGGCCATATTTGGGCAATTTTTGATAAAATGCGTCTTAAAACTTAGTAAAATGCTCTTTTGATGTGATTTCAAGCCTTAGAAACCTAAGACTAGGTAATATAGACATTTTATGAGAAACAAATAGATCATTTGATAAGAAATGTAGAAAATGGGCTAAATAGAAGTCATACAGGCCTTATTTGGGTCATTTTTGATAAAATGCGTCTTAAAACTTCGTAAAATGCTATTTTGATGTGATGTCAATCCTTAGACACCTAAGAATAGGTAATATTGACATTTTATGAGAAAGAAATATTTCATTTGGTAAGAAATTTAGAAAACGGGCAAAGTAGAAGTCATATAGGCCATATTTGGGCCATTTTTGATAAAATGCGTCTTAAAAATTAGTAAAATGCTCTTTTGATGCAATTTCAAGCCTTAGACTAGGTAATATAGACATGTTATGAGAAAAAAATAGAAAATACATAATGTTTAACCTAGTTAATTAATTCTAATATAATTTTTCTGTATTTCAAGTTTTGCAAGGTACAAAAGGATGGTCTGTTGACAAGCGAGGAATTTAATGAAGTTCGAGACATGTTGGCGTCTTTTATCACCTTTAACTTGTAAATGTCACTTCTATTTCTATTTATGTTTTGTTAACTTTTTAACTACATTATTCATTAATTGATTAGTATTTTTTGTATATATATCTGACACTTTTTTCTTTATTGTATTGCATTTGGGAATATTTATATCTATATATGTATTATTGTTCTCATTTCAATTTAGAAATTATTCTTATTATAATTATTATTAATTATAATAATAATATTATTATTGAAAATTATAATAATAATAATAATAATAATTATTATTGATAATTATTAATGATAATTATAATAATAATAATAATAATAATAATAATTATAATTATTTTTGTTAATATCAATTATAATGGCAGTGAAAAGCAGGTTATTATTGCAGTGAAAAACAGGTTTTTTTATTTTTTTATTTTATTTTATTATTATTGCAGGAAAAACAAGAAAAAAAAATAATTACATGAAATGGCACCGGTTAACCGGTGCCAATAAGTAATAATACCAAAAAAAAACCCCGGGAATATTTTGGCCACTGGTTAACCGGTGGCAAAAAGTATTTATGCCACCGGTTAACCGATGCCAATAGCCTTTTTTCCCACCGGTTCAAAACCGGTGGCATTTGTGGGATGAATTGGCATCCCTCAAATACTCAACGGTTTAAAACCGGTGGGTTATGGGGATTTTGAACCGATGCCAATTTGCTTTTTTCTACTAGTGTACTAAAATAACGTTCCTTTTAGGGGGAATCACTATTCTAGCCCTAGTGCGGCCTCTACTAGCTCTTCCTTTCTCACAAATTCATCACCAAATAATATGTGCAACGTGGTACCTAAAACTAAGTTAGTTGATTTTATTTACAAGCATTAATCAAGTAGGAATTACATTGCAAAGTCGTTATTATTTATTTAATTCAAATTCGTGAAAAGGAATAATAAATAAACAAGATTCGCCTTGGCCTAGGTGATAAAACAACAACTAATTATTCCAATTCTAATCTTTGATTCACGCAAGAAACTATGTGAAAATCAATTCATTAAAAGTTTATTTAAAGTGATAAAAAACACTAATTAATTGATTTAAAGTTATTTAAATAATAAAAAGAAAGGTGATTTATCTAAGTACTCGAGAAACTAATCACTTTTCTTTGCTAGATCTTCGTTTAGAACACTTATGGACTCCTTCTTGTTTGGGAACCTCCACCGTAAGGACAAGTAATAAAAGGGGTGAGTGTTTAGGACAAGAGGGTTGATAGTACACAAGTTCACAAAGTTCTTGCTAGATTTTTGGGTTAATTTCTGTGTGTTTAAGCTTCCTATTATGCCCATATTTATAGGGAATGGGTGCGTTTAGGGTTTTCAGCATTTTACCGCAGCAGGTGGCTCGCGCATCTCAGAGGGTCGCGCGCAAGTAAATTTGATGCGCTGCCAGGGGCAGCGCAACTTTCATCCGTGCAGTATTATGGTAAGATTCGATTCAGTATTTTCGTAAAATTCTGAATCTCCCGTGAGCGCATCACTGGAGGCTGCACTGGGTGCCACGCGCAACCTTGCACGGATTTTCCTGCCGCAGCTTTGGTTTTTAACCTAGGGGCCCCTAAATCCGTCAAAATTAGGTTTTAACTCCGGGTTTAGGCCTAATTATTGATCGGGCTTAGTTAATTGGACTTTAGTTCATTTTGTCTCGGGTTAGGCTAGTCGTTTTGTATTCTTGTGACTTAATCAGCAGTCCATAAGTATTCCTCACGTTGATCCAACACAAACATGGTTCTATTTATTGTTATTGCACTTCCAGTCGAGATAGGAGGCCAAAAGTAGATGTCTACAGATCCGTACATAAAACCCGATTTAGGCCTAGTTTAGTGTTTTGGCCATAACTTCGTCGTTATAACTCGGAATTGGACTTATAGTATATATATCGTTGAAAATCTCTTTTCAAGCCCTATCCAACTACACAATGATTGGACCACTAAATTGAATTGGACGTTTTCATAAATAGGACACGAAATGAATGATTTTCAAAGACACGAAATGACTGATTTTGGTTTAAAACATTTTAGAAAAAGGAAAATTCACGAGACTCTTCCACATTTCACCTCACTCGATAATCAATGACGTGAAGAATACTCATCACTAGGTTTGGTTTTTGGGGAGACACAATCAGGTGTCTACAAAAGCCCCCACTTTGACTGAGTTTGGAGAAACATAAGTTTCGAAAACAAAAGTCAGAGTAGCAGATAGGGACGGAGAATGATTCAGAACGTTCTGCAATCCTAAATCATTCTTGTAACATTAATACTTGCAAACTAGCGTTAGTTTTTCAAATAAAGGAGTTAGGAACGCGCATCTTGCACCGTCGAACACACGTCTCTGGAGTAACCAATTTTGCTACATTTTGTTGTGACAACCTCCACAGTACCTCTTGAATGCTTCCTAAAGGTAACAGTGCCTCGCTATCTTCATTTACTGTGACAATTTTCCACATCCTAGGGAACATCGTCGAAGGTGACCGTACCTTGTCATCTTCAGTTTTGTGGCTGTACCTCGCCCAACAGTACCTCGTCGCTATAGGCAATCTCTATTATACCTCGAGAAATCGTCGAAGACCGCTACATGTCTCCATCTTCACAATCTCGTCTTTACCTCGATTCAATTAATTGATTGAAAACCTTCACACCCTAGTGAAAATTGTCGAAGACTACTACATCACGAGTCATTTTCTCAAATTAGGGTGACAACCTCCACAATCTTAGAGAACATCGTCGAAGACCACCTCATCATGAACCGCTCTTCTCAAATCTGGGCGACAACCTCCATAATCATAGTGAATGTCGTCGAAGACCGCCCATCTCATACCATCTTCCCAAATCAAGTGACAACCCCTCAATCTTAGCGAAAGCCGTCAAAGATCGCCCATCTCGTGCTATCTTATCAAATGACAACCCCCACAATCTTAGCAAAAGCCGTCGAAGATCGCCCATCGTGCCATCTTCTCGAATCAAATGATAGCCTCCATATCATAGCAAAAGCCGTCGAAGATCGCCCATGTCGTGCCATTTTCTCGAATCAAATGATGGCCTCCCCAATCATACCGAAAGCTGCCGAAGACCGCTTTATCTCGAACCGCCCTTCTCAAATCAAAGCGAGAGACCCTTTAATCTTAGTGCCTCTTGTCGAAGACTTCTTCATCTCGAGTCTTCAAATTTTCTTGTCTTTACTCATAGAAGTAATTGACCTTCACGCTTTGGAAAATTCATCTTAAAAACCATATCTAAGATTCTTAAAGTCTTCAAATTGATTTTCTTAGAAATCTTCCATCCTAGGAATTCTTTGTGATCATAGTCAATCACTACTCAAATGTTCTTAATCAATTTTCTAATCTGCTTAATCAATTTTCAATCGATAATTTGATCGTCATCAGGCCGATCATTAATCAAAATTGTAATCGGGCCAATTACCAATCAAATATCTATTAATTGCTCAAAAGAATCAAATTCTTAGCAAGAGGCTCAAATGGATTAGTCACGGACCAACCAACCAAGTTATGAGACCATCAAAGGCTGACGCAGGCGAAATCAGAGCCATCGCGCAGCGACAAGTTTATCGCGCTGCGTCACAGTGTATCGCGCCGCGTAAGGGCGCATCGTGCTGCGTTGGTTATGTCGCATTGTGCTTGAATCCAAGTCAGAGGTTTTTAAACTTTTTCTTCTCGTTTATCTTTGTTGTTTTATGTCTTTTCGTTCACTTGCGCTTAATGAAATTGCCTCTAATCCTTCGTAAAAGTTGCTTGTCTGCTAAGGACTTAGTGTACTTGCATCTATATTCTCATAATATAGGACTTTGCTCATAATTGTAATTATCTTGAGGTTAACCCAAGGCTTGGTGTTACTCAACTTATTATGTTACCTTACCAACTCAACTCAATGTGTTTTGACACGTGTGACTCGACATGACTCAAGGTGCAAACTCCACTCGATGTGATATAACATGACTCAACGTACATGACTCGTGTGTGCATTGTATTGTAATTTTGCTTGTGCGACTCGAAAATGCAGAAAAAACAAAAATTTTCCGTCATTTTTGTGGAGTGTATCGACTTTCTCCTGAAAAAGAAAGACGTGAAAATGAAGAAGTAAAGTGTTGGTGAAAAGTGAAATTTTCGAACTTCCTCAAAAAGGAAAAGATGAAAAGAATGAATCAAGTGATGGCGCATGTTGAATGAGCTTAATCAAGTGTATGCATTGGCGTTGTACCTCATGGTGCAAGGATTGTAGCATCTTAGATTATCTCAGTTGATGACTCAATAATGAAATTATTTGGGTAACTTAGGCACGGAGGATAAGTACTTTATACTTTGTGATGCAGTGATAATTATGAGTAATGAATGACTCTAAGAGGAAAAAGCATACTTCAAAGTTGTATTAAGAATTCATGACAAAAGGTTCCTAAGGGAAGGATTATTTAGCTATGTATCTGTGACGTGTGTGAAAGTGAAACTACGGTTAGGCTGCAATGGCTAAAGCTGTGGAAAATATTTTGAGAAGAGTCAAATGATGGTGACTCTTAGGCTGGGTAAGCTAATGATGTAGGGATCAAGCCCCCAAGTCTAGCTCTAAATGGATAGGGATGAGCATTGGAGATCTCTTAATATGATCATTTATAAATGTAAATATGAATGTGAATTAATATGGCCGCTGTAGGGAATATTTCAAGCATCTTATATTTGAGCCCCACTGTGATCATACACTTAAGCATGGTGGTGTCCAAAGGGAAGGAAGCTAGAGCAAAAGAGTCACTTACAAGTTTTAGGAACTTGTAAACCGTTCACAGGGTGAAGGTTACACCCCTTCACGATCCATGAGATCGCTAACTCCATAGTGGTCCTAAACCATGACTGTATATTCGGGGATGAAGGTACAAATCCAACCTAAAAGAGATTGAACCTGCCCTAAAAATAGGCTTTTAATTTATTCTTCTCATATTATGATATTCATGTGCGCTTTCTGACTAACATACAATCAATATATATTAATCCTAAACCTGTTTGACTTATGTTGGTTGAATATTAATATAGAAATAATATGTTATTAATGATCACTTGAATTAAAATCATATTAGCCTAAATAAAATTATTAATTATCTTATTAAGCGTAATTCAGGTACAAATTCCCTTTAAACCTGCAAGAGAGGGCGTGATCAAGCAATAACAATAATACATCAAGCAACATATAAATATTGATACAACAAATCATCATCATAACGATATTCTCAATCTCAAAGCATAATATTAGCAAGATCCTAGGCATGATATTAACATGATTAATAACAAATCCTAGCATGTCACTAAACAATAAAGATCAACGCTTTAACCCTAACATGACATTAACATGATATAAAAAATAGGAAGCAACCAAAGCATGATACTAGAAACATACATGATATTAGAAATATTAGTTACCCTAAACATGATATTAGGAATCATAAAGACATACTAACATGATACTAGGAATTAAAATAATCTAAGCATGATTCCTAAAGAAATAGAGCAATAAAACTACTTACTTTGTTGCCTCGTATCTCTTTCTATCAAAACAATACACACATTAGTAACATCAATAAAAGTATTAAACAGTAAATCTAATCAAGGAATTGAAATAAGATTTGGGACAAAACTCTCTTAAATATCAAAATTTCACGTCGAGGTCTAAGGCAACTTCAAGCTTGGCTATGTGTGTCTAAGTCTCGTGATGGAAGAATGCTTTATTTTGAAAAGGGAAGGCTTAGAAAGAGGGGGAAAGAATAAGCTTCTAGCTTTGAGAGAGAAGAGAATAGAATAGATTATTGTTTATGATTTGAAAACGGGAAAATACGACCTTATTTATAGAGAAAAGTATCCGGAAACAATCAGAGAAGATCGAATTCCAATCGAAGTAAAACTGCTCCCATCGCGACGCAACAAGGCCATCGCGACGTGATGGCTCTTTTGTGGCGCGACAGGCCTATCGCGGTGCGATGGATCCGTCGCAGCGCGATGGTGCTGTTGGATAATGTTTGCTCTACGGAATCCTTTTTATAATATAATTGAATAATTAGAGTCCGTACTTTATCATTAAAAATCAGATTAAAATCTCTTTAAAACACTTGTTTTATTTCAACTAAAATTCTTTATCTTTTCTAAAAATATAATTATTAATCCTAATCTCTTTAGAACTTTAAATAACCTTCTAGATTATTCTAGAAAATTAAAGTAATTCCTAATGACTTTAGGAATGATAATGAATGGACCCTCCACTTGATCATTGGGTCGCCCATAATACTCTTTTAATATCCAATTTAATATTTGGGCCATAACTTCCTCGTTATTCATCAGAATTGGGCTTATAATATATCGTTGGAAAGCTCTTTTCAAGCCCTATCCATCTGTACTATTATCGGACCCATATCATGGACCAAATTAAATTGGATTGGACATTTTTTCATAAAATAAGGTACGAAAATAACTATTTATTTTCGAAAACAGAAAGAAGTACTTTGATTAAAAATAAGGGAATCACGAGACTCTTTCACATTTCACTTCGTTCGATAATCAAATGACGTGAAAAGGTACTTATCACTGGGTTTGGTTTTGGGGAGACACAATTTGGTGTCTACAGAAGCCCCCACTTTGACTGAGTTTGGAGAAACATAAGTTTCGAAAACAAAAGTCTAAGTAGCGATAGGGACGGAGAACGATTCAGATCATTCTGCGATCCTAATTCATTCTTGCAACGCCGATACCTGCAAACTAGCATTAGTTTAAATAAATAAAGAAGTTAGAAACGTATATCTTGCACTGTCAAGTACATGTTTCTGAAGTAACCAATTTTGTTTGCTGCATTTTGTAGTGACGACCTTGCACAAGCTAGGGAATATCGCCGTCAAAGGTGACTGCTTGTAGCCATCTTTAATTTTTGCTGTGACAATCTTCCTCAAGCTAGGGAACACCGTCGAAGGTGATTGCTTGTAGCCATCTTTAGTTTGTTTGTGACAATCCTCCTCTAGCCAGGGAACATCGTCGAAGATTGCCGCTTGTTGCTATCTTCAATTGTTGTGGCAACACCTTGCCACAACAGTACCTCACCGCTGTAGACAATCTCATCTGTACCACGGGATATCGCTGAAGGTCGCTGCTTGTAGCTATCTCCAATTTTTTGGCATTACCTCGCCACGGCATTGCCTCACCGCTGTAGAAGACCACTACTTGTAGCTGTCTCCAAAATCTCGTCTATACCTTGACTTGATCATTTTGATTGACAACTTTTACACCTAAGTGAAAGTCGTCGAAGACCACTGTTTGTAATGATCCTCAATTTGCTAATGCTTTGCTTGAATGCTTGCTGTGATTTTGCTCTACTTATGCTTTTGCTGTATCGGTACCTCGCCGCATTTGTAGACGTAATGAGCCGGTACTTTGGCGCTTGCGTTGCTTGTGAACAATACTTCGGTGCTTGTGATGAGCCAATATTTAGGCGCTTATGTAAGGTGAGATGACAGTTATCAGGCCGATCACTTATTGCAATTATAATCTAGCTGACTACTACTCATGTTAATCTGCTTATAGGGGCTAACTGGCATACCAAGGAACCCAAAATGCTGATTAAAGTCCACATAAGCTATTTATGGGGCCCAGGAATTGCATCGCTGAAGAAAGGAGAGTCGACACGTGTCTTTGCATACCATCGCGACGCATCAGTCTTGTCGCGGCGCGACAGCTTTATCGTAGCGCGATGGAGTCGCATTTTCCGGACTAAAACCCCTTCTTCTTCATTTTGCTGTTCGCTGCTTATTTTTGCTCGGTTTTGCTCGAACATTCAAATTGTTCGTTCTTGCTCATTTCTCAACAAAATTTGCTCAAACTTCTTGCAAATTGAAGCTGTCAATCTCTAGTTTGCCGATCTATGTAAGTTTTGCTCAAACTTCTCTCAATTTGGAGGAATTCTATTCATGTTTATTTTCGAATTTTCGAAAAATTCAAAATTTTTCTTGCTTGTTTTTCTTTGTTTGTCAAATTTCTTTCCATGAAATTTCTTGTTTATATTTTTATATCACCTTAGCAGTGTTTTGAGACTTGTTTGGCTCAATTTGGTAAAGAAACGAACGATTTACCATTGTTGGGCACCTTGAGTTCGTGAACAAAATGTGGCTTGTTTTTCATGTTATTGCTTGTTCTTTGTGCTTAATTTTTCACAACATTTGCTATAATATTGTAAGAAATTGTTTGATTGCTCTGAAATGCTATTACTGCTTGAACCAAAAACATGCTATGTTTTAGTACTACGTACTCTGTTTTTTTGACGAACATAGTATCATGCGGCTAGGCGAACCTTTAATTTACTTTCTTTATGTTTGGAATTAGTATGGCTTGACGTTGTGGTTCCGGCTCACGCTCTCGTGGGGCTCACCAAGAGGACGAGCCTGTGGACGCAAGCGAGGGCACGTCCACCAGTCTTGGGCAGTTCCCTGAGTGGGACGGGCGTACTCTGTAATTTGCGCCCACCTTTCACATTTCGGAGTGCGTTCATCGTGGCATCATCGATGATCAAGTTCGTTGCCATGGTTCAGGCAACAATGACATTGGGCATCTGTATGACACCTACTTTCGCAACAACTTGGAGCTGCTCATGCTTTGGGAGTCATGTGGCTAAACTCTACTCCGGACTACACAAGCGCTTTACTCTTTGCAGTCGAGCTGTTTCCTGATTCGGGCTCTAGTGGAGTTCTTTTGGGACACCACCAACACGTTCCATTTTTCTTGGGGCGAGATAACTATCACTTCCCTCGACTTTTCTGTTATCACCGGATTGGAGTTTCGGTTGACTGCTGTTCCCCTTGGTAGGGACCTTACTGTTTCCTCACCAGAGGTGGACCAGCTGCTAGATCCTATCGTCGTCCGAGCTCTTGCTGAGTCTAGAGCGGGACAGCTGAGCGGCTAATCCATCCGCCAGTCTTTGCTAATGGAGGTCTCCTGAGGCGATGCGACTACCTTGGAGTAGCAGGTGTGCATCTTTGTCCTGATTCTTTTGTTAGGGAGCTTCTCCCCTGACAAGGGTAGCCGAGCATTGCTCTATTATCTCCCTGCTCTTCGCGACGTTAGGCAGGTCGGGACTTTTGACTGGGCCAGCTTGGCCTATGCTGACTTTCTGCTTGGATTGCGACTCGCCTGTCGCCATCTGAACTACAGTGAGGAGGTCACCCTCTCTAGTTTTTGGAGGATCGTAGAGGTATGCTCTTGTTTTCCTTTTACAGAATTACCTATTCCGTGCTAGCTTGCTTTTTCTGATCCTTCCCTATTTACTACAAGTTTGGTTCTATGAGTACTTTACGACCTTGTCTCCGGCTAGGTCTTTGCCTCAAGGGCTCCCCATTGTTGCTAGTTGGGGAGGCTGTTATGCTGGCACGGTTGCTACCGGACTCATGCGAGACTCGATTCTAACGGTACGAATTACTACCATTATTTCCGCTTATTCTTCATTGTAGGACACTGCCTTATGGGTATCTCCTTTTTTAGGATCCTGAGCCTGTTTTCCGTCCATGGGTCGGATTTGACTTTCCCGTGCAGGCTGTTCAGTATACAGCTTATCGGCGCTACTTCCAAGGGACGTACGACGCTATGGTGTATTTAGGCGAGAGAGTTACGATTTAGCACTCGTCCGCATTCTTCATCGTTCCGACTCGTCCTCCAACGCATATGATGGACCAGGCGAGTCTTAGGAATTTTATGGACTCGTAGCCAGCTGGAGTTGATTGGCAGAGGTTCAGCCCCCCGAAGCGGTACTACGCTGAGAGGCTTTTGCCGCGTTTGGCTCCACCATCTTCGATATCGGGGGAAGCGGAGGTGCGTTTTTGTATCTTTTGATTTTTACTTTGGTAGCCCCCAACGATGTTTAATTGTTGGAATTTTATTTCAGCAGGCTGCTGCTGAGGCCGCGGAGTTTGTACCTCCGACCATGTCCATCACCTACCAGGGGTCTTATGGGCCGGTCGAGGAGATGATACCCCCGGCTCCTGAGGAGTGGCGTCTAGTGGAGAAATCGATCCCTCGACATCAGACTTGGGTAGGTGTATCTCTTATTTTCGCCTGTATATATATTTTGATTATTTCTAATATTTTCCTTTTGTAGTTTACTCGCGAGATGATGACGAGGATGGTGACAGCTATGGACGCCTTTCGTTATCAGCTGGTGAGGTTGAGCCATTAGGCATCATGCCGTCGGGGTGGTGGTGCGACAGAGGTATGTCTCTTGTATTGTATTGTGTTTGCATTTCTGTTTCTTTTATTTGGCTTGGCTTACTGTTTGATTTCAGCCTGTTCCTCCGTCTCGTACTCGTTTGAGGCCAGAGGGTAGGAGAGAGAGATCCGGATCGCAGCGCCGTCGTACCTCGGTTGAGAACCGGGATGGGCGAGAGGGGTCGGATCACACTATTGTCTTGGAGGACTCTGGTTCTTCTTTTGAGGGTACGGCGATGAGGCCACCTTGTCAAGGTATGCCGGTACATGCTACTTTCATGGCCGGTGGGACGTACGAGGTTGGCTCGTCGTCACAGCAACCATAGCGGCAGGAGCCTCAGCAGGGTGAGCCAGGGTGGGCTGGCCCTACTCTTTCGATTCCTACAACTGGAGAGGCTGACGTTGGGTAGGAGGTGACTCGGTTTTATGATACCTTTGGCATTCGTCCTCCGGCGCCATAGTTGTACCTGTGCTTATTTATTTTGACTATATACGACTTTGTATGTTATTGACTTTTATGCGATGTATATACATACTAGTATTACTATGTAGTGTTTATCCGTTGCATTTTATTTTTCATTTTATGTTATTTGATGTGCATGTGAGTGTGTGAAAAGAATGTGATAAATTTTGCTCCAAAATTTCCGTCATTATTTTTATTATCTTGGAGGGTATCCGACTTTCTCCCTCAAAAAGAAAAAATGAAAAATAAAATGAAGTTTGACTAAAATAAGCTTAATTAAACTTAAAATAAACAATATGGGAAAAAGTGTTTGAAACAGAATGCCATAAATAAGATTGATTAAGGCTGAAGGGGTTGGGAAACCGTAGAGCCAAAGTACAAATTGAGCCAAAGTCGAATAGAAATGCATTTGGTATAGCGCGTTTATCTGTCCCAGAGAATAAAGGCTGTCGCGGCGCAACAGCCTTGTTGCGGCGCGATGTTTTTTTTTTCCAACTAGAATTCGGTCTGCGTCGATTTCTGTTTATAAATTGCTCCCAGGTTTGCCGATTCCAGCACAATTTGAACCAACATAATTTTAGCTTGTTAATTCCCAATGGCTAGGATTTTTTGTGGTACAACCCATGAGTGGTGTCGTTCTCTGACCGCTAAAGAGAGAAAAGAACTTGATTTTTTCCATTTGGGAGGTTTATATGGTATTAAGGGGGTAGATCTTGATATAGATTTATTCATACCGCCTTAGAATATTAGGATCCCGATACCCATTTCTTTAGACTAGGAGATGATGAAATTTCCCCTATGCCGGAAGAATTTGGTGCCATTCTTTGCTTCCCTTTTCTAGATCTCGCAGTAATTCCTAGGTTGGATGAATATTACTACAAAGATTTTGAGCGATTTTTTAACCTCAAGGGTAATGATTTGAAACTCATAGTTGATGGCACTGAAGTTGATCTTAAAAAGTTTGCATCTTTTTATTTTAATAGACCAAAATTGGAATCTTTTCATGTTTACAAGAGAAGAGCCTTCCTTTTTTGTATGTTTAGCTAATAATTTCTCACTAATGGTAGTATGCATAAAGGTCAAGCTATTTTAGCTTGTGTCATGAAGCAAGTGGATGCCAGGAGGAATCCCATGCCACTAATCGTTGGAGAAACAATGCTTAGCTTAGATGAGCTAAAAAGAGATCCAAAGGCACCTCTTCGAGGCTCTCCAATTTTATTACAGGTAGAAAATCAATGTTTTTAATTACAAAAATAAAAAATATATAACTTTGTATAGTAATAATAATTTATTGCATTGATTTTTTTTGCAGATTTGGCTAATGGAAAGGCTAGAGCTAATTAGCCATCCTGACAATATTGAAAAATACACTCCTAGTTGTCTTGTAAGAAGGAAGAAGCGCTTCTCCATAAAGATGGGGCATCGGAAGTGGAGTAAAATCTTTGAAACTCGCGACTTTTCCATCAAGTGGATCGTTCCTTGATGGAGAATTTAGAAGATGATCGGTCTCAATGCTCAACCCTTCTGCCGAATTCCAAGTTTATCAAATTTGACTTTTTATTGCCCTTTTAGGGTAAAGAGACAATATGGTCTTGCTCAAACCATTCCTTTAGGAGATCTTTGTTGTCTTTTTGAATTTCCTGTTTCTCAGGATGCGGAAAGATTTGATGAGTATTGGTGCACTAGGCCCC
The DNA here is from genome assembly GCF_948465745.1 of Chenopodium album. Lineage (NCBI taxonomy): Eukaryota > Viridiplantae > Streptophyta > Magnoliopsida > Caryophyllales > Amaranthaceae > Chenopodium > Chenopodium album. The sequence continues at coordinate 35,036,681 of NC_137851.1, read as the reverse complement.
TATGGGAAGTTGTGTCCCACAAAACTCCTCCTCCTTTGTCTAGAGATGTGAAGCAGTGGTTACTTGGTAGATCTTAAAAGGACAAGAACAAAGTTCGAAACACGAACAAGGATAAAGCAAGCGTTAAAGACCGCCTAGGGGATAAGAAAGTTCCTCCTAAGGATCGCCTAGGTTCAAGAGTTGAATTCAAGATTCCTATGATGCTTAAAAAGAAAAGTGTTGCAACAGGCAAAGAAAAAAGAAAAGCTGACTCTACAGAGAAGAAAGCATGGGTTGAGAAAAAGTTTGGTGTGATGGCCAAGGGAGAAACAATCCCTATTTATTATTTTTTAAGCTTTCTTTAATTCCATCAATAATGTAATTTTTTTTACTTTATTTATTAATGCAATTTTCAGCTTTTAAAAATTAAATAAACTTTTATATAAAAATTTTATTTTATTTTAAGCAATGGAAAACAACTTGAAATAATTTCGAAGAAATAATTCGAGTACGGAAGTTTGAATTTTCTAATATTCACCGAAACTTGCTCAGATTTACGAAAATATTGCAACACTGGAAATAAAAATTCATCGCGGCGCGACGTTTATGTCGCGGCGCGATAACTTTGTCGCGGTGCGACAGTGTCTGTCGTGGCGCGATGGCTTGAATTTTTGTGCGATGCTAATTCTGATTCAGTGTATTGATGTAAACATGCGGTATCATGGGTAGAATTTCTTAAGTTGGTCAGGATTTGTCATGTTCGAGAACTCATTACCATCCATATCAGTTAGTTTTGCAGCGCCTCTTGATAGAATGGTTTAGACGATGTATGGTCCGAACCAATTTGGCCTAAATTTGCCTCTTGGGTCTAGAACATTTTTCCTTAATGCTTTCAACACCAAGTCTCCTACTTTGATGTTTCTTGTCTTGGCCTTCTTGTTAAAGTGTCTAGCCATGCGAGTTTGATAACATTGAGTATGATGCAATAATTCTTCACATTCCGCTTGGAAGTGAGTTCCATTGTCACTTATCATTTCATGTGGGACTCCGTATCGACATATGATGCTGCTTCAACCCATTTTGTGAAGTAATCAATTGCAATAAGGATGTATTAATGGCCTCCTGTCCTAGGAGGGGTGATTTTCCCAATGATATGTATTCCCCATGTTGAGAATTGCCATGGAGATGTATAGGTGTAAAGTAGCGATGGTGGAATAAGTTGTAAGTTTACGTATATTTGGCATTTAGGGCATCTTTTTACATATTGATGGCAATTCCTATTCATGGTAGTCCAATAATACCTTGGCACATTATCTTTTGGACTAGCATTTTTCCATTCATATGAGTTCCGTATGCTCCTTCGTGGATTATTCTTATCACCCTTTGAGCTTCCTTTTTGTCTACACATAAGAGAGCTTTTCCTTTAGGTACCCTTTTATGTAGCTCAACATTTAGAGCACAAATTGGGAAGCCAAAAGTCTTAGAGCGCGTTTTGCTCTCTTGTCAGCATGAAGTGGATATTCTCCTTTCGTGACATAATTAAGGATGTCGGTGTACCAAGGTTCCTCTTCCTCTTCTTCTTCTTTTTAAACAATTTCATCATCTTCTATGGCTTAAATATAAGCTGGCTTATGCCTTTTTCCTATTGTTAAAGGCATTTGCTCAATCTCCTTAGGAATTATAACCATTGAGGCTAGTCTTGCCAAGGCATCAACAAATTGATTTTCTTCTCTTGGTAGATATATATATTCTACCTTCTAGTGTTGATCAGTAAGGGTTTCCAAGTATGTTTGGTAAGGGGCCAAACTTTCACTATATACTTTCCATCTTTTGGACATTTGGTTGATAATGAAGGAAGAGTCTCCGAATATGCGTAGCTTTTTTACTCCCAATGCCAAAGCAGTTTCAAGGCCTACCACACATGCTTCGTATTCCGCAGCATTGTTGGTAACATTGAAATCTAACTTTATTGAGATTAGGACGTGTTCTTCTTTTGGTGATACTAATAGTACTCCTACGCCACATTTTTTCTAGTTTAAGGCTCCATCGAAGTATAATGTCCAAGTATCATATTCCGTGACCATTAAGTCTTCGTCCGGAAAGTAGTTTTTGTGCATTGGTGTCGAGTCTTCAATCGGGAAATCTGCTAAGAAATCCGAAACCACTGATCCTTTGATAGCTTTTGAGGCATAAATCTTTCATCAAATTGGGCTAAGTTGACTATCCATCTAGATATTCACCCGTTGAGTATAGATTTCTCAAATAGGTACTTTAGAGGATCCATTCGAGATACTACATACACTATATGGACAAGCATGTAGTGTCTTAGCTTGGTTGTGGCCCACACTAATGTGAGGCACAATTTTTCAAGTGGTGTGTAGCGAACTTAATAATCGAGCATCTTTTTGCTTAAGTAGTAGATGGCATTTTCTTTATTCTCTACTTCTTGTGCTAGCATAGCTCCCATTGTTTCTTTGGTAACCGTTAAGTACAATCGAAGAGGGATTCTTGGAAGCGCAGGTGCTAATAGAGGAGGATTAGCGAGATAGGCTTTAATTTTACCAAAGGCTTTTTGACACTCGTCATCTCATATTACTAGTACATTATTTTTGAGCTTCTTGAATATTGGTTCACATATGGTAGTGAGTTTAGATATGAACCTACTTATGTATTGCAACCGGCCAATAAATCCTCGAATTTGTTTCTCGATTTTGGGCAGCGACATTGAAAGGATTACCTTGATCTTTGTTGGATCTATCTCTATTCCTCTAGAGCTAATGACATAGCCTAAGAGTTTTCCTAAGGTGACTCCAAATGCACACTTGGATGGGTTTAGCCTCATGTTATATTTTCTTAATCTCTCAAAGAATTTCCTTAAGGCTATTTGGTGTCCTGGACGGTCCTTTTATTTTACAATGATATCGTCCACATATACATCTCTTTATGCATCATGTCATGGAGTAAAGCAGTCGCTGCTCTTTGGTAAGTGGCACCCGCGTTTTTCAACCTGAATGGCATCACCGTGTAACAGTAAGTGCCCTAAGGTGTTATGAAGGTAGTCTTTTCCATGTCTGCTTTAGCCATGAGAATCTGGTTATATCCTACGTATCAATCCATAAATGAGATAAGCGCGTGATTCACTGTATTATCAACTAGAATGTCGATGTGTGGTAAAGGGAAGTCGTCCTTTGGACTTGCCTTATTTAGATCTCTATAGTCGACACACAATCTTACCTTACCATCCTTTTTAGGAACTGGTACCACATTTGTGACCCATTCGGGGTATATGGATACCTTGATAAAACCTGCAGTTATTTGGTTTTGCACTTCTTCTTTTATTTTAAGAGCCACGTCGGGTTTCATTCGACGTAACTTTTGTTTTACAGGTTTCATTCATGGGATTAGTGGTATAGCGTGTTGAGCAATTTCTCTATTTATTTATGGCATATCTGCATATGACTAAGCGAAAACATCGATGAATTCTTTAGTAGATTTACTAAATCGGTTCTTTCCTCTTGATTAAGGGTTAAACCAATTTTAACTTCTCTTTTAATGGTTGGATCCTTTCAAATATTAATCATTTCGGTGTTTTCAATTATCGGTGTTTTATTTTCAAGTGTTTCCACTACTTTAATTATTTCTTTATCGTTTTCATTGTTAGCAAAGTAATGCTCATCATCTTGGGTAAGAGAATGAACACGAGAAGTAAGAGGAAGAAGACATGTTATTAAATTCTGAAATCATTACATCGAAAAGAGATATGTTCGTTGGGACTTGACTACTGACTATCCTAGGAGTAGGTTCTAAATAAGAAGGGATAGAAGGAGACACGACTATAGAAGGCTTGGAAGGCTCGACTACAGAAGACTTGAATTCAGACTCAGGCTTAGACTTAGACGACTCAGACTCATCGAACATTGGTGGTGATGGAGATTCTTCTTCCACTTAGCGTAGTCACCTTCACAGTCTTTCGCCATCCCTGAACTAATCCTTCTTCCAGAGTAATGAGTTTTGTAGGATCAAAGTTTTCACTTTGTAATACCGTTTGGATAAGTGCAGAATCGTTGTCGACATGCTTAGGCTCATTTTTCTCGTACCCAAAGAGGAGACCCATAACATTCAAGTCGAAGCATGGGGGTGCTTACTCTTTGTAGATAGGAGTTGGGATCTCATCTAAGAAATTAAAGTCCAAGAATATCTCGAACCCTGGTTGTCTTATCCTATCTTTGACAAGTGGTTCGGGGAATTCATGGCATGGATAATCTTCACCCTCCTTTATGAATTTTCCATTTAGAGTGAGGGGATAGTGATCCATCGGGATAGCTTTTTTCTAGGTACGAGCATTTCTCCGTGCATTGAACTTTTTCCGGGCTCGCTTATAATCTTCCGGAGTCGGTTCGAAACCAAGTCCAAAAGTATCTAATTTAGGGAGGCCAGGCAGTCCCATTTGCTTCGCTATTCCTTTCTTCTTTCCTAGAGTCATTTCGGGAAAGTGTCCTTGTTTTCTGAGAATACCATTGACTATCATGTTTGAATGGAGGTCGTAGTGAAGAGGGGTCTTTTCATCTTCTTCAATAAAAGAGACCTCTTTGGCATTAAAGCCCCATAAGTCTTCATCATTCTCATCATTCTCCACTTTTATGATTGGCTTATCAATTGCTTTGATTCTCATAGGGGAAGCATCAATGGTGACAGGAACTCCTCCAACTATAGCCTTGACTTGTTGGTGAAAGGATGAAGGGACGACCTTAAGGTCGTGAAGCCAAGGGGGTCCCAACAATAGGTTGAAAGAAGCCTTAATATCTACTACTTGAAAAGTAGTAGCATGCTCAATGACTCCTGTCGTGACATTCATAGTAATGGTCCCAAGAGCTTGATGACGAGTGTTATCATAAGCTCTTATACCTTGTGTTGATGGGGACAAATCCTCATCTCTTATTCCTAACATTCTCGTGGTTTGAAGTGGGCAAACATTAATTGCCGATCCGTTATCCACGAGGATCATTGGAACGTTCATCCTTTTGCAAACAACTGTGAGGTTCAAGGTTTTATTATGCTTATCACCTTCAGGAGGTAAATCCTTGTCAGAAAAAGTGATCAAGTTAATGGAACTGGGAAGATCACTGGTAATGAAGTTAGCTAAACCTTCAGTTGAGGTTTCTGAATCTATCCCTACTTTTGCTAAGGCATCCATTACTGCGAGCCTATGCTCGTGGGATGTGGCTAGGAGTTTCCATACGTTCATTTCTACCTTAGTCTTTTTCAATTGTTTGACAACATCGTTGTCTTCTATAATTGGAATAGGGACTTGTTGAGTGGTAGGAATAGGTTGGTTTGTGATAGGAGGTTGCATTCTCCCTGATCTTGTGAGGACGTCGATAGAGGAATCTTCTTCATCCCAAATATCATCAACTAGATAAATTGTGGAAAGTGGAGCTTCTTCTATGTCTTTGAGGTAGACATCCTCATCATCACTTTCCCAAACCCTATTAATGCTTACATCTTTTTCTGGTTGAATCTGAACCAATTTTTTACTGTTAATCAATCCTTGGATTAGGCCCTTGAATTTGAAACAGTGTTCTATGGTATGTCCTCCTGATTGATGGTACGGACAGTAGAACCTATATGTCCTTTTTAATGATTCAAATGGTCTTGGATTGTGAGGTTTGATCTTCCCATTCTCGAAGAGAATTTTGAACATGTTCGCATACGAAGTCCCAATTGGTGTGTATGCCTTATTATTCTTTGGGGTTGTTCGACTACTTTGAAAGAGAAAGGTTTTCTTTCAGTAGTCTTAGTGGGTGTCATCTTTTCAGCGATGCGTCTTTGCTCCATCTTCTTTGCTTCCTGGACGGAATAGTGAAGTTGGGTCATCTCCGCCCTTATTATGTTTATGAGAACCCTTACATCTTCTTTGTAGGCAGGTGCTTCAGTTAGAAGAAAATCACTCATGGCATCGAAAAAGGTTTCCTCCTCTTCTTCCCTGGCATGAGTTTCTTCAATTGGTTTGATGAGTAGTGATGGGTCAACGTGACTTTCCTCATCAGAAATAGCCAAGGCGTCTAAAAATGGAGCACTATTGATACTTGGCTTCTTACTAGGAGGCAATGGAAGTTTATTGCTATCGATTAAGTCTTGAATGACTTCTTTCAACTTCAACAATTCTCAGTGAGATGGCCCCTGCCTTGGTGGTACATACAATGTGAGTTAGGGTTCTAATTAGCCGTCCTTCTTTCGGCTGGTGGATCTCCAAACGGTCCAATAGGAGTTATGAGTCCTTTAGCATGAAGTCGATCAAACCCTGTATCATAACTCATGCCAATAGGTGTGAAATTTCTCCTAAATGGCTTCTTTTGTCCTTGATTGTTCATAGCAAGGACCTTATTCAAGTTAAAGGTGCTAACATTATTTGAATGGGTGGTTTTGGAAGAAGAAGGATTGCCGTTCTTCTTGCCTTTCCAGCCACTATTGCTGTTGTTAACAGCTTTTTGTTTTGCAAGGTCATCTTCAATGTTAATACCTATATTGTAGACGGCCTTGAAAGTATTCAAATTACTTTGGTAATTTAAATGTTTTGAATACTTTTCTTGGAGGTTCTTGATGAACATCCTCACAGATTCCTTTTCAGTAGGAACTTTTACCATCTTAGCAGAAGTTTCCCTCTACTCTTTGAAGAAGGAAGTAAATCCTTCGTTTTCCTTTTGCTTTAACATCTCAAGCTCCCTATGGTCAGTCTCAACTTGGATGTTGCACTTGTATCAATTAATGAAAGCGTCTGTGATAGATTCCCAAGAGGAGGTCTTCTCCTTTTCTAGGGAGAAAAACCATTGTTGACAAACAGTTTCAAAAGATAGTGAGAATACTGAAGGGAAGACCTTCCTGTCAATAGCCTTAATGCTTATTATAGTCTCGAAACCTCTTAAATGAAAGTAAGGATTGTCGGTAGGCTTGAACTTAGGGATGTCATTGGCATTGAACTTCTACGGAAGAAGTTCCTTGTCCACTAAGACCCCTTTGGAGCTAATTCCCTGAAACTTATAGTCGTTGGAGATTTTGCTAAGGCTTTCCTCCATACGCTCAAGTTGTTTTTGCTTGACAGGATCGTTGACTTGAAGAGCAATAGTCTTCAACATCTCAGTCTAGTTGTTCATGTTTTGCCTTAGCTCATCAACTTCCTATTGGGTAGCCATTAGTACGAACTTTTTTTTTTATGTCTGATGGGCTTATCGAAGAGTAAAACTTGAACGAAAGTGTTGTCCTTGATTAACCGTCCTTCTCTTCTTTACCAAGCGTTGTAATATTAAGCCATTGATTTTTAATGACTCGACTCAAATTGACTTTGACTTTAATTGGTTTAAAAGGAAAAAAGCAAACAATGGGTGCATTTTTGGGAATCAAGTTTAATGATTTAAACAACATGGAAATGTTGGGAGGATTAATATCTGACTTACCCCCCCTAAAAATATGACGGAAAACATGCGAATACAAGAATCTCTACACATGATCATAATGAAACATACATAAAGTGTGTGCTTTTAAACAGTGAGTGAAAGTGACATGTTTGACACTTGTGTATAACCATGGGACTATGTGTCTAGACTCGATTAAGGACTGAATATGTCTTCGATTATTAATAAATTAGTTAAATAGACTTAACGCGAAGACACAAGTAGAAAACTGGACCATCGAGCAAACAATGGCACTGTTGCGTCGAGCTAGAGCCATCATGGCGCGATATTGCTATCGCGTCGTGATGGACACTTGCGTGTCGCGCCATAGGCTAGACCTCCGCGTCATTACTGAAACATCAGTCTGCACCTGTTTCTAGCATTCTGCTTTAAAGGGACAAGCCTATGGTCATTCTAAGTCGTGTTTAGTCAATTTTATTAAACGTTAATTATTCATTAATTAATTAAACAAAGTCCTATATATTCATTAATCAGTTTATTTAGACTCATACACAAGTCAAACAAACGGTAACCGTAAACACATACAAGCTATGCACAAGGAAGAGATATACAAGTAGTCAAGTAGGCATAATATGATGGAATGAGTTTGCAACCTAACCATGGCTTTAGTTCTATAAAGTTCAAGGATAAGGGTTTCCAAAGAGGGTCCATGGTTATGAGTCCGAATGCATCGCGCGGAAGCCTTACCTTTGGAAGGGTTGGCGTGTATGGATGGGACCCTACAAGTTAAACTTGTTTCCATGGTTTGGTGAAATCACAAGCTCGGATGTACTCTTCGTTGCAATGAGCGTTCGATTGGGTAGATGAAGCGTGAATTCCCAAAGGGTTATGGCCATATGTTGAACACATATGGGTTTCAGAAAAGAGGGAAAAACCCAATCAGGAAGTAAAATCAGCTAAACAATACTAGAACCGGTCAAAGCAAGAAGGCAGACATCTGGCTCGGTATTAGAAGAACCTGACGCGAGAAAACAGGGCCATCGCGTGGAGATGGCCCTGTCGCGCCGCGATGTTGCCATTGCGTCGCAACAGAGCCATCGCACTGCGATGGGCTCTGTTCTCTCAGCAACAATTCTTACATGCCTTAACAGTTTTTGTGTTCTAATAATTTTTCGATTTTCGCAGCGTTTTTTTGATTCCAGTTGTGAAAGATATTTCCTAAATTTCTTACGTGTCAAAAGCCTATGTTTTTGACGCATTATGGATTGTCTTTCCAATGCGTACCTTTTTATGCTTATGCAAATAATGTCAATCAAATTACGCACATGAATACTTAGGACTTTTCGAGTCTCATCCACTCATTCAAAATTATTACCAAAATAAATTTTAGGAATTCATATAGAAATCCTCCCCAGTGGAGTAGCCAAAAACTATAGGGAATATTTCAAGCATCTTATACTTGAGCCCCACTGTGATCATACACTTAAGCATGGTGGCGTCCAAACGGAAGGAAGCTAGAGATCACTAACTCCATAGTGGTCCTGAACCATGACTGGATATTCGGGGATGAAGGTACAAATCCAACCTAAAAGAGATTTAACCTGCCCTAAAAATAGGCCTCTACTTTATTCTTCTCATATTCATGTGCGCTTTATGACTAACGTACAATCAATATTTATTAATCCTAAACCTGTTTGATTAATACACAAATAAATCGATTTTTGGTGATCACTTGAATTAAAATCATATTAGCCTAAATAAAATTATTAATTGTCTTATTAAGCGTGATTTCAGGTATAAATTCCCTTTAAACCTGTAAGAGAGGGCGTGATCAAGCAATAACAATAATACATCAAGCAACATATAAATATTGATACAACAAATGACCATCATAACGATATTCTCAATCTCAAAGCATAATATTAGCAAGATCCTAAGCATGATATTAACATGATTAATAACAAATCCTAGCATGTCACTAAACAGTAAAGATCAAAGCTTTAACCCTATGACACTAACATGATATAAAAAATAGGAAGCAACCAAAGCATGATACTAGAAACATACATGATATTAGAAATATTAGTTAATACCCTAAACATGATATTAGGAATCATAAAGACATCCTAACATGATACTAGGAATTAAAATAATCTAAGCATGATTCCTAAAGAAATAGAGCAATAAAACTACTTACTTTGTTGCCTTGTGTCTCTTTCTATCAAAACAATACACACGTTAGTAACTTCAATAAAAGTATTAAACAGTAAATCTAATCAAAGAATTGAAATAAGATTTGGGACCAAACCCTTAGAACTATCAAACTTTCACGTCGAGGTCTAAGGCAACTTCGAGCTTGGCTATGTGTGTCTAAGTCTCGTGATAAACGAATGTTGTATTTTGAAAAGGGAAGGCTTAGAAAGAGGGGGAAAGAGTAAGCTTCTAGCTTTGCGAGAGAAGAGAATAGAATAGATGATTGTTTATGATTTAAAAACGGGGAAATACGACCCTATTTATATAGAAAAACATCTGGAAACGATCAGAGAAGATCGAATACCAATCGAAGTAAAATTGCTCCCATCGTGACGCGACAAGGCCATCGCGACGCGATGGCTCTATCGCGGCACGATAGACCTATCGCAGCGCGATGGTGCTGCTGGATAATACGAAATCCTTTTTTCAATATAATTGAATAATTGGAGTCCGTACTTTATCATTAAAAATCAGATTAAAATCTCTTTAAAACACTTGTTTTATTTCAAGTAAAATTCTTTATATTTTCTAAAAATATAGTTATTAATCCTAATCTCTTTAGAACTTAAAATAACCTTCTAGATTATTCTAGAAAATTAAAGTAATTCCTAATGACTTCAAGAATGATAATTAATGGATGCTCCACTTGATCATTAGGTTGCCCATAAAACTCTTTTAATATCCAATTTAATATTTAGGACATAACTTCATCATTATTCATCGGAATTGGGCTTATAATATATCGTTGAAAAGATATTTTCAAGCCCTATCCAACTACACTGATATTGAATCCATATCATCGACCAAATTCAATTGGATTGAACAATTTTCCATAAAATAAGGTACGAAAAGAACTATTTATTTTCGAAAACAGAAAGAAGTACTTTTATTAAAAACAAGGGAATCACGAGACTCTTTCACATTTCACTTCATTCGATAATCAAATGACGTGAAAAGGTACTCATCACTGGGTTTGGTTTTGGGGAGATACAATTTGGTGTCTACAGCCGCACCCTAATGTGAGGTTACCTACGTATATGTTAGGAATCAGGCCGAGCGTAGCTCTAGCTAAACCTCGCATAAGTGTGTGTATACCTCAAACAGGTCTTTTGAAAGGTTGTGACGGGGTTTGGCTAAAGGTTGAAGAAGAAAGGATAAAGGCTTAAGACCCAATATAAGCCCCCAAGGTGTGCAACCTTGCATTTGAATCTTGGTTTTTTTAATGCTTAAGGCTTTATCACTTTTGTACTCTTTTTTACATTATTATTTTTTTCTCTTTTTTTTTTGCTTTGACATTTTTTCATATTTGAATCCTTTTTTGTAAGTGTAGGCAATCCCAATCATGCGGTCTATCACTCACTTAGCATTTATGTTTCTTAGGAACGGTACCGAGCACTCGATAAGAGACGCAATCTGGGACGTGTTCATATCAAAGATATGTTCATATCAACGACATTGAAAACACTTGCCCTTTTGCACACTTTTATTGTATTTTCTTTTTGAACTTTTGAAATCTAGGTAATTAAAATCACTCAAGATTTTCATTGAATTTTTAAAATTGCATAAATAATACACCATCTCATCCCAATATTAAGTAGATGTGGGTTGAAAAAAAAAGAAAGGTCAATCGTTAGACGAAGCTCAAAGTGGCTCATCAATATATTCGAAAAGGTGAAGGTGATATGATGTGGCTATAAGGGGTGCCTCAAATCATTGGTATACCTTATGCTTAGTTCGGCGTGGATTTTTTTTTTTTTTTTATTTTTTTTAATGAGATGCAACGTAATGATCATATGCAAAGAATAAAAATGCTCATTTTATTAAAAAAAAAAAAAGAAAAGAAAAGGGGTGTAAAAATCAAAGTCATGAAATAAATCTAAGTAAAAGATAGAGGGTGCCTATGCTAGACTTATTGGGGAAAGGGAAATAAAAAAAAAAAGAAATCATGAAATCTTGTCATCAAAGCCCGCCTCGTGCTTTGTGCTTTTCATCACTCGGTCTTCATGACAATTAGAGGAATGGGAATCTTGTTATTATCGATCAAATATTGGATGACCTCTTTTAGCTTCCAACAACTCTCAGTAGTATGTGAAGGATTTATGTCTTCGTCATGTGCAATCACTAGATATATAAATGGATCAAATTATGGAGATAATTAAGTTCGTTCTTTTGGGTCGTCGTTATATCATAGCTAGAGGTACTAACGATCTTTGGGCTAGTAAAATAGGCCAAAGCCTAATTGGACGGATCTTATAAGGTCATACAAAGGGCCTAGATCAAGCACGAGAGGACATGGCCCATGATGGGCCTCATCCCCTAGTATGGCCGGCCATATGGAGTGATATGGAGGGTTTTGGGCTTTGTGACTTAGTCTAACTATAATGGGATTATAAATAGACTAAGTGCCTAAGGTTTTCAATATTGCAATTTAGTGATCAGTTTTATCAAACCCTAATTAGCAAACACGAGACCAACCCCTCTCATACTCCTCTCTCTCACGGCTCTCTCTCCTCTTCAGTGCCAGTGTGGTGGTTCGTGGTGGTCGGTTCAGTCCATTAAAGGTGGTGATCGCGGTTTCCTCTTTCACTCGACCAATCTAGTATTGGTGGACGGCTCGTTCGAATCCCATGGACTAAGTAGAGGAGCAACGCTTGGGGCTCTATTCACTCCCTGATTTGCCAGTCAATTAGCTTCGTGGAATTCACGCTTCAGAGGTATGATTATGTATCTTGTGTGTTATGCATGCAATCTTGGGATTAGGTGCTTTATGAATATGACTCATGTTTTTCCGCTTTATAATACCTATAAAATCCTACATTGGTATTAGTTAGCCTCTTGCATGAACACACTTGATGATAATAATACATTTACTTGAAGTCCATGTTGTTAATTTTATAATCAATTAAGAGGGAGAAATTAATTTAATTATGGTTCAATTATTAGTTTAATGTGATTAAACTTTTGGAACTGATTAAATGAGATTTAATTAAGCTCAAAATAGCCATGAAGATGACTGAACTTTAGCCCTAAATTGTTCAAAAAATTCAAACACCCTAACCCTAGTTTTCGAATTTTCGAAAATTCCAAGCCCTAAAATATGATTTTTGTGCTTGATTTTGATTTAATTCAATTTATTTTATATTTCATAATTTTAATTGGATTTATTTACTCATAAAAATGTTTTGTGTATGATCATCAATTTAATTTTAAATGTTAGAATTAAATTAGGATTAATTTTATGATGACCCTAATTTTAAAGTTGAATGGGATTTAATTTTAATTTGTGGACTGATTTAATTTTATTTTGATAAAATTTATTTTAATTAAATTAAAAAAAAAATTAAGTGGCCGGCAGACGCGGCTGGGTGGCGCAGCCACGACAGCTGCTGACCTGGTGGTCAGTCCAGAGGGAAGGAGGGAAGGCAGGTGGTCCGAGGCCAGGGCAGCATCGTGAAAGTGTTGCACAGCTGCTGCCACGACTGTGCTGTGTTGTTGCTGCTGCTTCGGCGACAGTGGTTGCCGTAAGGTGGCTAGCCATCGTGGCTAGCCTTGGATGGCTGTGCACGGTAGCTTGCAGCGCTGCACAATCAGCCGCCACGTTGCTGCCTTACGGCAGTGGCTGCGTAAAAGCAGCTAGCCACCGTGGCTAGCCTCGGCTAGCCAATCACGGTGGCCGGCGGTTGTGGCTCGGTTTTCAAAAAAAAATTATTTTAAAATATTTCAAGATAAATATGATTTATTTTGGGATAAATTAGAATTGTTTCGAAATAAAATCTTTTATTTAGGATAAAATCAAATCTTTCAAAAGTTGTTAAATTTGATAATATCCATATTTAATTTGTTAATTTTTGGTAATCATCCATAATTAAAGTGGTTAATACTGGATACGATTTGTTAGGATAATCTGAGCATATTCCAAAAGGATAATAATTGATTTAGATAATATGATTATCCCATAATTTGATTAGGATATAATTGATTCTAAAATTTTTTGATTGGCTAGTAATTAGGATAGAATCTTCTAAAGTTGTTAGGATAATCATGGAAGATTAAATATGATTTATCTTTCTAGATTAAAATAAGATTTGATTCTATCTCATGACCAAATTAAAATATATGATATTTTATCAACGGTCATGAATAATATATGATATTATCTAATTATGATTTAAAATATGAGATATTTTAGGAGATGCATTGCTTTAATTATGAACATTCGATGTTGTAGTTTAGACAAGCATGTTGAGTGATTTATTATATGGCATTTTATATAATATATGATATTATATTGCTATATATAGACTAGTATGGCCCATAGATTCTAAATACGATCTGCGCATCGTGATGTATTTTTGTAATCTAAATACGGTCTGCGAACTGTTAAGTATTTTTGTAAATTTTATTTAAAGTAAATTGATTAGTTATTTAAATAGTTTAGTCCAAAGAAGCCCATGAAGTGAAGGCCCAAAGGAGCAATATGGATGGAGATTCATGATGGTTCAAGTGAGAGCATTTTCATTTCTAGTTTTCTTAGGACTAAGGGGCCATACTATGTCATGTTATATTGCATTAGTAGATCATGCGTGTTAGATTTTATTTATGTTGATTTGATGATGCGCTAGAGTTCACTAAATAATCACAACATAATAAATCTAGGTCCCAGTAATATTGAGATTGTTTTTCCAATTAGATACCCAACAATCTTTCGATCGTGAGAGATGGGTTGGCCTCAGCAGAGTGTCACTTGTTATCTTGGGTAATTTAGGGTAGATCACGTTCTACATATTTAATTGGTTATGCTCAACAAGGTTACCTAAAGCGTTTAGAACCTTGAAGCAAAGGGTAATAATTAACCATGTGATGGTTAATTATTCAACCAAGAGTTACAAGAGTTGTAATCAGTAAAGAGTTTACTCACCTTAAAAATGTAATGCTTAATGGTAGGGCCTCAGTGCGATCAACTATTACACAAATAAAGGGTCTTGGAATCACTTAAAATTCAATTGGGATCAATTAATATTGAATAAAGTGTGTTAAAGTTACCAATTTAATTCGTTTATGGTACTTTAATTATTAAATTAAACATAATTATTAAACTTTGCCTTATTTTGACATAGATGGGTAGCCGTAACAATGACAACAACATTTACAATCTATGTCCATTCCTTAAGAAGGATAGGTTGACAGGAGAAAACTTTTCCACTTGGGAAAGGATTCTAAGGCTTGTTCTGAAATCTGAAGGTAGAGAGGATGTCATTGACACCCCATTGCCAGGACTTTTGGGGGAGGATGCTACTACAGCAGAGGTTCGTAAGCGTAAGGAAGCACTAGATAGGGCTGTGCCTATCACTTGCTTGATGATTGCTACTATGGAGCCTAGTCTTCAAAAGCGTTTTGAGGACCAGGATGCAAATACTATCATGCAAGATCTCAAAGCTTTGTTTAAGAAACAAGCTAGAGTTGAGAGGTACGAGCTCCACCGAGAGATTTTGGATTGTAAGATGGAGAAGGGTACCACAATTCATGATCATGTTTTCAAAATGATCGGCCTTATTCAAAATATGGAAAAACTGGGGCACCCATACATTATGAGATGGCAACATACATCATTCTGCACTCACTTTCAGAAACTTTGAACCAATTTATCATGAACTTTAACATGTCTGATGCTACAAAGAGTATGAATGAGTTACATGCTATGCTGGTTAGTGCTGAGAAGCAAATGCCTAAGGAACCTAAGAAAGAGGTTCTCATGGTTCAGAAGGGAAAGGGGTTCAAGAAGAAGGGGCAAAAGGCTAAGGGCAAGGGCAAGAAAGTTGCCAACGCTCCCGAAAAGCCTAAAGAAACTCCAAAGGCCAAGGTTGCAGATGAAAGTGAATGCTTTTACTGCAAGAAGAAGGGGCATTGGAAGCGCATCCAATTGCCACAAGTATCTTGAGTTCCTTAAGAAAAATGGAGCATCCACCTCAGGTATTATGTTATAAACATTTTAACTTTCACTTAGGTATGTGATACCAAGTTGCAGTGCTTAACATTATTAATGTTGTGCAGAAGCTGCAAAGAAGTGAGGCTAGCAAGGAAATGGAGCTAAAGGGTGCAGTAGAAGTGTTCGAGTGACCAAGAAAGCTTCACAGTTTTACTTCAGAATTTTTATAATGATTTAGACTATTTCCGGTTTTGATGAGACTATTTCGGGATGAGACAATATTTTGATTTTCTTGTTTGAATACTAATTTGGTTTTACTTGGCATGGACAAGTGTTGATCCATGACCAAGGTGATAAATTGTTTTCATTTTTTGCTAGATATGAGTTAATTTTGTTTTATGACGTTGATATAAGTAGATCACAAAAGCAAAATTAGATGATTTAAAATAAACTTACTTATAACAAAGTAAGGTTAGGTCACATAAACCATTTGCACATCCAATGATTACAATTGGATGGACTCTTACTCTTATTTGATTGAGAATCATTTGAGACTTAGAAGCCATGCTTGATAAGGTAAGATGACCAAGTCGCCTTTTAGTTGAAAGGGTGAAGGAGTTAATGACCTTTTTGAACTCATACATATGATGTGTGTGGACCAATAAGTTCACGAATTAGCTAGAGATTTAACTATTTCATTGCTTTTACTATCGATTTAAGTAAATATATCGATAATTACTTAATGAAGTAAAGCTTGGAATCATTGAAATGTTCAAAATTCCAAAAAGAAATGTAAAATCAGTTTGAGGCAAACAATTTAACACCGCAATATGATTGTTGTGATAAATATTTAACTCAAAATAAATGATCATCTAAAGGGAATTGTTTAATTAATTCACAATCCAGAAACACTACAATTAAAATGTGTGTTAAAAAGAAGAATCAAACTTTGCTTGCCATGGTTTGATCCTAGATTAACTTTAATGATTTATAAATATCGTTTTAAGGATATATATTAGCACAACAATTGCGAATAAACTAAACATAAACTCAACCAAAGCAATTGAGAAGACGTCATAAGAGTTATGAATTGGAAATGTTCCAAAATTTGTCTTTTCTAAACAGGATCAAGGGTTATGAAATCATTGTAAAATGTTTACAAAGATGACATGATGAACCCTAAATCAGATAAATAGTTATTCGTGGGCCTTCCCATGGAAACTAAGAGGTATTATTCCTATAATCGCGTAGATAACAAAGTGTTTGTTGCTCGCGATAGTGTCTTTATAGAAAGAAATCTCTTCCTACAAAGCCAAGTGGGAGTAAAGTTAGATCTCGATGAGATTCGAGACGAGCAACAAATGGATGTGGATAACACTACATCAGAGACGAGGGCGTATAAAATCAGCTAATTTGATAAATCATATGTCGAAGCATGCTAATTCAACTAGTGAGGCTTCTATCGTCCTACTTGAATGAAAGGCTTCAAAGAGTTGAAGAGAATAATTCTATTGTTGCTTATACCTATCGTAGGTTACTTGGGATCAAAACAAACAGTTTATTGAAATTCTGAAAAAAAAAGGTAGATTCTAAAATTTTCCTATTGGAATGGTTAGATCCCATAGCCTACAAGCAAGCTTTGGTAAGTGCCAACTTAGGAAGTGGCTTAAGGCCATGAAATCTAGAATGGAATCCATGTCTACAAAGATTTGTCAGTCCATGATAGTCTTAAAAATGGGGTCAAACCTATTAGTTGTGTAAGCTTATTCAGATTCTTCTAGTGATTGTTGATTTCGATTATGAAGTTTTGCATTGGATATCAAAATCACCTTCTTGAAATGTTCTTGATTGAGGATATGTATATGATACAACCTAAGGGTTTTGAAATCCAGAAATCATAGAAAAATTTGCAAACTTTAGAAATTCATTTAATAAATTGAAGTAAGCGTCAAGGAGTTGGAACATTCGTTTCGATTAGGCAATCAAACAGTTTGATTTCCTCAAAGAACAAAAAGGAATCTTGTAGAGACAAGAAGTTTAGTGGGAGCAATTGGTCTTCTCAGTCTTGTATGTAGATGACATACAGTTCATGTGAAATGACATATCAATGCTTGAATCAGTCAAGTAATGGTTAAAAGTTGTTTCTATATGAAAGACTTAGGAGATGTTAAGTACATATTAGGAACCAAGATCCACGAAATAAATCTTGAAGAATGATTGGACAACATCGAGAGACTTATGTTGATAAGGATGTTGACAAGTTCATCAAGCAAGACTCTAAGAGAGGATATCTTCCCATGTTTCATGGTATTACGCTCAGAAAAACTATGTGCCTTCATAAGCTAGTAGAGTTGAGTTGTATGGATAGTGTTCCTTATGCTTCTGCAAAAGGGTTCATTATATGTGCCATGATATGTACAAAGCAAGATGTTACATATGACTTGTGCATGTGTAGCAGGTTTCAAGTAAATTCAAAATAAGCATACTGAAAGTTTCCAAGAGCAAATCCTTGAGTACTTGAGAAGGACTAAAGGAGTGTTTCTAATTTATGGTGGCAAGAGTGAACAAGTAGTCAAAAGGTTATACGGATGCAAGTTTCAAATAGGCAAGATGACTTTAGATGGTGATATAGATGCATTTTATGTCTGTATGGAGAAGGACAGTAAGTTTGAAGAGTCCAAAGCAGAATGCTGTCGCATACTCAATGTCGAAATATGTGTATTTAGCTACAGTTAGAGTAGTTAAAGAGGAAGTTTGGATCAAATAGTCCTGTGACTAAAAGGACACCTTTGTCAAAACAAAGGAGCCAGGGTCACATCACAAATCCAAACAAATTGATATGAGATATCACCTCGTTTATGAGATTAATGACAAGCGGGATATCGTGATCTGTAGAGTTTTATCATGAGTGAGAATATCACTTATCAAACCCCTTCCATAGACTAAGGTATGAGAGTCATATTAAGGTCTTGAATTGTAGCAAATTATATAATTCAAGTTGTGTATGTTTTGAGAAAACATATTACATAAGGAATGCATATATTTGCAGTATTATGTTTAAACAGAAATTAATATTTCTTTTATTTAATTATGGTTTTGGAAATTAAATAAAATGTCCAAAGAAATTATGAATTGATGGGCTCATCAGGTTGATGACCTGGTGAGTGAAACCCCACAAGTGAACAAAATTCATATATTATTTAAGTTCCTAGTTCGAAATCATTAAAGTGGACATAAATGATTTCAATAAATGGACTAGCATATAAGATTGATTGGATAGCGCAGTTTCATGGGCTATAGGGGCATAGTGATGCTCGGTCAATCACTTGGATATGCATGAATGATGAATGATCGAACTATTGACCTACTTTGAAGTTCAAGTATAGAGCTTCCGAATATATTAGTGGATTCCTTTGACATGAGTGGAACATTGATTTCATTCAATGATTGATTTAACTGTGGTACACTCAAACGTCTGCCCGTAACTGGAGATTATAAAGTGTGTTTCCCGGTTACTTCATGAGTTGAGTGGGAGCTTTGGTTGCCACAAGATTGGATTGAGTCTACCTATTAAATTAGGAAATGTGTCATGGCCGCTTGAAGAAGGAGAATTCAGAAAATACGTGGCCGCGATCAAATGCATTACTCAGTAATCATTTGGTTTTGTAATTCTAACTCAGATTTCAAGAAACGGTTTGTAGATTCATATGATCTCGACATGTGATGCAATCATATTATCAGATCGACACACATTGACTTAAGGAATTTGAATATTGCACACTTATCTCAGACAAGTGGGAGATTGAAGGATTTATGTCTTCGTCATGTGCAATTACTAGATATATAAATGGATCAAATTATGGAGATAATTATGTTCGTTCTTTTGGGTCGTCGTTATATCATAGCTAGAGGTATTAACGATCTTTGGGCTACTAAAATAGGCCAAAGCCTAATTGATCGGATCCTATAAGGTCACACAAAGGGCCTAGATCGAGCACGAGAAGACATGGCCCATGATGGGCCTCATCCCCTAGTATGGCCGGTCATATGGAGTGATATGGAGGGCTTTCGGCTTCGTGACTTAGTCTAATTATAATGGGATTATAAATAGACTAAGTGCCTAGGGTTTTTAGTATTGCAATTTAGTGATCAGTTTGATCAAACCCTAACTAGAAAACACGAGACCAACCCCTCTCATACTCCTCTCTCTCACGGCTATCTCTCCTCCTTGGTGCCAGTGTGGTGGTTCGTGGTGGCCGGTTCAGTCCATTAAAGGTGGTGATCGCGGTTTCCTCCTTCACTCGACCAATCTAGTATTGGTGGACGGCTCGTTCGAATCCCATGGACTAAGTAGAGGAGCAACGCTTGGGGCTCTATTCTCTCCCTGATTTTCCAGTCAATTAGCTTCGTGGAAATCACGCTTCAGAGGTATGATTATGTGTCTTGTGTGTTATGCATGTGATCTTGGGATTAGGTGCTTTATGAATATGATTCATGTTTTTCCGCTTTATAATACCTATAAACTCCTACAGTATAACCCTTACCTTGATGGTACTTGCAGTGTGTATTTGGATTCCAACTAAGCAACCTTTTCTCAAGCGCGGGATTTGGATAGGCCCAATAGGAGTGATAAGTCCCTTGATATGAAGGAGATTGAAGGTAGTATCGTAGCTCATCCCAATAGGGGTGAACTCTTTCCTTAGTTGCTTTTTAGGTCCTTGATTGGCTAAGACATCATTAAGGTCAAAGGTACTAACATTGTTACTAGAGTAGGTGTTTTCGAAAGAAGAAGAATTATCGTTCTTCTTTCCTTTCCAACCACTGTTGTTACTATTGTTAGCAGCTTTCTATTTTGCAAGGTCATTTTCAATGTCAATACCTATGTTTTAAATGGCTTTGAAAGTATTTAAATTGCATTGATATTTCAAGTGCTTTTGATATTTGTCTTGAAGATTCTTAATGAACATCCTTACAGATTCTTTCTCATTTGAAACTTCAATCATCCTAGCAGAAGTTTCTTTCCATCTATTGTGAAATGCGGTGAAACCTTCATTCTCTTTCTGTTTCGACATCTCGAGTTTCCTATGGTTTGTTTCAACTTGGATATTGCACTTGTACCTATCTATGAAAGTATTTGTAATGGTTTTCCAAGAAGCGATCTTTTCCTTATCTAAGGAGAAAAACCATTGTTGACAAACGGTTTCAAGGGACAGTGAGAAATGTGAGGGAAAGACCCTTTTATCAATTGCCTTAATGTTCATTATGGTCTGAAAAGCTCTTAAATGAAAATAAGGGTTGTCAGTTGGTTTGAATTTAGGGATTTCATTGGCATTGAACTTCTGCGAAAGAAGTTCCTTGTCCACTGAGACCTTTTGTGAGCTAATCCCATGAAATTTGTAGTCATTGGACATTTGGTTGAGGCTCTCCTCCATGCGCTTGATAGTATCAAGTTGTAGTTGTCTACTAGGGTCATTGACTTGGAGAGCGAGATTCTTGATCATTTCCGTAAGTCCATTAATGGTTTGCTTGATTTCATCAACTTCTTTTTGGGTAGCCATTATCATGAACCTTGTTCTGCACTGAGTGGGTTTATTAAAAAGTAATACTTGAACAAAGGTGTTGTCCTTGATTATGCGCCCCTCTCTTCTTGACCAAAAGCTGTGAAATGGAGGTCATGGATACTCATTGTTAATTATCTGACTCAAACTCGATTCATCATGCACAGATGGGAAAGATCGTAGTGTAAGAGGGGAATGATATGTATGGAGAAAGCATGTAAGAAGAAAATGATATATGAATGTGCAAAGTGTGAAATAATGAAAGTATGAGATATGTAATGTAGGAAAAAGTGCTATAGATGGAAGAATTTTGAAATAGAATGGACCCTCAACTAAAATGGCGGAAAAGACGACTCATTCATGGACCTAAGACATGGTCATGGTGTGAAAGAAGTATGTACAAAGTGTGTGCTAAGAATTGTGAGTTAAAGTGATATGTTCAAGACTTGTGTAAGAGCATGGGACTAGGTGACAAGACCCAATTAATGACCACGTGATGACCTTGGTTATTAAATAAATTAGACTTGACGAGAAGACCTGAGCAAAAAACTGGACCATCGCGTGACCAATGGCACTGTCGCGTCGCGTCACAACCATCGCTGCGAGATATTACTATTGCGTCGCGATGGACACTAACGCTTCACGTCACAAGCCAAACCTCCGCGTCAATATTGAAGCGTTTGTTTTAATTTTTTTCCCCCCAAATCCCTAAAATCCAAATCTTGTAGTTTAAGTGATTAGTTGCTAGTTTAGTGTATAGTTCCTTTAGTTTTCTTTGCTTATTCTTACTTTTTGGTAGTTTACCTTGATTTTTGCTTTGTAGTTTCTTTTTATTTAGTTTCGCTTTCTTTTATTTTGTTTTGAAGTTACTAACCGTTTTCTTTGTTTATAGCTCTATTTTCTATTTTTCTTTTCTCTTGGCTTTGACGATGATGCTATTGATTCTTGGAGCTTAATGAAGGTGGTTGATCTTTCGCCTTATTTTTATTAGCATTGCTTGGGAGCCCGGTGAGATCCTTCTTATTTTCTTTCTTTTATTTCTTTACTTTTCTTAGATGCATATATTAGGATTAGTTTTAGGAGAAGTTGAACGGTTCGAGGATGTATGCTTGTAACACCTTAGAGTGTTTGGGATCATTGGCGATGTTGTCAATCGATCACTTGTATGACGATTGGGAATTACATGTTATACTTGCATCTTTGTTCCTTTCTTTATTTTCCTACTCTTCCTTTATCTTTGCTTTCTTTTCTTTATTTTTCTTTACTTTTCTTTCTTTTCCTTTCTTTTCTTTTCTTCTCTTTCTTTTTGTTTTTGGTTTGCATAAAGTTTTGAGGCTTTACTTTTCTTTTTGTTATCTTTCTTATGAATTGGACTATATACCAACGGACTTTTGCTTTTGAATGAACATCTTCCTAATTGGTAGTGGTATACACGGTTTGAGAATATGCTTGGTTGATTCTAGGATGGCGTATGCTAAGGTAGCGTGTCTAAGAACTAGGAGGATCATGAAACCCGATTCTACTTGTTTGTGGCATGTTTGGTAGTTGCTTCCTATAGTCGATTTGACGCCAATAGTGAGTTTTTGCTACATCCATGTGAGGTTTACAATTTTTCAAGCCTTCTACACTTACTTGCATGAGCGGCATGGATCCTTGACTATTGCGGACCTAATCTAGAAGCTTGACACATAATTCTTAAGACCGAGACCAAACCATCTAGGGAGGACAAAGGCATCTTTTCGGGGTGGTAATTTTTCTTTTCTAGGAAAGTCTTCATTATTTTTGGTTTACATTTGCCTTCTTGCTAACCATTTGAGCCTTTTTCCCTTCTTTTCAAGCCACATCTTTAGAATTTTGAGCCTTTTGTTTGATTTTTTGTTCCATTTTTGGTTTTTGTGAAGCAAATGATCATGTTATTAGAGATTGTGGTATATGATTTTGGGTATTGGTTCTTATTTGTAAGCAAGCTTATATTTTGTATATTTTGTGAATAATGGAAAGTGAATAAATGAAAAAGTCGTCCATAGTTAAAAAAGGCAAGGACATTCAAGTGCAAAGTTGAAAATGCTGTCCATAGTTAAAAGAGGCGAGGACAATTGTTATTAATTTGAAAAATGCAAAAAATATAAAGTTGAAAAATGAGAAAATGCAAAAATATTTTGATGTGAATCTTTTCTCCCTTTTAAACATTGAGGACAATGCTTCATTTAAGTTTTGGGGAGAAGCGTTTACGCTTTTTGCATATATGATTGTGAGTATAGCTTTGAATAAGCTTGGGGGTGTTAGTTTGTTTTTCTTTGGTGATTACTTAGTTATGAGGAGAAGGTTTGATCACCCTTTTGCTTCACTAATTAGGAATACCACCAAATTCTAAATTTTAAGCCTACCCTCACCCTTTTTGCCCTTACGTTACAACCTTTGAAAGTCCTTTTGACCTAAAGGTTGAGTCACATATCGGGGGAGGGAATTATGATTTATAGCCTATGGAGAGGGAATACATAGTCAAGACGTCGAGTAGCCTAAAATATGTTCTTTTCCGGTTCCTTCGAGGAACTATTGAGATGCTCACTAGAGGGAGATTTGAGACTAGTAGGGAGAAAGCGGTAAGATTGAATGGGATGAAGGTGGATTGTGATTACTAGTTATCTACGCTTAGCATATTCTATGTTTCAATCAACCTCAGATATCTTGGAACGTGCATACCCTTATTTGCTTAAGAAAGTTTGTTATTCACTTGAAGTGTAGTCATTTTGTAAAGTCCAATTCGTAAAGGTTTTGATTTTACTTTTCTTTTAATTTCTTTTACCTTTGAGATTTGCCTCATATTT
The DNA here is from genome assembly GCF_948465745.1 of Chenopodium album. NCBI lineage: Eukaryota > Viridiplantae > Streptophyta > Magnoliopsida > Caryophyllales > Amaranthaceae > Chenopodium > Chenopodium album. The sequence continues at coordinate 35,012,728 of NC_137851.1, read as the reverse complement.
GTTTGTTGAGAGTTATGGGTTAAGCTCTTAGGAAACCTTTACGAGACCTCACTCATCATCATAGGCGACTTTGGGGTTTAAAGGGCTTGTTGTAGCTAAAAACAACCGTGATTCCTACGATAGTGAGTCTTAATGTATATTCTCATCTCATGTCTTTCTTTTTCCTTTTTGAATAATTCTTTCATCCTTTTCTTGCTTGCTTGGTTTTTCTCGAGGACGAGCAAAAGTTTAGCTTGGGGGAATTTGATGAGTGTCATTTATGGCACTCATTTGTTCTCTTTTAGGGTGATTTTAGATTGCTTTTATAGCTCTTTTCATTCCTTTTTCCTTAGTTTTTCTCTTTATCTCTTTAGTTTGCACTTTCCTTAGTTGATTTTCCATTTTCGTGTAGTTCGTGGTTTATTTTGTCTTATTTTGTATTTTTACCTTTTATTTGTTTGTTTTCTTTCATTTTCAGGTTAAGATCATTGTCCAAGGATTCCAAAGGTTTCTTCCTGAGTTTTACATTAATTGGGATGCTTAGTGTCTTCCATTTGAAGCCCAAGTATGGAGATGTGCAAGTTTCAAGTTTCCTTAGGCCATGTATTGAGGCCGTGGAGGCACCAATTTTGGTGTTGAACCCACTGTCAAGGTGCTTGGAATCTGCCATGTTCCATGTTCATCAAGCACACCAAGTGGAGCGCATGAGGAGCGTCAAGTTGAAGGGGAAGAGAGCTGCCCTGCTCCCAGGCGCGGGCGCGCGCGACAATGGCGCGGCCACACAGTGTGGTGGCACGGCCGCGCGGTGCTCCGACGCGGCCACGCCTGTTGCTTCCCCTGTTCCGTACCCTCTTTTGTGCGGCCGCGCATCTTCTTGAAGAAGGTCGCGCCTGTACGGGTCTATTTTGGACAATCTAACTAACTTCTCTTTGTTAGTTTTACTATATATGGTTTTTTCTTCTATTTTTAGGGGGAGAATTTAGAGATTTTTAGAGAGAGAATTCATTAGAGAATTTTTCATTAGAGAAGAATTAGAGAATAGTTTAGAGAGAGAAACTCATGGTTGATGATTGATTCTAAGCACATTTACTTTGATTTCATTAAGGTTTGTAAGGATTTCTTTTACTTTAATGCAATATTTAGCTTTTGATTTCATTTGTTTTGTTAATTGTTCAAGTTTATTGATTAGTTGATTGAATTTGTTTGATTGAAATGATGATGATGAATTTGTTGAATTGCTTAGCTTCGATCTTGATTTCTTCCATGGATTGTGAGTAGTTTACTTGCTAGGGATGTGGTGAAGCATGTTTGAGTGATGGATCATAGCTAATTGGGGGTTTTTGATTGATTTAGCATTGTGATTAAATTGGTTGATTGATTTTGTGCATGTGTGTGATTAGTTAAAGAGTAGCTAACTTAAATTGTCATACTAGATTGCATTGTGTGCCTACATTGATACGGACCGTTGATTTGTAGCTCCCATTTGTCGATTGAGCTTGGTTAGTGACGTTCCTAGTTAGAGTCTTTCGTAGTTGGCGCAAGCTAGACCTCTGGGAGATAGCTTGTCGAGCTCTTTTGATTTCATTGTCTATCTTCCCTCGCAATACTCGAATTAATCAATCTCCAACCCGATTAGTATGTGTCCATTGCAAGTACATGTGGATCCTAAATCCCTAGTGTCTTGATATATTGATTTACTTGGTTTAATTAGTTGAATTAGATAACCTACACTACCATCTTACCTTTTGAAGTAGCTTGACATTGGCCGTAGAAAACTTCCCCCCATTCCTAGTGGTTCGACCCGAACTTGGTGTAGGTTTAGTTATAAATTTAGTTTGATTGGAGGAATTTTAGTTTCCAACAACCTAGAATCCACCCTCCGTCAGCGTCCTCTGCAAAAAGTAAAGGAATAATCAGTTCAAAAGACTAGCAAGATGGACGGTGCAATAATACAAACGACATATAGCCAGATATGTAATAAATCTACGCTTTGAAAACATTGTGCTCAAACCGCAGGCGGATAAGAACCCCTCGTCTCTCAACCATGCACTCACGGGTATCCAATTCTTTGGAACCTTTATCATTTCCTCGGTTGAGAGAGTATCTGTTTCAAGTTCAAAGGACTTTGATTCTGTTATTTTGTCGTAGTCATCCTCTGGAATCCGGGGGAAGGTACAATTCTGACCCAGAAGGTCAGGCTTCTTATTATACTGGCGAAATTCCCAGTTTTCACGCCGAGTGGGGGTAAACAGCAGATAGAACCGGTGTTTCCAATTATCATACTTTGAAACTTTGTCCAGGATCATCTGATATTTGGGGTAAGTGGTCAAAGTTTACCACGCCCTCCAGCCGCCTAGGCTGCGGCTAAGATAGTAGATGTGTGCGAATGCCTCCCAGCTGGGATGCAGACCCTTCATCTCGCAGGCGGCAACGTATCCCAGAATGTTAACCCAGGAGTTTGGGGTCAATTTCCAGAAGCCTAGGTCATAACCCCACAAGATGGCTTTCACAGAATCATAGAGGGGGAACCAGAGGCCAGCCAGAAAAGCCGCCTCACAGCAACCGAAATAATTGTTGGCGTTCCCTTGGTCGTCCTTCCAAGAAACGGTGCCCAACTCATGCGGCACCCGGATCCTGTATCCCTCCCCAAGAGGCCGTTTGAGCTTAAAATCCTCAAGCCCCTTTTCCATAATTTCACTCTCTTTGGCAGAAACGTGGATTTCGAAGCGATCTGCCTTCTTGTTCCATTTTTTCCTCTCCTCAACTTCACTATTGTCCTCAGAGCTAGACCTTGAGGCGGTGCTCCCTCCGTCTCCCTCCTGAGAGACTTCTTCACCGTCTGATCCTGAGGGAGACGCGGATCCCTCCCCGTCTCCATCTTCGGGATCAACTTCTTCAAGACGGCCCTCTCGCCGTCTCTACCCTCAATTTCATCCAAGATCGTATCACAGGGGGTCCTAGGGATCCCAGACAGGGAGTACTGCCCCGAATCGACTTGCATCTCTTCCCCCTCAAGTGGGGTTACTTCATTAGACGACACTTCCAATGTACCGTCTCTCCTTCGCCGTCTGGTGGCTGTTTGTTTGGTTCTAGCCATTGTGTTCTGCATAGACACAGAGACGGTCGGTTGGGGGGATGTACAAAATTGCTCCATGCACCCAGAGCCGGCACCCCTAGTCCTAGACTCAGCCGTACTAGGAGACCGGCTGACTACTGACCTAGGCTGTGCCGTGTGTGTCGGTGATGAGTCCATTTATTGAATGAAAGTATAAAGACGGAAAAAGTAAGAATGAGCTGAAGGGGGTAGAGATGGTACCTTTAAAATCTGACTCTGAAAGGGGTCAAGCAATGACCGGCTGCAGCAGGTGGGTTGAAGGTAATCTTGCTTGTATATAGCACAAGCGGTTGCTAAACTGACTAGGGTAGACGGGGTAAAAGAAGTTTGTGTTTAAGCACAGACGGTGGTCAGAGCTTCGCTCTCTAGAACTCTTTGAATTTCTCTCTCTAAGAAATTTTTGGAAACGTCCAAAAAGAGGGGGGGTAAACCCTGTATTTATAGAGGGGTAAATATAGGGGTATTTTCGTAATTTCCCCAAAATATGAAAAGTTAAAAAATTACAGTAAAACAAAAAAAAAATGGTGGCTGAGTGACATATGTCACAGATGCCACGTGGCGTTCCACGTCACATCTATGAGGGGCAAATGTTTTGGGTAATTTTTACCCAAGCCACGTTGGCCAACCAAGTAGTGCACGTGTCAGACCCAAATTAGTCCAAATTGGACCAATCTCCATTTGACACGTGTCATTCCCCGAATTTTGGGAAAAAGGCGGCCTTCAGGGCCCAAATCTTGAGAAAGCTGTAATTCGGTGCCGCAACCCATCAGAATTAGGTCAGAGTGACCTAATCAGGGGTAAATTTACTAGTGACCCTATAAATAATGAGATTCCCCCCACTTTGGGGACATCTACAATTTATTACAGCATACCCTACATTCTCTCACATTAGAGAAAACACCTGATTTCGGAATCCGAGAAGATCTCACTTTTACCTTTCCGCACTTTTTACTTTCTCCAATGCGTTCTAACTTGATTGTCGAAGGCGGAGCTCCAACTACCCGGAGTCTCCGTTATTTTGCAGGTACAGGCCACCCTGGACCAGTCTTCGAGCTGTAACTCTCCCGAGAGATAAAAACACCCAAAACAGAGCCCATTGGAGTACTTGACCGAAGCTCTACCTAGATGGATGGCATCCGGGCTTATCTCCAAGACGGCACGCTGTCTGACTCACCACAGGAAGCGGCTGTCTTAAAAAAGCGAGCTGCAAACTTCGAGATAAGAAGCAGAGAGCTCTTTATGGCAGGTTTCTTAAAGCCTCTGTTGAAGTGTGTTACCCTAGAAAAGGTGCAAGAAGTTTTCGAAGAGTTATAAGCGGGATATTGCGCCTCTTACATAGGCGGCAGACCCCTGGGTGTCAGAACCAGGCGGTAGGGTTACTTCTGGCTAACACTTGAGTCAGACGCCATGGAGATGGTAAAAAAATGTGACAAGTGTCAAAGGTTTGGGAAGCTCATCCATCAGTCGGCTACTGACCTGACAACAATCCATAGCCCAGTCTTGTTTGCTAAATGGGGCATGGACATCTTGGGGTAGTATATGCCTGCACCAGGCGGAAAGCGGTACGTTTTGGTGGCTGTGGATTACTTCACCAAGTAGGTTGAGGTAGAGGCGGTTAAAAATATCAAGACTAAGGATGTCAACTCTTTCATTTGGAAGAGCATCATCACCTGGTTTGGGGTACCTATGTCTATGATTTTTGACAATGGCCCTCAGTTCGAAACGCCTTAGCTCAAAACTTTTTTGGGAGATCAAGGGATCTCACATTGTTTTGCATCAGTCGGCCGACCCCAAGCAAATGGTCAAGTTGAAGCCTGCAACAAACTCATCTCAGACGGCATCAAAAAGAAAATAGAAAGAGCCGATGGTTTATGGGCGGAAGAGTTAATTCACGTCCTACAAGCCATCTGGACAACCGAAAAAAGGGCAACCGGTGAAACCCCATTTCTCATGGTATACGGTGCTGAAGACGTCTTGCCCATCGAGCATTATGAGCAGACTCTACAAGTCATGCTATATTATGAAGAGGCAAACTGGGAGGCCATGCGGCTAGGATTGGACTCACTCCCGGAACGCAGGGGCAATGCCGCCTTGCGTCATGAGATTTACTGTCTGAGAATGACCCGTGCGTACAACAAAAGGATACACAAACGACCCTTGAAAGAGGGTAACTTTGTGTTATGGAAAATGGAGGCAACCGGTAGGGCCAATGAGCAGGGAAAGTTAACCCCTAATTGGGAAGGTCCCTACGGGATTTATGAGGATGTAAGAAACGACACCTACTGCCTGGAGACCCCAGATGGCAAGCGGCTGCCCAGAACATGGAATGTAGATAACTTAAAAAGGTACCACTTCTAAGAATTTGTAAATTTTTGTAAATGAAAATCTTATCAATGAAAAGTTGCCTTTTGTTTTCAATGCTGTTATTCATTCTTTAATATACATGTGCAATGTTTTAAGCACCGCTTGTACAATGTACAGACGGTCAACCTTCACTTACTTGATTTAAATTGAGTTAAAAACTTAGTAGCTAAATGGACGTCTAAGAGACGTGAGGCCCATGGCCGGATGATATTTTATTTTATAAATTCGCCAGCTCCAACATGAGTAAGACATCCGGCGACGCCCATCTGGGTGGAATCGTCGCAGAGAGCATCTCCCATCCAGGTGACCCAGTGCTCTACCAACGCATACAGACGGCAAAGATTAACGACCTAATTGGTCAAATCATAGCCATCTGACCTTGGTAATCTAAAGAACAACCAAGTCTACAGGAACCGGATGTCTAAAGACATCAACCGGTGATCGGCCGAACTTCTAACTTGGATTACTTTTTGAAATTATGTAAGTCCCCCCAATGGGGAAAAAGGGACATTGAGCATAATTGGATTGCAAGAACCCCAGGTAGAGGAGATCACCGTAACTTTTTCAATGCCTGGGCTAACGGCTACCATTTTGTATGCTTGGACGGCTGTGTACTTGGTTTGGGGAAATCACTACTATGATTGATTGACTTAGGAACATCTCATACTCTTTAAAGTATCAAAAGTTCCCAAGTCAATCAATCAGCAAACTTTGAAACCAATCATACATCTGTCCAGGGGCAAGTACAGTCAGGTTATCATCTGCCACATGCTCTTAAAGAGTTATGCAAAAATTCAAGTGTATATATGGAAAATTCAGAGGCAAAAATCAATGCAAAAATTGAAGCGAATCAAAATCAAAACCGACTCAGTCAGTACTTTCATAAATAATACCCGGCCACAAGAGCTGGGAGGAAATATTGACCGGATAACCATCCAGGTAAAGACAAAGAGCTAAAAATTGTTGATTCATTACATTCAAATACTCAACACACAGGCCGGAAATGCAGACGGCTTAAATCCAAATAGAAGACCATGAACTTAAACTTGCGGAGTAGCCGAGTTCCTCTCTCATGTCTGCTCAGGTGGGGGAAGAGTTGAGTTCATCTGATTCTCTTCTTCCTCTTCCTGCTCTTTCTCCCTACCATCTGCAGCTTGGGCAGGCTCCTCAATCTCTTTGTTAGCCCAGGCATTGAATGACTCAGGCTCTGGCTTACCCTCCTCTCTCAGAGAAAGGACCTCTTCGTTATATTGGAAAGCCAAGGCCTAAATGCCGTACTCCTTCCCCGGATGTAGTGCCTCCTAGGAGATCTTCATCCGGTTCTCGCAGTCAGTCTCATTCTCTGCAATGAGGCGATCTTGCTCCGCCTTCAAAGTAGCCTTGAAGTTTGCCTAGGCCACCGTCATTTCATTCTTCAGATGGTTGACGTTTGCCCAGAGATCAGCATTTTCCTTGTCAATTCCTTCTAGAGATTTGAGGTCTGCCTGAACATTTTTTAGGGCGGCCTGAAAGTCGCTGGCCTTCTAGTTGGCAATCTCTAAGGGAGCAGTCAGATTCTTGATGCTCTTTGCTTGTTTCAATTCCACGGCTTTAGATTCAAGTTCATTTATTATACATTGATATTGGGCAACGTCTGCTGAATCTTTAGCCGATTTATTGGCTCGTTTTACCTCTTCCCTCTTCCGACTGTATGGACGCTTGAACTCGTCAACCCTCAATATAGCCTGGAAACACAAACGATGTGAAAAAATGCAGGCGAAAATGTACTTAGTGCTTTACAAGATGCTATACCTCAGATAGGAGGGCCAGGATGCATTCCAAATTGAACGTCTCTATGCCCAGAATGACGTCTTTCTCCCTTTTGGGGATGGCAGAAAGCATGGCCTTGGCATGCGCCTGTACGTCCGGCCATCGGTGGGATTGATCTGCACCATAGTCAAGAGCGGGTGAGTAAGCTATATAGGCAGCGCCCATCTGCTGCCGGCTGCCCGACGTTCCTTCAGACGTCTGCTGGGAGTGAGATTTCACTCTTAGGGGCCAGCCAAGCTCAGACGAAGTGTCAAAAGGGTTAGCCTTACCATCAAGGATCTACAGGCTATCATCGCCTACAGTCGCTGCCGAACCGGTTGCAGTTTTAGGTGACGGGCCACCCTTTGGCGTCGTTTGGGCACTCGGCTTGATCCCCAAATCAATTCCTAGGCCAAAGCCCTTAAGGTTGATGGTTTTACCCCCGATGGCCTGGCGGGTTTTCCCAGACGAGCCACCTGGAGCCGTTTGGGCAGACGACGTTTTGTGAGACTTGGCAAGGATTGAAGTGTTGTCATCTCGACCTCGTTTGATCAGTATCTAGAAGGACCTGGGAGTCTCCCCACCTGCAAATGAAATGGTTCATCGAACATGCAGTCGGCAAATAACTATAGAGAATAAAATTTTGCAGGAGGGTCAAGCGGTTTTTCACCTTGGCCCTTATTTCCGCAGCCTTAGCCTCCGCATTGTCCTTGCGGATCTATGCAACAGATCGCCTGGGGATTTTGTCGTATGGGAGCATTCTCAAAGCTTCTTCTGTAAAAGACAAAGGAACAACAGTCAATTCAATAGAATAACAAGATGGTCAGTGCAGCAATAGAGGCGGCAAAGTTGCCGGATGTACAATAGGCCTACGCTTTGTGAACATTGTACTAAGATCGCAGGCGAACAAAAAAGCCTCGTCTCTCAACCATTCATGCTTAGGTATCCAATTCTTGGGGACACTTATTGGTTCCCCGTTTGAGAGGGTGTCTGTTTTAAGTTTCAAAAACCTCGCCTCCTTAATTTTCTCATAATCCTCGTCTGGGATACTTAGGAACTTGCAATTCTGACCCAGAAGGTCAGGTTTCTTATTATACCGGCGGAGCTCATAATTCTCACGCCGTGTGGGGGCCGAAACCAGATAGAACTGGTGCTTCCAATTATCATATTTGGATAATTTGTCCAAAGTCATTTGATATTTGGGATAGGTGGTCAAAGCGTACCACGCTCTCCAGTCGCCTGGGCTGCGGCTAAGATAGTGCATGTGAGCGAATGCCTCCCAGCCAGGTTCCAGACCCTGCATCTCACAGGCGGAGACGTACCTAGAATATTAACCCAGGAATTTGGGGACAACTTCCAGACGCCTAGGTCGTACCCCCGCAAGATGGCCTTCACAGCATCATGTAGGGGGAACCGGAGACTAGCCAAGAATGCCATCTCATAGCAGCCGAAATAAGCATTAGCATTCTCCTGGTCGTCTTTCCAAGCAATGGTGCCCAACTCAGGTGGCACCTGCATCTTATATCCATCACCAAGAGGTTGTTTGAGCTTAAAATTTTTAAGTCCCTTCTTCATACTTTCCCTTTCCTTAGTAGAGACGTGGATCATGAAGGGATCTACCTTCCCACTCCATTTTTTCCTTTCTTCAGCCTCACTATCATCAAGCGGGGACATGGGCTCATCACTACTACCAGAAGAAGAGACGGTGTTGTTCCCATCTCTCTCCTTAGAACCTTCCTGGTCAGAGCCAAAAGCAGAGGTGGTCTCTACCTCATCTGCACCTTCTATGTCCATTTCTTGCACCAAGTCATTAGAGACGGCCTCTTCCCCGTCACTACCCTCAGTTTTATCTAAGATCTCACTGCTTGGAGTATTAGGGGTCCCAGAAGGGAAGTTCTCTTCTTCATCAACTGGTATATTTTCCCCCTCAACTGGTGACACTTCCTCAGACGGTACTTCTAATGTATCGCCTTTCCTTCGCCGTCTGGTGGCTGTTTGTTTGGTTCTAGCCATTGTGTCCTGCACAGACACAGTGACGGTCGGTTTGGGGGATGTACAAAATTGCTCCATACACCCAGAGCGGACACCCCCAGTCCTAGACTCAGCCGTACCAGGAGACCGGCTGACTGATGACCTAGGCTGTGCCGTGTGTGTTGGTGATGAATTCATTTATTGCAAGAAATAAACACAAGCGGAAAAAACAAGAAAGAGATGAGAGGGGTAGAGACGGTACCTTAAGATTTGAATCTGAAGATGTCAGGCGTTGGCCGGCTGTATTAGGCTGGCACAAACTCAGATGTTTGTGTTTAACACAAACGGTGGTCAGAGTCTCTCTCTCTAGAACTCTTTGACTTTATCTCTCTAAAACTTTTTGGAAACGTCTAAAAATGAGGGGGGTAAAAAGCATATTTATAGAAGGGTAAATATAGGGGCATTTTTGTAATTTCCCCATAATGTGAATAGTTAAAATTCACTGTCATTCCCATTCAACTAGTGGCCGAGTGACATGTGTCACAGATGCCACGTGGTGTGCCACGTCACATCTGTGAGGGGCAAATGTTTTGGGTAATTTTTACCTATGCCACGTGGACCAACCAGCAGGCGACATGTGTCAGCCCAAGATTAGTTCAAAATAGACCTATCCCTATTTGACATGTAGTGCCCCTAAAGATTGGGAGAAAAGACGGCCTTCAGGGCCCAAATCTCGGGAATGCTGCAATGCGGCGTAGCCCATCAGAATTAGGTTAGAGTGACCTAAGAAAGGGCACGCTTACCAATGTCTTTTTAAATAGGGAGATTCCCCCCATTTTTGGGACAGGTCAATTATTACAACCTACCCTACATTCTTTCACATCAGAGAAGACCTAATCTCGGAATCCGAGAAGATCTCACTTTTACCTTTCCGCACTTTTTACATTCTCTAACACGTACTAACTTTTTACATTCTCCAACACGTACTAAGTTGATTTTGTACTTCATTCTGGAATTCTTTGAACTTTTCAAAGGCTTTCGACTTGTGCTTCATCAAGTAAATGTAACCAAATCTATTAAATCATCAGTGAAAGTAATGAAGTAACTAAATCCACCACTAGCTTTTGAACTCATTGGTCCACACACATCTGTATGTATGAGTCCCAAAAGATCACTAGCTCTTTCACCTATTCCCGAAAAGGGTGACTTGGTCATTTTACCTAGCAAGCATGACTCATAGTTTTCAAATGATTCATAATCAAATGAAGAAAGGAGTCCATCCTTATGTAATTTCTGGATGCGCGTTTGGTTAATATGACCTAGCCTACAATGCCATAGGTAAGTTGGGATTGAACAATCTGTTCTTTGCTTTTTATGATCTATATTGTAGACATGGGTCGTATAATCTAATATATATAAACCATTAACCAATTTAGCACTAGCATATAATATATTTTCCCTTGAAATAAAACAACATTTGTCTTAATTTCAAATGAAAAACTTTCAGTATCTAAAACAAGAACTGAAATAATGTTTTTAGTAATTGCAGGAACATAATAACAGTTATTAAGCACAAAATGAGTCAAGTTGGGAGCTTGAGTTCATAGCTTCCAATAGCAAGTGCAGCAACAGTTGCTCCATTTCCTACTCGAAGCATCATCTCCCCTTTTGCTAGCCTTCTACTCACTCTTAAGCCCTGCATTTGATTAACAATGTGAGCACCACAACCGGTATCGAATACCCATGTGGAAGAGGAAGTAAGGTTAATTTCTACAACAAACACATTAGGTAACTCCTTACCTTCCGTTTGCATTGGTGTGTAATGGGTACACCCTAGTGTGTGGCAAGACCATCTACCACAATAGAAGCATTGGCTTCCCTCCTTCTTCAAGTACTCCTCTGTGTGGTTGATCAAAAGGTTGACTAGTGTCACTGTCGAGCCTTCATCATCATGAATAAGCTTGAAGAGATCAAATCCATCATGGAGTGAAAATAGAATGTGTCATGAGCAAAGTCATCATCAAATGGTCTCCCTAAGATATCCATCTAATTGAATGAATCAATCAGTTCCTTCACATGGTTCTTAAATGACTGACCAGGAATGAGTTTCTTAGCCATTATCTTACAATGAATATTGTAAGTCTCAAACCTTACACTGTCAGTCCAGGAGTAGTACATTGGAGAGATCAAGTTAACGATCTCTCTAACATTCTCATTGTTGATGCCTTCACTTCCTAATGCCCCAATGCCACCTCGATAGGTGGCACGAAGACAATTGCGCAGATTGGTCAACTCATGGTCCTTGAACCTTCTCTTCCAACAAGTTAGATTAGATGCCAATATGAAATTCCTAATTTTCTCTGCATCTGAAACATCTTTTGAGTGCCTATCAGGACTGAAACCAACTGTGAATCTGCTCTCAATGGGAATATAGATCGAGCCTCAAGCCTGTGGCTCCTAAGAACATTTCTTAGCTCTTCTTCCCAATCCCAGAAGTTTCTGAGATTAAGCCTTATTTTCAGTTTGGTTGGCAAGTTAGTGTTGTGGTTAAAGCTATTCATCTACAAACAAAATCAAAATGAGGCAAAGTTCAATAATTATGTTTAATAAAATTAAAGTACCATAACCGAATTAAATTGGTAACTTCAAAACATTTTATTCAATACTAATTGATCCCAATTGATTTAAATAATTCCAAGACCCTTTATTTGTGTAATAGTTGACCGCACTGAGGCCCTACCATCAAGAATTACATTTTCAAGGTGAGAAAACTCTTTACTGATTACAACTCTTGTAACTCTTGGTTGAATAATTAACCATCACATGTTTAATTATTACCCTTTGCTTCAAGGTTCTAAACGCTTTAGGTAACCTTGCTGAGTATAACCAATTAAATATGTAGAACGTGATCTACCCCAAATTACCCAAGATAACAAGTGACACTCCGCTGAGGCCGACTCATCACTCACGATCGAAGGATTGTTGGGTATCTAATTGGAAAAGCAACCTCAATATTACCGGGACCTAGATTTATCATGTTGTGATTATTTAGTGAACTCTAGCGCATCATCAATCAACATAAATAAAATCTAACATGCATAATATACTAATGCATAAATAAAATGACATAGTATGGCCCCTTAATCCTAAAAACTAATAAAGTAAAACTCCCACTTGAACCTTCATGGATCTTATCTATCTAACTCCTTTGGGCCTTCACTCCATTAGCTTCTTGGATCAACTGCAACCTGTAATACTATGCTATTCTATCTACTAAAATAAAATAAAATAAATTACAAAAATACTTAACGGTACGCATACCGTATTTAGATTACAAAAATACAAAACGATGCGCAGATCATATTTAGAATCTATGGGGCGTACTAGTCTATATATAGCAATAAATAATATCATATATTATAAAAAGCCATATAATAAATCACTTATAATCATGCTTTCCTAAACTACAACATTGAATGTTCATAATTAAGAAAACATGGCATCTTAATATCTCATATTTTATTAAATTACCACAATTAGATAGTATCACATATTATTCATTACCCATCATAAAATATCATATATTCTATCTTAGGTATGAGATAGAATCAAATCTTATTTTAATTATGGAAGATAAATCTTATTTATTTTCCATGATTATCCTAACTAATTTAGGAGTAACTATCCTAATTGCCTAGCCAATCACAATATTTTAAATCAATTATTATCCTAAAATAATTATCGGATAATCTCATTATTTAATCAATTATTATCCATATAGAACCTTTTGCTCAAAACTTATCCAAACTTAACAAAATTAACAACTTTAATTTTGATAATTATCTTTTCAAAGTCAAAAACTTATCCTTTTTTTTTTTGAAATCTGATTTTATCAAAAATAAAATAAAATAATTAATTTTTTTTTAATAACCAGCATCAGCCACGTGGTGTGGCCAGCCGAAGCTAGCCACAGTGGTCGTACACTAGGTTGGTGTACGCTGCTGCAAGTAGCGACGCGCAGCAGCAGCAGCGCACGCACTCTTGCGTGGCGATGCTGTTGCTGCCCCTGCTGTCTGACCTGCTGCCCACCCCGCCCCTCCCTCCAGACCACCTGCAGCGGCAGCCGTCGTGGCTGCGCCACCCAACCGCGGCTGCCGCACACCAAAACTCCTTTTTTTATTTTAATTTAAATTAAAACAATTTCTTTGTTAAAAAATAAATTAATTTTTATGTGGTCCAATTAATTTCAAATTAAATTATATTCAATCTTGAAATTAGGGTTCTTCATGAAATTAATCCCCAATTCAATTTATTTCTTAAATTAAATAATTTGATCATGAAAAATTCACTATTTAGCATGAAATCAAATAGATTAAAATCATAAATCCCGTAGCTTATCAAATTAAATCAAAAGAAAAACACAAAAATCACAATTTAGGGTTTAGGGTTTCGAAATTTTCGAAAATTAGGGTATAGGGGTTTGAATTTTTCGAGTTTCTAGAGCAAAAATTCGGATCTTTTGATGGCTAATTTTGAGTAAATTAAACAACTTTTAATAATTCCATATGTTAAATCACATTTAAAATAATAATTGACCCATAATTAAATTATCCTCCCTCTTATTTGAATTAAAATTGTGGACATTCAAAGAATTAATAATTCAATATGTTTACATGCATAGGCAAACTGATATCACTGTAGGACTTTAGATACTAATAAGCAGAATTGCATGAGTCATATTCATAAGCATCTAAACACCAAGATCAATGCATAACACATAAAGAACAAATAATAATACCTTTGAAGCGTGAATCCACGTGCAATCGAGCAAGAACAATGGGAGATAAAGAACCCCAAGTGTGATTCCTCTACTTAGTCCACGGGCACAGATTAAACCTCCACTAATGCTAGTTAGTTCTGATTAAACCCTTTTAATCAACCTTCAACAGAGAAGTGAGACACGAACTAACCATGATCCACCACCATGAACACCACGAGCCACCAAGGGAGGTGGCCGGCCGTACGGATAGGGAGAGAGTGGGGAGGGCCGTGTGAGAGAGAGAGAGAGGGATTAGGGTTTGGGACTTGGTTGCTTGAATTAGAATTAATTGACTTGTGAATTCTAAAGTCAATCTAAGTCATGGATCTTATTTATAAATCTCATCTCTAAATAAGATTCCATGTCAAGCCCAAACTCCTTGTCCTAATCAAACTACTCTAGCCCAACACTCCTTATGGTATGTCATGATCTCATGAGGCCCATTAATGGGCCTCTTACTTGTTTGACCCAATACCTTTGTTGTGTGACCTTGTAGGATCCATTCTATTGGGCTTTGGACTATTTATCTAGCCCAAAGATCATTTTCCATATCTAGCACCAGACAATGACGACCCTATAGAATGAACTAATTATCTCCGTAATAGTGATCCTTGATACATCTAGTAATTGCACTTATCGAAGACATAATTCCCTCAATAACTCCCCCGAGGGACCAAAAACACCTTAAACAATTTGGGTGCTAGTGTAAGTGTTATGCCATTATCTGTGAGCTCTAAATTAAATTTGGGTAAATTAAAAGCTACCAATATTACTCTATAAATGGCCAATCGTTCTATGAAATCCCCTATAGGTGTTTTAGAGGACGTTCCTATTAGAGTAGGTAAATTTTATATACCTGTTGATTTTGTTGTTCTAGATATGGAGTAAGATTTTCAAATTCCGATTATTTTGGGTATACCATTCCTTCATACTGCAGGAGCAATAATAGATGTAAAAAGTGGTAAACTAACACTATTAGTAGGGGATGATAATATTACTTTTAATCTAAATAATGTCCCTAAAAGCCCCATGTTAGAGGAAAAGTGTTTTGGTATTGGTGTGGTTGATGTAAATAATTTTTTAATAAGCCCCAAGCTCTCATTAGAGATCCCTTGGAGGCGATATCTTGTGTTGCATCCTCCGCGGGAAAAACTAATACATGAAAAGATGATGTGGATGCTATAGAAAAAACTCTAAATTGTGTAAGGCTCATGTTGAAGATGAACCAGTGGAGAAAGAGAAACAAGTTGTATAGTTTGAGCCCAGAGTGAAAGTGTCACCTGATCAGGTGACAAATGCCCAATCTTGTGGAAAAACAATGAAAATTGAGTGTAAGAAGAAGTATCGTACATCAATTTGTGAAAAACAACCTGGTCGGACTCTAGGGACGGGCCCGGTCGGGCGCGAGAGCGCGTTAGCAAAACTTGCTAACTTCAAAACGCCATAATTTTTGCGTTTCTTAACGAAATTTTACGTGTAACCTATGGTTGGAAAGCTCTTCAAGTCTAATTTTCAATGAAATTAGAATCACTACATTATCATTTGTATAATAAACGTTATGAGCGAAATAGTGAACCTGACTCATTTTTGCCTCTTTTCCTACTAACACTTTGTTACTTTCTTGCTCAAAATTGTAATAAGGTGATGCATTGCAATGCTTGGGATGGTGATTGATACGAGTTTGATGATGAGGGGTAGTCACTTGGGTTACTAACTTCCCTTTAAGCCAATGAGGTCATTGTCTTATTTAGCTTGGGGGGAATTTCTTGTATATATAGGTAATCTTTCTTTCTCTTTTATTTTTTTTTTTTGGGTGTGCGTAGTTTAGTTTTATTGCTTTCTTAGTCTACATTTTATTTCTTTATAGGTTAGATTTTTTGCTTTAAAAAAATCCAAAAATATGTTCCAAGGAATTATAAATCATGCTAACTCGTGCCCCTTGATGAAAATATTTTGAAATTGTTTTTATTCTTGGTATATGATGATAAATATTGTGGATTAGTTGATCATGATTTGATATTTGCTTGCCTTGAAACCCCAACATGTGTCAATTTTGCTCAATTACTCGTGAATATAGTGTTTGATTAGTTGATTTGGTAAGGAATGTATGTTAGTTCCTCGTATGTCAATGAAGTTGAGTAATGGTTTTTAAATTTGATTAATGTTTATATGACTCATTATTATGCACATTGAGGAGGACGAAGGCGTTTTTTCTTTTAGGTAGCCTTCAGACAATATTAGATACATTTGTTCTCTTCTTGCCTGCCTTGTCCTTTTATTGTTTATTTAGCCACATTACTAGCCTATTTAAGCCCCATTGGTTACTAGTCCCAAGCTTGGCTTGGGGGAGTTATTAGTTAGTGAGGTGAGGGGGTTGTAGTGTGCTCATAATTTGCACAATGTGGGTGGATATGAGGAGTAATTTGTTCTTTTAATATTGTGATTGGAAAAAATGAGAAATTGTTGTTTAAAGTTGAAAAAAATTTCCAATGTGAGATAAAAAGTAAAAAAAAGAGCAAAAGAAAATAAATTGTTTCAATGTTCAAGTGTTCTAGTTAAAGGTTGCTCAAGAAGAAAAAAATTCAAAAGAAGAAATCAAGTTCAAAAGAAAAAAAAGAGTTCAAAGTTTGTTTGATTCATTCAAGTTCTATAACATCATATCTTTATGAGTGAAGTTGTAAGTGTTGAAAAATTTGTGAATTATTGAATTGGTAGTTTGGTAAATTTTTTGTATAGTTGAGTTAAGTTGGAGATGTTTGGTCATTATTTATTTTTGTCCTTGGTTTTATTAGCATTTTGGCTCCCTTAAGTATAGCTTTATTCTTACATTTTCCCAAATATTTCCTACCCTTTACCTAAGCCTTAAATTACAAGCTTTGAAAACCTTCTGACCTTTGTGCATAGAGTTGTATGAATGTGAAATTAGTTGTTTATCAATGCGAAGAATGATTTGATATATTTCGAGTCGACTACTAGGTTGAGTGTTTGTCTTATTAAACACACGAGTGTTGTGAGTTGGAGGGAATTGTTCACATATAAAGGGGTCGTTGGAGAGCGATTGAGTACATCTTTTACTCGCCACATAAATGAGAGTCGAGTGCGTGAGCACTAGTCATGAATTCTATATGCTCTTGTTGATTTGTGGTATTTTAATACCCCCAAGTGGACCAATGAGAGAATGACACGTGTCATTCTAGGAGGTAGCCAAATGGACTTCCCAGATGGGCGACACATGTCACTCGGATATTGCCCCTAGGAATGGCGGCCTTCAAGGCCTAAATCCCATGGGGTGCCGCAAAATGATGAGTGACATTTTATGTCACTCCTAGGATAGCGTTTAAGCCTTGTTTTAGCTTGTCTTAGGGTGTTCTGCAGTTGTTTTGTTCAAATAATGCGTGCATACATGTCTCGATGTATTTTTAATGAAATCGCGTATATTATTGAATGCTTGCCTTCATTGCGTGTTTGCACCGTTCCCTATACCTTATTGCTTCCCTTGGTGTTTGTGCTTAGGTATTCGAAGTCTTGGATTGCAAAGAAGAAGCCAAGGAAGCATGAGAGAGGAATCGAAGAAAGCAAGGTGCAAGGGCGCGAATAATGTGCGGGCGCGCAGCCCTGTGAGAACCCGCGCAAAATTGGCGAAATTGCAGAATCGAGGCCGAAAGTTTTGCGCGGCCTGCGCGTGACATGTGCGCGGGCGCGCATCCAGCAGCACGGGCGCGCACACCCAAGCACAAGCCGCGCAACCCACAAATGCGCGGGCGCGCAGCAACATTACGCGGGCGCGCAGGCCGCTGAGAGGGAGCGCAGGCCGCTGCGAGGGCGCACAGACCGCTGCGAGGGCGCACGCGCGGGCGCACAACTACCATGCGCGGGCGCACAGATCCTTGCGCGGGCGCACAGCGGGTCCTGTTCAGCGTTTTTGCACGATTCTTTATACATTGCGGGGCTTGTTTTGTACAAAAAAAACTTCATTCTTTTAGATTTTTTTTCCCTTGTTTTAGGAGAGATTCTCTCTCTAGGTTTAGCTTAGGATTAGAGTAGTTTAGAGAGAGAAAGTGAGGGTTTCACCATTGTTGAGCTTGGATTTTGAAGAAGAAGATTGATCATCTTGTTTGTAGACTTTCATCTTCAATCAATGAGAATCTCTAACTCTCTCTCCTCTATTTTTATTTGCTTTCTCTTGACTATTGTTTTTGTTGTTGGTATTGCTTGTTAATCATGTTGATTCTTGATTATTTGTTGATTAATCTTGTTGTTATCATGATTAGTGAGTAATTTCCCCATTAAGGGGATGGTTGTGGTGTAGTTGGATCTTGAGCATGTTCTAGGTTTAGAGTTGATTTATTTGTGATTAAAGTCTTTATATGCTTGATATTCTTTAATCTACTTGCAATATGCATGTTGTTAGTTGATTGAGAGTGAATCTTTGCTAACAAGGAATGGAAGTTGACTTAGTTAAGGTTCATTATTATCGATGTTTATTTAATAGTACCTCCTAGTATATGGTTCTAATGTGGAAACATAGAGGCTATGTTAGGAGAAGCCAATTGACCCCGGAAGGCGGCTAGATTGGATCCTTTATTTCGATATTTGAGCATGTTTAGTTCATAATTAATTCAATTTCTATGTCTTTGTGTATGTTCAAGTGAATGCTTTACCTAAACCATTTCCCTTAATGTTTTATTTCTTGTCTTAGCATATTTAGACTTTAGTTTATTTATCTCCTACTCCGGACTAGCTTAATTGTCGATAACATTTGGTGGTGTTTATCCGTTCTTGCCTTATACTCGTATTAGGTTTGTTTAGGTTGTATAAATTGTATTTGATCTAGGGATAGACAATTGACGACGCGTTTATTCCCTTGTCAAATTGGCGCCGTTGCCGGGGATCGAACCTGGGTCACCCGCGTGACAGGCGGGAATACTTTGTCAAATTCCCTTGTGTGCACGGTTTGAGAGTGTCATTGGTTGACTCTAGGATATTACATGCTAAGGTAGCCGGGTTAAGAACTTTTAGGAATCCATGAAGCCCTAGTTCACGTGGTATGTGGTAAGATGGTGTTGCTCTCTATAGTGGATTTGGCACCCTTAGTTGGTATTTTCTTAGTTATAATCCCGTGTGAGGTAACATTGTTCTAGCCTTCATCACTTTGTTGTGTGGCGCATTTGGATCCTTAGCTATGCATATCTTGATCCTTGTTTTGACTTATAGCTCCCAAGATCGTGACCAAAGCACTATAGGGGAGGAAAAGGGCTCCATTTCTCATTTTTCTTTATTTTCTTTTTGTTTTGTTACAAATTTGATTTTCTATTGTGCATAAACCTACTTGCTAACCAATTTGAGCCTATGTTTCCCGCTCCTGTTTAAACCATGTTACAAACCTAATGGTTTATGTTTACCAACCCTTTTAGTTAGTGAAGCATTGGCATGTGAGGTTTGAGTTTTGAGTTGTTGATCATAAACAAGATGCATTTTGAGATTTGGTTAGAGTTGAGCTTGTAAAGAAATATGCAAATTTATGAAAATCAAGTGAAGTTTCAAGAAAAAGCCGTCCAAAATTAAAAAAGGCAAGGACAATGAATAAAGTTAAAAAAAAAGAAAAAAAAATTTGAAAAAAAAAACAAAAGCAACAAAAATATTTTAGTTGGTTTCATTTTCTTCTTTAGTTTAAGCATTGAGGACAATGCTTTGTTCAAGCTTGGGGGGGATATTGTGTGTTTGTGTTGAATAAGCTTGGGGGAATGGCATTAGTGGTATTTTTGCTTGATATTTAGTGAATTCTTGAGTGTTTTTGAGTGTCGGCCGCACTTTTTGCTTCACTTAGGAATTATCACCAAATTTAAAATTTTTACCCCGCCTTAACCCTTAGGCCTTACGTTACAACCAATAAAAAGACCCTTAGACTCTAGTGGGTTAGGTCAAAAGAACGGTGGAGGGAGATAGACTTCAAACCTATGGAAAGAGTATGCATAGTTGAGACGTCGGGATTAACTTCTCAAAGTTTTTCATTTCTTTATCTTTTTCCGGTTCCTTTGTGGAATCTTGAGAAGCTAGCTTAAGGGTTGATTTAAAGCTAGTGGAGAGAACGTGGCCCGATTGGTTGGGGCTAGGGTGGATTGAGTCCTAAGTAGTTCTCTATGCTTAGCATGTGTTATGTTTCAATCAACCATTGACATCTTGGAACGTGCATACATTTGTCCATTTAGAAAGGTTTGCATTCATTAGTACTTGTCCTTATCTCTTGTCCATATATGAGCTTGTGTTTGCTTTTTCTCTTCGTGTTTCTTTTCCTTTTCCTTTTGTTGCCTTGCCTTGGTTTTTCTCAAGAGTTGTGGGGTAAGCTCTTAGGAAACCCTCATGAGACCTCACTCGTCCTCATAGGCGACTTTGGGGTTTTAAGGGCTTGTTGTAGCTAAAAAAAACCGTGATTCCTACGACAGTGAGTTAGTGTACATTCTCTCTCCTTGTTTCTATTTTGTTTCTTTTTCTTTCAATAATTTCGTCTTGTTCTCTTTTGCTCTAGCTTTGCTCGAGGACGAGCAAAGGTTTAGCTTGGGGCAATTTGATGAGTGACATTTTATGTCACTCCTAGGATAGTGTTTATGCCTTGTTTTAGCTTGTCTTAGGGTGTTCTGCAGTTGTTTTGTTCAAATAATGCGTGCATACATGTCTCGATGTATTTTTAATGAAATCGCGTATATTGTTGAATGCTTGCCTTCATTGCGTGTTTGCACCGTTCCCTATACCTTATTGCTTCCCTTGATGTTTGTGCTTAGGTATTTGGAGTCTTGGATTGCAAAGAAGAAGCCAAGGAGGCATGGGAGAAGAATCGAAGAAAGCAAGGTGCAAGGGCGCGAATAATGTGCGGGCGCGCAGCCCTGTGAGAACCCGCGCAAAATTGGCGAAATTGCAGAATCGAGGCCGAAAGTTTTGCGCGGCCTGCGCGCGACATGTGCGCGGGCGCGCAGCTACGGTGCGCGGGCGCGCATCCAGCAGCACGGGCGCGCACACCCAAGCACAAGCCGCGCAACCCACAAATACGCGGGCGCGCAGCAACATTACGCGGGCGCGCAGGCCGCTGAGAGGGAGCGCAGGCCGCTGCGAGGGTGCACAGACCGCTGCGAGGGCGCACGCGCGGGCGCACAACTACCATGCGCGGGCGCACAGATCCTTGCGCGGGCGCACAGCGGGTCCTGTTCAGCGTTTTTGCACGATTCTTTATACATTGCAGGGCTTGTTTTGTACGAAAAAAACTTCATTCTTTTAGATTTTTTTTCCCTTTTTTTAGGAGATATTCTCTCTCTAGGTTTAGCTTAGGATTAGAGTAGTTTAGAGAGAGAAAGTGAGGGTTTCACCATTGTTGAGCTTGGATTTTGAAGAAGAAGATTGATCATCTTGTTTGTAGACTTTCATCTTCAATCAATGAGAATCTCTAACTCTCTCTCCTCTATTTTTATTTGCTTTCTCTTGACTATTGTTTTTGTTGTTGGTATTGCTTGTTAATCATGTTGATTCTTGATTATTTGTTGATTAATCTTGTTGTTATCATGATTAGTGAGTAATTTCCCCATTAAGGGGATGGTTGTGGTGTAGTTGGATCTTGAGCATGTTCTAGGTTTAGAGTTGATTTATTTGTGATTAAAGTCTTTATATGCTTGATATTCTTTAATCTACTTGCAAATTGCATGTTGTTAGTTGATTGAGAGTGAATCTTTGCTAACAAGGAACGGAAGTTGATAACATTTGGTGGTGTTTATCCGTTCTCTGTGGTTTGACCCCTATGCTTGCCTTATACTTGTATTAGGTTTGTTTAGGTTGTATAAATTGTATTTTATCTAGGGATAGACAATTGACGATGCGTTTATTCCCTTGTCACAAAACGGCGCTACCCTAATCCCTAGGTCATCAAACCCTAGGGTAGGGCACGTTTTTCTAAGACCCTATAAATAGGGAGATTCCCCTAATAATTGGGACAACTTTGACACCTAGAACATTACGTCTCAATCATTAAGCGTTTATTGCTCTCTAAAACAGAGAGCACCTGAGCTCGAAATCCGAGCAGATAACTTATTTTCTGCACGTTTTACTCCGATTCCGTACTAACTTAATCTTTGGAGGCGGACCTCCGACCATTCGGAGCTCCTTTTGTTTTGCAGGTACAAGTGTCTTTGTCGAATCCAGTCTTCGAGTTGTAACTCTCCCAAGGGATACAAAAACACCCGAAACATTTGGCGCCGTCTGTAGGGAGAGTACCTCTAAGATGGCATCACAAGATCTACCTGTGCCGCCTCCAGAGACCAATCGACCTTCGGAAGAAGTGGTGGTCCAGTCGGACCATGACTCTGGTGACGATGGAGACATCGAAACCTATGTGGCCCATGACGGGTCCTTCATCTCTAAGCGCATCCGTCATAAAGACAGGCGGGAGCGCAATGCTAACCAGGAGGGTCCAAGTAGGCCCCCTGGACAGACAAGTAAGCCCTTAGGGCAGCTGGCTGATTCATCCCAGGCGGCAGGATCAGCCCCAGTCACCCGAGATGAGCTCATGAAATTCATGAGCAGCTTCAAGGGTGAAATTAAAGATTTGATCACCAAGCGGTCGACTGCTCCTAGAAAGGAACAGTCGACTAAGAAACCAGCTCAGCTTGGAAAGCAGAAGTCAGTCAGGGACCGACAGCCGACTCCTCACCCTGCTCCAAAGGAGAAGGCTCCAAAGAAGAAGGCTCGACCCCAGATTGACGTTTCAAGACTCCGTTTCCCAGAAACGGTGGCAAGAAAAGCCATCCGTCATGTACAGCCGGATGGAAGCAAGAAAAAATTCTCTGACGCTCGACAGTACATCGAGCAAAAGAAAACCCAGCAGTTGCCAGAGTCGGCATCTACGTCGACTTATCATGATAGCTTTCAGAATACCTCTGTGAGGAATTCTCAATCTGTGCATGGGACTCTGTCAAGCGACCCTCTCGTCCAGTCGGGACCCCATGTAATCAACTCGACGTAGTATATGGCATAGCCATTACACAGGCCGCCTTCTTTGCCCTACATCCAGCCTGCCTTCTTCGAAGGGCATGCGGTATATAACTACCAGCCTATGGACTGGCAGTTTCGGCTACAAAACCTTGGGGAACAATCCTCTGCGTTCTCTAGGGAAATAGCTGAGGCCGAATAGCCGGCCAAGGTTAAAAATGTTTTGGTTGGGACCTCTGATGGTACCGCCAACCCAAAAGATCACCTTCTGGCATACACCCACCTCATGTACTTACAGGGGTTGGATGATGCCGCATGGTGTCGTTGCTTTTCAGCCACCCTGAAGGGCATAACTCAACAGTGGTTCGACAATCTGCCAGCTGGTTGCATCAATAGCTTCAAGACGCTTGCGTTCTTGTTTGCTTCTAACTTCTCTATGAACATCCCTGCAAAGAAAACGAGCCTTGATCTAGGCAATGTGCAGCAGGGAGATAGAGAAGGGATGCGTTAATACGTAAGGCGGTTCAATCTGGTGAGAATCAAGATCCAAGGACTGTCTGACGAAGTGGCATATACAGACTTTTTCAAGGGTCTGAAGGACGGTTCGACTTTCAAGTTCGAACTCGTCCGCAAGAAAATCTTCACCCTCTAGGGAGCCCTGATGGAGGCGAAAGCCTCCATACAGAAGACCGAACTCTGCTCCTTAAATAAGCAGTCGGACTCCAAGAAGTCTGACAGACAGAAAGAGAGTCGGCCTGCTTAGCCGTCTCTAAAACCTGAAGAGAGCAAAAAGAAAAAAGGGATCTGGGCGGTTGATAACTCCGATCAACCGGCCCAGAAGAAGAAAAAAGAGTGGAACCCTACGTTCCAAGGTACAAGTTCCACAAGGACAACTACTCCATCCTCATGGAGATAAAGGATCGGCTAACTCTTGAGAAGCCGACTCCTATGAAAGGTTCCGTTGAAAATCGGAACAAAAACAAACACTGCCATTACCATGAGGACGTCAGCTATGACACAAACGACTACTTCAGCCTTAAGCGGATGCTTGACCACCTGGCCGACATGAAGTCCTATGTGAAGTCCAAAGTGACTTCCAAGGGCAGTCTAGCAAAAAGACTCCCCAGCCTGCTGGTAGTTCCGAAACCGATGAGGAGCCGATCTATACAATAGCAGGCGGATTAGCCGGAGGTGGCCCGACCATGCGGGGCACCAAGGACCATCTGAGAAAGATGGTCCATTTTGTCGAAGAAGGACAGGCGGCTAGCACATCCGCCTTCCCCGAAGTTATCATCACCGAAAAGGACAGAGGTAAAGTCCGTCGGCTGCATGATGACCCTGTGGTCATAGAATGCAAAATGGTCAACCAAAAGGTTGGTCGCATCTTAATCGACATAGGAAGGTCCTCAGACATCATCAGCCACAAATGTCTGTCCAACCTTAAATACAGGTCGGACAGCATGATGGATGTCTCCCATCCCCTTGTTGGGTTTGGGGGAGGAGTTGTGCACCCAGTCGGACGAATTGATCTGCCTATTCGCCTAGGAGAGAAAGGAAGCGGTCGGCACATGACCATCCGGTTTCTGGTGGTTGAAGAGTTGACCGCCTACAATCTCATTCTTGGCCGACCCACTCTTAATGAGTGCAAGTCCGTCATCATCCCTTCCCTCATGTTGGTCAAGTATGAGAAGGATGATGGAACTGTTGGCTCCCTGAACGGGGAACAGAAGACGGCTCGAGAGTGCTACTTCTCGGACGTCAAGCCCGCGGCCGCTGCAGTCGGTCAGGGCAAAGAGCCAATAGACCTTGATGCTAACAAGGATGACCATCGGACCCCACCAGCCGCCAAGAAGAGAAAAACTGATCAGCTGGTGATAGTCAAAAAAGAAAAGCAATAATAATCACTGACCGGGGAGCGGTCAGATGACCTCCGTCCCCAGCCAGCTGGAGAGCACATTGATATTCCTCTGGACGACAGTCGGCCAGAGCGAACTGTTAAGGTGGGGATGACTGCTTTTGCTAAGTTAGGGGCAAGCTTGCACCAAGTGCTGAAAGAATTCAAGACATTTTTGCCTTTGAAGTGGAAGAGATAACAGGCATCAGCCCTGATCTTACTGTCCACAAACTCGCCGTGAATCCTAAAAAGAAGCCCATTCGACAAAAGAAAAGAAACCTCGGCGAGGGGAGGAGTCAGGCGGCAGCCGCTGAAGTAAAAAAGTTGTTAGACGTCGGGTTCATTCGGCCTTGTAACTTTCCTGATTGGGTTGCAAACATTGTGCTCGTAAAGAAGTTGTATGGTACCTGGCGCATGTGCGTTGATTACACTATCGAAGATCGACAGTCTAGTTGACTCTACAGTCGGACATGCCCTGATGAGCTTCATGTATGCTTACTCAGGTTTCCATCAAATTCCCCTGTGGAAAAAAGATTAAGAAAAGACAGCATTCGTCACTGATCAGGGGTTATTCTGTTACACTGTGATGCCGTTTGGCTTGAAGAATGCGCCTGCTACTTTCCAACGAATGATTAATACAGTCTTCATTAATCAAATTGGGTGGAATGTAGAGGCATATATTGATGACATGATAGTCAAATCCAAGCAGCAAGCGGATCACCTTGCTGATCTCCGAGAAACATTCACCACACTCAAGCGGCACAAGGTCATGCTTAATCCAAAAAAGTGTGTCTTTGGTGTTAAGTCTGGGAAGTTTCTCGGATTCCTGATCGACTAGAAGGGGATAGAAGCCAACCCTGAAAAAATACAGGCGGTAATCGACATGCAGTCGCCCCGCACTGTCAAGGAAGTTCAAAAGCTAACAGGTTGTCTAGCGGCTCTAGGGAGATTCCTCAGTCAGTCAGGCGACAAGTGCCTCTACTTCTTCCAGGTGATCAGGAAAAATACTAGATTTAAATGGGGGGATGATGCTGAGGCGGCCTTTCAAAAGCTAAAAACAGATCTGCACTCTTTGCCAAGGCTGGTTAGTCCTCTTCCCAAAGAGACGCTCTATATGAATCTGGCTGTCTCAGATCATGCCCTCAGCGTTGTTCTCTTAGCCGAAAGAGACGGAACCCAGCTCCCGGTCTACTTCATTAGTCACGTTTTTAGGAACACAGAGCTTCGATTCGAAAAATTTGGCCTCGCTCTTCACATGGCTGTCAAGAAGTTAAAGCCTTACTTCTTGGCACATCCGGTTGTGGTCTACACTGACCAATCGATCAAGCGGCCTATGACGACTCTGGAATCCTCTGGCCGAATGCTCAAATGGGATATTGAGTTGCAGGGACTGGAAATCACTTTTGAGATAAGGAAAGCAATAAAGGGGCAAGCATTCGTCGACTTTATTGTCGAAATGACAAGGCCGGCTGAGCCGGATAATATTGATCAGGTTTGGAAAATGTATGTGGACGGGAGCTCCACTATGAACGACTGTGGTGCAGGCGGAATTTGTCAGTCCCCTGAGGGGGACAAGTATGAATATGCACTACGGTTCAAGTTCTAGGCCTCAAATAATGAGGCCGAATATGAAGCCCTACTAGCCGGCATCCGCATGTGCAAGGCGGCAGGGGCAACTAAGATTGACGCTTGCTCTGACTCCCAATTGGTCGTTAGACAATACCATGGTGACTATGAAGCCACCCATTCGGCCATGATCAAATACTTGCAGGCGGTCAAAGCTGAAGCTAGGACACTTGAAGACTTTCATCTAACCCAAGTGCCCAGGTCTGAAAACAACCAGGCGGATGCTCTGTCAAAATTGGCATCCTCCGCCTCCTGTGATACGCCTCGGTCAGTCTTCTGGGAAGTTATGGAAAAAAGGAGTATATTTGATGAAGAGCCCATTGGAGTACTGGACCGAAGCTCTACCTGGATGGATAGCATCCGGGCATATCTTACAGACGGCACGCTCCCTAATTCACCCCAGGAGGCGGCCGTGCTGAAAAAGCGAGCTGCAAGCTTCGAGATGAGACAAGGAGATCTCTTCAAAGCAGGTTTTTTGAAGCCTCTATTGAAGTGTGTTACCCCAGAAAAGGGGAAAGAAGTTCTCGAAGAATTGCATGCGGGATACTACGCCTATCATATAGGCGGCAGATCCTTGGTCGTTAGGGCTAGGCGGCACTACTTCTGGCCAACCCTTGAGTCGGATGCTATGGAGATAGTTAAAAAATGCGACAAGTGTCAAAAATTTGGCAAGCTAATCCATCGTCCGCCCACTAACCTAACGGCAATCCACAGTCTAGTACCGTTTGCTAAATGGGGCATGGACATTCTGGGACCATATACGACCGCTCCAGGCGGCAGGCGCTACATCCTAGTGGCTGTGGATTACTTTACCAAATGGGTAGAGGTAGAGGCGGTAAAAAACATCAAGACAAAGGACGTCATCTCCTTCATCTGAAAGAATATCATCACCTGTTTCGAGGTGCCTATGTCCATGGTTTTTGACAATGGTCCTCAGTTTGAGACGCCACAACTTAAGACTTGGTTGGGAGATCAAGGGATCTCAAGTTATTTCGCATCAGTCGGCCTACCCCAAGAAAACGGCCAGGTCGAAGCCTTCAACAAGATAATCTCATATGGCATAAAAAAGAAAATTGAAAGAGCTGGCGGCCTATGGGCGGATGAATTACCACACGTCCTATGGGCCATCAGAACAACTGCAAAAGGGGTAACTGGAGAAACCCCATTTCTTATGGTGTATGGGGCAGAGGCCGTCTTGCCCATTGAACACTATGAGCCGACTATTCGAATCATGTTGTATGACGAAGGGGCAAACTGGGAGGCCATGCGGCTGGCATTAGACTCAATTCCAGAGCTCAGGGGCAATGCCGCCTTGCCATATGACATCTACCGTTTGTAAATGACTCATGTCTATAACAAAAGAGTACACAAGAGACCCCTAAAGGTTGGGGATTTTGTGCTACAAGAAATGAAGGCAGTCTGTAAGGCGAATGAGCAGGGAAAACTAACTCCAAATTGGGAAGGCCCCTACCGAATCTATGAAGAAGTAAGAGGCGGCACCTACCGTCTGGAGACACCAGACGGCAGGCAGCTACCCAGAACTTGGAATGTAGATAACTTGAAAAAAAACTACTTCTGAAATTTTGTAAATTTTTAACTTGTTAATGAAAATATTCCTTCATTTTTTAGACTTGTCTTTTAAATATTCTTTTAGAGCGTCGCCTGCACAATGTGCAGACGGACCAAGCTCGAATTTTCATTTGAGCGCCGCCTGCACAATGTGCCGACGGACCAAACTTAAAGATTTTAGAGCGCCGCCTGCACAATGTGCAGACGGACCAAGCTCGAAGATTTTATTACAGCGCCGCTTGCAAAATGTGCAGACGGACCAAGCTCACAACTTTATTAGGATGCCGCCTACAAAATGTGCTGACGGACCCTGCTCAAATTTTATTACAGCACCGCCTGCACAATGTGCAGGTGGCCTTACTTGCTTAATATGTTGTTGAAATGTCTTATAAAGGGACCGTCTGCCCCAACAGTAGACGCCCCAAACCTGACTAAAAGTGTCGACCGCATCAAAGCAGTCGTCCCTAACATTATTCAACTTTTACAAGTTAAGTCATAAAGATGTAGCAGCTATCTATTTTCTCAAAAGAGGCCAATGGCCAGATATACTCTTTAAACAACTGTCTGCTCCAACATGAGTACGACTGTCCGCTACAACATGAGTCAGACAACCGGTGACGTTCATTCGGGCGAATTTGTCGAAGAAAAGCATCTCCTATTTAGGTGGCACATTGCTCTATGAACAAAAACAAGCGGCCCTACCGGATGCGTTAAGGCAACGCTCGCAGTTGTTTGATCAAATCTAACTTGAGATCTAAAAAGCATGGAGTTTTTCAAATTGTTCTAGCACAGGCGGAAGACAGCTACTGTTTCATTTTAGAAGCTATTCCACTGCCTGTTCTTGCTTAGGGGCAAGACAGGCGGACAATTATTTTCTCAAAAAATAAGCTAAGTCAAAAAACTTAGCGGCTTAACTATATCTCATGAGGCCTTTGGCCGGATGCATTCAAGTTATTAAAACCGTCTGTTCTACATGGCCGTCTGTCGCTTGGTTTGGGGCAATCACCATAGTGATTGATTGACTTAGAAACCATGCATACTCTTAAAAGTATCAATAATTTCTAAGTCAATCAATCCATTTTTTCGAAACCAACCGACATCCAGCCATGGGCAAGGACATTCGCATAGTATACAGGTTAAAAATACTTAGCTAAAAATTCTATGCATAAAAATTGAAAGCTTTAAAAAAATTTTAAAGCATAAGAACCAATATAAATAAAACCGGTCAAACGACAAGATACTTCATAAAAGAAATAACCGTCAAAACTGACGACTGTAAATGTTAGCTGGCAGAGCATGAAATTGACAAATTACCCGACCCCTCGGTCGGTAAAAATACTTGGTTACTTGGCACGCAAGCCGAAAAAGCAAATATTTGGCGATTCGGCCGCAGAAATAACATTAAGCTTAAAAAATCAGGGGAGGCCCTCAGCATTGGCAGCCGCATCCTTGTTGTCCTCCGGTGCCTGCTCATCATTCTTCTCATCCTCCGCCTGATCCTCTTCGTCCCCCGAGGACGACTCATCTGAGGAGTCGGACTCCTCATCATCCGTGGCCGCCGCCTCCTCCGCCTGCTTCATAAGCCGGTCGTTAAACTCATCATTGGGTACGTCAAACTTGGCTTTCCAAATTTGGTAGTCAAAGCCCGGCTACAATGATTCCCAATTCATCCGCATAATGGATTCATAGTCCTCCATCATTTGTTTGACTAGGTCCTTTTTCTCTTCCTCAGGCAGGGACTTGTATTTAGTCCTAAGCTAGGTCTCTTGATTTTGCAGCCAGCCCTTGAGTTTGTCAACATGCCTCTGTAGGCGGTCAGCCTTCCTGTCCGCTTCCTCGAGGGGTTCCAACTTGGCCTTGAGGTCCTTGACCTCATTTTGAAGCTTGGTTACCCGCCCCCTCGCTGCATCCAAGTCCTTCTTGACCTGCAGATTGGCCGCCGCCTGGGAATACATCATATCAAGTGTCAGTAGTTCATTTTGGGCAATCTCAAACTGAGCAGTGTCTAAGGAGGAGGCGGCCCGAGCTTTAGCAGCCGTTACCTCTTTGAACTTTTCAAGGATTGGCTTTTTAAGCCCGTTCACGCGCAGCATAGCCTGCATTCGGCCTACAGTGAGAATGGTCAGTATCAAGCGGCAAAGAAGCAACAAGATGGCGTCGAGGTTGAGGGAGCTGACTCCTTTAACAGACGCCTTGTCATCAGGATCAAGCGTCCTGAGCATCTGCTTAGCCATCTGTAGGATAGTCAGCCTCTCCGGAACCTCTGCCAAATCAAATAATACAAGTTAAGCAAATTTCCAAAAAAAAAGGCCAATTCCCTTTTTGGCAACTGTTGTTCAATCAAGTAATTAGGAGAAGGGCCGAATGATGATACCTTCCTCCTCCCCCATGGCGGTTTTTCCTCCGCCTGCTGCTGAGCCGATAGCAGTGTTGAGTGGCTTTCCACTCTTCGATCCCCCTTGGGGGCATCCGGCTTCTGGGATGGTTTGATAGGGGTGGAGCCGCCAGGAGCTTTCCCAGGCTTATGGGCGATGTGATTCCTAGGCTTCCCAGAAGTGCCCACATCGCCACCCGACTGCTTTTGAAAGTTTCGGGTCCGGCTGTTTGGAGGGAGAAGGCTTGGACGAGCCATCCTTCAAAGAGTTCACATGTTAGTTGCGTCAAAAAAAAAAAAAAAAAAAAAAAAAAAAAAAAAAAAAAAACTCAAGTCTAAAAGAGAGGAATATGTTTCACCTTAGGAGTTCCGCCTGACGGATGCTCCTCATTCGACCGTTTGCCCAAAAGGGACGAACGGTAGAAGGCTGCAGAGTGAACAACCGGCTTCTTGTGAGAAGGAACCTTCGACATTGCTATGTCTGCACAATAAAGCAAAGGAGTTAGAAACTCAGACAAAAATAATAATCATTATGAGCAACTAAGTAATGTAAATGCATGCGGCCTACTACCTCTTGGCTTCTCAAAGCTAAGGCCACAAGCGGCCAAGTATGTCCCGTTCGAGAGCCACTCGAAGCGAGGAATGTAGCTCTGGGGGTTACCTCCTTAACCCCAGTCTCCTCGTTGGTTCGAACGGCCACTGAAAACAGGCCCCGATTCAAAATCTCCTCCTGCGCTCGACTTGGGACAGGCAACAGGGCTTTCTTCCTAGTAAGGAGGGGCGGCTCCTTGTTCCAGCGGTTGTACCGCCTGTTTCTTTGGAATTTTGGGGAGGAGACGATATAAAACTTAGACCTCCAGTCTTTCCATTTATTCTCCTTTCCCAGAGTCATCATGTAGCCTTTTTGGCTGGTCAGAGTAAACAACCTGGTCCCGCTTGCGTGTGGAGTCTTGCTCAAGTAATGCATGTGAGCAAACGCCTCGAAGCTGGGCTCCACCTCCAACATCTCACAGGCGGAAACGTAGCCCAAAATATTTACCCAAGAGTTGGGGGCTAGTTTCCAGATACCCAGTTGGTATCCTTCAAGAATCCTCTCCACCGCCGGATGGAGAGGGAAGCGCAGACCAGCCTGTATCGCCGCCTCGTAGCAGCCGAAGCATTGGTCGCCGTAGCTCGCCTTCTCTGGCCAGATGTCTGTGTCCTCAGCATCCGGCACGGACAGAAGAAATTCTATCCCATGACATGATTGAAGATGAACGTTCCAAAATCTGTCGTCATCTTCTCCCGCCTGCCTTCGGGAACGTGCAAATAATAGGGAGCACGTTCCAGCCGGCGCGAAGCAGACAGCTCTGCCCATCCTTCTCCCCTGTCCGCTGACAAGGACTCTCTGGCAGCATCTAATTTTGAGCGCGCCTCCTTTGAGTCATGGAGGCGCTGTCAGAGGATGATGACCCAGAGTCATCATCAGAGTTTTCCTTGGAGCTGGGGGCCTGCTGACTAATGCCAGCAGGGTCCTCCCCCATTACTACATCCGGCACCGAATCATTTGGCCCCGGGAATTGATTATCATCTGACTCCTTCAGAATTGAGGAGCTCTGGGTACTAACAGTGTTTGGAGGGTCCCGGCGAACCTCAGAGACATGCGCCCTAATGGAGCCTTCAGAATAGACTGTCGAACTCTCCTAATGGTACAAGGAACCATCCGTCCTATACGTCCGACTGGTCTGCTTTGTTCTTGCCATGGTGTCCTGCAGGGGCACAAACACGGTCGGATTTGGAAAAGTTCTCAAAGGGGTGTCCTCGAACGATCATTCGGCACTCCTAGTTCTAGATTCAACCGTCCCCGGTGACCGGCTGATCACTAACCTAGGCCGTGCCGGGTGCGTTTGGGAAATCATTTTTGAAAAAGAAAAATGCAAAAATAAAGCAAAGAGGGGATCAGGCTGTTACCTTAGAAGAAGGTACTAGAGGCGCTTGGTCTTTAAGTCTGCTGGAACATGCGGACGGTTGGCCGAGTGTCGGATGCTGAAGAAGTCAAAATCTTTGAAAGTCACAGATTCAAGATTCTCCCAAAGATTCACGTAAGTGTAAATCCAAGGGAAGTCAACTCTTATTTATAGAAGGGGCAAAAACCTAGGGTAAAACCCTAGATTCTCCTCAACAGTAAAAAGTAATAATTCGGTCAATAAAAGGCCGATACCTGTCACAGGCGTCACGTGGCATGCCACGTCACGCCTGTAAGGGGCAAATGATTTGGGGTATTTTAATACTCCCAAGTGGACTAATGAGAGAATGACACGTGTCATTCTAGGAGGTGTCTAAATGGACTTCCCAAATGGGCGACACGTGTCACTCAGCTATGCCCCCTAGGAATGGCGGCCTTCAAGGCCCAAATCCCAAGGGGCGCCGTAAAACGGCGTTGCCCTAATTCCTAGGTCATCAAACCCTAGGGTAAGGCACATTTTTCTAGGACCCTATAAATAGGGAGATTCCCCCAATAATTAGGACAACTTTGACACCTAGAACTTTACGTCTCAATCATTAAGGCATTTATTGCTCTCTAAAACAGAGAACACCTGAGCTCGGAATCCGAGCAGATAACTTATTTTCCGCACGTTTTACTCCGATTCCGTACTAACTTTATCTTTGGAGGCGGACCTCCGACCATTCGGAGCTCCGTTTGTTTTGCAGGTACAAGCATCTTTGTCGAATCCAGTCTTCGATTTGTAACTCTCCCAAGGGACACAAAAACACCCGAAACACTTGTGGTTTGCTCTATTTGACAATTGTTAGGGAATATTGGTAGTTAGATGGATTTGATTGATTGACTTTGATACTTATTTGTCAAATTTATCTTGAATTGTATTTATTTATTGAAATTGTATTTGGGGTGAAGTTTTGATTTATATATTCATTGCTTTGCTTAGGGACAAGCACAGGTTTGGCTTGGGGGAGCTTGATGAGTCTATTTTATATGTATTTTTATCCCCCATCCCACGGTCATATTTGTGCTTATTTGAGCTTTGCAGAGAAATTTTATTACTAATAAACGTTTTCTAGTATTTTTGTAGAGTTGATATTATTTGTAGGAATCTGTAGATTTATGACAATTCCCGAGATTATTAGCCACTACAAAAATATTAGAGTCGGATCGTATTTTATGATCGAATATTTGAAGTCAATACCAAGCTAAAGAAATTTGGTTTGGTGATTAAGGGCTCGATTGGTGAAGAAGTCCAACTTATTGTGTGGTCCAAGTGAGAAAGAAGGACGTTGGGTCCAAGGTTTAAGGGTCCAAGGCAAACCCAAAAGGATAATACCTCTAGGCCTGCTAACTTTACTATGCTTGATCAGTGGTTTTTAGACCGAACAGGGAAAGCACTTCAATGTGAGATTGGGCGTAATGTTTAAAGCGGGTCCAATTTCTTTTGGAGTTGTCTTGTTTAAGTCGATCTTCAAAGTTCAAATATTGGCAGAATGATGAGTTAGCAGGAGCAAAAATTATCTTCTTGTATTAGCTTTTAGGATAGGTTTTGTCAGCTTTTGATTGTTTTATAATAATTTGAGTTTGAGTGGGATTAGGGAGTTGACTTTCTTTCTTATATAATGAGGGTAGTAGCTCTTTACGGAGGTGATGTAGATTAGATTAGTTTTTAGTTTAGCCTTTTATCTTATATTCTTTTAGTTTTATTTTTTAAGCTTTTGTCATATACTTAGTTTTTGTTTTGTTTATTTAATTCGTATGTTTTTAGTCTTATAGTTTTGTCGTTATTATTGCTTTATTTAATTCTTGTTGTTATTATTGCTATATTTCATTCTTGCTTTTAATTATGCTTTATTTAATCACTTTAATTAATTTAGTTTTAATTATGCACGAGTAGTTTATTTATAGGGTTTTTGGGGATCCATGAATAATACGAAGGGATGATTTATTATTGTTGATTGTTAATGTTTTTGGGTTAATTTCCTATTAATTGTTATAATGCTATGCAATTAGATTTGTGCAGGTTTAATTATATGAGTTATGTAATATTGATTCAAGAGATGAGAATTGATGTTTAGGGTTAGTTTCAATAAGCAGGTTAATTTATAAATGGTTGAGTCAAGATTCGAGAGATGCGATTTAATACTGATAGATTAATTATGTGATTATAATATGTAGCGAAAGCCCTTTATAATCTGGTTAATTTATGCATTGATAATTTATTGTTATGTTTTATCTCGGAATATTAATTATTGGTGAACCTATGACCCTAGGCTTTTTATTATTGATTATTCCCTTAGTTTTATGTGCTTAATTTAATTAGTCCTCTTAGATTAATTTACATAAAATCATATTTGTTACTTGATAATTTAGATTATAATAATTTATTAGAAATAAAAGAACATCGTTTCCCTGTGAATTTGACCCTACTTCCTTATCTATTTTAGTTAGTGATTTTAGGAATTAGTTTTGATTAGGTGATACGACTTTAGCCTGCCAGCTAGTGGGCGGTAGGGAAGGGGTGGTCAGGGACATGGGTGGGGCTGGGTTTTTTGAATTTCTTTTGGTTTTTTTTTTATTTAATTTTTCTTTTAGTTATTTTTGTTTTTAATAATTACAAAAATAGTTGACCTATTAATAGCTGACACGTGGCATATAAGTTACAAAAATCGGTCATCAACAGGTAATGGATCTGTTGGAAAAAGTGGGGTATAAATATTGGATTTTTGAGGAATAGAATGAAGGTTGGATTTTTAGGAGAAGAAAGTGAAAAGGTTGGATTTTTCTTCTCCATTTTTCCTTTTCTTTTATAGGATTTTCTATATGGTACCACTCAACTTTTGGCTTTTCCATATGGTACCCAAATATATTTTTTCTTCCACACGGTACCACCTAAGATTATAGTTAATTAATAAAGTGACACTCCGTTAAACAAAAACATTAACATTTTTTTTGGGGAAATTTTGACTTTTACCACCTCCATGAAACGACTGATTTGCTTTTACCACCTACATAATTTTAAGTTTTATTTTACCACCCTATAAAAAAAATTAAAATTGGTTTTTCCCACCAAAACCCAACTCCAGTGACGCAAAAGTGTTGCGGGGCCTGCAGTTTTATGTGTCCCTCCAAATTAAATGCCCCCAAACCCGATTTCCCCCTCTCTCTCTTCAATAATTCCACCTTCCCTATTCATTTCCTTTCAATTTCTCACCCACCTCACATTAAAATTTTTTAATTCCTCTTCTTTCTCCTTAGATTTTTCATCTCTCTATTAAAATTGAACCCTAAATTCATACTCGTGATTTTGTTTCTTTTGCTCTATACTAGTCATACTCTCTAACAATCTGTTAGAGTAAATTGAAGTATTGAAACAACAACTATGCACTAAGATTAGTTTTTTAGTTGAACTTGAAAATGGCTCGAACATGTGATATGTTCGTAGTTTTTTCTATGGCAAGGCCAAGTTCAGTTGCAAAATTAGTTTCCAAAGGAACAAAATAATTATATTATTAAATCATTGTGATGCATTTGAAAATCGTAAGGCTCGAGATCTATGTAAACCATTTATTGTTTAGGCGATTCTTGAAAGTAGCTTGAGTGGCACGAATATTTCATTTTTTGTTGTGAATGTTGGACCCCCCATGTGTCGGGTTATGCACATTCTTGCTATTTCTTAAGTCTTGGAGACCCCAATTTGGGGTAGTTCCAATGACTTGCTATTGTTTAGGGCATTCATGACGTTGAAATGGGCCTATATATATCTCATGTTTTGTGTTTCAAGACATTTAGGATAGTGACATGGTTTACGCTGTAACACCCACAAATCTCCCTATACGGAAATACCAGAAAAATATGTATAATTAAACCGTAGAGATAGACTTAGACATATTACCGCCGCGTGATTACGCAAGGCTACCAAACTTACTAAATAAAACCAATACTTTGCAGCGGAAACTTCAATACTCTTTTATTAATAAAACCATAAATAGTAACCATTGTCATGAATACTCATAATTAAAAACAAGAACCGACATTCCTAATCTAGATGAAGACATTCCCGGGACTCCATATGCTCACATATTGACTTCACCTAAAATTAGTCAACACTGCTTACCATTAAGATAAACAGGGCGAACCAAAACAAATAGGAAATTCGGATTAGCAAAATATGCTAAGTACGAAAAGTGCTAGATAATTAAACTCAATTTATTTGCAAACATGCTTTCAAACCAATTTCCAATGATTAATCAATAGATTCCAAAACTCATGATTCAAAACCAATTTTCAATATACTCAAATATAATTTTAATAAACTCAATAAGAATGATTATTCACATCAATTATTTCAAAACCCAATAAAATAATAATAATGATTTATAAATCCATTTAACTCAAACTCCTCACTAAGTGTGCACACCCCCCAAACTAGTCTCCTACTATTTCAAGGCTATTCTTGGAGAAAGACTAGGTCATACAAAATCTATAGTCTTCAATGAATCTGCATAGTGGGATTAATAAAATAAACATGCTTATAAAGCTTTTTTTAAATAATCAATAAACCTCTTTCATTCATAAATTCCAATAAATATCTCAAACTCCTTTTTAATTAAATTCAACATACTTTTAAAATCAAGTCTTTAAAACATGATAAATAATTCAATTCTTTCAAAATATGATATAAAAACCAATACTCCAATTATTTATTAAAACTAATTAATTAAACATGCTTTATTTCATAAATCATAATTTAATTAAAATCAATCACCAATAAAATCACATAAAACATGTTATTCAAATCAATCACTTTCAAATGTATCTTGCCGCCTAAAAACATGCCTCGATCCTTGCTAGCAAAACCACACAAAAAGAATCTCAAGAACCTTGATCGAACACACCCTACAAGTAAATATAACCTAATAAGGTTAACAAATAATCACAACAATTAACTTAAAAACCCCCAACTATATATACATGAACCTTTTAAATTATTTTCTCATAAACGTCATTAAAAATCTGATTTTATTTAATTAAAATTAGTCATAATAATTTTTATAAATCTCCCATAATAATATTAATTAATTAAATAAGAGAAGAGAAGAGAAGAAGAAAAGGTATAAAACCAAAGGAACAGAGGAGGAGAGGTGGCGGCGGTGGTGGCGCACCAAAAGGAGGAGGAGAGTAAAAGAAAAAGAAGAGAAATAAGAGAAGAGAATAAGAGAGAATTAAGAGAATTTGTGTGAGTGTTTGGTCATGAAATAAAGGGGTATTTATAGGCTAGTATGGGCATGAATTATGGTAGAAAAATGTAGGAAGAATTATGGCAAGAAGAGTTAAGGAAATACTTGTAGAATTGAATAAATAAATATGAAAAGTTTTGATATTAAGATGATTGTGCATAATAAAAATATGGAAGGTGTGTTGTCATGAAAAATAATATGATAAGGGAGATTAATTGGGCAATAATCAAGGGAAATGAAAGGTAGGAAAATAAGATGATCAAATATTAAGGAGAATGTGTTTCGGGGTTTTTTGTGAACTCCTCGGATACTGGTCGCGTTCTTCTGACAATGAGACTTGGACACCTACAAAACAACGAATATTCCGTTTATCGGAATATTCTCTTCCGACGATCAAGTTAGAGATTGGAAATCGGAAAAGCTAGAGAGAGAAAGTAGAGAGAAGTTGGAGCTTTTTAATGCTCTATATTTATGTTATGTCGTAATCCACCCTTCCCATCATAAATGATTGGGGTATTTATAGGGGTGGGAACATGTGCCCCTCTAGGGTTTATACCCTAGAATTTCGTGACGTGATTGGCTGCGCAATCAGGGATCGCCACGTGTCATGGGGGACGCCGTTTTACGGCATTCAAGGTTTTTCTCGGGATTTGGGCCTGATGTAATCAAGGCCTTTTTCTCTTTCTGATGTTGTATTGTGTATTTAAAGGTAGCTGACATGTATCACCCTGTCAGGAGGACACGTGTCATCCTCTCATAATGACACGTGTCGCCTTCTTATTGGGCCACGTGTCACTATGAGATTGGGTCATGTACTTGGGGTATTTTTACCCTAAACGGAATGGAAATATAGAAGTAAGGAAAATAAGAGATTTTAAGGAGATAATTAAAAATACAAATTTCCAAAATAAATCACCCGAAAATCCAATCTAATGGCCGAAAATTTTGAGCTTCCATAGCTCCAAATTTTCAGACCATCTAATTGTATTTAAGGAAAGTCTTTGCTAGATTTTAGGCTTTAAAAATAATTGTGTAATTAATATTTATTGTATAAAATAATTAATTAAATAAATACCAATTATTTTACAATAAAATAACCAAGAAAAATAAGATTTTCTATACATAGAAAATCCGAAATACCTAGTCACAGTTTGGGAATTTTCGGACCTTTTAAATAATTAATAAAATATAGTTTTTGCTTTAATTAAAATATCCAAAATATATAAATAATTCGGTTTTTAAAATAAAATAAATGGATAATAAATCTTATCCAAAATCTAAAAATAATAATTAGGTTTCAAAATATTTTTGGCGCCAAAAATTCAAATATCACTTTGGCTGCAAAATTCAAATAGTAAGTTAATTTACTAAAATACCCTTTTTATGAAATAATAATTAATTAATTAATTAATTAGGAAAATACATATGAAAATACGGGGTATTACATACGCAGTTTTAGCTAAAGTCATGTTTAAGGAAGCAAGTTAGTTCTTTGCTTGTTTTATAAACCAAAAGCAATTATAGTTAAGGATTAGTAAACTTTACCTAATGTCAAAATATTGTAGAGATCATTGAGGTAGGATTATTCTCAAAGTTGATTTAGAATATCGATATTTTCTTCGTTCTTATTAATCTTTTGATTTTGGTCTTGTAGCCTTGTAGGTGGTTCGTTTACCATCCCTAAGCCAATATTCGCAGGATGACTAGGCGAGAACAAGTTCAGGTTAAGAAAAAGTCGAATCTTAGTTCATTCCTTTTGAAAATATTTATGTATATACATGTAATGTCTTAAAGGTTATGGAAAATCTGAAAATTTTATTTATTTTGAGAAGATGAAACAAAACTCAGAAAGAGAATTTTGAAGACTATTTTTTTTTAGAGAGTAGGAAACACGTTATTTCGAATTAGAATTCAAAATTTAGAGAGCGTCCAATAAATTTGATGAAAGTTTGTTTGAAAATAAAGTGAAGCAACTATTTCTAGTACGCAAAATACACAATCATGTTATTTTCGAAAGTGGACCCAAAATGGAAAGATAAGCCTAGCTCGTAATTGAGTGTGACTTTTTTGTCCAAAATTGATGAAGGTAAGTTGTAATTTGCAACTTATTTCAACAAAGATATGAAATGTGAGCAAACTTTTGTATATCTAATCTTGTTATCTCTCCTTTTTTAGTGTTTGTCATCATTGCCATATTTTGTTAATTAAAAATAAAGTTCTCCCAATTAATCAGGCACGCACCATGGTTTGAAAATGAATATTTATCAAACTTAGGTTTGATGGAGTGTAAAAATAATTAATAAAATCATTCGAATAACTTTCCAATAAATGGTCTCATTTCAAAACAAAAGTTAAGGTAAGACCTATATTTTTGTAACCCTCAAGTGTAGACTTAGGTGGCTTTTGGCATTCATGTATAAAATGCTAGGGGATGTTTCTCATGTTTTTAGCCCCAGTATTTGTGTTTTAAATAATGGAATTTTGCATATATTTATCATGAATTGTTTGATCAAGTAGGAAGTAATGAACTACCCTTTGTCATTTAAAGTTATTAAGATGGTTCGTAATAAGCTTTGAAAAAATTAATTTTGTAACATAATTAGCATGTTTATATATGTAAATAGAGGGAAATGGGGATGTCCTGGCTATTTGAGCCCCAGTTTGAGGCAATGAGCAAAAAAAAAAAAAAATTACCATTATTTTGGAGTTTTAGTTGCTAATGGGAGGGATCATCCATTCATCCCAAGTTACCAAAAAAAAAACAAAAAAAAAAGACGGATTTGCATAAAAAGGAAAGGGAACCCAACTTTCCATAGAAGAATAAAGAAAGAGTATTAGATATGTTTTCGAAAAGCAAGGATTATTAACTTAATAGTTGAATCATCGTGATGACTTGGCAGTGAGGTATACGTGTAGTAGCAATAACGATCATTTTTTCATGCAGCGATCATGTTCAATTAATGTCCCTTGCTTAGAAAGGATGAAGATATCCCACGAGGGTGGACATATGAATTGCTCATGATGAGAGATGGAAAATGCTCAAGTGTCGTAAAGTCATCTAAGTGTCATTCTACCAAAATTAAATGTAAATAAAGATTTCAATCATGGAATTAATATAGTAACTCGGGGCATCGCCCAGGCTTAAAAAATAGTTAATTAATTAAAATTTTGTTTAAGGTGATCAAAAACACTAATTAATTAATTAAAGCTATTTAAACAATAAAATAAAAGTAATTTATCTAAGTGCTCAGGAAACTAACCGCTCTTCTGTGTAGGCTTAGATCTCCGTTTTATATGTTTATGGACCTTCTTTCTTCTTCGTACCACCAAAGACTTCAAATGGATGGATTAGGGTTGATGAGTATTTGGGGAAAAGGAGAAAAGTAGTATGATAGTAAGAGAATTTGAGAGATTAGGGTTTTCACAATGCTAGGGTTATTATTATGATTTTTCTGTAGTGTTTAGGTCTTAGCGAAGACCCTTATTTATAGGCGTAGGAACCTAGGTTTAGGGTTTTAGAGTCGCGGCGTCAGGTGGCGCGTACAACTCTCAGAGTTGTGCTATAGTGCCGAGCGCAACTCTAAGACTTGCGATCGGCAGACACGCGCAACTTAGAGAATTGCGCGCAGTGTGGTTTGCCTAATACGAAAATGTGTTTTTAAAACTTCCATAATTTTTTATTGTGAAGTCGGATTAAGACAAATAAGATATCATTGGAAAGCTCTGAATGTCTAATTTCCAACACCGTTAAAACTAGGTTAAAATCTATTATGGATAAAATAATATGGTCGTTTGAGTACAAGGTTGTCGGTTTTAGGGCCAGGTTTAGTATTTTGATGATAACTTCTTCGTTTTAACTCGAAATTGGGATTATAATAATACCGTTGGAAAGCTCTTTGATAGGGCTTGGGATTATAATATGCCGTTGGAAAGATCATTGAAAGGGCTACCCATCTGTATAGGCCTTGCATGAAAATAGGATAGTTAATTGCTCTAGTTGGATCGGTTTTCAACAATGTAAGATCCATTGGATCAAATCATTGCATCTGAAGCATTTGGGTCCATGATTAATTAAATTTAAATATGTATGAGCACGTTTTAGGCCTCATTATTAATCAAACAAGGCTCTAAGATAACTTGGTCTCAAATACGGGTTTTAACTTACTTCATAATTCATTTCGGAGTTCATAAATACATTAACTTTAATCTAGCATGAAGAACGGGTTTTTGTAACGTCATCGCATTTCCTGTCGGATAAGAGGCCAAAAGTAGGTGTCTACACCCTGATTTCTCACAACCCGACAATCACCTTTCACGACCACCTTGCCCCGCCCATTATCCAACCACAACATCAAAACACTACAAATTTTTACCTAGACTCTAGTCTAGGATGAAATCCCTGCACCCCCTTGCAAACGACGCCGTATCACTATTGTTTTTAATTTCTTTCACCTTCAAACTACAGGACAATCTAACTTGATCTCCATCTTACATCTTTGTTGATCTCTCTGCCATTTCTACTTCTCCGTGAATCACAAAATAATTTTCGGTAGAATCGCTACATTTGCATGCTTTAAATATATTTATGAATTGCAGAGATTATTGTGTATTGATTTGATCAAAAATTGATTGTCGTAACTTACGATCAATTAGTTCAACAAGCAAATAACGAGCTTAATCAAACAGGCAAGCCATATCAAGAAACTAACACAAAAATTATAAAAATAATTTGATCCAATATTTCCTGATTTTTTTTGTGGGATGAAGATCTGGAATTATATATGCTAGTTTACTGTTGTGGTGGAGGCGATGACGACGCAACTAAAGTTGTGGATTACTTATTGTTCCAATTTTTAATTTACTTTGTAATGCCAGATA
The DNA here is from genome assembly GCF_948465745.1 of Chenopodium album. Classification (NCBI taxonomy): domain Eukaryota; kingdom Viridiplantae; phylum Streptophyta; class Magnoliopsida; order Caryophyllales; family Amaranthaceae; genus Chenopodium; species Chenopodium album. The sequence continues at coordinate 34,970,157 of NC_137851.1, read as the reverse complement.
TGAAAGTAATAGAGAAGGAGAAGAAAAAGATGAAGAATGAAGCTTAGAGGATTGTAGAGTATTAAGAAAGAGAGAGAAAATTATGAAGACTAAAGCTCAAGAAAAGATATCAGAAACACCGTACCGTACTGTATAATGAATTTGTTCATGAATGAAAGACAAACATAAATGAACATATAATATTTTGTAATTGAACATTTAATTATGGTTTGATAGAACATTTACTTATTTTCATAGATGATAAAATATTTATAAAAGTTATCTTTTTTGTATTATTAAAGGAATTTGAGGATAATTATTGAGGCTTATGTGAAAAATAAACATATATTAAAAATTTGTGGAGTATATAAAGTATATAATATTTATACATATGAAAATGAACATCAAATAATATATAAATAACATTTTTTTTTTATCATTTTCATAAAAAGCTATAGAAAATCAAATTGTTTTTGAAATTCCTTGTTAAATATGTAGAAAATATATAAAGATCGAAGATGGAAAAAGTGTGGACATTTATCAGAAATCTAATGATCGTCTATTAATATGCGAATAATGATCACATGCTTATATATAAATGAACATTTATCAAAATGAAAATGAACATTCAACAAAAAAAATGTATTGTAGTTCATCAAGTACACACTATAGGTATTGCAATATGAGTTTGTTCTCCTGTAGCTATTGATTTCACTATATTGTCAATATATCCATAACTTGATGTAAATGTATAAATATGACAATGAACATGCATCCATTTCTAGATGAGCATATTTCAATACAAGAATGAACATTTATTAAAATATCCTGAAATTAAAACAAAAATTAACAAATTTCTTGACCGTGCATTTAAATTATGGGATTGAACAATTGCAATACTATATGTATAAACATCTACTAAAAAATCGAAATATACATCTATTAATATCCTGGCTATGTATCTACATGAGAATGAGCAAAAGGCTTTGATAAGAACATCAAATTTATTTATAAGTAGTTTAAATATAATAAATATGAACATTAGACGCTATATATATATATATATATATAATATATATATATATATGATAGGAAAAATAACACATGAAAAACTATTAAAAAAACAATATATACATAAAAATGAACCTAAAAGAGTATAGAAACTGACGTGATCAACATAATATATAATGAGCATCTACTCACATATAAATGAACTTATATTGGAATGATAATGAACATGGCATAAAATTAATGAGCATTAAAAAATATAAGTGGTTAAACATATAAAGCTCTACTCAATGTTTTTAGTATCTTACTGCTTGCATAAAATATACTTTTATCTTAGGTGTGACATAAAAATGATACAGGCAGGCTAAGTAGTAAGTACTACATATACTTAATTACCTACTACTCCATACTATACATAAAAAAGAGTACGTTTTTGTAACAATCAATACACATTATTTACAAAATGTGAATGAATGTCTATCAAAATTGAAATAATAAACTTATCAAAATAAAAATGAACATTTATCAATATGAAAATGAACATTTATTAATACAAAAACGAACATACACCATGTATGTATCAATATCGCAATAAATATATATAAAATAAAGTGATCTTGTATCAATATGGAAATGAACATTTATCAATATGAAAATGAACATTAATAAAGTTAAAATAAAAATAAAATTAAAATAAAACTACTTTAATAAATTTTTTTGATTTGGGAAAGAAAAAGAAAGCAGCTATGCTTATGATAACTGTTAATTAGAAAGAGAAAGTAGTATTAGAGACTAAAGAATTTAAGAGGGACAAAAATTGATGGGAAATTCAATCAATGAAATTTTTGTTGATTGAATTTCCATGGAAATTACTAGTAGAAGAACAAATCACACACTTCTAAGTTACATAATCGATTATTAATCTCCGCCATCGTCGTCGACGACGACTTTAGTGTTGGAGGTTTTGGAATGCAGAACCATGGAGGTAGTTTGGGGAGTGTTCAATAGTTAGATCATTACTTGCTAGAAATCTCATTGTCGACGAGCGATCTTGATGGTTTTATGAAGCGTGTCATTTTGATTGGTTTAGATACTGGGTTAATAAGGAGGCTAAACACATCGTTTTAGAGGGAGTGTAGGTAGAGCTACATACACTAGAGTCTAGGGATATATAATTATCAAAACACTACAGCAGCCCATAAATAACACCAAAACCCAAGACACTACATCAGGCCCAACTTTCGCCTATTACCCCGCTCTACCACATACACACCAAATACTAGGGTTGGCAAATGGATCAGGTCGGGTCGGGTTCGTGTTCGGGTCAGTTGATTTCGGGTCAGCTACCCCCCAACCCTAACCTGATCCATTTAATTTTTCGGGTCGAAAACCCGAACCTGAACCTGATATTATCGGGTTCGGGTCAACCCGAAATTGACCTTATCTGACCTGACCTTTTTTTTTTTTTTGGGTTTTAAATTTTTAATCAGATTATTCAACCTGAAACTAGCCTGATTTGTTTTTCTAATAACTTTAATTATCAAACCCATTGATATTATCAAACGAACACTCAAGTTCATAGACACATTGCTTTAGTTGAAACCAAAATACTATGTAAACAACATATTTTATTGAAACCAAAATTAACTAAAAGAAGTGTTCTTAATGAACGAGCGAGTAATAAACATAAAAATCAATAAATTACAAGGTAAATAACAAAAACATGAAAAAAAAAAACAATTATCATCAGATTTATCACATTTACTAGCTTGCAATATCGTCAGTAGTGTCGCCGCTGCCGCCACCTCTCATTCTTCCATAATTTAATGTGTGGGAAGTCTGGGAACTGCCTGCCTTACTCTTGAATTGCAATATGGAATTATGGATCTCCACAATTGAAAAGAGAGAAAATTGAGAGATAACTTGAAATAGGAGAGAGAAAGGGCTTCTTACGGCTGCTGAAAGAGGATTGAGAGTGTGATAGGATTTAGGGTTTTATGTTTTATTAGAATTAAATATGGGCTTGGGCTAGTTTACTTCAGCATTTTTTTTTTGCCTATTTCACTTATTTCGGGTTAAGTGGGTCATTTTCGGGTTGAAAATTTCAACCTTAACCTAACCTATTTAATTATGAGGTCGGGTTCGTGTCGACCCATTTAAGTTTTCGGGTCAAGAATCTCAACCCAAACCCGCTATTTTCGGGTCGGGTTCGGGTCGTGTTTTCGGGTCGGGTCAGTTTTTGCCAGCCCTACCAAATACCCACCACAGTTTCACCAGCTCCTCCACACCAACTACACCAAAGCAACCCCTAAATTACCAGCCACATCCTCACCGCACCAACTCCGGCAATGGCAAACTACCATCAATCGCAGCACGTAGCACCCAAAAGAATCCCAAATTTCTATTCAACCTCGTCGCAGGATTGATGAGGGCGCTTATCCTCCAAGCATAAGTTCATCGCGGCCGCGCACAGATTGTCAAGATTGTCACATTTTAAGGTAGTTGTCAAAAAAAAGTCACATTTTCAGGTAGGAACTCAGTGTTCCCGTATCGTGGGTGAGCAAATATTGGTTCAATTATTTTTAAACCGTCACGAGCTTCGCACGTGATTATTGATGAAGATGGAATGGTGGTGATTCGATGATGCTAATTTCAATGATGATGAACGATGGTGATCATTGATGGCTAGTGATGCGGTGATGAAGAATCAAGAGCAGCTAAGTCGAGTTGAAGATGAAATAGGAGGGGGTGGTCTCACGGTTTTGGTTTTGTGGGATTTGTTTGTTTTCTTTTTATTTTCTTTTTCTTATTTCTTTCATTATTTTTTTTCTTTTATTTTGTTTCTCTTCCTTTATTATTTTCCTTTTCTTTTATTTTCCTTTCTCTTTTATTTTCCTTTCATCTTTGTAAATATAAATACCCATTTTTGGGTAAAAATTGGAGAACAATTTAAAATCCAATTTTAGATATCATTTTCAATTGGTTTAGTTGAGAGTTTCTTTCTCTAGATCTAGGGCTAAAAAAGGAGTAGTTTTAGAGAGAGAAAATGAGGAAAATCAAAGAGATATTTTGGATTTTGAAGATTCAAAGGTGACAGTTATGAGTCCTCCTAGGCACATAGGGCCTATTTGTTTGATTGTATATAGGAGGGCAATTTGGGATTCGGTGGTACATTTTGTTCTCTCTTAATAGTACAGTGATACATTTTGTGTACTATTATGCATGTATAATGTACCATCAAAGCATAAGCTGTTTGAATAGTACTTGTGTACTATTATGCATGTAGTGGTATATTTTGTCATCATATTTTCAGCCCTCATATTCCCATTATTTACAACAATGCCATCCTATATGCATTTCTTGTAAATAGGCCCTATGCGATAGGAGTTCTCCGACAATTATATTGAAGATCTACATAATCAATCAATGAGCATTTCTCACTCTCTATTATCTTATTTATTACTTTCTTTAATTCATTATTTGTTTTAGCGTTATTGCTTGAATCTTGATTAGATTAGTTGTTATTCACATTTGATTGATTCTTGATTTCATTTATTTGCATCTTTAATTAGATGATGAAGCTTAGTAAGTAGCTTTCTTGCTATGGGTTGGGTAAAGCATGTTTGATTGGTTCAATGATTGTTGAGATTAAATTGATTAATGGAAGTTTGCATGTGCTTAGTTTGATTAGGCCTTGATGACTAAGCTAGATTGCATTGTAAATCCTAATGACATTACCACTTAATTTAGGATTTGCATTTGTTGATTGATTTGAATTGTGATTCTCCTAATTTGTTATTCATAGTGGAGGCCAGCTTGACAATTAAGTGATAGCTCTTAAATTCCAATTGATAGTTCTTACCATTAGTCCTCACAACTATTGATTAGCTTCACTTTTCCCAAATTGTTAAAATTATCATGATTACATGTTGTTCCCCATTCCCTAGTGTTTAGTTTGTTAGTTTTTGATTTTAGTAGTTGATTAGTATTAGTTCACTATATTCTCTCACCTTTGACTTCAAACTAGCTTTGGTATAAATTGGGAACACATAAGCATTACTGTTTCTAGTAGTTCTGACAGGATCTAGTCGTATCACTTAATCAAAAGTAATTCCTAAAACCACTAACTAAAAAAGATAGGGAAGTAGGGTCGAATCCATAGGGAAACAATGTTATTTTATTCCTAATAAATTATTATAATCTAAATCATCTAGAAATGAGTAAGAATTGTGAGAATTATACTAAGACAATAATTAAACCAAGGGAATAAGCAATAATAAAAAGCCTCATAGGTTCACCAATAATTAATGCTTCGGGATAAAACATATCAATCAATTATCAATGCATAAATTAACCATATTATAAAGGGCTTTCGCTACGTATTATAATCACAGAATTAATCTATCGGTATTAAATTGCATCTCTCGAATCTTGACTTAGCCATTTATAAATTAGTTCTACCTATTGAAATTAGGCCTTAATATTAATTCTCGTCTCTCGAATCTCGAACCAATATTGCGTAACTCATACAATTAAATCAACGCCAATCTAATTGCATAGTATTATAACAATCAAAAGGAAATTAACCCAACACATTAACAATCAAACATAATAAATCATCCCTTTATATTAATCATGGATCCCCAAGAACCCTAGTATTAAACTACTCGTGTATAATTAAAATTAAACTAAACAAAACAATTAAAATAAACATAACAAAAACATAGCAAGAAAAAAATAAACTAGTATTGAAATTAAATAACAAAATTTAAGTAAAGCAAGAATAAATACACAAAAGTAAAAATATACTGTAATAAAGAAAATCTCATGAAAAACGGAAGCAACACCAAACAAAAGAAACAAAGTCAACTCTCCTTAATATTCTAAGCTACCTAATTTAACCAAAACAAGTTTTATGGAAAACAAAACAAAACAAAACTAAAACTAAAAAATTAAAGAAAATAAAATATGATCTTATCTGCTCTCCTACGTAACTATTATTCCTTTATATAGGAAAAGTAACCCAAAGATCCTACTAACCGACAAAGAATAATGAATATAAAAATAAGCTCCCCCTAATTATGTACTACTGCTCTGTTTTTTCCCACAAGTTCAGCGCCCTCACAAAATAAATCAAGTGGGCTTTAAATAACGAAGCCCACTAGGAAGTGGGACACTAGTGCAAATAAGCTCGCCCGACCGGGCCAGCTACTGCCGACCGAGCCAGGCAACATAGCAGTAAGCTGGGCCTAAGACTTTGCAACTCCTTGTACTTGGGCCTTCTTGACTTGAGTTCAAGGTTTCTATTAATTTAGTCTGTATTTCTTGTGAGAACTTTGGACCCTTCTCTTCTCTAATTGAGCCTTTATTTACCAAACTAAATTTAATTAGTTCGGCCTTGAGCTTCAAATATACTGTCATAAAATACAATCAAACTCCAATATCTTTGTAGTGTCTCAATAAGCTCGGGAATCATCATAATTTTGACAATTCCTACAAAATAATACCAACACTACAAAAACACTAGAAAACGTATATTAGTAATAAAAATAGTTCCGCTGAGCTTAAATAAGCACAAATATAACTGTGGGACGGGGAATAAAAATATATATATAATTAGGGGTGGCAATTCGGGTTGGTGGGTCGGGTTCGGGTCAGATTTCGGGTCGATTTCGGGTTATGTTTAGAAACAATCAAAAATAGTGTAAAACTTCATATTATTACGAAATATGAAATTTTGGTCAAATCGGGTCGAATTCGGGTTATTCGGGTTCGGATCGGGTCGGGTTCGGGTTTCTCTCAGTAACTTCGGGTCGGGTTCGTTCGGGTTATCGGGTCGGGTCAGAGATTGCCAGCCCTATATATAATAGACTCATCAAAATCCCCCAAGATAAACCTTTGCTTGTCCCTAAGCAAAGCAATGAATAAATAAATTAAAACTTCACCCCAAATACATTTAAATCAATAAATACTATTCAAGGTAAATCCGACAAATATGTATCAATGTCCACCATTCAAATTGATCCAACTACCAATCTTCCCTAACAATTGTCAAATAAAGCAAACAACAAGAGCATATAGAATTCAAGACTAGTGCTCACACACTCAACTCTCATTTATGTGGCGAGTAAAAGATGTACTCGGTCGCTTTCCATCCAACCCCTTCGTATGTGAATAATGCCCTCCCAAACACACATCACTTGTATGTTTAAAAAGACAAGCACTCAACCTAATAATCGACTTAGAATATTTCAAATCATTCTTTGCATTGATAATCAATTAATTTCACATTCATACAACTCTATGCACAAAGGTCGGAAGGTCTTCAAAGCTTGTAATGTAAGGCTTAGGTAATGGGTAGGAAATATTTGGGAAAATGTGAGAGTAAAGCTAAACTTTAGGGAGGTAAATCCTAATAAAATCAAGGCCAAAAATAAGTAATGATTAATCATCTCCAACATAACTCAACACTACAAAAATTCACCAAATAATATTAACAATATTTTCGAACACTTATAACTTCACTCATACAAATTGATATTATAGAACTTGAGTGAACAAACAAACTTTGAAATTTTTTTTTTCTTTTGAACTTGATTTTTTTCTTTCTCATTTTTTTCTTGAGCAACCTTCAACTAGTACACTTGAACAGTGAAACAATTTTTTTTCTTTTGCTTTTTTTTTCTTTATCTCACATTGGAATTTTTTCAATTTTTGAACACCATTTCAATTTTTTCCAATCACAATATCAAAAGAACAAATTACTCCTCATATTCACCCACATTGTGCAAATTATGTGCACACAATAACTCCCTCACCTCACTCACTATTAGCTCCCCTAAGCCAAGCGTGGGACTAGTAACCAATGGGGTTTAAATAGGCTTGTAATGTGACTAAATAGACAATGAAAAGGGCACAAGCAACAACAAGGGTAGTATGAAGGGAACAAATGTATCTAATATCATCTAAATGCCACCTAGAAGAACAAAAGCCTTTGTCCCCTTCAATATGCATAAAAATGAGTCATATAAACATTACTCAAAGTTAAAACTAATACTCAACATTACAAGAAAAAGGGGAATTAGCAAATTTTTGCGACTACTATAATAATTAGTCGCAAAAATAATTTTTGCGACTGAAAAAGACGAGTAGTCGCAAATTTTGCAACCAATTTTGCAGTAGTTGCTATGCGGTCGCTAGTTGGCGTCTGATTTTTGCGATTACCATAATAATCAGTCGCTAAAAATATTTTTGCGACTGAAATAGACGAGTAGTCGCAAAAATCGCAACCGATTTTATAATAGTTGCTATGCAGTTGCTAATCTGCGACGCTCTTATAATAATTTGCGACTAAATTGTAGTTGCTAGTGTTAATAATTTTGAAATCATTTTTTTTAAAAAAATTGCGACTACCATTGCAACTAACATGGTAGTCGCTACAATTTTTTTAAAAAAATTTATTAAAAAAAGAAATTAAAAAACCCTTAGTATAATAAAGTTGTTACCGCCAAAAAAAACAAGAACTATCATTCCTTATTCCTTTATTGATAATATGTTGATATGTTGTTAAAAAAAAAAAGAAAGATAATACGTTGATAAACAATCAGGGCGAATTATCGTCCTTGCTTGCACAAAACAAATACTTCTACTGTATTCCGTAAAACAAAACCCAAAACAAAAAATTGTAAAACCCCTCTCTCTCCTCACAATGCGATAACTACACTTTGAATTCTCCATTGAAGCGAGTTTGAGCTTTCTCGATCCTTCATTGAAGCGAATTTGAGATTTCTCGATCATCCATTGAAGCGACTTTGAGCTTTCTCCTCCATTGAAGTGGCTTCTCAAATAACTACACATAATTGAAGGTTTGTTTTCTACTTCATAAGCTGAATTTCGCTTTTAATGTATTAGGTTTTTACTTATGCTTTTGATTAGTGAAATTGTGGTGCTAAAATTTCATTTGTCGGGATTGAGTTAAATTATGTGTGCTTAATTAAGGCTTATTTTGATCCCTTTTCTGAAATTTCAACTAAGCTTCTATAGTTTTTCTTGGTAAAGAATGGCAGAATTGTGTGTGGTTACGTTTTTGCGCAATTAGACTATCTTGTTTTTGTGAAATCTTATTGATGATTATATAAATTGTGAAATTGTGTTCCTTCTCGTGAAATAGAAATTGTGTTTCTGTAATTTTCCCGATTTTATTTGGGTATTTGGGAATAAATTTTGATTTTTTCAACAATAACCAAACTCTTAATAATCTGTAAATTGTTTTTAACTCCTAAAAACCTTGATTAGGTATGTTTACCGCATGTTTAATTAGGCAAAGTAGATTTGTTATCACTACAATCCGTTAGTAATCAGACATTACCTACAAAGTTTCCAACATACTTAGTTCAAAAGTGAGACTTAGAATAAATTAGAAATAGATATAATAAATAAAAAAAAACAGTATAGATAATGAGGGAAGTTGGGCTGCTTTTTGTTAAATAAATCAGAAATAAAAGGTTCTTATGTCCTGTTTCATTATATATACAAGCTTACTACAAAAGGTAATACAATCCTTAATTGCATTAATGATAGTACTTGTAAGAAAAAGTTAGAGATTATTTATGTATAATATCCTATTTTGAGTAAAAATTATATACTTTACATGTTAATTATGTGCAGCGTACATATACTTGGAGACTTGAGTTCGATGCTAAGGCTAGGAGAGAATTTGACAAAAAAGCTGGGGACCGACTCAGGGGTACATTGAACCAAGTTTACAAAATGGCTCTCCATAAGCCAGTTAGTTTCATGACTGACAATATTCGAGCTGAATTAATAAATAAGTGTAAGCATCCTGACTTTGTGAAACGTTCTAACCAAGCAAGAGAAAATCAGTTACCTGAACAAACATTAGAGAAGTTTGACCCTGGCCATCGCCAAGGTAGCATATCTACTCCTCAAGTGGTTAAAAAATTGGTAAGTGTCACTACTAGAAAATAGTCAAATTCCGACGGACACATAATTCCGTCGGAAAATTCAAAATCTCCGACGGATTTACATTCCGTCGAAAGTTTCCGACGGAATTAACAATTCCATCTTAAAATATGTACTTTTTAGAGGATTTTTCCGTCGTAAAGTATCATTTCCGACAGAATTTTAATCCGCCGGAACGAAATTTCCGTCGGAACATATTTAAAAAAAAAACTTTTTTTTTTAAAACCCTAACAACCCCTCTTCTCCTTCTCCTTATTTCCGCTCCCTTATTTCTGTTTCCCCCTTCTCCTTCTCTCTCCTCCCCTCATTCTTCCGTTCTCCTTCTCCCTCCTCCTCTTCTTCTCCGCCCCTTTTCATTTTTCCTTTCTTCCTGTTTCTTCTTCTCCCTCCTCCTATCTCTTCTCCCTTCTTCTTTTGGATCCTCTTCTTCTTCGCCCCTTCTTCTTCACCCCTTTTAATTTTTTGAAGAAACTAAGGGAAAGGTCTAAACGAAGGTTTAATAGTCAAATTCGACCATGAAAAATCTAGATCTAGAGTTTTCATGGTCGAATTTGGCCGTTTTAAACCTAATTTGAGGTGAAAATCAAGGCCATTATAGGTTTAAAAGGTATGTTTTCATGTTTTGATTTTTATTTTATTTTTTTGAATTTTTTTTGTTAGTTGTTGTGGTTTTGGTTTTTCCGGTGGTTGTGGTGGGTTTTCGGGTGGCCTTATTTATTTTATTATTTATATATATATATATATATATATATATATATATATATATATATATATATATATATATATATTTGTTGGTGGCGGTGGTCTTGGGTGCTACCAGGGCTAAGGGTGGGTGGGTTAGGGTTTGGGTGTTTTAGGTGGGTGGATCTGGGTATGGGTGGTGGTGGGGTTTTGGTTAATGTTCGGTTAGGGTGTGGGTAAGGTGGTGGTGGTGATGTGGATAGGTTAGGGTGGTTGTGGTGGTGGTGCTGTGGATATGGGTATGGGTGGGGTGGTGCCGTGGATAGGTTAAGGTTAGGAAGTGGGTTTGGTTGGGGTTGATAGGGGCGTTTTGGGTTGTTGGAGGTGGTGATACACCATGCCGGTGGTGGCATGGCGTATTTTTTTTAATTTCTTGAAATTGTTTTCCGATGGAATTCTCGTCGGAAATTTCCGACCGAATTGTAAATTTCGTCGGAAATTTCCGACGGATTTTGCCGATGCCGGAAATTAACTCACGACGGAAAATTCCGTCGGAATTTCTGTCGGAATAGTGTTTCCGACGGAATTTCCATCGAAAAAGGTCGTTTTTCCTACAAACGCTTTTCCGACAACCATTTTCGACGGAATTCCGTCGAAAACGTGTTTTCCGACGGATTTCAGGGTGTTTCCGTCGGAATTTTTCCATCGAAAATGGCCGATTTTCTAGTAGTGTGTATGATTTTAGTGGCAAACTTATGATTTTTAATATAAGATTGAAGTAAGTAGAAACTTTTTAGCCACTAAGAGATGACTATAATTGATTTTTATTACAATTGCTCCGTAGTCCATGTCCCCCTATTTTTTGTTGTATTTTTTTAGTGCTAACAAGTTCTTCTAATATAAGGCAGAGAAAAAGGATGGAATTTTACCAACTGCTGCTGAAGTCTATGAGAGCACTCATTCTGTATGTGTGGGCAATGATGAAGTTGAATTGATGGGTGACAAGATTCATCAAGTCATGGTATGAGTATACTTATATTTTTTTTGCTAAGATTACAAAAAAAATATATGGTAGTTAATGTTTGGAGATGTTATAGATTGTTTATTTGTTTGTGTGATTGAGTTGGAGGATGAGAATAATTGGCCGGCATTAATCAATGATCAATGTGGGATGGCATAATGTGAATTGAAACAAGTTTATTTTGAAGTCATACCCTATTGGAGGGAATTCTTCAATTTACAAAGGAGACTCTGTTGAAATTTTTACTAACAATTGCTTACAGTAATTATTTTACTATAAGTGTTGCATTTTTCATTTTAACTGTTATTTATTTATTTATTTATTTATTTATTTTTAATGTTTTTAGTCTTTTAAGTTTTAACATTTGAGATCATAGTTACTAATACATATCTTAATGCAGGGAGAATATATGAAAAAACTTGAGGAATATAAGAACAAAGGAATTGAGATCAACTCCGACAAAGTCTACTTGGAGGTTGTTGACGTGGGAAAATTAGGTCGTTGGACTAATCCTCCTAAGCCAAACAAAATTTATAAACACTCAACAAACCTAAATACAAGTATAGAGGTAAGTCAAGGGTCGAACCCAAAGGAACGGTAATGTCTAAGTGCTTCCAATTATATGCCTAAGCTAGGTCGAAGACAAAGGGTAAAAGAGGACACTAACAACTACTAAGACAAAGAAACCAAACAAGTAAAATGCTAGGGATTAGGATTCACTTATAATAGCAATGAACAATGCAAATTGGTTTAGGAAGTTGACTAAGTCAAGCAATGTGAGGGAAGATCAATTATGCAACCAAAAGAGCATATCAAGCTATTCTCCTAGAGGTCTAACTAGCGTCAACTACGATAAACTCTAGCTAGGAAACATCACAAGACACCTCAATCGTGTAAATGCAACCAACAAATCAATGGTCCGTATCAATGTGAACTTACAATGCAATCTAGTGTGAATAACTAGGGTGATCAAGCCTAAATCAAACACACACATGCACATAATCAATTAACCAATTTAATCACATCATCAACTCCATCAAAATCCCCAATATACATCAATCCATTACATAATATAAGCTTCACCAAATCCCTAACCAAACAACTACTCTAGCAACATCATCAATTCAACTAATAACCAAAGAAATCAACAATCAACAATCAAAGAAGAACAATCAAAGAAGAACAATTACTCTAATCAAACATCAATCATCAAATCATCAAGATCTAATCAAAATCAAACAATCTAAACATGAAAATAAACAAAACAATAAATGAGATAGAGTTTAGAAATGCTCATTGATAATAGCGTAGATCTCCAATACAATTGTCACCATTGAATCTTCAATCTCTCAATCACCAATGAAATTCTTCACTTTCTCTCTCTAAAATCTACTCCTAAAACTAACCCCTAAATCTAGAGAGAGAAGCTCTCAACTAAGCTAAGAATATGATCTAATTCTATTATGAAACTTCCTACTACAAAAATAAAAGGAAATAACTATATATACAAAGGAGAAGGTCGGTTTTGACGCCCAAGAATAGACCCACGCAGGTGCGGGCGCTTGGAGGAGAGAGAGAAGTGCGCACGGGACACACCCAGAAAGGTGCGCCCGCACACACCCCATGTGCGGCCGCACACGACATATGTGCGGCCGCACACTCCCCGAGTGCGCCCGCACATATCTGGCAACCTCCTCTTCTTCTTCGTCCTAGCTCATGTGGTGCACACATCCTAGATGATGGTTATGGAGGACAAGGTAGGCAGCAACTTTCTTGGAATTCTTGAAGAATATAAGCCATGAAAAGAGCATATACAAGGCCTTGAAGCATGCTCCTTGGATCCCCCTTTGACTTGAAACTCTATGCACAAGCACTAGGCATGAAAAACAATGAAAGACCATGGAGAGGAAGCTCGGGAATCCTTGGAGAATCAATCACAACCTACAAATAAAGGATAAAAAGCAAGTAAAAGGGAAAAATAACAAGTAAACTAGAAAATGCACAAAATAGAGAAACTAACCATGAAAAGCATAAATTGAAGAAATTAAGAATAAAACTAAGGAAAACTAAAGAAAAGAGTAATAAAATGAAATGAAATTCATCCAAAAAGAGATCAAATGAGTGCCATAAATGTCACTCATCAGTTGTAGGTGGGCAAAAAAAGAAAGAGTCTACGGTTTAGGGAGTGCTTCACAAATGTACTACAAGAGCAATCCTACTTCTCAACTTACTACATCATCTTCCACGATTTCTCAACTAAGCTCTCAAGTTGAAGAATTAAAAAAGATGGCAGAAGAAAACCATAACAAGGTAGAAGAAAGCCAAAAAATAGCGGCAGAGAGCTTAAAATATGCTAAGGAATTTGTCGAAAATCATGAGATCGAAAAAGTTACATGGAAGAAGGAAAAATTAGTTATGCAAAAAACATTGCAGGAAATGGCATTACTTGTCCAACAACGTTACCGTCCTTCTAAGCCTCCTACGTCTACAGTCACCCACGCCTCTCGTGATGCAACTAAGTGATTTTTATTTTCTTGGTTGTAATTTTGTGAACAGCTGGTCTTTTACAACGTCATTAGTTGTTATTTGAAGTAGCTTTCTTTATATGGGAGGTGATTTTTGAAGCAATTAGTCATATGGGTTTGAATATTATTTTTTAAAACATTGATACAAAATTGATGATATTTTGGATATTTGAATAAAATTAACATTTTTGTTATTTGAATTTATGTGTGGGTACCTTTTGTTTTGGATTGATATTGGTCGTCGCTAAATTATGGTCTCTAAATATTGATAGTAAGTCGCAAAAATATAGTGACTGTAGATTTGTTTTAGAGACTGATTAGTTAGTTGCAAAATAATTAGTCTCAATAGTCGCTAATCTGTCGCAAAAAATTAGTTTTGTAGTCGCAAAATTTTGGTCTCGTATATAGTTGCTAATCTGTCATGAAAAACATTAGTCTTAATAGTCGCAAATCCGTTGCAATAAAATTAGTCTCCGTAGTCGCAAAAGTTTGGTCTAGTAGTCGCTAATCCGTCGCAAAAGTAGTCTTAAAACATTGGTCTCCTTAGATGCTAATTAGTCGCAAATATTTTACGACGAACAATAATTTAGTTGCTAAAAATTTGAAAGTTAGTCTCTTAATGGCAGTTGCAAAGGCGTTGCAAATCCGTTGCTAATTTTGCGACTGTTAAAAAATTAGTCGCAAAAATAGATTTGCGATGAGGTCTTTGACAACGAACCAAAGTAGTTGCAAATCCGTTTTTGTGACGGATTTGTGACTACTTTGGCCGTCGCTAATTACCCTTTTTCTTGTAGTGCAACTTCATTGACATACCATGAACTAACACATATTCCTTACAAAATCAACTATTCAAGCACTATATTCACATGTAGTTGGGCAAAATTGACGCATGCTAAAATTTCAAGGCAATCAAATATCATGATCAACTAATCCTCAATATTTATCATCAAAAACCAAGAATCAAAACAATTTCGAAAATTGTTCATCAAGGGGCACAGGGAAGCATGATTTATAATTCGTTGGAACGTATTTTTGTATTTTTTTTTATTTTTTTAAAGCAATAAATCTAACCTAAGAAAGCAATAAAAAACTAAACTAATAAAGCAATAAAATCTAGACTATGAAAGCAGTAAAACTAAACTAAGCACACAAAGAAAATAAAAAGAAAAGGGAAAGAAAGAGTACTTATCTATATATACAAAAAATTCTCCCAAACTAAATCAGACAATGTCCTCATTGGTTAAAGGGAAATTAATTATCCAAGCGACTACCCCTCATCATCAAACTAGTAACCACCACCATCCCAAACATTTCAATGCACCACCTTGGTACAATTTTGGGCAAAAAAGAAACAAAGTGTTAGTAGAAAAAGAGGCAAAAACAAGTCAGGTTCACTATTTTCCTCATAACATTTTTTATACAAATGATAATTGAGTGATTCTAACTGCATTGGAAAGTAGAATTGAAGATCTTTCCAATGATAGGTCACACGTGAAATTTCGTTGAGAAACGAAAAAGTTATGACGTTTTGAAGTTGGCCAGTTTTGTTGTCTCGCTCTCACGCCCGACCGGGCCCATACCTAGAGTCCGACCACGTTGTTTTTCACGACTAGCTATACAATACTTCTTCTTACACTCAATTTTTCTTTGTTTTTCCACAAGATTGGGCATTTTTCACCCGATCGGGTGGCACTTTCACTACTGGCTCAAACTTTACAACTTGCTTCTCTTTCTCCATTGGTTCATCTTCAACCCGAGCCTTACATAATTTACAGCTCTTTCTATAGCATCCGCATCATCTTTCCAAGTATTGGTTTTTCTTTCGGAGGATGCAACACAAGATACCGCTACCAAGGGCTCTCTGACGAGAGCTTGGGGCTTATTAGAAAAATTATTTACATCAACCACATCAATACTAAAACACTTTTCCTCTAACATGGGGCTTTTAGCGACATTAATTAGATTAAAAGTAATATTATCATCCTCTATCGATAGTGTAAGTTTACCACTTTTCACATCTATTATTTCCCTTGCAGTATGAAGGAATGGTCTCCCCAAAATAATTGGAATTTGCAAATCTTCCTTCATATCAAGAACAACAAAATCAACAGGTATATAAAATCTAAGACGAAAGAAAATAATTTAGACTACAAAACCAATTAGAAATAAAAATAGAACTGTTTCCCCGGCAACGACGCCAAATTTGGACAGGATCTAGTCGTATCACCTAATCAAAAGTAATTTCTAAAACCACTAACTAAAATAGATAGGGAACTAGGGTCGAATCCATAGGGAAACAATATTCTTATTATTCCTAATAAATTATTATAATCTAAATTATCTAGAAACGAGTAAGAATTGTGAGAATTATACTACGACAATAATTAAACTAAGGGAATAAGAAATAATAAAAAGCCTAGGGTCATAGGTTCACCAATAGTTAATACTACGGGATAAAACATAATAATCAATTATCAATACATAAATTAACCAGATTATAAAGGGCATTATGCTACGTATTATAATCACAGAATTAATCTATTGGTATTAAATCACATCTCTCGAATCTTGACTTAACCATTTATAAATTAGTTCTACCTATTGAAATTAGGTATTAATATTAATTCTCATCTCTCGAATCTCGAATTAATATTGCGTAACTCATACAATTAAACCAGCGGTAATCTAATTGCAGAGCATTATAACAATCAATAGGAAATTAACCCAACACATTAACAATCAACAATAATAAGTTATCCCTACATATTAATCATGGATCCCCAAGAACCCTAGTATTAAACTACTCGTGCATAATTAAAATCAAACTAAACAAAACAATTAAAATAAACATAAACATAACAAGAATAAAATAAACTAGTATTGAAATTAAATAACAAAATTTAAGTAAAGGAACAATAAATAAACAATACCAATTTTTGTATGTGGCTGGCCACATGGTGCGGCTTGATGTGTGGTAATCTAGGTCATTTGAAATCTAAAGCACCACCAATCAAACAATTAAGAAAATAAAACTTATTCCTAGTATAGGACAAGTCCGAGTCGAACCACGAGGAATGAGGGGGAGAATGCTATAGCCTATGGTCAAGCTACTTCGAAGAATGAGAGGTAAATTGAGATGCAACTAAGGTTTCAATCAACTAAACAATCAAGAAATTCAATATGATAAACACTAGGGATTAAAGTTCCACATGCAAGCTCAATGATCATGCCAATCGATGAAGAACTCAATTAATTCAAACTTTTCAAAGGACAAACAATAGTTGCAATTAATAGAATTCAAGATCTATCTCCTATAAGTCAAGCTAGGGTTCACTATGAATGACTAACAAGGAAATTCACAATCAAATTCAACCAATTAAAGCTATTTTCAAATCAAGGGTTCATGTCATTGAAATTTGCTATTCAATCTAGATAAATTATCTAGGTTGATCACTCCTAATCAAATTAGTCACATGCACAACTATGTCAACCAATTTAATTGCAACAATTCAATCAACCAAGAATCATCAACTAGCAAAGGTCATTAATCAAGCATGCTTCCCCTTCTCCCTAGCTACTAATCTACTCACAAAACATAATGAAATTGAAAAACAAAGAAAATTAAATCACAAATATCATCATTTCAAGCTTAATAAAAAAGAAAATCAAATCAAACAAATTCTCAAACCAATGATCAATAATCAAATCAAACATTCAAGAATTAAAGGAAAGATCAAGCAAAAAGTAAATTTAAGGGAAGAAATTGTCAATAATTTTCATTGATTGATGATGAAATCCAAGTTTAATGATGTAATTTGAAGTACAAATAAAGTAATCTAGAGTTTCTCTCTCTACTTTCTCTCTCTACTAAATCTGAAAATATGTCTCAAGTACAAGCAAAAACATCATCCCCCCCAAAAAAGGAAAAGTCAAGGGGTATAAATAGTAAAACAAACATAAGGGGACTGAGGGCGGTCGTGCGCGCGCACAACAACCCCTTGCGCGCGCACACAGTGGTCTGCGCGCACGCATTGGAGGGCCTGCGAGCGCGCACCCCTGCTGCACTCTTGCGGCTTGCGCGGCTCCTCTTGCTAGCTCGTAGCCCCTTGCGAGAAGTCTCGCTCCTAACACTCTTTTGCATCCCTATCGACGACGCTCTTGTGATGATGCCCGCAAGGAGGGCAGCCCTTGATCTTCACATAATTGCGTGTTCATAACCTAAAATCAATGAGAGCGCAATCGTGATAGCGCGACAACTTAAACTTTGAAACTTCACCTACAAAAATTCAAGTAAAAATAAGGGAGAAAACAAAATGAAATGAAACTAAACTAAAATCACAAATTAAGAACTAAAATCATGAAAAACTTATAAAAGTAATCGATAAACCAAAAATGAGTTATTAAGACAGAAAATCAAAGAAAGCTAGGAAAATTAATTGAAAATGAAGCAAGAAAATATAGAAAAAGGAACTAAAAACTATTCTATTGAGCGCCATAAATGACGCGCATCAAATTCTCTCAAGCTAAACTTTTGCTCGTCCTCGAGAAAAACAAAGTCAAACCAAAGGGAAAATGATGTCATTATTCAAGCTAAGAAAGAAACAAGAAAACTAAAGAGGATGAGAATATACACTAACTCACTTTCGTAGGAATCACGATCAATTTTAGCATCCAAAGACAAGCCATTTGAACCCCTATATCGCTCTAGAGGACGAGTAATGCTCTCGTAAGGGTTTCCTAAGAGATTAACCCATAACTCTCAAAGTAAAATGAGGCGAAGCACAAAAAGGAGAAAAGAGAAACTTAAAACCAAAAAGAAGAAAAATGCTTTCACAATGGACCTTTGCAAGTAGACAAAACACAAGTAGATACCAAGCTTTCTAAACAAACAAGGGCAAGCACGTTACAAGATATCCAAGGTTGATAGGAACATAATGCATGCTAAGAATAAAGAACTAGAGACTTCATCCTCTCCCCTAGTCCCCTTTAAGACGGTCCTCGTTTTCCCCATAGGTTTCAAATTACCCCTTAGCTAGCGCCTCGTGATTCCTTGAAGGAACCGAAAAAAGATTCATTTTAAGGAATTATAGGGTTATCCCGACATCTCGACCATGCACTCTCTCTCCATAGCATTGAAAACTATCTCCCTCCACCGAGTAAATGACCTAACATCTCTAAGGTCCATGGGTCTTTTATCATGGTTGTAATGACATGGTTGAGGGTAAAGGCGGAAGAAATATGAAAATTTGGTGGCAAATCCTAAGTGAAGAAAAAAAATGGCCAACTCTCAAAAACACACTCAAGAAATCACCAAATGACAAACAAAAATACCGATTAATGCTATCTCCCCCAAGCTTATTCAACACTACTACACAATATGTACAAGAAAAAAGTAACGTCCCCCCCCCCCCCCCCCCCCCAAGCTTGAACAAAGAATTGTCCTCATTGCGTAGAATAGGGAAGGAAACAAAACCAACTAGAAACATTTTGAGCTGTTTGGTTTTTCACTTTTTTCTCTTTTTTTTTTCATTGTTCAATACTTTCAATTTTCCATTGAATAATGCACAGAATTGCACTTATTTCATGTCCGTGCCTTTTTTAACTATGGATGGCTTTTTCTTTCAATCATCTTCATTTCTTTATTATCATGAAACAACACTTGATTTCCTTAGAACACAACTTGCATTTGAAACTTTATTGTAAATACAATACATCCCAACTTTCAAAGTCTCAAAGAAAGCCATCATTCAAATTTCTCATGTTCATATACAATCAAAACAAAACTCAAACCTCGCAAGCCAATGCTTCACTAACTAAGAGGGTCGGTAAACATAGGTCATAAGGCTTGTAATGTGGTATAAACAAGAGCAAGAAATAGGAAGCTCAACATGGTTAGCAAGAAGGTATATGGAAAATAGAAAATCAAATATGTAACTAAATAAAAAGAAAACAAAGAAAAATGAGAATAGGTGCCCATATCCTTCCCTAAAGATGCTCGGTCACGGTCTTAGGAGCTAAAAGACAACGCAAGGATTAAGACATGCATAGTGGAGGATCTAAATAGCTACATAACAAGAATTATGAAGGCTCGAACAAAGTAAACCTCACAAGGGATGATTGAAAATAGAAAAAACCAACTAAAGGGCTTCAAATCCACCCATAGGGAGCAACTCCATCATACCACTTTCTCGTGGACTAAGGGTTCAAACGTCCTCTAAAGTTCTTAACCGGGCTACCTTAGCATGCGCTATGTTAGGATCAACTGAGGATACTCTAAAACAGTGCAAACAATTGCCATTTAGGAAAGGATAATATCTAAAAATGGATGTCTAAAAGGTACTAAGTCCAAAGCAAAGGCAAAAACAAGAAGAAACTAGAGCTATGCCTCAAAATGAAATTTTTTTTTTGGTTTTTTTTTATGTTCAAAAATAACAATTGTAAAAAAAAAAAAAAAAAAAGCAATTATAAAGAGAAAAAGAAAAGGGAAAAGAAAAACAATAGGCAAAACAAAAGGAAAATAGAAGATAAAGAAAAAGAAAAGAAAAAGAAAAAGAAATAAAAGAAAGAAATGAGGAAGGAAAAGAAAAACACAAGGAAGCAAGCCAAACACATAATATCCCAATCGACAAACAAATGGTCTTTCGGCTACAGCGCCAATAACCCCAAACACACTAAGGTGTTAAAAGCAAGCAATCTCGAACCGTTCAACTCTTCCTAATCTAAGCCTAAACTATGCACACAAAAGGAAAAGTAAAAGAGGGAAAATAGAAAGGTCTCACCCAATGATCTTGATAAGAAAGAACATTCACGATAACAAGAAATTCATTACCAAATTTCATGCGTCGAATGCTCCAATCAAGGACCTATAAAGGGAGAAATAAAGAAAAAGAAGGAGAAATATCTACATAAAACAATGTTAATAACTTCATGAGGCAATAAAAGAAAGAAATAAAAGAGAGACAACTAAACTAAATCAGAAAAATCGGATACAAGGGATTCGGGAATGCGGGACAGTAGCAAGATCATCAAGATGCAGAAAGCAAAGTACACAACAACCAAGCGAACAACTAACAATATCAGGAAGCAAACTAGATAATCCAACATCAAGAAACCAACATCAACCAAGCAGAACAATAGAGAATCATGAGACAAGAACCATCAACACTAGCATGGAGAAGAGACCAAGAGTGAACCACAAAAGCAAAGGGGAAAAACTGAAGCACAATAGTAACAACATATAATACCCCCAAGCTTGAAATGAACTACCCCCCAAACTCAAAACCTAATAGCAAATAGGCATAAAGATAACATCATAGAAATCAAACAAGTAAGGGGGGTAGACAAGATGGAATCACTCGGCACTATGGTAAGGGGTAGAATAGGTACTCCCCTCACCGGTCTCAAAAATAACTTGACTAGAGCTAGCTTAATCACTCACCTCTATGGGAGCCTTTCCCCTCAACCTACCCTCTCTCCTAGCTCTATCCACCTCAAAAAAGTGAGACCAATCATCCAAGATTGGCTCGCCCGACAAGCCCCACCTACCAAATGTCTCAGGGTTTGGGAAAGGCAAAGGGGCATAAGTAAAATTGCATCTACCGGGCCGCTTATAATCGTAAGTGGCCGGGGTGGTTCCAACAATAGCACTAGAGGGGACATTAAGACCTTCCCAATAAGGGTAACAAAGACAAGGTCCTCGGGAGGGGCCATAGGGCTCTCATTGAGGGATAGGTCCTTGTTAGATCGGGAGGTACGGTTAGTTCAAGTACGGTTTGATCTCCCCCCTCCTAACATGCAAATCATACATTTGACGAGCATGAAAATGATAACCAAGAACAAAATCGTGCCCCAAAGGCATAGAATACAAAACATTAGCAATATAATCAATCTTGGCATGCAAAGTAGACAACTCAAGCGAAGAAGAAGAAGTAGAAGAAGGGATAGGTGTACCTCCCCGCTCAACCGGGGGCAAAGCTTGAAAATCCGCCAAAGGTGCATCATCGGAATTGGCCCGCGAATGATTTGTCTTCCGCCGAAGAGAAGGATCAATCTTGCACTCCGAGGGTCTCTAAGTAAGAGTGTTCTTCTTTGTCCTTCGACTGGGGGCTTCCTTGCTTGGAATCACGAACCAATCCTTAACACGAGAAACTTTCCAAATGAAAAGATCTTTCCTCTTTGTACGCTCAAGAAACTTTTGATTGACAAGTGCATAGATATTGAGGTAGTGTGAAGGAGTCTTCTCACGAGGATCAACAATGGGCGGAAGTTCACAATGAAAGGTCTTGTAGGAGTCATCTAAGCAAAGAGCAAGAGTAGAGACCATGCCCCCGAGTTGAATGCTCCCAGAAAGCGAAACACCGTCTCTAATATAAAGAAAGCGATTGATCAAGTGTTGAGTGAAATCGACTATCTCAAGTTCTCCTTGCTCATGGTCGACCATCCATAGCCAACAAAACTCCTCTCGAGATATAGCACCCAAAGAATCTTTCGAACAAAGAGCATAGGTGAGAATGCGATTGAAATATCGCATGGCCGGATGAATAATGAATGCGGCTTTTGAGGTTTGTGGCTCATATTTTCCTTCATTGGAGATGCGTCGCCACCATCTTAGCTTATTATATTCATGATCATTACTCATCTTTCCATTAGCCGGGTACACAAGATGATCTTCATCCACGGCAGTAGGAAATAGAAAATAAGCACCAAGTTGAGATTCTGAGATTCGATGATCATTGTTGAATAGTTGGAACATCAATGTCCTCGAAGAATCACCACTATTTTCTCTTATCTCCTCAAGAGACGAAAGAAATTCAAATGTCAACCGAGCATGGGTGGGCGCATTTAGATCCAAGCATTCCAAAAGCCCCAAATTCTTAGCAAGAAGTCGAAGATCTTTATCAATCCGTAGCATTGTCGTTGTTGCTTGATCATAAAAACAAGTGGACTTTAGCTTCCTCTTTGTCAATTGAATGAATCTATCCCAATAGAGTTCCTTTGAAAATTCAATGCCATATGATTGAACCACCTCGGGAGGAGGAGGGACAACATGCCGGGATTTGGTTGTGATTGTTTGAGCCCTTTTCTTGCGACGAATAGGAGCCATCTACAAGAAGAAAGGCCAACCATAAGCAATTCATCATGAATTTGTTTCAAACACACAATTGCACAAGAAATAATATCATCACCAAATTATCATAGAAAATTGCTCAAGATATTTTAAGCAAAAAGATAACCCAAAATGAATGAATCAAGGATTTGTCACAAAGAACCAATGCCATGACTATAGTTGCAACATAGAAATATTCAATGAGAATTAAGAAGCAACTAATCATCAATTTAATAGCAAAAGTTTATCATGAAAGCACAACTTCATGAATCACCATAAGCAAAATTAACCAATACATTGAATAAGCAAAGAAACAAAGCTACCATGAACAATACCCATGATAGAGAAAGATGACCAACAATGGTGATGTCAAGAATTCAAGCAAGGTAAACAATTCTATCATGAAAAAGCTTCAAAGTATCATCAAATAACACAAAATACAAACAAATAGAACTAACAATGGAGTTCTACCATTAAAGCCCAATCAAGGGTTTCAAGCTTCAAAGTGAGGAAGAAGATGACTAGAAATGGAGAAATCATACCTCAATGATGCTTTAAAACACTTGAAAATGGAAGAAATGAATGAAATAAGCCAACTAGAACACCAAATTGCAAGCTCCAATTCCAAAATTAAAAACCCAAAATTCGAAAATTAGGACCCAAAAATTTAAAAATTTGTGTTCGAAAATCAGAATTTTCGTGGGTTTAGATTGGAAATTTGTTGTTTAAATTTGTTGTAAGATGTTAGAAGATGATTAAAAGAGAAGTAATTTCAAGAATTAAATTGAAAAGAGAAGAAGGAAGAGAAAGGGAATGAAATCGGGGAGAGAGAAGGGGAAATGAGGGGGGAGGGGCTGCTATGTGTCTAACAAAAGAGGGGGTCAAGGCTTCCATGGCTATGCGCACGTGCAGACCCCCACGTGCGCGCGCACAGCCATGCTTAGGGGGGGGGGAGTGCGTGCAAGGTGTGGTGAGTGTATGATGGTGTGTGCGCTTGAGTGGGGTGTGTGCAAGGGTGTGCGGTGCTCTCATCGACGCTCTCGAGCGTCAACATTGAGTGATGCCCACGAGAAGGACAGACCAAAAATCACAAAATTTATCAAAAAGCATATGTTCATGATTAAAGTCCACGAGAGCACAGCCACGAGAGCGCCCCTGTACATCAATCTCATCTTCACTTTTAACGCAATTCTAACCTCTTGAAACCTTCATATGACACCAAAATTGTCGGAAATCTAAATCCAATAAATCCCAAGGTACCTAAAATCAAGAAAACAGAGAAAAATAAGAAAGTTTCCTAAAAATATAAAAGAAATAAAAGAACAAAAAATTAAAAGAAAGGGTTAGAAAACCGGGTTGCCTCCCGGGAAGCGCTAGTTTAACGTCATAGCTCGACGTTCTCCACCTATCACGGTGGTTTGCGAAGAATCATTTTTTGAACTAGGCCAACGAAAGCACCATCAAAGTACTTCTTGAGCCGATGGCCATTGACCTTGAAAGAAGATGATGAATCCAACATAGAAAATTCAACGACACCATTTGGAAAGACGCCTTGAACCAAATAAGGACCACTCCACCTTGACATGAGGTTTCCGGGGAACAACTTCATCTTAGAATTATAATGAAGAACTTTGTAACCTACACAAAACTCTTTATTCTCGATAAGCTTGTCATAAGCATCCTTAGATCTAGCTTTGTAGGTGCTTGCACAATCATAAGCATCAAGCCTAAGTTCTTATAATTCATTAAGATCCAACCACCTTTGCTCACCCGCACTTGCTAAATCAAAGTTGATTTTCTTGATTACCCAAAGAGCGCGGTGTTCAAACTCCACCAAAAGTTGGCATGATTTTCCATAGACAAGACGGTATGGAGTGGTACCTATGGGAGTCTTAAAAGCCGTTCGATATGCCCATAAAGCATCATTAAACTTCTCCGCCCAATCTTTCCTATTCCTAGCAACCGCCTTCTCAAGGATCAACGTTATTTGATGATTGGACACCTCAACTTGTCCACTAGTTTGAGGATGGTAGGGAAGACCAAAACGTTGATGAACGCCATGCTTTTTCAACATCTTTTGGAAAGCATTGTGCACAAAATGCGATCCATTATCACTTATCACCGCCTTAGGCACATCGAATCTTTGGAAGATGATCGTTTTGAATAGCTTCATCACCACATTGTGGTCATTTATAGGGGAGGCAATGGCCACAACCCATTTAGAAACATAATCAACCGCCACAAGAATGTATTGGTTTCCAAAAGAAGAAAGGAATGGTCCCATGAAATCAATGCCCTATACATTGAAAACTTCCAACTCGAGGATGGGCTATTGAGGCATCTCATTCCTCTTTGAAATGTTTTCGGTCCTTTGGCACCGATCACAAGACTTGATGAAACCCCAAGTATCCTTAAAAAGATGCGGCCACCATAAACCACTTTGGAGAATCTTTGAAGCGGTTTTGGAAACTCCCATGTGACCACCACTAGGATCCAAATGGCACATCTTCAAGACATTCGGTACTTCTTCATTTGGGATGCAACGACGAAGCAAGCCATCAACTCCTCGCTTATATAAAATTGGATCATCTCACAAATAGTGTCGAGCTTCTCTCTTGAGCTTCTTCCTTTGATTTTTAGAAAATGAAGGTGGAAACTCCCCACATGCTAGAAAACTAACCAAATCGGCGAACCAAGGGAGTTCCTTTACATCGATGGCATACAAAAAGTCATCGAGCATTCTATTTTCGATAAGGGAACCATCATCTTGGACTTTGAAGTCCTCTAGGCGAGAGAGGTGATCCGCCACAACATTCTCCGCTCCTTTCTTGTCTCTAACCTCAGTATCAATGTAATACCCCGTATTTTTGAAACGTATTTTTTAATTAATTAATTAGTATTCTCTTAAAAGGGTATTTTAACATCTTTATTTTACTATTTGAATTTTGGAGCCAAAATGATTTTTGAATTTTGGTGCTAAAAGTATTTTAAAAACTCAATTATTATTTTGGGATTTTGGATAAGATTTATTATCCATTTATTTAATTTTAAAAATCGGATTATCTATATATGTTTTGGATATTTTAACTAACCAAAATTATATTTTAATAATTTAATTAGGAGGTCCGAATTTCCTAATTAATAAGGTATGATTTTTGGATTTTCTAAGTGTAGAAAATCTGATTTTCTTAGTGAATTTATTTAGTGAATAATTGGTATTTTCTTAATTAGTTATTTTATACAATAAATATTATTTACACAATTATTTTTAATTCCTTAAAATTAGCAAATTAATTCCCTAAATATCTAAAGGGAGGTCCGAAAATATGAGCTTAGGAAAGCTCAAATTTCGGCCAGCATGATGGATTTTTGGGTGATTTATTTTGGTAAATTGTATTTCAATTATCTCCTCAAAATATCTTATTTTCCTTAATTTTATTTTTCCATCTCACAAAGATTTGATCATCTTATTTCCCTACCTTATTTCATCTTTGATTATTCCCCAAGTAATCTATTTTGCCATATTATTTTCATGACAAACACACTTTCCTAAATTCTATTATTCTTAATCACCTTAATATCAAAAGTTTCCATATTTCTTTATTCACTTCTCTAAGTAATTCCTTTATTCTTTTTACCATAATTCTTCTTACATTCTCCTACCATAATTCCCCCATTCATGAGCCTATAAATACCCCTTTATACCTCTCATATTCTTCACACCAAAACTCAATTCTCTTCTTCTCTCTTATTCTTCTTTTCCCTAAACCTTTTCATACTTTTCTTCTCCTCTTTTCATACAAATATTATCCCGTATACCTTTGAAGCTAGTTTTCGGGCACTTCTGTTCAGTTTTGGGGTTTTGCTATTTCACAAAAAATTGTTTCTCTCGAAAAATCCTTGAGGTTAGGCTCAAGAATCACCCAATTCGAAGTTATATTGAAGGAGTTATGACCTTTGCAAGTTCTGCCTATTCTTTCCAACGAAAATTCAATTCTCTTTAATCCTATTCCTTTATCTTCTTTATGGTTAGTTTCTTAAAATACAAATACCTATTTCAAAGCTATAATTTTATATTAAAGTATTATTTTAAAAGAGTTTTATAATCCATGCACATTAGATTTGAGTTTATGTTGTGATAACCTTATGGTTATGTTATTTGCAAGGTGTATTCGTGATTGAACTTTGAAAGTGCAAAGTGTTGATTGATATTCGGAATCATGATTCTTGGGGTTCTTTTTGTGTGGTTTTTCTAGCAAGGATCAAGGTACGTTTAGGTGGCTAGATACCTTTGAAAGTGATTGGTTTGAATAACATGTTTTACATGATTTGATTGGTGATTGAATTAAATTTATTTGAATTATGATTTTGAAATAAATTATGGTTGCAGATATCGATTTTAATAAAAGTATTTTGAGTGATTGATTTTTAAATCATGTTTTGAATGGTTTGGATTACTTATCGTGTTTAAATAAATGAATTGATTTTAAAAGGTTTGTTGAATTAAATAAAGGTTTTTTCAAGGAAGTGTTGTTGATTTTGAAAAGCTATTAATTAATATGAGATTTTATTCTCAAGTATTTATTTACAAGGTTTGATTTTGAAAGCATGTGGAATTAATAAAAAGGATTTTGAATTATATTGGAACTATTGGATATTAAAAGGATTTATTGAACCATTAAATTATTATTATTAATGCTTTATAAGCATGTTGGTAATCCCACTATGCGAATTTGGTTTATTGATAAGGCCTTGGACTTTGTATGACTGAGTCTTTCCTCAAGAATAACCTTGTAATATAAGGAGACTAGCCTGGGGGGTGTGCACACTTGGGTGAGGAACTGGATTAAAAGAAATTGGTTTTTAATAAAGGACTTGGTTTTATTAACTATTATTTTGATTATTGAATCATTGGAATCGGTTTTGGAATAATGAGTTTGGAATTTATTGGATTAATTATTGGAATTGATTTTTAAAGCATGTTTACAAATAAAATTGAGTTTACATTATCTTGCACTTATCGTACTTAGCATATTTTGCTAATCCGTATTTCCTATTTGTTTTGGTTCGCCCTGTTTACCGTAATGGTAAGTAGTGTTGACTATTTTTAGGTGGAGTCATGAATGAGCATATGGGAGTCCCGGGATTTGCTTCACCTAGTTTAGGAATATTGGTCTTGTCTTTATTTTGAGTACTCATAACAATGTTACTATTTTTATAAGTATTAATAAAAGAGAGAGTATTGATGTTTCCGCTGCAAAGTATTGGTTTTCATTTAGTAAGTTTTGAGTAGCCTTGCGTAATCACGCGGCGGCAATACGCCCAAGTCTATCTCTACGGTATAATTATATGTATTATACTAGTATTTCCATAGAGGGAGATTTGGGGGTGTTACAATCAAAGGTTTGAAGTTCAAGCACCCACCGAAGCAATCTAGGCTTTGATTCCTTCTTAGCAAAGAGATATTTGAGAGCCGCATGATCAGTGAATACAATGGTCTTAGATACCAACAAATAACAACGAAATTTCTCAAAAGCATGCACAATTGCTAAAAACTCCTTTTCCGTTGTCGTGTAATTTCGTTCAGCTTCATTGAGGGTTTTTGACATATAATAGATGACATGGAACTTCTTATCAACCCTCTGACCCAATACACCTCCAATAGCCGTGTCACTAGCATTATACATCAACTCAAAAGGTAAATCCTATCTCGGGGCTTGGACTATGGGGGTGGAAGTAAAAGCTTTCTTCAATTTGTTGAATGCTTCCAAGCATCTATCATCAAACAAAAACTCAACATCCTTTTGAAGAAGATCATTGAGGGGCTTAGCAATTAGTGAGAAATCCTTGATGAATCTCCTATAAAACCCGGCATGTCCCAATAAAGATCTCACACCTTTCACATTGACCGGAGGTGGTAGCTTTTCAATGACTCCAATCTTCGCTTGATCCACCTCTATTCCTTTGTGGGAGATCATATGACCGAGGACAATGCCTTCCTTAACCATAAAGTGACATTTCTCCCAATTCAAGACTAGATTCACTTTCTCATACCGAGCAAAACACTTTTCAAGTTTCTCAAGGCAAGCTTCAAATGAAACACCTCCCACCGAAAAATCATCCATGAACACTTCCATTTCATCTTCCAACATATCTCCAAATATGCTCATCATACACCGTTGGAAGGTGGCGGGGGCGTTGTAAAGCCCAAATGGCATTCTCCTATAAGCATGATGAGCGTCATTTACGGCGCTAAAAAGAATAAGATTTAGGTTCATTTTCTATATTTTCTCTCATTATTTTCATATAATTTTCTTAGTTTTCCATTTTAATAACTCTTTTCGGTTTTCGATTAGTTTGTACGAGTTTTTCTTATTTTTAGTTCTTAATTCGTAGTTTTAGTTAGTTTTATTTTATTTTGTTTTCTTCTCTTAATTGGTGTTTTGTGTAGGTGTTTGTTCGGGGTTAAGATGTGTATTTCAAGTCCATTTGCAAGTTCAAGTTTCCACGCTCTCGTGATTGCGCTCTCATTGATTTTGGTGATGAACACGCAAATTTTGAGCATTTGGAGCTGCCTTGCTCGTGGGCATCACATGAGTCCGATAGTCGAGAGCGCAGACAAGCCACATCAACTCTCACTCACGCACTTCCCTTGGACCCGCAACAATCGCACTAACAAAGCACCAAATCAACCCACACACCTCCAGCTACAACAACCACCGTAGCTCCTTACACTTCCCCTGCTGCCCCTAATCAACCTTCTTGCCACCAATTCACACCACCAATTTCACTAACTTCCACCCGCAACTTCCAACAACAACAACAACTCCTAGTAGCCCCCGCAACACCCAAAACAAACCCCAATCAGCCACAATAGTAGTCCACGCAAACCGCAGCTGTTGCCCCCTGCTCCAGCCACCAACGCCACCTTCTACCTCACCGCAACAACCGCACCTGTAGAAACCAAATTGTGTCTCCCCAAAACCAAACCTAGTGATGAGTACTTTTCATGTCATTTGATTATCGAACGAAGTGAAAGTATGAAAAGTCTAGTGATGCGGTTATTTTTAATAAAAAATATTTCTTTCTGTTTTTGAAAATATTCCTTTTTGTACCCTGTTTATGAAAAATGTCCATTCCAATTTAGTTTGGTCCATTATAGGGGTCCAATAATTTTTTATTTGGATGGGGATTGAAAAGACCTGTCCAACGATATATTATAAGCCCAATTTCGATGAATAATGAGGAAGTTATGGCCAAAATACTAAACTGGGCCCAAACCGGATTTTACCTACGACCCAATGATCATGTGGAGGGTCCAAAGGTTTAATCCCATTCCTAAACTAATTAGAATTAATTGGAAGTTTCTATAAGTTTCTAAAAGATCTTAATTATCCTTTTTTAAAAGATAAGATCAAAGAATTTGAAATTGAATAAAACTCTACTTTTTGAGAGTCCTTGTCCTGTGCGAAATCAAAGATGATCTGATATTATTTTTATGCCTTAAAATATTTATCCAAATATTATGTGATTGAATAGATCTTGAAATTATCTTTCCAATCATATATTATAATATTAATTCCGAGCTATAACGAAAAAGATATGAAAGAAATACGAAACTCTATCCAAAACTGACACCCTTCCACTATTTCGGCCATATCTTTTATTATACAAAAGATTTTAATCCGATTTTAATTGGGTTGGAAATTACACTTCAATATATTTCCAAAGACATATTATATGACTTATTTGGACTTCTGGATCAAAAGATATGATAAAAACAAAATCCAAAAAAAAACTGACCCAGCGCGAAACGACAGCTATGTCGTGCCGCGTGAGTTCTGTCGTTTCGCGACAGACTCTGTCGCGCGCGACAGCTCTGCAACATAACCAATTTTATTCCGATTCAAATTCTAACTCTTTTCAATCATTTCCGAACTATTTTCTCTATAATTAGGGTCGTATTTCCCCGTTTTCAATAATCAACAAGCTTGATCATCACCAATTATCTCTCTTCTCTCTCTATTCTTTTTCTAAGCCTAGCCCTTTTCAAAATACATCATACCTCATTCACAAGTTCTAGACACACCTAGCCAACCTCGAAGTTGCCTTCGCCCTCGACGTGAAAGGTTGATAATTTATGAGGGTTTAGTCCCAAATCCCTATTTCAATTATTTAAATTAATTGTTTGATTAATATTTTCCTTGAAGTTATCAATGTGTGTATTTTGTTATTAGAAAGAGATACGAGGCAAAAAAATAAATTTTTTTATTGCTTTATTGCTTTAGAAAGCATGTTTATATTATTTTAATTCCTAGTGTCATGTTAGGATATTTTATTGCTTTCTAGTATCATGTTTAGGTTGCTTCCTATTTCTTCTATCATGTTAGTATCATGTTAGGGATAAAGCTTTGATCTTTATTGTTTAGTGACATGCTACGATTTGTTATTAATCTTGTTAGTATCATGCGTAGGATCTTGTTATTATTATTAAGCTTTATTGATTGTTATTATGATGATGATTGTTGTTATTATGTTGCTTGATATATATTATTGTTGTTGCTTGATCACGCCCTCTCTTGCAGGATTAAAGGGGATTTGTACTTGAAATCACGCTTAATAAGATAATTAATAATTTGGTTTAGGCTAATATGATTATAATTCAAGTGATCACCAATAATAGATTTGTTTGTGCATTAATACTCAACTAACATAGATAAACAGGTTTAAGATTAATATATTGATTGTATGTTAGTCAGAAAGCGCACATGAACATGAGAAGAATAAAGTAGAAGCCTATTTTTAGGGCAGGTTCAATCTCTTTTAGGTTGGATTTGTACCTTCATCCCCGAATATCCAGTCATGGTTCCAGACCACTATGGAGTTAGCGATCTCATGGATCGTGAAGGGGTGTAACCTTCTCCCTATGAATGGTTTACAAGTTCCTAAAACTTGTTGGCGACTCTTTTGCTCTAGCTTTATTCCCTTTGGACGCCACCATACTTAAGTGTATGATCACAGTGGGGCTCAAGTGTGGGATGCTTGAAATATTCCCTATAGCACCAAAGCAGCCTATTCGACCTCCATGTGCATGCATGAAAACCCTTTGATGCTTGCGCACAGCTGGGTTTAAATTGAAGCCGTTGATCTTCATTAATTTGATGATCAAATGGTTGTGATGGTGTGTGATTTTGGGGGATATGCTGTGCGTGGCAGGGGATGAATTCCCATCCTCAAAGAGCAGCCAAAATCAAAGTCAGGGGATTGATTTCCTTTTTATTTCATTCTTTTATTTTCTTTTTCTTTTTAGTTTTCTTTTACTTTCTTTTTCTTTTCTTATTTATTTTATTTTCATGTCCTTTTCTTTTAATTTCTTTTCTCTTTTATTTCCTTTTAACCTTGTAAATATAAATACCCATCTTGGGGTAAAATTAGGAGAACAATTTTAGAACTATTAGAATCCAATTTTAGATCATATATTTTTAGCTTAGGTTGAGAGCTTCTCTCTCTAGATCTTGGGTTAGTTTAGGAGTAGTTTTAGAGAGAGAAAGTGAGGAATTTCATTGGGGATTTGAGAGATTGAAGATTTAAGTGACAATTGTATTGAAGATCTCCATAATCAATCGATGAGGATTTCTAACTCTATCTCACTTTATTGCTTTGTTTAATTTCATGTTTACTTGGTTTGATTTTGATGTTTGATTCTTGATTAGTGTATTTGTTATTGATATTTTGTTGATTCTTGATTTCTTTAGTTGATTGTTGGTAGATGATGATTCTTGAGTAGTTGTTTGGCTAGGAATTGGGTGAAACTTGTATGATTGATTGTGATTAATTTGGGAATTGTGTTGATTGATTGTTGAGATTAAAGTGATTAATGAAGGTTCGCATGTGTGTAATTCGATTATGCCTTGAGAATCATGCTAGATTGCATTGTAATTGCTAATGACACGACCAATTAATTTAGGAATTGCAATTATCGATTGGTTTGGATTGTGATTCTCTTAGTTTGTTATCTATAGTGAACCCTAGCTTAACGATTAGGAGATAGCTCTTTGATTCCAATTGATAGCTCTTATCGTTAGTCTTCACAACCTTTGATTGGCATGATCTTCCCAAGTTGTTTTAATTGTCATGATTACATGTTGATCCCCATTCCTAGTGTTTTATTTGTTTGGTTGTTTGTTTGTTAGTTGTCAGTGTTCCTTCTTCACCTTCGACTTCGACCTAGCTTAGGCGCATAATTGAGAGTGCTTGAACATTACCGTTCCTTTGGTTTTGACCCTTGGCTTACCTCTATACTCATATTTAGGTTTGTTAAGTGTTTAAATTTGTTTGGCTCTAGGGAAGATTAGATAACAATCTACATTTTCCCTACGTCAAAGCAAAGGTTCCATATGGGCAAGTAAAAGTTGTTTTCTCTTGGTCATCTGGGTGAATAGGAATTTGAAAGAAATTGGAATAATCATCAAGAAAACAATAATACTTATGCCTTGTTAGTCTTTCAAGCATTTGATCAATGAAGGGAAGGGGGAAATGATCCTTTTTGGTGGATGTGTTTAGACGTCGATAATCTATACACATCATCCATCCCGTGACCGTCCTTGTAGGAATGAGCTTACCTTTCTTATTCTCCACAACGGTAATGCCTCCTTTCTTTGGGACAACGTGGACTGGGGAAACCCACCTTGAGATAGAGATGGGGAATATGATTCCCGCATCGAATAGCTTAGTGATTTCCTTCTTCACTACTTCCCCCATTTGAGGGTGAAGTTTTCGTTGTCTTTCAATGCTAGGCTAAGCGTTATCCTCAAGAGTGATGTGGTGCATGCATAAAGCGGGACTTATACCCTTGAGGTCATCAATGGTATAGCCCAAATCACCTTGGTGCTTTCTCAACACACCACACAACTTTTGAGCTTGGCTCTCACTCAAGGAGGAACTAACAATCACAGGAAAAGTTGAGTTAGGGCCTACAAATTCATACCTAAGGTTTGATGGAGGAGGTTTGAGCTTAACCATGGGAACACCTTTACCTTCTTTTGTTGTAGCCACTTGCAATGCTTCTTGGTTAGTGATGTTCATGCACATTTTCTCATCAACGTCTTCAATGCTCCCATTTAGCAAATCTTCATACAAAGCCATCTCTTTGCTAGGAACACCTATCTTTTCCTTGTTCAACAAGACATTCTCAAGAGCATCATTAGAGGTGAGCTATTGCTTATGCATAGAGGACACAACATGATCAAGAGAGTTAATCATCATACAATTCTCCAAGGAAGAACTTTGATACTTCATGCTTTCATTCAAGTCAAATTCAATTACCTCATCTCCTACCTTAAGTGAAATTTTAGCACTCTTGACATCAATCATGGAACCAGAGGTAGCAAGAAAAGGTCTACCGGAATAACAAATTTTCCCACCTTCAAAGGAACATCTTCTACCTTACCTTTGGAAACTTCATTGATCTATCGGCCAATTGCAAGGTAATGTTGGTAGGCAAAAGTTCCCCCAGTTCAAGTCTTTGATAAACCGAATATGGCATAAGGCTAACACTAGCTCCTAGGTCACATAAGGCACTATCGATTTGCATCTTATAGATAGCACAAGCGATGAAAAATTTTTCGGGGTTTTTTAGCTTGGGTGGCATCTTGTTCATAATGATTACACTACAATTTTCAGTCAAGTTCACCATCTCCACAACATCACAAGTCCTCTTGCCACTCAAAATGTATTCAAGGAATTTTGCAAAATTCGGGATTTGGGTGACAACATCGGTAAATGGTAGAGAAAGATGAAGTTGTTTGAGCATGTCAATAAATATTCCAAATTGTTCATCCAACTTGTGTCTCATGAATCTTTGTGGATATGGAAGCTTGGGTTTCACAACTTCTCTCTCTTCTTTCACCTCCTTAGGTGGCTCTACCACTACTTCACTCAAAGGTTCCACCATCTCCCTCATCCTCAACTAAACCTCTTTGGCACTCTCCTTACCTTTACTCTTACTAGGCAAACTCTCCTCAAGCACCTTATCACTCCTTGTAACTATGGCATTAACGGGTCTCTTAGGGTGTAGGCCATGAGAGGGTAAAGAAGAAGGGCTTTCTTGGTCTTTTAAAGTATTAGCAATTTGAGAAATTTGGTTTTCAAGCATCTTATTATGGGTCAACATTTCATTAAACTTCTTATCACTCACCACCATGTACGTGTTCAACAACTTGGTTTGGTTTTCAATGATTTCCTCCAAGTTAGTCCTAGAAGAAGAATAAGAAGGTTGAGCATATGAATTATCACTTTGGGTCTTTGGAGCAAAACCAGGTGGGGGACTCCTTTGAGCATTGTTTTTAAAATTTCCCCTACTTTGATTGTTCCAATTACCCCTATTTTGATTTTGACCATAACCTTGATTATGGTTACCATAATTTTGGTTATGATTACCATAATTTTGGTTTTGATTTTCGCAACTATAACCTTGGTTGTTATAGTTACCTCGGGAGTTTTAGTTCCCTTGGTTCCTATAACCACCACCTTGGTTATAGTTGTCAAACTTGCCATGGTTTTTGTAATTTCTATTCCATTGACCTCCTTGATTTTCAAACCTTGAATCATTATTATTTGACACATAGTTCACATGTTCATTCACATTCCCATCTTGATCATCACAAACATCCATACATGCATGAGGGCAACTAGAAGCATCATGATCATACGAACCACAAACATCACAAAACAAGCAACCACTAGGCATGTTACTAGAAGAGGGAGGAGGTTGAGAGTTAGAAGACATATCTCTCCCCTTAGATTAGGAGGGAAGATTCGAAACTTGGGAGGTAGCACTTTCCAACTTTTCCATGATAGCGGACATTTCCTTCCCCAAGTTTTTTATTTGTGAGGACAAGTTGTTTTTATGGCTTTAAGATGATCAACCGAGTACACCGAAGAGCTACTCTTGCTAGTTGGTTCCCTTTCACCATCTTGCCAATCTCTATAGTACCTCACTACGTCTTCAAAGATGTCTACCACTTCCTCCTCCGTTCTATTCATAATGGGACCTCCGGCTCCTCCTTGAAAACAAGATTTCCCTTGAAGACTTAGGCCACCATAGAAGATTTGAATAATTTGGTAGGTAGGAATCCCGTGGTGAGGACACTCTTTTTGATACTCCTTGTATCTCTCCCATGCTTCATAGAGGCTTTTATTAGGATTTTGCTTGAAACCTTGAATCAAAGCTCTAGCCTCCGCCATTTTCTTTTGTGGATAAAAAGGGGATAGAAATTCCTTGGTCACTTTGTCCCATGTCCTTAGAGAATTTTGTTTGACTTGTCTAACCATTCCAAGGCACACCCTATGAGAGAAAAGGGAAAAAGCTTGAGGCGGATGAACTCTTGGGAAATTCCATTCATTTTGATAGTGTTGTAATATTTTTCGAACTCTTTGAGATGGTTTAGCGGGCTTTCATGTTTAGCCTCGCTAAATTGTCGCCTCTCTATCAAAGTGATCATTGCCGGCCTTATTTCAAAGTCATTCGCCGGTGTTGTAGGTGGAGCAATCTGAAAGGAATGGTGTCCTTTGAACAAGTGTATTATTCCAATAGAGGGTTCAGAATTATTAGAAAGCTAATTATTCAGTGAGGTCAAGTGATTGGAATGCCTAGGTGGAGGCCGCTTCCGATCAGTAATATTAATGTATAATTAATATTACAGCTTAATCTTGATTGAACCCTTCGGGTCACACCCGAGCAACTAACGAACCGAAGCGACGAATTAATTCGGAGGAAATTAACGAGTCGCCCGAGTAATTAATATTTAGACGTCGGAAATTCGAGCTTGGAGCGTCGAAACCGAGCATCGGAAGTCGAGTAAAAAATGATAAAAAGACGAGACGAGAAAATAACTAATAAATCAACATAATTACCAAAATACCCTAGCATCGGAAAACCGAGTGCTAGGGGCATGGCTAAGCTACGGCTAGCAGCCCGCACTTGATGCGCGGCTTGCTAGCAGCAGCCCGCAGGCAAGTGCTGGGCCTGCTGCCCGAGGGTGGCAGTAGCCATGGCAGCCCGCTTAGGGTGCCTTGATGCCCAAGTGGGGTTGTCACGTGGCGCAAGCTAAATGGGGGTTGGGTGTGTGTGTTGGCCGGTTTTGGGAGAGGGAGTGGGGAGCAAGTTTGGTCCCCCCTTTCTCCAAATGGTCCTCACCTAACCTCTCATGTGAGCTTGACACTTGTTGATTTATTAGTAGCTTGATTATTAATTTTATTTTAGATTTAAAATAAAATGGAAAAATCAAATCTCC
The DNA here is from genome assembly GCF_948465745.1 of Chenopodium album. NCBI lineage: Eukaryota > Viridiplantae > Streptophyta > Magnoliopsida > Caryophyllales > Amaranthaceae > Chenopodium > Chenopodium album. The sequence continues at coordinate 34,932,561 of NC_137851.1, read as the reverse complement.
TACATTGATGGGTGAGCATTTCTCACTCTTGCATTTCCCTACAAATACCCAACTTGGGGTATTGGGAAAAGCACTGAAGTAAATGTTGAAAAAGGCATCACAATGTGAAAACCTTTGAACACAATATATTACTCGGGTTTAGGTCGGGCCTTGCTAACTCCAAGGCAGTAGACCAATTTTGGTACTCGCGTTGCGGGTGGACTTCGTTGGAGGTCCTCGTGTGAGCAGGGTTAAGAGCTTTCGAAGTAAGAGCTCAATTTAGTGAGCGAAGCACGCTACAAAGTTATTAGTCTCTTACTTAGTATTGTGTTTATGTTAATTATGCTTTATGGTTATAATTCTTGTGAGTTTGGTTTTGGGTTGGGTTTCTTTCCACGGTTGGTTGGACTCACCGAAATCCAACACAATCCCACTTTCAAACCTATATGCACCCGGAATCCCCAATTCCTTCAACGCCACTCTTGGATTTTCTCCCATCCTTGCTTGTTCTTCTTGTTTTGGTTCTTCTTCACTTGGAGGGCTAGAACTCAAAGAACGTCTAGCAACTCTTATACTTGTAATTGTCCTCTTAATTTCCTAGATCAAGTGGCACTAGAGAATGACCATGTGCTCTACGCATACAATCTCAAAAGAAACAATTAGTAGCACGGCTACAAATGTAGCCAAAAAGAGAAAAATCTTTTTGTTTTTTTTTGTTTTTTTTTTTCAAATAAAATGAAGTAGACTCAACAACTATAGCAAAGCACCAATGTCATTCCCCCGCAACGGCGCCATTTTGATGTGTGGTAATCTAGGTCGTTGAAATCTAAAGCACCACCAATCAAACAATTAAGAAAATCAAACTTATTCCTAGTATAGGTCAAGTCCGAGTCGAACCACGAGGAATGAGGGGGAGAATGATATAGCCTATGGTCAAGCTACTTCGAAGAATGAGAGGTTAATTGAGATGCAACTAAGGTTTCAATCAACTAAACAATCATGAAATTCAATATGATAAACACTAGGGATTAAGGTTCCCCATGCAAGCTCAATGATCGTGCCAATCAATGAAGAACTCAATTGATTCAAACGTTGCAAAGGACAAACAATAGTTGCAATTAATGGAATTCAAGAGCTATTTCCTATAATTCAAGCTAGGGTTCACTATGAATGACTAACAAGGAAATTCACAATCAAATTCAACCAATTAAAGCTATTTTCAAATCAAGGGTTCATGTCATTAAAATTTGCTATGCAATCTAGATTTATTATCTAGGTTGATCACTCCTAATCAAATTAATCACATGCACAACTATGTCAACCAATTTAATTGCAACAATTCAATCAACCAACAAGCATCAACTAGCAAAGATCATCAATCAAACATGCTTCCCCTTCTCCCTAGCTACTAATCTACACACAAAACATAATGAAATTGAAAAACAAAGCAAACTGAATCACAAATATCATCATTTCAAGCTTAATCAAAAAGAAAATCAATCAAATCAAACAAATTCTCAAACCAAAGATCAACAATAAAATCCGACATTCAAGAATTAAAGGAAAGATCATGCAAAAAGTAAATTTAAGGGAAGAAATTCTCACTAATTTTCATTGATTAATGATGAAATCCAAGCTTAATGATGAAATTTGAAGTACAAATCAAGTAATCCAGAGTTTCTCTCTCTACTTTCTCTCTCTACTAAATATGGAAATATGTCTCAAGTACAAGCAAAAATGTCATCCCCCCAAAAAAGAAAAAGTCAAGGGGTATAAAATGTCAAACGAACATAAGGGGACGGAGGGCGGTGGTGTGCGCGCACATAGGGGTCTGCGCGCACGCGCAGGGGGGACTGTGCGCGCACATCCCTACTGCACTCTTGCGGCGCGCACGACTCCTCTTGCTAGCTCGTAGCCCCTTGTGTGAAGTCTCGCTCCTAGCGCTCTCGTGCATCCCTATCGACGACGCTCTCGTGATGATGTCCGTGAGGAGGGCAGCCCTTGATCTTCACATAATTGCGTGTTCATGATCTAAAATCAATGAGAGCGCAATCGTGAGAGCGCGGCAGCTTAAACTTTGAAACTTCACCCATAAAAATTCAAGTAAAAATAAGGGAGAAAACAAAATGAAATGAAACTAAACTAAAATCACAAATTAAGAACTAAAATAATGAAAAACTCATAAAAGTAATCGAAAAAACAAAAATGAGTTATTAAGACGGAAAATCAAAGAAAGTTAGGAAATTAATTGAAAATGAAGCAAGAAATCATAGAAAAAGGAACTAAAAACTATTCTATTGAGCGCCATACATGATGCTCATCACATGGGTTACTTATAGGGTGTTACTTGTAGGTGTTACTTGTATTTTGGGGTTACTTGTAGGGTGTTACAGGTTTTGGTCAGGGTGTTACTTGTATTTTGGGGTTACTTGTAGGGTATTACCGGTTTTGATCAGGGGTTACTTGTAGGGTGTTACTTGTTTGGTATGGGGGTTTGGTCTGGGGTTACTTGTAAGGGTTACTCAGAATACAAGTAACACCTACAAGTAACTCATATAAGTAACCCCAAAATACAAGTAACACCTATAAGTAACTCATACAAGTAACCCAAAATACAAGTAACACCAACAAGTAACCCCTGACAAAACCAGTAACACCCTACAAGTAACCCTTGCCGCACCATGTGGCCTGCCGCACTGAGAAACCTCTTAATAAACAAAAGTAAAATTATACAGTAATCAAGAAAATCTCATGGAAAACGGAAGCAACACAAAACAAAAGAAACAAATTCAACTCTTCTTAATATTCTAAGCTACCAAATTTAACCAAAATAAGTTTAACGAAAAACAAAACAAAACAAAACTAAAAGGTCTAAAACTAAAAATTAAAGAACATAAAATATGATCTTACCTGCTCTCCTACGCAACTAGTATTCTTTTATATAGGAAAAGTAACCCAAAGATCCCACTAACGGACAAAAAATTATGATTATAAAAATAAGCTCCCCCTAATTATGTACTTGTAGGGAATATTTCAAGCATCCCACACTCGAGCGCCACTGTGAAAGGAATAGTGTCCTTTGAACAAGTGTATTATTCCGATAAGGGTTTCAGAATTATTAGAAAGCTAATTTTTCAGTGAGGTCAAGTGATCGGAATGGCTGGGTGGAGGCCACTTCCGATCAGTAATATTAATGCATAATTAATATTACAGCTTAATCTTGACTGAACCCTTCGGGTCACACCCAAGAAACTAACGAGCCGAAGCGATGAATTAATTAGGAATTAATAAATAAGTCGACCGAGTAATTAATATTTAGACGTCGGAAATTCGAGCTTGGAGCGTCGGAACCGAGCGACGAAAGTCGAGTCGAAAATAATAAAAGACGAGACGTGAAAATAATAATAAATTAACAAAGACCAAAATACCCCTAGCATCGAAATGCCCCAAGCAAACCGTGTGCTAGGGGCATATGGCTTAGCATGGTGGCTGACAAGTGCACCAAGCCGAGCCTAGGCTGGCTGATGCATGCTAGCGCACCAATGCTAGCATTGCATTGCTGGGCGCTGCCTTGTGCGTGCATTGGCTTGCATCCATGACGCAGCTAGCACGCTAGGCGCGCCAGCCCGCAGCAGCTAGGAGCACCATGGCTGGACCATTGCGTGCTGCCTAGCAAGCTAGGCCTCGGCCTAGCAGCCCGCAAGCAATGCATGGCTTGCTGGCCGAAGCATGGACGACAGCGCAAGGTAGCCCACCTTGGGTGCCTTGATGCCCAAGTGTGGGTGCCATGTGGCGCAAGGTGAGAGGGGTAGTGAGGTGTTGTGTTGGTCGGTTTTGGGAGAGGGAGTGGGGAGCAAGTTTGGCCCCCCCTCCTAATGGTCCTCACCTAACCTCTCATATGAGTTTGCCACTTGTTGATTTATTACTAGTTTGATTATTAATTTTATTTTATCTTTAAAATAAAATGGGAAAATCAAATTCTCCCACATTGATGGGAGAGCTTTTCACACTCATGATTTTCCCTATAAATACCCAAGTTGGGGTATTGGAAAAATCACTTGAGTATGAGTTGAAAAAGGCATCACTAGTAGTGAAAACCTTTGAACTCAAGAGTTGAAAAATGCATCACCATTGTGAAAACCTTTGAACTCAATTACTCGGGTTTCAGTCGAGCCTTGCTAAATCTAAGGCATTGGACCTAGTCGGTGTTCGAGTTGTGGGTGGACTTTCGTTGGAGGTCGTCGTATTTTCGAGGCTAGCTTTCGAAGTAAGAGCCCCTCGAGGTTGGGCGAAGCATGCGTCAAAGGTATAATTATTATCTTAATCTTGTCATTAAGTTAATTATGTTTATGGTTTTATGTATTGCGAGTGCGGTCTTGGTTTTGGGTTTGTTTCCGCGGTAAGTCGGACTCACCAAACCCCAACACACTGTGATCATACACTTAAGCATGGTGGCGTGTAAAGGGAAGGAAGCTAGAGCAAAAGAGTCGCCAACAAGTTTCAGGAACTTGTAAACCATTCACGATCACAGAGATCGCTAACTCCACAGTGGTCCTGAACCATGACTGGATTTTGGGGATGAAGGTACAAATCCAACCTAAAAGAGATTGAACCTTCCCTAAATAGGCATCTACTTTGTTCTTCTCATACTCATGTGCGCTTTTAATTAACATACAATCAATATATTAATCCTAAACTTGTTTGATCTATGTTGGTTGATTATTAATGTACAAACAAATCTATTATTGGAGATCACTTGAATTAAAATCATATTAGCCTAATTCAAACTATTAATTATCTTATTAAGCGTGATTTCAAGTACAAATTCCGTTTAAACCTGCAATAAAGGACGTGATCAAGCAATAACAATAATAATATCAAGCAACATAAGAATATTGAAACAACAAATCATCATCATAACAATCTCAATCTCATCAAAGCATAATATTAGCAAGATCCTAGACATGATACTAACATGATTAATAACAAACCCTAGCATGTCACTAAACAATAAAAACAAAGCTTTATTCCTAACATGACACTAGAAATCAATAAAAGCATACTAAGCATGATATTAGGAATTAATAAAACAATCTAAACATGATTTCTAAAGGAATAGAGCAATGAAATTACTCACTTTGAAGCCTCACACCTCTTTTTATCAAAAAAATACCCGCGTTAGTAAATTCAAGGAAAATATTAAATCAAACAATAAAAACAATAATTGAAATTACATTTGAGACAAAACCCTCAGAACTATCAACCTTTCTTGTTGAGGTCTAAGGCAACTTTGAGCTCGGTTAGGTGTATTCAAATATCGTGCATGAGGAATGGTGTATTTTGTAAAAAGGTGTAGAAAGGCTTAGAAAGAGAGAGAGAAAGAAAGAATAAGCTTCTAGCTTAAAGAGAGAAAGAGAAGATGATTTTTAATGATTGTGGGAGATTGAAAACGGGGGAAAACAACCCTATTTATAGTGGAAAACGATCGTAAACGATAGAAAAGAGTCAGAATCAGACTCGGAGTAAAACTGGCTCCATTGCGGTGGGACAGGACTATCGCTATACGATAGCTCCTTCGCGTGGAGATAAGGCCATCGCGGCGCGATGGTTGCCTTATGATGAAATTTTCGTACGGAGTCCTTCTCTTAATCAAATTAGGTTACTTGGAGTCTGTACTTATCTTAATTAAATAGGATTTAATCTTTTAAAATACTTGTTATATTCCAATTAGAATTCTTTATCTTTTCAAAACCAAATATAATTATATTTATTAATCTTAATCCCATTAGAACTCAAAATAACCTTCTAGAAGATTCTAAAAGATTAGGATAAATCCTAATGACTTTAGGAACACAATTAAATTAACGGACCCTCCACATTTAGGATCCAATTTAGTATTTTGGCCTTAACTTCCTTGTTATAACTTGGAATTGGGGTTATAGTATATCGTTGGAAATGTATTTTCAAATCCCATCCAACTCCACAATTGTTGGACCCATATCATGGACCAAACTATAATGGATTGGATGTTGAAATGAATGATTTTCAAAAACAGAAATGAATTATTTTTATTAAAACATTTTAGAGAACAGAAGAATTCACGAGACTCTTCAAAATTTCACCTCGTTCGATATTCAATGACGTGAAAAGTACTCATCACTGGGTTTGGTTTTTGGGGAGACACAATCAGGTGTCTATATAAGCCTCCACTTTGACTGAGTTTAGAGAAACGTAAGTTTCAAAAACAAAAGTCATAGTAGCAATAGGGACGGAGAATGATTCAGAATGTAAGTTTCACCGTCGAGCACACGTCACTGAAGTAACTGATTTGTTACATTTTGTTGTGACGACTTCCACAGTGCCTCGTGAACGCCATCTTGAAGGTAAATGTGCCTCGCTATCTTCATTTGTTGTGACAATCTTCCACATCCTAGGGAACATCCTCAAAGGTGACCCTACTTCGACATCTTCAGTTTTTTGGCTATTCCTAGCCACGATAGTGCCACGCCGCTATAGACAATCTCCTTTGTGCTTCGGGGCATCGTCGAAGACCGCTGCTTGTAGCTATCTTCAAAATCTCGTTTGTGCCTTGACTCGACCAATTTGATTGACAATTTTCACATCCTAGTGAAAGTCGTCGAAGACCTCGTTGACTTGTGATCCTCAATTTGTTGTAGCTTCGTTTTACGGAATGCGTGCTTTCCTAATACATCGGTGTAATTTGCTTCGCCAGTACATCAGCGTATTTTGGAATGAGCCGGTACTTTAGTGCTTGTGAACCAATACCTCGGTGCCTTGTATTTTGTAATGAGCCAATGTTTAGGCACTTAAGTTAAGTGAGATGATCGTCGTCAGGCCGATCACTAATCACGATTGTAATCGAGCTGACTATTAATCATGTTAATTTCTTTGAAAGGGCTAATGGCGTACCAATGACCCCAAAATGCTGATTAATGTCCACATAAGCTTTTAATGAGGCCCAGGAATTGCATCGTTGAAGAAAGGAGAGCCAATGCATGCCTCAACGTGCCATCGCGATGCGTCGGGCATATCGTGTTGCGACAGCGCTATTGCGTCGCAATAAGGTCGCGTTTTTCCGGATTTAAGTTATTTCTTCTTCATTTCATCGTGAGTTATTCATTTCGCTCGAGAATTCATTCAAAACTTCCTTTCGCTCATTCTTGCTCGTTTCTCAACCAAATTCATTCAAATTTGTTGCTAATCGACGCTCTTCATCTTTAGTTTGTTGATCTATGTAAGTTTTGCTCCAACTTCTCTCGATTTGGAAGAATTTTGTGCATGTTCTTTGCTAATTTTCGGAAAATCCAAAAAATTAACTTGCTTGTTTAGCTTTGTTCGTTTAATTTCTTGCCATAAAATTGCTTGTTTATGCTTGTATTTACCTTGGGAGTGTTTTGAAACTTGTTTAGCTTGATTTGGTGAAGAAATGAATGATTTGCCATTGTTGAACACCTTGAGTTTGGAGCATAATGTGTCTCGTTCTACATGTTTTTGCTTTATTTTTGTGCTTAATTTGTCACAATACTTGCCATAGTATTGTGAGAAATTGTTTGATTGTTCAAAAATCTCGTTATTGCTTGAATCAAAATTATGCTCTGTTTTAGTACTACGTACTCTTTTTTTTTACGAACATAGTATCATGTAGCTAGGTGAACTCTAGATACTATAAATCTTTAATTTACCGTTCTTATGTGTTCAACATAACTAGTATGGCTCGACGTCGAGGTTCCGGCTCACGCTCTCGTGGGGCTCACAAAGAGGACGAGCCCGTCGACGCAGGTGAAGGGACATCCCCCAGTCTTGGTGAATTTTCTGAGTGGGACGGGCATACTTTGTACTTTTCGCCTGTCCATCACATCTCGGAGCGCGTTCGTCGAGACCAACAACCGAGTTTATTGCCACGGCTCATGCAACAACGACATCAGACAGTTATACGAGCTCTACTTTCGTGACAACGCAGAGCTGTCTGCGTTTTGGGAGTTGTTTAGGGTAAAATTACCCTAAACACGTGGCCCAATCAGAGAGGGAAACGTGTCAAGCCTAGATAGGTCCAACATGGGCCACTCACCAGCTAACACGTGTCAGCCTCAGATATCAGTTAGAATTGCAGCCTTCAAGGCCAAATTCCCGAGAAAGCGCAAAGCAGTGCAGCCTATTAGGTCAGAAAACACCTTCATTTATTACACTACCCTACATTCTCTCTCATCAAAGAAAACACTTGATCTCGGAATCCGAGAAGATCTCACTTTACTCTTCCGCACTCTTTACATTCTTCGAACTTGTTCTAACTTGATCGTCGGAGGCGGAGCTCTAACCACCCGAAATCTCCGTTTTTTACAGGTATAGATCGCGCCGGACCAGTCTTGGTGACATAACTCTCCCAAGGGATAAAAACACCCAAAGCATTTGGCGCTGTCTGTGGGGAGAGTACCTCTAAGATGGTTCAAAAGTCTGTACGCCCACCTGAACCAATCGGTCTGGAGCCGATGGCGTGGTCTATTCAGACCATGATACAGACAATGATTGTGAAGTCGAAACCCGAGTGGGCCTTGATGGATCTCTCCTCACTAAGCACATCCGTTCCAGAGGTAAGCTGGAATGACCTAACAATGAAGCTGGTAACAACAAGACTGCTGGATCACTGCTTGGTAACACCTAGGCGGTAGGGGGTCAGGCTCCAATAACCCGAGATGAACTCATGAAATTCATGACAAGTTTCAAGGGTGAAATCAAGGACCTGATCAATAAAAGGACGGCTTGCCCTAGCAAGGGCTAATCGGCCAAGAAGACTCCTTAAGATGAGAGGAGAAAGTCAGTGAGAGACTTGCAGCCTACTCCACATCCAAATAAGAAGACTACGCTTGCCATTGACTGGATCAAGATCCTTCTGCCCCAGACGGGCAAAAGGAAGGTCATCCTAGCTGTTCAGCCGGATGGCAGCAAGAAAACCTTCTCCGATACTCGACACCTCATCGAGCATAACCGGAGCTAGCATCTGTTTGAGTAAGCCTTTATATCGAGCTTTCCAAACAACTTCAAAAAGACATCCGCAAGGAATTCTCCATCCTTGCATGAGAGCCACACAAGCGGCAAGTCAGTCCATACTGGCCCTCAGATGATTGGGACATTCCCGTATGTGCCTCAGACGCCATACGGGAATTATGTTTCACCATTTATGAAGCCGGCCCTCTTCAGGCGGAACAAAATGTCCAGCCCCTAGACTGGCAACTCCGTTTGCTCAGACTAGGTGAACAAACTTCTGCGTTCACCAAGGAAATAACCGAGGTGGCACATCCGGCCAAGGTTAAGAATGTGTTGGTTGGTGCCTATGATGGTACCACCAACCCTGAGGACCACCTCATGGCCTACACCAACCTTATGCACATGTAGGGGTTGGAGGATGCTATATGGTGCCGATGCTTCCCGGCTACCTTGAAGGGCATAGCCCAACAATGGTTTGGCAACCTTCCAGCCGGATACATTAATAGCTTCAGGAGGCTTGCCTTCCTGTTTACCTCCAAATTCTCGAAGAACATCCGTGCCAAGAAAACAAGTCTCGACTTAAGCACCATACGACAGGGAGAGAGAGAGAAGGACTCCGCTTCTACGTTAGGCGGTTCAATCTGGTGAGAGTCCAGATACAAGGGCTATTTGACGAGGTAGCTTATACAGACTTCTTCAAGGGTTTGAAGGATGGGTCAACATTTAAGTTTGACCTCGTCCAGAATAGGGTCTTCACCCTCAAAGAGGAGTTGATAGAGGCGGAGATCTTTATTCATGCTACCGACCTCTGCTCGTCCAGCCATCAGTCAGACTCCAAGAAGTCTGACAAACAGAAAGAGAGTCGGTCTTTTCAGCCGGCTTAGAAAGCTAAAGAGAGAAAAAAGAGAAAAGAAGGCTGGGCGGTTGATGAGCCTGATCACCTGTCCAAAAAGAAAAAGAAAGAATTCAAACCGTACGTTTCGAGGTACGACTTTAATAAAGTCTGCTACTCCATCCTCATTGAGATAAAGGACTGACTGACCATTGAGAAGCCGAATCCAATGAAGAGTTCCGTCAAGTCATGGAAGAAAAATAAATACTGTCACTTCCATGAGGAAGTCGACCATGACACCAACGACTACTATAGCCTCAAGCAAACATTGGACCATATGGCTAACAAGGGGGTGCTGAGATCTTATGTCTTGAAGTGCAAAACGACTGTCAAGGCGAATTCGGGATAGTTGTCCAAGACTGTCCACCCTGCTTGTACCTCGGACACTAGCAAGGAGTCGGTCTACACCATAGCAGGCGGATTTGCAAGTGGTGGCCCGACCATCCGGGGAACCAAGGATCTTCTAAAGAAGATGATCCATTATGTTGATGATTGACAGGCGTCTGCTAGTGGTACTTTCCCTGACGTCCTCATCACTGAGAAGGATTGGGGAAAAGTCCGCTGACCGTATGACGACCCGGTCGTCATTGAATGTAAGGTCGCTAACCAGCTGGTTGGTCGGATCCGTTTAGACACTGGTAGCTCCTCTAACCTCATCAGCTAGAATTATCTGTCCAAGCTGAATTACAAGCTGGACAATCTGCTTGACGTCTCCCACCCTCTTGTTCGTTTCGGGGGAGGGGTCGTGCACTCCCCATCCGGCTTGGGCAGCAGGGAAAAGGGCGGCATATGATTGTCCGGTTTTTTGTTGTTAAAGAGATGACCACCTATAACATTATTCTGGGCCATCCCACTCTGAACGAGTACAAGGCCGTCATCATCCCATCTCTCATGTTGTTATAATATGAAAAGGATGATGGCTTTGTTGGCTCCCTGAACGGGGATCAAAAGACGGAAGGGAGTGCTACCTCTCAAACGTCAAACCAACGCCTACTACAGCCGGTCATGTGAAGGAGCCAATATACCTTGACGACGGGCTCTGACCTAGCCTCACTAGCAGCATGAAAGAAAAGAAAAGCTGATCAGCTGGTGGAGGTAAAAAAAGAGAAGAAATAACAATCACTGACCGGGGAACGCTCATATGAACTCCGTCCCCAGCCGGCTGGTGATCACATTGATATTCCTCTGGATGACAGCCGTCTAGAGGATACTATTAAGGTGGGGACGAATGCCCTTCAAAGGTTGGGTGCTGAAAGAATTCAAGACATTTTTTCCTTTAAAGTGGAAGAGATGCAAGGCATCAGCCTAGATCTCGCTATCCACAAGCTCGTCGTGGATCCTAAAAAGAAGCCTATCCGGCAAAAGAAAAGAAATCACGACAAGGAGAGAAGTCAGGTGGCAGCTGCCGAGGTCAAAAAGTTGTTACACGTTGGGTTTATTCGGCCATGTAACTTCCCTAACTGGGTTACAAAAGTTGTGCTTGTAAAGAAGCCGAAAGGTACCTGGTGCATGTGTGTAGATTACACTGACTTGAACAAGGCATGTCCAAAGGACAGTTACCCGCTTCAAAAGACCGACAGTCTGGTCAACTCTATAGCCGGGCATGCCTTGATGTGTTTTATGGATGCCTACTCAGGTTTCCATCAAACACCCCTGTGGAAAAAAGATCAAGAGAAGACGGCCTTCGTCACTGATCAGGGTTATTCTGTTATATTGTGATGCTATTTGGCTTGAAGAATGCTCCTGCTACATTCCAACGAATGATTAATACTGTCTTCATTAATCAGATTGGGAAGAATGTAGAGGCGTACATTGATGACATGATAGTCAAATCTAAGCTACGGATGGCTCACCTTGCTGATCTCCGAGAAACCTTCACCACACTCAGGCGGCATAAGGTCATGTTAAATCCCAAGAAATGTGTCTTTCATGTTGAGTCTAGGAAGTGTCTCGGATTCCTGATTGATCAAAGGACGATAGAGGCTAACCCCGAAATGGTACAGGCGGTAATTGACATAAAGTCACCCCGCAATGTCAAGGAAGTTCAGAAGCTCACCGGTTGCCTGGCGGCACTAGGAAGATTTCTCAGCCGGTTAGGTGACAAGTGTCTCTATTTCTTCCAAGCAATCAGGAAGAACTCAAGGTTTGAATGGGGAAATGATGTTGAGGCGGCCTTTCAAAAATTGAAAGAACACTTACACTCTTTGCCAAGGCTTGTTAGCCCTCTGCCCAAAGAGACGTTTAACATGTATTTAGCCGTCTCAGATTATGCCCTCAGTGCCTTTCTCCTTGCTGAGAGAGACGACATTCAGCTCTTGGTCTATTTCATTAGCCATGTACTCGAAACGCTGAACTATGGTACCCCATGGTTGATAAATTTGGTCTCTCCCTTTACATGGCTATTAAGAAGTTGAGACCTTACTTCTTGGCACATCCGGTGGTGATCTACATACACCAACCTCTCAAGCGGCCAATGACAACATTAGAGTCATCAGGTAGAATGCTCAAGTGGGCTATTGAAATGCAAAGTCTTGAAATCACTTACGAACCGAGAAAGGCAGTGAAGGGTCAGGCGTTTTCCGACTTCATTGTCGAAATGACAAGGCCGGTTGCTCCGGACAATTCTGATCAGGTTTGGAAAGTGTATGTAGACGGGAGCTCTACTATGAACGGGTGTGGTGTAGTTATAATCTATAAGTCTCCTGAAGGGGACAAATATGAGTATGCACTACCGTTCAAGTTCTAGGCCTCAAACAACGAGGAAGAATATGTAGCCCTGCTAGCCGGCATCCGCATGTGTAAGGCAACAGGGGCAACGAAAATTGATGCCTGCTCTGATTCACAGTTGGTCGTAAGCCAATACCATGGTGACTATGAAGCCACCCATCCGGCAATGATCAAATATCTTTAGGCGGTCAAGGCTGAAGTTGGGACACTTGAAGAATTTCATCTGAGTCAAGTGCCCAGATCAGAAAACAATCAGGCGGATGCACTATCAAAACTGGCAAAACGAAGTATAATTGAAGAAGAGTCCATTAGACTACTTGACTGAAGCTCTACCTGGATGGATGACATCCGGGCATATCTTCAAGACGGCACGCTGCGACTGTCCTGAAGAAGCGAGCAGCAAACTTCGAGATAAGAAACGGAGAACTCTTCAAGGCGGGTTTCTTAAAACCTCTTTTGAAATGTGTTACACTAGAAAAGGGGAAGGAAGTTCTCAAAGAGCTGCATGCGGGATACTACGCTTCTCACATAGGCGGCAGATCCCTGGCTGTCAGGACCAGGCGACAGGGTTACTTTTGGCCCACTCTTGAATCAGACACCATGGAGAGGGTAAAAAATGTGACAAGTGCCATAGATTTGGCAAGCTCATCAATCAGCCAGCAATTGACCTGATAGCAATCCACAGCCCAGTCCCGTTTGCTAAATGGGGCATGGACATTTTGGGTCCTTACACGCCTGCACCAGGAGGAAAACGATATATTCTAGTGGTTGTGGATTATTTCACCAAGTGGGTGGAGGCAGAGGCGGTCAAGAGCATCAAGACAAATGATGTCATCTCTTTCATTTGGAAGAACATCATCACCCGGTTTGGGGTACCAATGTCAATGGTGTTTGATAATGGCCCTCAGTTTGACACGCCTTAGCTCAAGACTTGGTTGGGAGATCAAGGGAACTCACATTGCTTTGCATCAGTCGGCCGACCCCAAGAAAACAGCCTAGTTGAAGCCTTTAACAAACTCATCTCAGACGACATTAAAAAGAAAATTGAAAGAGCCGGTGGTTTATGGGCTGCAGAATTAATTCATGCCCTATGGGCCATCCAGATAACTGAAAAAGGGGCAACCGGTGAAACCCCATTTCTCATGGTATACGCTGTTGAAGCCGTCTTGCCCATCGAACATTATGAGCCGACTCTACGAGTCATGCTATACGATGAAAAGGAACACTAGGAGGCCATGCAGCTAGCATTGGACTCACTCCCGGAACGCAGGGGTAATGCCACCTTGCGTCATGAGATCTAGTGTTTGAGAATGACCCGTGCCTACATCAGAAGAGTACACAAACGACCCTTGAAAGTTTGGGACTTTGTGTTGCGGAAAATGGAGGCAACCAGTAGGGCCAATGAGCATGGAAAGCTAACTCTAAATTGGGAAGGCCCTTACCGGATCTATGAGGAAGTAAGAGACGGCACCTACCGCTTGGAAACTCTAGGCGGCAGGCGGCTGCCTAGAACTTTGAATGTAGACAACTTGAAAAAGTACTACTTCTAAGAATTGTAAATTTTTGTAAATGGTGAGCCTATCAATGAAAAATTTGCCTTTTGTTTTCAATACTGTTATTTATTTCCTTATATATACATGTGCAATGTTTAAAGCACCGCCGGTGCAAAGCACATACGGTCGACTGTCACTACACTAAAATTAAACTAAGTTAAAAAACTTCGTGGTTAAATCAATGTCCAAAAAAACATGAGGCCAATGGCCGGATGATACTTATTTTATAAATTCGTCTACTCCAGCATGAGTATGGCGTCTGGCGACGTCTATCTGGGTAGAATCGTCGCAGAGAGTACCTCCCATCCGGGTGACAAAGTGCTCTACAAACTCATACAGACGGCAAAGATTGAACGACCTAATTGGTCAACTCATAGTCTTCTGCTCAGAATAATCTAAAGAATGACCAAGTTTTCGAGAACCAGATGTCTAAAGATATCAGGTAGTGACTGTTTGAAGTTCTAACTTAGATTATGTTTTGAAATTATGTAGGTCCTCCCAATGGGGAAAAATGACATTGAGCGTAATTGGATTGTAAAAATCCCAGGTGGAGAAGAAGGAAGTTCAGTATAACTAATTCACCGCCCGGGCTGACGGTTGTTTTCTTGTGTGATTGGACGACAGTGTACTTTGTTTGGGGCAATCATTACTGTGATTGATTGACTTGAGAACCTCTCATACTCTTGAAAGTATCAAAAGTTCCCAAGCCAATCATTCATCAAGTACTGAAACCAATCACACAACCGCCTAGGGGCAAGTATAGCCGGCTTGCTATGAGCCGCATGTTCTCAAAGAGTTTGGCTAAAAATTCAAGTACCTATGTGTATGCAAAAATGGAAACAAAAATAAGTAATTGAACAAAAACGACTCAGTCGGTATATTTAATAAATTCAAAACCAACCAAATGGTCGGATGATAATGCTATCTGGATTCACATCCGGGTCAAAGCAAGAAAAATAAAATCGTTGATTTACCCGACTCCCTAGTCGGTAAAAAACACAGATACGCGGCACGCAGGCCAGAGAAAATAAGTTTGGCATACTGCCGCAAAAATCTAAGGTTGCTGAACTAAGGCTTGCTGAGTTTGCTCCTGCTGGTCTTGGCCTGTTGGGAGGATTACTTCGGTTTGCAGAACGGGGGCTTGGTCAGTCTGATGCCCCGCCTTCTCTTCTTCTTCATTAGAAGCAACCTCAATGCCCTGTTCCAAGGCCCACTCCTTGAACGGAGGCGGTGCCTGATCTTTCAAGACCTCAGCATCATACATCGCTGTGGCGTAAACATACCTCAGCCGGAGGTACTTATAGTCAGATCCAGGGTGAACAAGATCCCAAGCTAGCCTCAAGCGGGCCTCAATGTCTCTCTCATTCTCAGCGACCAGCCGATCTTGTTCCTTGGACAGCTCCTTTTGATGTTGGTTCCTCATTTCAAGCATCTCAACTTTAAGCTGATTGTTCTCGTCCTTTAGTTTGAGGTTCTCTTTGTCCGCCGCCTCCAAAGCCTTTAGTTTAGACTTAGTATTTTTTAACTCCAACACTAAGTTGAAGGCTTTGGTGTTGGCTTCCTCAACAGCAGCCGTTAGAGTCTTGATAAGCTCCTCCTCTTTCAACTCTTGAGCTTTAATTTCTATTTCACTTATTGTATTTTGATATTAAGCCGAGTTGAGAGTAGCTTCAGCCCTTTGTTTAGCATCATTTACCTCTTCTTGCTTCCTCCTGAACGAGACCTTGAGCACGTCCACCCTCAGCGTCGTCTGTAGAATACAGACGACAAGTTAGGATTCGGATAAGAAGAGTAAAGTACTTAAAATAAATTCTAAAGTTACCTCAGCAAGCAAAGCCAGGATCTGGTCAAAGTTGATCACCTGCAGTCCAGGCACTTTGTCTTTTTTCCAACCTAGTGAGGGTCCTAAGCATCCTCTTGGCGTATTGCTGGACATAAGGTCGGTTGCTTGAGGCATCTATACCACAAGAATTACTTGGTGAGAGGGCGGCATAGACGGCACCTAAGTTGTGCTGGCTGCTAAGTGAATCTCCAAACGGGCTCACTCGAGTCTTGACTCTCATGAAGTCAAGCGGCCATGGGGGTTCAAAGCACTTATTCTTACCTTGGTTCTAATGTTGGGAAGACTCCTGTTCCCCAACCGCTGCATTACCGATTGCAACTTCGAGTGGCTCGCCACTCTTCGATTCCATAGTGGCGTCCGATAATTTGGTAGACGGCCTTGAGCTTTCGCTCAAGGCCTTAAGTGTAGCCAGACTCTTTCCACCACTTGTGGGGTTTACAGGGTTCGGCTGAGCTGCAGAAGTTGGTCAGGGTGGGTTTTGTCTCCCCACCTTAGCAAGGGGCTTCTTTAACTCTTCCCTAGGCTGCTTGAACATCTTGCTGATGGAGCGGGGGATGGGTTTGCTGCCAGTTTGTAAAACCAGGCTTAGGGGTTACAGACGGCATATGAGAATAATATATGATAATTACAAGAAAGCATGGCAGACAGGCCTTACCCCGTCTTACTTGGCGTCTAGAGCCGCCTTTTTCCTATGCAGCTGCTCTTTCCTCAGTTGAGCAGCCAGCTTGGCGGGTGTCTTGTTAGCGTCCACCATTTCCAAAGCTTCTTCTGTAGACGAAAACCGGCTAGTTAGTTACTTTACAACATGTTAGCCAAAAACAAACATTAAGAAAAACGACCGCCTGAATAAAGTACATACGTCTCTCAAACATGTTGCTAAGACCACGGGAGGAGAGAAACGCCTCAGCTTTCAAAAAGTCCGAGTGAGGTATCCAATTTTTGGGTACAATAATGTGAGACCCATAATCCAAAGGTTCAGTGGTGGTCTCAAAAAACCCTAGCTCTATTATTTTCTCCCAAGCCCTGGAAGGAATGTGAGGAAGGGCACACTTTTTACCCAGCAAAGCCGAGTCCTTATTGTACCAGCGAAGGAATCGGTTGTGGACTAAAGAGGGCGAGGAGATCCACTTCAAAGGTTTGTCCAACGTCATCATATACTGTGGATGCGTCGTCGAAGTGTACCACGCTCTAAATCCAACTAGAGCCCTGCTCATATAATGCATGTGAGCAAAGGCCTCAAAGCTAGGATCAATCTTTTGGAACTCACAGGCGGTTATATAACATAAGTTGTTAATCAACGAGTTGGGGGTGAGTTGCCAGACTCCTAACTCATACCCCTTCAAAATTCTTTTGATTCCCCTGTGAAGGTGGAAGCGGAGGCTAGCTCTAATCACAGCCTCATAGCAGCTGAAATAGTTATCAGCGTTTGCAATATCATCCTCCCAGGACATCGTCGCCTCCAAATGAGGTACTACTATGTCCCAGCCGGCCCCTATTGGGTGTTTATCTGTAAAAGATGAAAAGTTACCCTCCAAGGTAGCAATGCCTTAAAAGACATACCTGCCTGCGTGGGGTCTGTCACAGATGGCCCCCTGGCCAGATGCTGATAATCAACAGCCATATCTTCTTGGTCAAAGCTGGAAGCCTCTGAGCCGGATCTTTCAGCGGCCTCTTCGCTGTCTGACTCCTCGTTCGCATTATGGACAGAGGCGGAATCATCGCCGCTTGACTCCCTCAAGATCCCATCACTAGGAGTGGTCGGAGTGCCACCTGGAGAGGATCCTTCTTGCTCATCTGATCCCTCATACTCCACATCCAAAGTAACTTCATCGGTGGCACTTCTAGATCTCGCCGTCTCCTTGGCTAGGTAGCCGTCATTTTAACTCTAGGCATCGTGTCCTGCATAGACACAGAGACGGGGGGATTCAGGGATGAGCAAGGCAGGTCCAAATGTCTAGAAAAGGCACCAAGGATTCTAGTCTCAGCCGTACTAGGAGATCGGCTGAATAACCTAGGTAGTGCCCTGTGTGTCGATGGAGAGTCCATTTTATTTGAAAAAGTATGTATACAAACGAAAAAAATGTAAAAATCTGGAAGAGGGGAGAGGCGGTCACCTTTTTGTTTAACTCTGAAACTCTGAAAGCAGCCTCAGACGGTGACCGGTTAAGTGTGCTGAAAAAGCAGGCGGCTGTTTAAGAAATCATTACAGGCGTTATCAGAGTCTCTATGTCTAGAGAAGTTCTCTCTTTTTCTCTCTAAACTTGAAAACAGGTCAAAGATGGGATAGAAAAGGGGGAGGGGGGGGGGGGTTAAAACCTATTTATAGAGCGGTAAAACGGGGGTATCCCCGTCATACCTCAGAAGGTGAATAGTCTTCTTTACTGTTCACCACTTATAAGGAGGCGCGTGTCACAGGCGTTACGTGGCCTGCTACGACACCAAGTGAGGGGCAAAGGTTTTAGGGTAAAATTACCCTAAACACGTGACCCAATCAGAGAGGGACACGTGTCACGCCTGGATAAGACCAACATGGGCCACTCATCAGCTGACACATGTTAGCCTCAGATATCAGCTAGAATTGCAACCTTCAAGGCCCAATTCTCGAGAAAGCCGCAAAGTGGCCCAGCCCATTAGGTCGGAATAACGTAATGAGCACGTATTCCCCTGACCCTATAAATAGGGAGATTTCCCCCATTTTGGGGACACCTTCATTTATTATACTACCCTACATTCTCTCTCATTAGAGAAAACACTTGATCTCGGAATCCGAGAAGATCTCACTTTACTCTTCCGCACTCTTTACATTCTCCGAACTCGTTCTAACTTGATTGTCGGAGGCGGAGCTCCAACCACCCGGAGTCTCCGTGTTTTACAGGTACATATTGCATCGGACCAGTCTTGGTGACGTAACTCTCCCGAAGGACAAAAACACCCAAAAAAGGAGTCTTGTAGCCTGACTCCTCTTTTTGAGGCTACGGTGGATCTTCAGCCTATGCAGTCGAGTCGTTACTTGGTTCGGGCATTAGTGGAGTTCTTCTGGGACACCACTAACACGTTTCATCTTCCTTGGGACGAGATGACTGTCACTCCTCTCGACTTCTCCATCATCACCGGTTTAGTGTTCCGATCGACTGTAGTTCCTCTCGGTAGGAACCTTGCTCTTTCCTCCTCGGAGGTTTACGAGCTGCTAGGACCTATTGTTGTTCGGGCTCGCGTTGAGACTAGGTCAGTACAGACCAGTCGCTGATCTATCCGCTGATCCTTGTTAGTTGAGGCTTTTTGAGATGATGCGACCACTCCGGAGCCTAGAGACATTATTTCCTGGGCACATATGATGTTGTAGTGTACTTGGGCAAGAAAGTTGCGTTCCAGCACTTCTTGGAGTAGGGCTGTTCATCGGTCCAAGACCGGACTGGACTAGACCGTATACTGATAATAAAAATTTTAAGAACCAAAGACCGGACCGAGAAATCTAGGACCAAACCCGGACCAGACCGAATGAATCGGTCCAAAACGCAAAGCAGACCGTTTTGGACCGATTTAAGATTTTTTTAAAAAGAATTCTAATTTTTTAATAATTTTGTGATAAACTCGAAAAAAAGTTAAGAAAAATCTAAACTTTAACGTCTTTTTTTTGTATATTTAGTACAAAGAAGCCCATAAATTTAAAGTTTTCTATGTAAATTAAGGATAATCTTAACCATTATTTAAGGTTTCATGCATATTTTTAATAAAATACCAGTTCGGTCCAAGACCGATTTTTATAGGGTTTTAGACGGACCGGAAAAATAAATTTCTAGACCTGAAGACCGGACCGATTAGGGTCGGTCCGGTCTGGGGTCGGTCCGAGGTGGTCCAGTCCATCTTTTCGGTCAGGACCAATTTATGAACACCCCTACCTCGGAGGTTTTTATCGTTCCGTCCCTCTTCCTTTGTATATGATGGACCAGACCAGCCTTCGGACTCACATGGATTCGGCGCTGGTCGGTGTGGATTGGTGGAGATTTAGCCATCCAGGCCGATCGTATAATGAGCGGCTTTTGTTGCAGTTGGCTCTTTGGTAGCTCCCAACGATTTTAGGAGGTGCGTTTTTATGTCCTTTAGTTTGTCCTCTTTGGTAGCTCCCAACGATTTTTAATTGTCAGAGTTTTATTCTTGCAGGCCGCAGCAGCGACTGCGGAGTTTGTGCCTCCAACTATGTCCATCACCTATCAGGGGACGTAAGGGTCGATCGAGAAGATGGTGCCCCCGGCTTCTAAGAAGTGGCGTTTGGTGGAGAGGTCGATCCCTCGACGTCAGACCTAGGTGAGTTATCTCTTGCTTTCTTTTATCAGCATGTGTATTTCGATTATCTCTGACCTTTTTTACTTTTACAGTTCTCACGTGAGGTGGTGATGAGGATGGCGGCAGCTATGGATGCGTTTCATTACCAGATGGTGAGGTTGAGCCATCGAGATGTCGTCATGATCGTGATGTGGCACCGGTATATCTCTTGACTTGTATTATTTTTTCTATTTAAGCCTGCCCCTCCAACGCGTACTCGCTCGAGGTCAGAGGGTAGGACAGAGAGATCTGGGTCGAGATGCCTCTGTACTTCGGTTGAGGACCAGGAAGGGCGAGAGGGGTCGGCTCATGCTATGGTATTAGATGATTCCGACTGGTGGGGGTGTCGGTGGTGCCACCTGGTGGGGGTGATCCGACGTTAACTCCTTTCATGGCTGGCGGGACGTACGAGGTGGATTTGTCATCACGGCAGCAGCAGCAGCAGGAGCCCCAGCAGGGTCAGATGGGATGGGCTGGCCCCATACTCTCGATTCCGATGCCCGGCGGCGTAGATGATGGCTAGGGAGTGACCCCACGGACCTTGCAATTTTATGATGATCTGGGTATCCGTCCTCGGCGCTATAGCTTTTGTACTTGTAAAGATTCATTTATTTGTGTATATTTGACTATATAGGAATTTGCTTTCTTGTGGATTTATAACTCTGTTAGGCGTAATGTATATATACACTAGACTTGCTATTTACATTTTTATTCTTTGCATTTTATTTTACATTTTATTATGTGCATGTTAGTGTGTGAAATTTTTGATAATTTTGCGGAAATATTCTGTCATTTTAGTTATCATTGGAGGGTATCCGACTTTCTCCCCCAAAAAGAAAAAAAGAAAAAAGAAAATGGAGTTAACCAAAATAAGCTTAAAATAATTTAAACTTAAAATAATTTTTTCCAAATCATAAATGTGTGAGGATTTGTATTTACAATATAGAGTTGGATAAATTTTCAAAATTTAAAATTCCCCCGATAAATCGAAGTACAAATCCGAGTCAAAGTCGAATTAACGTGCTCCAGATAACGCGTTGCAGTGTTGGCCCCAGAATTTTATCACGGCGCGATAGTTCTATCGCGGCACGATGATCTTGATTTCTCCGAATTTGTGTAGAATTCGGTTTTATGTCGATGTGTCTATAAAAAGCCCCCAAATACGTTGGTTCCAGAATAATTTCGAGCAAATAGCAATTTAGATTTTTGAATTCCCAATCAAGTAGTAATGGCTAGGAATTTGTGTGAAACAACTCGTGAGTGGTGTCGGTCTTTAACCGTAAATGAGAGAAAAGAGCTTGACTTTTTTCACATGGGGGGTTTGTTTGGCATAAAAGGGGTAGATCTTGATATTGACTTTATCCATTCTACTGTAGATCATTGGGATTCCAATACCCATTTTGTTTTGGGTAAAAATACCCAAGACGCGTGGCCCTATCAGAAGCTGACACGTGTTAACCTAAGAGAGATCCAAATGGATCAATCGCCTAATAACATGTGTCCCTCCAAACAAATGGGAGAAAAAGCTTCCTGGACCAAATCCCGAGAAAGCCTTATTACGGCGCAGCCCACCAAACTTCGGTCAGAATGACCTAAGAAGGGGCACTTTTTCCAATGAGCCTACAAATAGGGATATTTCCCCCATTTATGGGGCAGATACATTTATTACAACAACTTAACATTCTCTCACATCAGAGAAAACACCTGATCTCGGAATCCGAGAAGATCTCATTTTTACCTTTTCCGCACCTTTTCGTATTCTTCGACCGATACTAACTTGATCGTCAGAGGCGGAGCTCCTATCAACTAGAGTCTCCGTGTTTTGCAGGTACAGAGCGCGTCGGACCAATCTTCGAGCTGTAACTCTCCCGAGGGACAAAAACACCCAAAACATTTGGCGCCGTCTATGGGGAAAGTACCTCTAAGATGGTTAAAGAGTCTGTACCGCCGCCTGAACCCAACCAGCCTAGACTTGATGGGGAGGTCTATACAGACTAGGATACAGAAAACGACTGGTAAGTCGAAACCCATGTGGCCCCTAATGGGTCACTAATCTCTGAGCGCATTCGTCCCAAGGATAGACTGGAACGGAGCGACAATGAAGCTGGTCCAAGCAAGTCTACTAGACCATCGCCTGGTGAAACCCAGACGGCAAGGGGTAAGGCCCTAGTCACCCGAGAAGAGCTCATGAAATTCATGACAAGTTTCAAGGGTGAAATCAAGGACCTGATCAACAAGAGGACGACTGGCTCTAGCAAGGGTCAGTCGGCAAAAAAGTCTCCTCAAGCTAAGAGTAGAAAGTCAGACAGAGACAGGTAACCTACTCCAAACCCAAAGGAGAAGACTACACCTGCCATTAACTAGTCTAAGATCCTTCTACCCTAGACGGGAAAAAGGAAGGTCATCCGACACGTCTAGCCGGATGGCAGCAAGAAAACCTTCTCCGATGCTCGACACATCATCGAGCACAACTGGAACCAGCAGTTGTCTAAGTCAGCCTCTACATCAAGCTTTGCAGACAGCTTCAAAAATACATCCGCAAGGAATTTCCAATCCTTGCATGAGAGCCATACAGGCGGCAAGTCCGTCCATATGGGCCCTCAGATGATCGAGTATGCCTTGTATGTGCCTCATATGCCATATGGGCAGTACACCCCCCCTTTCATGCAGCCGACCCTCTTTGGGGGACAAGCGGCATATAACGTTCAACCCTTGGACTGGCAGCTCCGTCTGCTTAAACTTGGTGAACAAACTTCTGCGTTCACCAAGGAGATATCCGAGGCGGCACATCCAGCCAAGGTTAAGAATGTGTTGGTTGGTGCCTATGATGGTACCACTAACCCTGAAGATCACCTCATGGCCTATACGAACCTTATGCACATGCAGGGGGTGGAGGATGCCATGTAGTGAAAATGCTTTTCGGCAACATTGAAGGGAATAGCCCAACAATGGTTTGGCAACTTGCCAGCCAGATGTATTAATAGCTTCAAGAGGCTTGCCTTCTTGTTTACTTCAAACTTCTGGATGAACATCCCTACCAAGAAAACAAGTCTCGACTTGAGCACTATTTGGCAGGGGGAGAGAGAGGGACTCCGCTCCTACGTTAGGCAGTTCAATTAGGTGAGAATCCAGATTTAAGGACTGTCTGACGAAGTTGCCTTACAGACTTCTTTAAGGGTCTGAAGGACGGGTTAACTTTTAAGTTTGACCTTGTCAGAAAGAGGGTTTTCACTCTTCAAGAGGCGTTGATAGAGGCGAAAAGCTTCACACGAGCAAACCGACCTTTGCACGTCCAGCAATCTGTCAGACTCCAAGAAGTCTTATAAACAAAAGGAGAGCCGGTCTGCTCATCCAGCTCCTAAGGCTGATCTGAGCAAAAAGAGAAAAGAAGTTTGGCGGGTTGAAGATTCTGATCAATCATCCCAGAAGAAAAAGAAGGAATTCATATTGTACGTCCCTAGGTACGAGTTTAATAAAGACTGCTACTCTATCCTCATGGAGAAAAGAACCGGGTGATTATTGAGAAACCTGCGCCCTTGAAAGGTTCCGCCAAGATGATCTTTTTTGAAGATCTGGCTCTTCTGCCGAATCATCTGACGATAGGCGACGACTGAGTTGCCGGGATTTTTTATAGGGTCAAGCTGAGACATAACTCCTTCTGCAAAAAGACCTATTGGGTGGTTAACAAAACAAACAAAGTAAAAGTAGAATGCTCTACAAAACACCTACTCGGCTTCCCACCTTTTCCTTTTTCTGTGCTTAGGCCACAAGCGGCCAAGAAAATGGGATCCCTAAGCCATTCAAACCTAGGGGTATAACTATTTGGGAAAATCTCCCTCTCAGATCCCCATTGTACAATTTTGACGTTAACCTTAACAACCAAGACGTCAAAATCTGATCCAACCTTTGTCAGATAAAGGTGGGAGAATTGCTTTTTGACCAAGGAGGTAGGGGTTCTGGTTCCAAGAGTTGAATTTTTTGTTCCGGGTGGTGTTTGGGGAGGAAATGATGTAAAATTTATTTCTCCGATCTTTCCACTTAGACTCTTTTCCCAGAGTCATCATGTCACCTTTGTTACAAGTCAAAGTATACCAGCCGGGTCCGACTGACTTGGGAGCTTTACTCAAGTAATGCATAGAGGAGAATGCCTCAAAGCAAGCTACTCCTTGCATTCGACATGCGGCCACATAGCCTAAAATGTTAACCTAAGAATTGGGGGCTAGACCCCAAGACGGTAACCATCAAGGATCCTTTCGACGGCTGGATCCAAGGGGAACCGAAGGCCCGCCGTTATTGAAGCTGCATAACAGCCAAAGCTAGAGTCCTCATAGCTCTTTTCAGGAGGCTAGACGACTGTGTCGTCAAGGGATGGGACATTGTGATGAGCGTCATTTATTACGCTCATTAGAGTAGTTTTTGATGCCTTTTCTATATTTTCTCGTTATTTTCTTATGATTTTTCTAGTTTTCTCTTATTTTCCTTCTTTTATAGCTCATTTTTGTTTTTCATTCACTTTTATGAGTTTTCTATGATTTTTGCTCTTAATTAGCTATTTTAGTTTGATTTCTATTTTTTTTTCTTTCTCTCTTTCTTTTACTTTATTTCTTGCAAGTAAAGTTCTAGAATCTTGTTTGCCACTCCTTTACGGATGTTTTCTCATTGACTTTAGGTCTGGAGTGTGAAAATACTAGAAGAATAAAAGGTTTCCCTCCTCATGGGCATCACCTAAGGAGCACCGATGATAAGGATGCACGACAGCGCGAGGATAGATGAGCGAGCAAGAGAGACCAAGCCACGAGCACCACAGCAGGGGTGCGAGCGCGCATACCCCTCTGTTATAAATAACATTGACTTTTCCTTTTTTAGGAGAGACGATTTTATATGTACTTGAGACTTATTTCCAGATATAGAAGAGAGATAAAGTAGAGAGAGAAGCTTAAGATTACTTGTTTGTACTTCAATTTCATCTTTTATTTCAACTTTGAGCCTGGATTTCATCTTCAATCAATGAAAGTTTGTGAGTTTCTTTCCTTTGAATTTACTTTTGCTTGCTATTTCCTTTATTTCTTGAATGTTTGATTTGAATTTTGATCTTTTGTTGAGAAATTGTTGAACGTTTGATTTTCTCTTTGATTAAGCTTGAAATGATGATGTTTACGATTCAATTTGTACTGTTTTTCAATTCCACCATGATTACTGAGTAGATTAGTAGCTAGGGAGAAGGGGAAGCATGCTTGATTGATGATTATTCCTAGTTGTTGATTCTTGGTTGATTGAATTGTTGCAATTAAATTGGTTGACATAGTTGTGCATGTGATTAATTAGACTAGGAGTGATCAACCTATAAGAATAATCTAGATTTCATAGCAAATTTTAATGACATGAACCCTTGATTTGAGAATTGCTTTAATTGATTGAATTTGATTGTGATTTTCCTTGTTAGCCATTCATAGTGAACCCTAGCTTGGCTTATAAGAGATAGCTTTTTGATTCCATTAATTGCAACTATTGTTCATCTTTTGCAATGTTTGAATCAATCGAGTCATCTATCGATTAACATAATCATTGAGCTTGCATGTGGAACCTATATCCCTAGTGTTTAGCTTATTGAATTTCTTGATTTGTTTAGCTTTTTCATACCTTAGTTACCAACCAATTCTTTCTACAATCTTCGAAGTAGCTTGACCTAAGCTATAGCTTTCGTCTATTCATTCCTTTGGGTTCGACCCTTGACTTACCATATACTCGTATTAGGTTGGTTGAGTGTATATAAATTTTGTTTGGCTCTAGGGGAGAGTAGAAAACAAGCTACATTTTTCCTACGTCAAAATGGCGCCATTGCCGGGGAGTGATATTGGTGCTTTGTTACAGTTGTTTAGTCTACTTCATCTTAATTTGAAAATACAAAAAGATTTTTCTCTTTTTGGCTACATTTGTAGCCGTGCTACTAATTGTTTCTTTTGAGATTGTATGCATAGAGCACGTGGTCGTTCACTAGTGCCACTTGATTCGGTAATTGAGAGGACAATTGAAAGGATAAGAGTTGCTAGACGATCTTTGAGTTCTAGCTCTTCAAGTGAAGAAGAACCACAATAAGAAGAACAAGAAAGGATGGGAGAAAATCCTAGAGTGGCATTGAAGGAATTGGGGATTCCCGGTGCATATAGGTTTGAAAGTGGGATTCCCCCACCTACAAAACCGGAAAATGACTTTGAAATAAGGCCGGCAATGATCACTTTGATAGAGAGGCGACGATTTAGTGGAGCCAAACATGAAAGCCCACTAAACCATCTCAAGGAGCTCGAAAAGTATTGGAACACTATAAAAATGAATGGAATTTCCCAAGAATTCATCCGCCTCAAGATTTTTCCCTTTTCCCTTATAGGGCGTGCCTTGGAATGGCTAGACAAGGAGGTTAAACCCAATTCTCTAAGGACATGGGACGAAGTGACTAAGGAATTTCTATCCCGTTTCTATCCACAAAAGAAAACGGCGGAGGCTAGAGCTTTGGTTCAAGGTTTCAAGCAAAAGTCTAGTGAATGCCTCCATGAGGCATGGGAGAGATACAAGGAGTATCAAAGAGAATGTCCTCACCATGGAATTCCTACTTACCAAATTATTTAAATCTTCTATGGTGGCCTTAGTCCTTAAGGAAAGTCATGTCTAGATGGAGGAGCTGGAGGTCCCAGTATGAATAAAACGGAGGAGGAAGTGGTAGACATAATTGAAGATGTAGTGAGGTACTATCGAGATTTGCAAGATGGTGAAAGGGAGTCAACTAGCAAGAGTAGCTCTTTGTTGTACTCGGTTTATCATCTAAATGCAATCAACAATCTATCCTCACAAATGACAAACTTGTGGAAGGAAATGTCCGCTATCAAGGCGAAGTTGGAATGTGCTACCTCCCAAGTTTCAAATATTCCCTCCCAATCTAAGGGGAGAGGTATGTCTTCTAATTCTCAACCCTCTCCCTCTTCTAATAACATGCGTAGTGGTTGCTTGTTTTGTGATGTTTGTGGATCGTATGATCATGATGCTCCTAATTGCCCTCATGCATGTATGGATGTTTTTGATGATCAAGATGAAAATGTGAATGAGCATGTGAACTATGTGTCAAACAATAACGATTTTGTATTTGAGAATCAAAGAGGTCAATGGAATAGGAATTACAACAACCATGGAAATTTTGACAACTATAACCAAGGAGGTGGTAATAGATACTAGGGGAACCAAAATTTCAGAGGTAATTATAACAACTAAGGTTATAGTAGCCAAAATCAAAACCAAAATTATGGTAATCATAACCAAGGTTATGGTAAACATAATCAAGGTTATGGTCAAAATCAAGGAAGAGTTAATTAGAATAATCAAAATAGGGGAAATTTTCAAAACAATGCTCAAAGAGGTCCCCCACCCGGATTTGCTCCAAAGACCCAAAATGATATTTCCTATGTTTAACCCTCTTCTTCTAGGACTAACTTGGAGGAAATCATTGAAAATCAAACTAAGTTGTTGAACACTTATATGGCGGTGAGAGATAAGAAGTTTAATGAAATGATGACCCACAATAAGATGCTTGAAAACCAAATCTCTCAACTTGCCAATGCTTTGAAAGACCATGCAAGCCCTTCTTCTTTACCTTCTCAAGGCCTAAACCCTAAGAGACCCGTTAATGCCATAGTAACAAGGAGTGGTAAGGTGCTTGAGGAGAGTTTGCCTAGCAAGAGCAAGAGTGAGAAGGGTGCAAAGGAGGTTTTAGTTGAGGATGAGAGGGATGGTGCATCTTTGAGTGAAGTGGTGGTAGAGTCACCCATGAAGGTGAAGGAAGAGAAAGAAGTTGTGAAACCTAAGCTTCCCTATCCACAAAGATTCATGAGACACAAGTTGGATGAACAATTTGGAAGATTTATTGATATGCTCAAGCAACTTCACCTTTCTCTACCATTTACCGAAGTTGTCACCCAAATGCCTAACTATGCAAAATTCCTCAAAGAAATTTTGAGTGGTAGGAGGACTTGTGATGTTATGGAGACGGTGAATTCGACCGAGAATTGTAGTGCAATCATAATGAACAAGATGCCACCTAAGCTAAAAGATCCCGAAAACTTTTCCATCCCTTGTGCCATTTACAAAATGCAAATCGACAATACCTTATGTGACCTAGGAGCTAGTGTTAGCCTTATGCCATATTCGGTGTACCAAAGAATTGAATTAGGGGAACTCTTACCTACTAACATCACTTTGCAATTAGCCGATAGGTTAATCAAGTTTCTTAAGGGTAAGGTGGAGGATGTCCCTTTGAGGGTTGGGAAATTTGTTGTTTCGGTGGATTTTATGGTGCTTGATATGGACGAAGATGCTAGCATTCCTATCATTCTAGTGAGACCCTTCCTCGCTACTTCGGGTGCTATGATAGTTGTCAAGAGTGCTAAAATTTCACTTTAAGTAGGGGATGAGGTAATAGAATTTGACTTAAATGATAGTACGATGTATCCATGTTCCTCTTTGGAGAATTGTATGATGATTGACTCTTAATCATGTTGTGTCTTCCATGCATGAGCAATTTCTCATCTCTAACGATGCTCTTGAGAATGTTTTGTTGAATAAGGAAAAGATAGGTGCTCCTAGCAAGGAGATGGCTTTGTATGAAGATGTGCTCAATGGAAGCCTAGAGGATGTTGATGAGCAAAGTGCATTAGCATTACTAGCTAAGAATTATTGCAAGTAGCTACATCAAAGGAAGGTAAAGGTGTCCCCATGGTTGAGCTCAAACCACTTCCATCACACCTTAGGTATGAATTCTTAGGCCCTAACTTATATTTTCCCGTGATTGTTAGTTCCTCCTTAAGTGAGCCAAGCCCAAAAGTTGTGTGGTGTATTGAGAAAGCACCAAGGTGCTTTGGGCGATACCATTGATGACCTTAAGGGTATTAGTCTCGCCATATGCATGCACCACATCACTCTTGAGGATAATGCCTCACTAAGTATTGAAAGAAAACGAAAGCTTTACCCTCAAATGGGGGAGGTGGTCAAGAAGGAAATCACCTAGCTATTGGATGCGGGAATCATATTCCCCATCTCTAGCTCAAGGTGGGTTTCTCTGATCCACGTTATCCCAAAGAAGGGAGGCATGACCGTTGTAGAGAATGAGAGAGGTGAGCTCATTCTTACAAGAACGGTCACGGGATGTAGGATTGTGTATAGATTATCGACGTCTAAACACATCCACCAAAAAAGATCATTTCCCCCTTCCCTTCTTTGATCAAATGCTTGAGAGACTAACAAGGCACAAGTATTATTGTTTTCTTAATGGTTACTCTGGTTTTTTTCAAATCCCTATTCATCCGGATGACCAAGAGAAAACAACTTTTACTTGCCCACGTGGAACTTTTGCCAATAGAAGGATGCCATTCTGGCTTTGCAACGCCCCCGCCACCTTCCAACGGTGCATGATGAGCATTTTTGGAGACATGCTGGAAGAAAAAATGGAAGTGTTTATGGATGACTTTTCGGTGGGAGGTGTTTCATTTGAGGCTTGTCTTGAGAATCTCGAAAAGTGTTTGGCTCGATGTGAGAAAGTGAATCTAGTCTTGAATTGGGAGAAGTGTCACTTCATGGTTGAGGAAGGCATTGTCCTTGGTCATAAGCTCTCTCACAAGGGAATTGAGGTGGACCAAGCAAAGATTGGGGCCATTGAAAAGATTCCACCTCCGGTAAATGTGAAAGGTGTAAGATCTTTCTTGGGGCATGCTGGGTTCTATAGGAGATTTATAAAGGATTTCTCTCTAATTGCTAAGCCCCACAATGATCTTCTTCAAAAGGATGTTGAGTTTGTGTTTGATCATAGATGCTTAGAGGCATTCAACAAATTGAAGAAATTCTTGACTTCCATCCCCATAATCCATGCCCCGAGATGGGATTTACCTTTTGAATTTATGTGTGATGCTAGTGATAAAGCTATTGGAGGTGTCTTGGGTCAAAGATTTGATAAGAAGCTCCATGTAATCTATTATATGTCAAAGACTCTCAATGGAGCTCAACGAAACTACACAACAACGGAAAAGGAGTTTTTGGCAGTTGTGCATGCCTTTGAGAAGTTCCGTTGTTATTTGTTGGGATCCAAGGCTATTGTTTTCACCGATCATGCAGCTCTCAAATACCTCTTTTCTAAGAAAGAATTAAAGCCTAGATTGCTTTGGTGGGTGCTTGAACTTCAAACTTTTGATATTGAGGTTAGAGACAAGAAAAGGGCGGAGAATATTATGGCGGATCACCTTTCTCGCCTTGAGGAATCTCAAGTCCAAGATGATGGTTCTCCTATTGAAGATAGGATTCTTGATGATTTTCTATATGCCATAGATGCGAAGAAACTCCCTTTGTTCGCCGATTTGGTTAATTTTCTAGCATGTGGGGAGTTTCCACCTACATTTTTGAAGAATCAAAGAAAGAAGCTCAAGAGAGAAGCCCGACACTATTAGAGAGATGATCCGATTTTGTACAAGCGAGGATTTGATGGTTTACTCCATCATTGCATTCCAAGTGAAGAGGTGCCAAATGTCTTGAAGATGTGCCACTCGGATCCTAGTGGTGGTCACATGGGAGTTTCTAAAACCGCTTCGAAGATTCTCCAAAGTGGTTTATGGTGGCCACATCTTTTCAAGGACACTTGGGGTTTCATTAAGTCTTGTGATAGATGCCAAAGGACCGGAAACATTTCGAAGAGGAATGAGATGCCTCAACAACCCATCCTTGAGTTGGAGGTTTTCAATCTATGGGGCATTGACTTCATGGGACCATTCCCTTCTTCCTTTGGAAGCCAATATATCCTTGTGGCGGTCGATTATGTTTCTAAATTGGTTGAGGCCATTGCTTCCCCTACAAATGACCAAAAGGTGGTGATGAAGCTATTCAGAAAGATCATCTTTCCGAGGTTCGGTGTGCCCAAGGCGGTGATAAGTGACAATGGATCGCATTTTTTTAAAAAAGCATGGGGTTCATCAACGTTTCGGTTTTCCCTACCACCCTCAAACTAGTGGACAAGTTGAGGTGTCAAATAAAGTTGATCCTTGAGAAGACGGTTGCTAGGAATAGGAAAGATTGGGCGGATAAGCTTGATGATGCTTTATGGGCATATCGAACGGCTTTCAAGACCCCCATAGGTACCACTCCATACCGCCTTGTTTATGGAAAGTCTTGTCATCTTCCGGTGGAGCTTGAGCAACGAGCTCATTGGGAAATCAAGAAAATCAACTTTGATTTAGCGAGTGTGGGAGAGAAAACGTGGTTGGATCTTCATGAATTAGAAGAACTTAGGCTCGATGCTTATGATTGTGCAAGTACTTACAAAACTCGATCTAAGGATGCTCATGACAAACTCATTGAGAAGAAGGAGTTTTGTGTAGGTGACAAAGTTCTTCATTATAATTCCAAGATGAAGTTGTTCCCCGAAAATCTCATGTCAAGGTAGAGTGATCCTTATTTTGTTCAAGATGTTTTACCAAGTGGTGTTGTGGAAATTTCTATGTTGGATTCATCATCTCCGTTCAAGGTCAATGGCCATCGACTCAAGAAGTACTTCGATGGTGCTTTTGTTGGCCTTCTTCACAAATTTATTCTCCGTCAACCACCTTAATAGGTGGAGAACGTCGAGCTATGACGTTAAACAAGCGCTTCCCAGGAGGCAACCTAGTTTTCTAACCCTTTCTTTTGATTTTTCAAATCTTTCTATTTCGTTAATTTTTGAGAAATTTTCTTATCTTTCTTTGTTTTCTTGACTTTAGGTACCTCGAGATTGAGTTGATTAAGATTTCCAACAATTTTTGTGAATATTGAAGGTTTCAAGAGGTTTAAGTTGAATTAAGGTGAAGGAGAAATTGATGTGCAAGTGTGCTCTCGTGCTCGTGTTCTCGTGATTTTTGAAAAATTTTGTGTGATTTTTGGTCTACCCCTCTCGTGGGTATTACTTGATCATAACGCTCGTGAGCGTCAATGAGAGCGCGAGTACGAGAGTAAGCACAAGAGGGAGCAAGCCCTCCCATTGGCCTTGGCTGGTGCGCATGCACCATCAGGGTCAGAAATTTTCCCTCATTTTCGTCCCACACCCAAGCAAATAGCCCCCTCTAGCCCCGAGCTAGTGAGCACGCACAAAGGGGTGAGCGCGCGCGCACCAGCTCGGCCAGCCCACCCCCCTTTTTTGTGCCTCACACCCCAACCAAACCCCTTATTCTCACTTTTTCTTTCCCTGAAATTCATCCCCCATCACCCCCTTCATCCTATCTCATCTTCCTTCTTCCAAATCAACTCCAAACTTCATCAAATTACTCATTTTATCACATCCCTCACAAATTACAACAACACATCATCAATTTCATTCAAAAACAAAAAAAAAAAAAAAAATCTGTAATTTCGAATTCAATTTCGAAAATTTGGGTCAAAATTTTGAAATTTTGGGTGCTTGATTTTGTGTTTGGAACTTGCTTCTTGGTGTTCTAATTGGTCTATAATCTTCATTTGTGCAATTTTCAAGAGTTTAAGGCTTCATTGAGGTATAATTTCTCACTTTCTAGTCATCTTCTTCCTCATTTTTAAAGCTTGAAACCCTTGTTTGTGCTTTAATGGTGGAACTCCATTGTTGGTTCTTTTTTCTTGTATAATGTGTTGAATGATGTTATTTGATGATAATGTGAAGCTTTTTCATGAGGAATTTGTTTACCTTGCTTGAATTCTTGAAACCACCATTGTTGGTTATTTTTCTCTCTCATGGGTATTGTTCACGATAGCTTTGTTTCTTTGATTATTCAATGTTTTTGGATTATTTTGCCTATGATCATTCATGATTTTGGTCTTTCATGTCCAACTTTTGCCTTTGATTAATGATTAGTTGCTTCTTATTTTTCATTGAATATTTCTATTGTTGGTTCTATATTCATGGCATTAGTTCATTATGACAAATCCTTGTTTCATTCATGATTGGATTATCTTTGTGCATGAAATTTCTTGAGCAATTCTCTATGACTATTTGGTGATGATTTTATGTCTTATGCTCTTTTGTGTTTGAACCAATTTCTTGATGAATTGCTCATGCTTAGCCTTTCTTCTTGTAGATGGCCCCTATTCGTCGAAA
This sequence comes from Chenopodium album, assembly GCF_948465745.1. Lineage (NCBI taxonomy): Eukaryota > Viridiplantae > Streptophyta > Magnoliopsida > Caryophyllales > Amaranthaceae > Chenopodium > Chenopodium album. The sequence goes on along the minus strand of NC_137851.1, from coordinate 34,899,118 downwards.
GAAGCGAGCTAGAACAAGCACAAGTAAATCCCGACATGTTGTTCCACCTCCTCCCGAGGTGGTGGAGACGTATGGCATTGAATTTTCTAAAGAAATGCATTGGGATAGGTTCATTCAACTAACAAAGAGGAAGCTTAAATCCACAAGGTTATATGATCAAGCAACTACCAAATTGATTGGAATTGATGATGATGTCCGTCTCCTTGCCAAGAATCTCGGCCTTTTGGAGTTCTTGGACTTAAGTGGACCTACTTATGCTAGGGTGACATATGAGTTTCTCTCGTCCCTTGAGGTGGTCAGTGAGACTAATGGTGATTCTTCAAGGACGTTGACTTTTCAATTGTTTAACATTGATCATCAGTTATCGGAGTCTCAACTTTGCTCATACTTCCGATTTCCTTGGGCCGTCGATGAAGATCACATTACATATCCGGCCAATGTTAAAATGAGTGATGATCATGAGTATGATGAGCTCAAGTGGTGGAGGTGAATCTCTAATGAAGGGACATATAAGCCTCAAACTTCAAAGTCAGCGTCAATCATCCATCCGGCTATGAGATACTTCAATCGTATTCTCACTTATACCCTATGCTCTAAAGACTCATTGGGAGCCATTTCCAGTGAGGAGTTATGTTGGCTTTGGAAGGCTGATCAAGATCCGCAAGAGCTTGAGCTTGTTGATTTCACTCAACATTTGATCAACCGATTTCTAGATATTCGAGATGATCTTTCACTTTCGAGAAGCATTCAAATTCGAGGCATGATCTCCATTCTTGCCCTATGCCTTGATGATTCATACAAGGATTTACTTTGTGAACTTCCTCAGATAGTTGATCCACGGGAGAAGACACCTTCCCACTTCCTCAACATCTATGCTTTTGTCAACCAAAAGTTCATCGATCGAACCAAGAGACAAGATATTCTCATTTGGAAGGTCTCTCGTGTGAAGGATTGGTTCTTGATCCCTAGCAAGGAAGCTACCGACCATAAGACGAAAAAGAATTCATTTACTTGGAAGCCTCCAAAGTGCAACATCGATCCTTTTCTTCGGCGGAAGACTAACCATACATGAACCACTTCCAATGATGTTATCTCGGCGGGTTTCAAGACTTGCCCCCCGGTTGAACGGGGAGGTACTCCTATCCCTCCTTCTACTTCTTCTACTACACTTGAATTATCCACTTTGCATGCCAAGATAGATTCCATTGCTAATGTCTTGTATTCCATGCCTTTGGGGCGGGATTTATCTCTTGGTTATGATTTCCATGCTAGTCAAGTATATGATTTCATCTGAGGAGGGGAGAGATTGATCCTTACTTAAACTATCCATACCTCCCGGTCCAACAAGGACCTATCCCTCAATGGGAACCCTTTGACCCATCCATTGGACCTAGACCTTGTTACCCCTATTAGGAGGGTCCTCATATCCATCCTAGTGCTATTGTTGGCACCACCCCGGCCACTTACGATTATAGGCGGCCCGGTGGATGCGACTATGCTTATGATCCCGCGAACCCTATGCCTTTCTGGAACCTCGAGACTTTTGGTAGGTGGGGCTTGTCGGGCGAGCTGGTCTTTGATGATTGGTCTCATTTCTTCGCGATATATCGTGCTAGGAGGGAGGGGAGGTTAAGGGGAAAGGCCCCTATGGAGGTGAGTGAAATGGCTAGCTCGAGTCATGTTTTAGAGACCGGTGAGGGGAGTTCCCACTCTACTCCTTACCATAGTGCGGAGTGAGACTATCGTGTCTACTCCCCTTTCTTATGTGCTTTATATGTTGTTCTCTTTTTGCCTATGTGTTATTAGGATTAGAGTTTGGGGGTAGTTCATTTCAAGCTAGGGGGTGATTTATGTTATTTGTGTGTTTCACCATATCCCCCTTCGCTTTTATAGTTCACTTTGGGTCTCTTTTGCTTGTTGGTATTGATCACTGTTTATCTCTTGTTTCTCTGATATTCTGTATGGATGATGATGTTTCTCTTGCTGATGATTTCTCTACTTTAGTTCCTCGTTTTGTTGCTTGTTTCACTAATAGCTGTGTGATGTGTTTCTCTGCTTCCTGCTGATTATGCTTCCTGATATCGCTTCCTGATGTTTCTGCTGCTATCCTACATTATTGTATCCCTATTGAGTACCAATATCTCTTTTATTTCTTTCTTTTCTTTTCTCTTGAAGTTACTAACATTTTTCTTTGTATATAGTCTATTTTCTTTCTCACCTTGCCTCGTGGTTTGTGCTATGGTTATTGATGCTTCATGAAGGTGGTTGTTCTTTCACCTTATTTGTTATAGCATAGCTTGGATGCCCGGTGAGATCCTTCTAATTTTCTTTCTTTTTACTTCTTTACTTTTCTTGGATGCTTAGTTTAGGTTTAGATTAGGAGAAGTTGAACGGCTCCAGGTTGTTTGCAATTTAACACCTTAGCGTGTTTAGGGACATTGGCGTTGTAGCCGAATGTCCATTTGTTTGTCGATTAGGACATATGTGTTAGCTTGCTTCCTTGTGACTTTCTATTTCTCCTTTGTTTTTCTATCTTTCTTTTTCATTTCTTTTTCCTCTTTTTCTATTTTCTTTTTGTTTACTTTTTCTTTTTGATATCTTTATCTCTTTTCTTTTACTTTTCTTTTTGCATTTTGCAATCATATGTTCAAATTTTGAATTTCATAAAAAAAAAAAAAACACAAAAACAAACTTTTTGAGGCAATGCTCTTCTTTCTTAATCATTTTGCTTTTACTTTGGACTTAGTACCACTTGGACTTGCACTTTTGGCTATCACCCTTCCTAAGGACAATGGTTTACACGGTTTGAGAGTATCTTTTGTTGACTCTGGGATAGAGCATGCTAAGGTAGTCGTTTAGAACTCTTGGGACCTTGAAGCCAGATTCTATTATTTTTGAAAATTTGCAATTGCTCCCTTTTGTTGAATTTGAAGCTAATAGTAAGTTTTTACCACAACCTTGTGAGGTTTCATTCTTTGCTATCCTTCTCCATAGTTTGCATGTGCGGGGTTTGAATCCTTGGCTATTGTATGCTTTATCTAGAATTTGACTTTCATCTCCCGAGATTGCGACCGAGTCATTTAGGAAGGACAAAGGAATTTTTTCGGGGTGGTAATTTTTCTTTTTGTAGGATAGTTTTTATATCTTTATTTTGGGTTTTCATTTGCCTACTTGCTAACCATTTTAGCCTTATACCCTTCTTTTGAAGCCACATCTTTAGCTTTTGAGCCTTTTGTTTCATTCTCGTTCCCATAATTGGTTTTTGTGAAGCATTTGGTCTCTATTGTTGGAGTTTGGTTCTTATAATGAAAGCAAGTTTGTGTTGTAAATATTTTGTGAATAAAAAGCAAATGCAAAGTTGAAAAAGCCGTCCATAGTTAAAAGAGGCGAGGACAATGAAATAAATTTAAAAAAAATGAAAAAATAAAAAATGAGAAAAAGCAAAGAAAATTCAAAAGCTTTGGCAAAAATTGAAACAAGTGAAAAATGAAAAAGTTCAAAAATATTTTGATGTAGATTTCTTTCTCCCTTATTCAAGCATTGGGGACAGTGCTTAGTTCAAGCTTAGGGGGATGCGTCTTACGCTTTTTGTACATATGTTTGTGATTCTTAGCTTTGACTAAGCTTGGGGGTGTTGTGTTTTTGTTTGGTGTTTACTTGGTTTTGGTGTTGAGATTTGGCTAATCTTTGCTTCACAATTTAGGTATACCACCAAATTTCAAATTTTAGCCTACCTTCACCCTTTTCGCCCTTACATTATAACCCTTTCTAAGACCTTTTGATGTTTGTGGTTGAGTCACTAGTCGGTGGAGGGAGATGTATGTCAAGCTTATAGAACGGGATGCAATAGTTGAGACGTCAAGAAACCTCAAATCTATTTCTTTTTCTGGTTCCTTTGAGGAACTATAGAGATGCTTGCTAAAAGTAGATTTGAAGCCAATTGGGAGAATGTGTAAACATGTTTTGAGATGAAAGTGAATAGAGTCTTGATAGTTCTCCATACTTAGCATGTCCTATGTTTCAATCAACCCTAGATATCTCGGAACGTGCTCACCATTGTTTGTTTAGGAACCTTTCTTCCTTTTGGTTTTAACTTTCTTTTTTCTTTTTTTTGTGCTTTGCCTCAGTTTACTTGAGAGTTATGGGTTAATCTCTTAGGAAACCCTTACGAGAGCATTACTCGTCCTCTAGAGCGATCTAGAGGTTTAAATGGCTTGTCAATTGTTGCTAAAATTGACCATGATTCCTACGAAAGTGAGTTAGTGTACATTCTCTTATTCTCTAGTTTTCTCGTTTCTTGTTTAGCTTAAATAATGTCATCATCTTTCCTCAAGTTTGATTTTGTTTTACTCGAGGACGAGGAAGTCTAGCTTGGGGGAATTTGATGAGCGTCATTTATGGCGCTCACTAGAGTAGTTTTCAATGCCTTTTTCTATATTTTCTTGTTTTATTGTCTGATGATTTTTCTAGTTTTCTCTTATTTTCCTTCTTTTATAGCTCATTATGGTTTTCCATTCACTTTTATGAGTTTTCTATGATTTTTTCTCTTAATTAGCTATTTTAGTTTGATTTCTATTCTTTTTGCTTTCTCTCTTGCTTTTACTTTATTTCTTGCAAGTAAAGTTTTGGAATCTTGTTTGCCGCTCCCTTACGGACGTTTTCTCATTGGCTTTAGGTTCGGAGTATGCAAATACTTGAAGAATAAAAAGCTGCCTTCCTCGCGGGCATCACCCGGGAGCACCGATGATGAGGATGCACGAGAGCGCGTGGATCGTCGAGCGAGCAAGAGAGGCCAAGCCACGAGCACCACAGCAGGGGTGCGCGCGCGTAGACCCCTTTGTGCGTGCACGCAGACCCTGCTGTGCACGCGCACGGCTGGTCTGGTGCGTGCGCACGGGGGTGCTCACCTCTCTTCGCTCGATTTGTTATAAATAGCCATTGACTTTTTCTTTTTTAGGAGAGACGATTTTATATGTACTTGAGACTTATTTCTAGAAATAGAAGAGAGATAAAGTAGAGAGAGAAGCTTAAGATTACTTGTTTGTACTTCAATTTCATCTTTTATTTCAACTTTGAGCTGGGATTTCATCTTCAATCAATGAAAGTTTGTGAGATTTCTTTCCTTTGAATTTACTTTTGCTTGCTATTTCCTTTATTTCTTGAATGTTTGATTTGAATTTTGATCTTTTGTTGAGAAATTGTTGAACGTTTGATTTTCTCTTTGATTAAGCTTGAAATGATGATGTTTATGATTCAATTTGTACTGTTTTTCAATTCCACCATGATTACTGAGTAGATTAGTAGCTAGGGAGAAGGGGAAGCATGCTTGATTGATGATTATTCCTAGTTGTTGATTCTTGGTTGATTGAATTGTTGCAATTAAATTGGTTGACATAGTTGTGCATGTGATCAATTAGACTAGGAGTGATCAACCTATAAGAATAATCTAGATTGCATAGCAAATTTTAATGACATGAACCCTTGATTTGAGAATTGCTTTAATTGATTGAATTTGATTGTGATTTTCCTTGTTAGCCATTCATAGTGAACCCTAGCTTGGCTTATAAGAGATAGCTTTTGGATTCCATTAGTTGCAACTATTGTTTGTCCTTTGCAATGTTTGAATCAATCGAGTCATCTATCGATTAGCTTAATCATTGAGCTTGCATGTGGAACCTATACCCTTAGTGTTTAGCTTATTGAATTTCTTGAATTCTTTAGCTTTTTAATACCTTAGTTACCAACAAATTCTTTTTACAATCTTCGAAGTAACTTGGCCTCGGCTATAGCTTTCGCCTATTCATTCCTTTGGGTTCGACCCTTGACTTACCATATACTAGTATTAGGTTGGTTAAGTGTTTATAAATTTTGTTTGGCTCTAGGGGAGAGTAGAAAACGACCTACATTTTCCCTACGTCACATTGATTTTATACTCGGCGCCCATCACATAGGTGTCCCGGATGTCCTCTAAGTTCTTTCGCATGAGTCTTTGAGTTGCAGCGGAGATATGTGTAAAGTGTGGGGTATACAGCTCTTGAAGAGAGGAAGAAGTGTCCCCCTAGCCTCTCGCAGTAAAGGCGACTTCTCCCTTAGATTCCTCCTCGTTAACCTCAAGCGAGCTTTCTTCGCCCTTAGAGCTGCCTGAGGTACCATCCATTTGGGATGACCCCTGCTCGGAGCTGGATGACCCATAATCAGATTCATTCTCTGACTCATCCAAAATAGAGTCATTTGGAGTGCTTGGGGTGCTAGGCGGATATTAGGAGATTTCGTTCCTAGGCACCCTAATAGGACTCTCGTCCTCTTCATCACTGGACGCCTGAGCTGTCCTCTTAGTTCTGGCGATAGTGTCCTGCACAGAGACGGTCGGATTTGGGGACGAGTGCAGATTGGGGCAGGTGGCGCCCCTGGTCCTAGATTCAGCCGTCCCAGGTGACTGGGTGACAGCTATCCTAGGTCGTGCCGTATGTGTTTGTGAAACCATTTATACAAGGAAAAGCAAACACAGGCGGGAAAGCAAAGTGTAAAGAGAGAGAAAGAGCAGACGGTTACCTTGTGAAGGTACTGTTGAAGACTACTTGAGCCGGCTATGTCAGGTGGATGGAAAGCAAACGCCAGAGGGAAAATTCTTTTACAAAAAGTCAAAGATTCTCTTATATTCTCTCAAAGATTTTTGTGAATTTGTGAAAAATGAGGGGAAAAAGATTATATTTATAGAGGGTAAATTCCGAGGCAACCCCGTAATTTTCCATATGGGTGAACAGTAAAACTGGTACCCCAATTCATGCGTGACAACTGTCATAGATGCCCTGTGGCACGCCACATCACATCTGTGAGGGGTAAATATTTTGGGTAAAAATACCCAAGACGCGTGGCCCTATCAGAAGCTGACACGTGTCAACCTATGAGAGATCCAAATGGAATAATCGCCTAATGACATGTGTCCCTCCAAACAAATGAGAGAAAAGGCTGCCTTCCTGGCCCAAATCCTGAGAAAGGCGTATTACGGCGCATCCCACCCAACTTAGGTCAAAATGACCTCAGAAAGGGCACTTTTCCCAATGACACTATAAATAAAGAGATTTCCCCCATTTATGGGGCACATACATTTATTACAACAACCCTACATTCTCTCACATCAGAGAAAACACCTGATCTCGGAATCCGGGAAGATCTCACTTTTACCTTTTCCGCACCTTTTCGTATTCTTCGACCGATACTAACTTGATTGTCGAAGGCGGAGCTCCTACCAACCGGAGTGTCCGTGTTTTGCAGGTACAGAGCGCGTCGGATCAATCTTCGAGCTTTAACTCCCCCGAGGGACAAAAACACCCAAAAGACATTCATTTATATTTGTCGATGATGAGATCAGCCCTTTGCCGGAGGAATTTGGTTCGATCTTTGGTTTCCCTTCCATAGATCTAGCAGTGATTCCCACAATATGTGAGTATTACCATAAGTATTTTGAACGATTTTTCAACCTTAAAAGCAATGGTTTAAAAGTCATAATTGATGGCACCGAGGTTGATCTTAAAAAGTTTTCTTCTTGTTATTTTTATAGACCAAAATCGGCATCTTTCCATGTTTATAAGAGAAGAGCCTTCCTATTTCGCATGGTTAGCCAATATTTACTTACCAATGGTATCACGCATATGGGTCAAGCTATTTCAGTATGTGTCATGGAACAAATAGATGCCGGGAGGAATCCCATGCCATTAATTGTTAGTGAAACAATGCTTAGCTTGGATGAATTGAAAAAAGACCCCAAAGCTCCGCTTCGAGGATCTCCAATTTTATTATAGGTAGAAAATCAATACTTTTAATTACAGAAATTAAAAATACAATTTTTTAGTAATAAAAATGACAATTCTATTTTGTTCATGCAGGTTTGACTTATGGAGAGACTTGGATTAATAAGTCCTCCTGACAATATTGAAAAATACATTCCTAATTGCCTTGTAAGAAGAAAGAAGCGCTTCTCTTTGAATATAGTTGCCGTGAGTGGAGTAAAATATTTGAAGCTTGCAACTTCTCTGTCAAGTGGGTCATCCCTTGGTGGAAGATTGAGAAGATGGTCGGGACCAATGCGCAACCTGCCTGCCGTATCCCAAGCTTGTCAAAGATGACTTTTTATTTCCCCTGTAGGGTAAAAAGGCAATATGGTTTTGCACAAACTATCCCTTCTAGGGACCTTGCAGACCCTGTGAGCATCCTGTTTCGCATGAGATTAAGCGTTTTGATGATTATTGTTATGCTCGTCCCTTATGGGAAATTGTCTCCATTTGATTTATTCCTCCTTTGTCTAGAGAAGTGAAACAATGGTTGCTTAGCCGATCCCAGAAGGACAAAGGTAAAGCTCTAAGTACAAGCGCAGAGAGGACACATATTAAAGATCGTCTAGGTGACCAGATAATCCCTACCAAAGACAGTCTGGGTTCAAAATTTAAATTCAAGACTCCTATTATGCCTAAGTAAAAGAGTGTTGCTAAGGGCAAGGAGAAAAGAAAGACCGACTTAACAAGCAAAAAAGTGTGGGTTAAAAAGAAATTTGGGATGTTTGTACCAGGGGAAACTATTTCTACCAAGTTAACAGTTAGATCCTCTAAAGGGTCCCTATTGGTGAACGATTTAGATGATGAGGAAGAAGTAGAGAAGAATTGGAAAAGGGCTAGAAAGGAGAAGGCAGAGTAGAGCATTGCATTGCTTTCTACTTATTAGATAATTTTTAATTTTAAGTCAATTTTATTTTATAGCTTTATTTAATTCCATCTATAATGTAATTTTTTTTATTAATGCAATTTTAAGCTTTTTAATTAAATTAACTTTATTTAAAGTTCTTTGTATTATTAAAGAAATGAAAACAACTTGAACAATTTCGAAAGACAATTCGATTACGGAAGTCGAAATATCCCGAAATTGACCGAAATTTGCCCAGATTAATAGCATCTACTCAACGTTGAAAATTCGGACTCAAAGCGGCGCAATGATCCTATCGCGGCGCGATGGTCCTGTTGCGGCTCGATAGGACTATCGCTGTGCGTCGGTCTCATTTTTTATGCGATGTTGATGCTAACTCAGCATGTTAATGCGGAAGTACAATATTTACAAAATTTAAAGTGGCCGCGCCCCATAAAGGGTTGCCTATGTATTTTTGTTAGGGGATCAGGCCGAATGTTGCTCTTTTGAGTATAGAACTCAAGTAATCATGGGTAGAACTTTTTAAGTTGGTCTAGATTTGTCATGTTTGAGAATTCATTACCATCCATGTCAGTTAGTTTTGTGGCACTTCTTGATAGGATAGTTTTGACAATGTATGGTCCAGACCAATTAGGCCAAAATTTGCCTCTTGGGTCTAGAACATTTTTCCTTAATGGTTTTAATACCATGTCTCCTACTTTGATGCTTCTTTTCTTGACCTTCTTATTGAAGTGTCTAGCCATGCGAGTTTGGTAGGATTGAGTGTGGTGTAGGGCTTCCAGTCCTTTTTCATCGAGTAGAATTAGTTCTTCATACCTTGCTCTTGTCTATTCAACCTCGTCAAGTTTACTTTCCAACGTGATACGTAAGGAAGGTATTTCCTATTCTACAAGTTGTACGACATCCATTCTATAAACCAAGGAAAATGGCGTGTTTCCTATGGATGATCGAATTGACATGCGATAACCCCAAAGAGCAAAATGAAGTTTGTTAGGCCAATTCGTGTGGTTTTCAGTCATCTTTTCAATGATAACTTTTAAGTTTTTATTGGCTTCTACTGCACCATTTTCTTGAGGTCTATATGGGGAACAGTGATGGTGTTGAATACCATACTTTTGAAGCAATTCCTCGCATTCTACTTGAAGTTAGTTCCATTGTCACTTATCATCTCATGTGGGACTCCATATCGACATATGATGTTTCATTAGATTAAGAGTGCTACATGTTTTGCAGTGAGTTTCGCGTATGAGGCTGCTTCAACCAATTTTGTAAAGTACTTTATTGCAACGAGGATGTACTCATGGCCTCCTGTCCCAAGAGGGGTTATTTTTCCGATGATATCAATTCCCCATGTTGAGATTGGTTATGGAGATGTATAGGTGTATAGGAGGGATGGTGGAACGTGCTGTAAGTTAGCGTACATTTGGCATTTGGGACACCTTTTCACATATTGATGACAATTCCTATTCATGGTAGTCCAATAATATCCTTATCGCATTATCTTTTGGACTAACATTTTGCCATTCATATGAGTTCCACATGCTCCTTCATGGATTATCCCCATTTCCCTTTGGGCTTCTTTCTTCCCTACGCATAGGAGAGCTCTGCCTTTAGGCACCCTTTTGTGCAACTCGTCATTTATGAGCACGAATTGGGAAGCCAAAAGCCTTAGAGCGCGTTTAGCTCTTTTGTCAGCATGAGGTGGCTATTCCCCTTTTGTGACATAATTGAGGACGTCGGTATACCAAGGTTCTTCCTCTTCCTCTTCTTGGACTACTTCCTCATCTTCAATAGCTTAAATATCGCTAGTTTATGCCTTTTCTCTATTGTCAAAGGCATTTGTTCAATTTCCTTAGGAATTCTAACCATCGAGGCTAATCTTGCCAAGGCATCAACGAACTGATTCTCTTCTCTTGGTAAGTAGGTATACTCTCCTTTCTCGAGTTGATCAATAAGAGTTTCTAGATATGTTTGGTAAGGAGCTAAGCTTTCACTTCTTACTTTCCATCCTTTGGAGATTTGGTTAATAATAAGGGAAGAATCTCCAAATATTCGAAGTTTCTTTACTGCAAATGCTAAAGCAGTTTCGAGGCCTACCACACATACTTCATATTCCGCAGCATTATTTGTAACGTAAAAATCTAACTTAATTGAGATTGGGACATGCTCATCTTTAGGTGATACAAATAAGACTCCTACACCACATCCCTTTTGGTTTGATGCCCCATCGAAGTATAATGTCCAAGTATCATCTTCTGTGAGCGTTAAGTCTTCATCCGGAAAGTCATTTTCATGTATTGGCGTTGAGTCTTTGATAAGGAAGTCTGCTAAGAAATCTGAGACCACTGATCCTTTAATGGCTTTTTGAGGCATGAATCTTACATCAAATTGGGCTAGGTTGATTATCCATCTAGATATTCGCCCGTTAAGTGTAGATTTCTCAAAAAGGTACATAAGGAGATCCATTCGGGATACTACATATACTGTATGGACAAGCATGTAGTTTCTTAGCTTAGTTGTGGCCCACACAAGGGTGAGGCAAACCTTTTCGAGAGGTGTGTAGCGTAATTCATACTTGAGCATTTTCTTACTTAGGTAGTAGATGACGTTTTCCTTGCCTTCTACTTCTTGTGCGAGCATAGCTCCCATTATTTCTTTGGTGACTGTAAAGTATAGGTGAAGAAGGATTCCTGGAAGTGCATGTGCTAATATAGGAGGATTGGCGAGATAAGCTTTGATCTTATCAAAGGCTTTTTGACATTCTTCATCCCACATTACCGGCACATTCTTTTCGAGCTTCTTGAATATTAGTTCACATATCGTGGTGAGTTTGGATATGAACCTACTTATGTATTGCAACCGGCCAATGAATCCTCGAATCTACTTGTCGATTTTGGGCAATGGCATTGACATGATTGCCTTGATCTTGGTTGGATCTATCTCTATTCCTCTAGAGCTAATGACATAGCCTAAGAGTTTTCCTGAGGTTACTCCGAAAGCGCACTTGGTTGGGTTTAGCCTCATGTTGTATTTCCTTAATCTTTCGAAGAATTTTCTCAAGGCTACTTGATGTCCTGGATGATCTTTTGATTTTACCATCATATCGTTCACATATAATTCAACCTCTTTATGCATCATGTCATGGAGTAAGGCAGTCGCTGCTCTTTGGTAAGTGGCACCCGCGTTTTTTAACTAGAATAGCATCACCGTATAATAGTAAGTGCCCCAAGGTGTTATGAAGGTGGTCTTTTCCATGTCTTTTTCGGCCATAAGGATCTGGTTATAACCTGCGTACCCATCGATGAATGAGAGAAGCGCATAATTAGCTGTATTATCTATCAGAATATCGATGTGTGGTACAGAGAAGTCGTCCTTTGGACTTGCCTTATTTAAATATTTGTAGTCGACACACATTCTTACCCTACCATCTTTCTAGGGAACTGGTACCATGTTAGCAACCCATTTGGGGTATTTGGATACCTTGATAAAACTTGTAGTTATTTGTTTTTGAACTTTTTATTTTATCTTAAGAGCTAAGTCGGGTTTCATTTAACGTAACTTTTGTTTTACACGTTTTATTCCTGAAATTAATGGTATAGTGTATTGAGCAATTTCTCTATTTATTCTTGGCATATCTTCATATGACCAGGCAAAAAAATCGATATATTCATTTAACAAATCCATTAAATTGGTTCTTTCTTCTTTATTAAGAGTTAGGCTAATTTTAACTTCTCTTTTAACAGTTGGATCCTTTGAGATATTAACCGTTTCGGTATCCTCAATTATCGGTGTTTTCTTTTCAGGTGTTTCCACTGCTTTAATTATTTCTTTGTCATTTTCGATGTTAGCAAAGCAATGCTCGTCATCTTGGGTAAGAGAATGACATGAGGAGTAAGCGAAAGAAGACACATTATTGAATTTTGAAATCATTACATCAAAAAGAGACACGTCCGTTGGGACTAGACTACTAACTATTCTAGGAGTAGGTTCTAAACTAGGAGGAATAGAAGGGGATGCAACTATAGGAGATTTAGAAGACTCAATAACAGAAGACTCGAATTCAGACTCGGACTCAGACTCAGACGACTCAGACTCATCGAACATTCACTACTACAAAATGAGTGTTTTCTAGACGCTGGACCCTCAACGTTAGGCAAAGAGCGTCAACGAGTAATTATACTATGTGTGTTTTATCGACGCTTTTCAGGGTCAAAATTAATTTTTGACTCCAAAAAGCGTCGAGATAAACTAGCACGTACCAACACGTGAATAAAAAACCCACGATTGTAGAATTTAGGGAAATATTAAACAATTGAACATTAACACAAACCCTAACTATTCTTCTCTTTTTCATTCAGAATATATATCTACTTATAGAACCATGGATTTCAATCTCAGATCTTTGTTCCTCTTCGAGTCGATTTTAAATGAGATACTACTCTATATCAGTTTCGAATTCAAATTTTCGACTCTCTTGAATCAATTTGGAATTGAGGTACATAAATTTCAAGTTTAGATCTTCATCCTCTCTGATTCAATTTCGAATTAAAATACATCAATTTACAATTCAGATCTTCTTCTCTATCTGAATCAATTTCACATTGAGGTATAAAAATTTCAAATTCAAATCTTCATCTACAATTAAAATCAGTTTCGTCCCTCTGCCGAAAATATTGAGGTACACCCTTTCTTTTTTAGATTCAATTTTTTTTTTGTTTTCACAGTTTTGTTGATTTGTTTATACATTTTTTTTATTTTAATAATGTTCCAAAATTAAGGTCATTTAAGAGTTTGATTCATGAACAATAGTGATAATAGGAATTCCTTATATATAATTATATTTTTTTTTGTTACTATTTTAATTTAATTTTGAAAAATTAGTCTTTTTTTATTCTGCAGTTGACGCACAATTTTGATGAGTTTATTGCTATTTGAAGCACAATTTTGATGAGCTTAGTGCTTTTTGAAGTACAATTTTGTCAAGTTGTCTTCTTTTCTTCGATTTTCATATGTTTATTTGTTTTCCTATATTTAATATTACTAGAATTCTATGATTTTGTTTCTCTGAGCTTACATTATTGCTAGAAATTAATGGTGTAATTTGAAATATTAGGTGTATAGATATAAGTTGCGAGATAATTTGTATTAATTATCTTATTTGATCTTGGTGAAAAAAGTTCATTGTAGATGATTTATATGTTCGATTAAACTATGCTTATATATTGAATCAATATAAGTTTTGATTTAATTAGTCAAACATTTTGAAAATGTTGTAATTGATTTTAGAAGAAGGGACTTTAATGGGTAAAGTAGGATTCTAGAGTGTTGGGCTGCTTATATCAGCATTCAATGAGGCTTTATTTCATATGGTTGGTGATTTAGTGTGGATAGGTATAATAAAGAGTTGATTTAGTGTGGCTCTAATTCATATGGTTGAATATATAGTGTGTGAAACCATCATCACTTTAATAAAAATAATTCATTTTTGTTTTCGAAAATCATTTATTTCATATCCTATTTATGAAAAATGTCCAATCCAGTTTAATAAAGTTCATAATCAGGGTCCAATAACTGTGCAGTTTGATGGGACTTGAAAAGACGTTTCTAACGATATATTATAAGCCCAATTGCGAGTTATAACGTGGAAGTTATGGCCAATATACTAAATTGGGTCTAAATGAGTTTTGTGGGCGGCCCAATGATCATGTGCCAATAGGATTAATCAGAAGCTTCTATAAGTTACTAAAAGATAAGATCTTAATTATCCTTTTCAAAAAGATAAGATAAAGAATTTGAAATTTAATAAAACTCCTCTTTTTGAAAGTCCAAATTTTATTTGAAATGAAAGACGTTCAAAGACAATAAGATATTATTTTTGTGCGTCATAATTTTTATCCAAATATTAAATGGTTGGATAGCTCTTGAAATAATCATTCCAATGAAATGTTATTATATTAAGTCCAAGCTATAACTAAAAAGATATGAAAGAAATACGAAACTCTATCCAAAAATGACACCCTTCCACTATTTTGGCCATATCTTTTATTCTATAAAATATTTTAATCTTATTCTAATTGGGTTGGAAATTAGACTTCAAGAGCTTTCCAACGACATATTATATGCTTTATTTTTATTTCTAGATAAAAAGATATGATAAAAGAAAAATCCTTATAAAACTGTCTTATCGCGCCACGAGAGTTCTGTGGCACCGCAACAGATTAGTTTTACTCTATAAATAGGGTCGATATTCCTCACATTCAAAACACCAACAATCAACAACAATCATCTATTCTATTCTCTTCTCTCTCAAAGCTAGAAGCTTATTCTTTCTCCCTCTTTCTAAGCCTTCCCTTTTCAAAAAACAACATTCGTCCATCATAAGATTTAGACACACATAGAAAAGCTCAAAGTTTCCTTCGCCCTAGACGTGAAAGGTTGATATTTCTGAGGCTTTGGTCCCAAATCTTATTTCAATTCTTGATTTGATTTACATTTTAATATTTTCATTGAAGTTACTAACGTGTGTATTGTTTTGATAGAAAGATATATGAGGCAACAAAGTGAGTAATTTTAAAAGCATGCTTAGATTATTTTAATTACTAGTATCGTGTTAGGATGTTATTTATTGCTTTCTAATATCATGTATGGTTGCTTCCTATTTTCTTATAACATGTTAGTGTCGTGTTAGGGATAATGCTTTGATTTTCAATGTTTAGTGACATGTTAAGATTTGTTATTAATCTTGTTAGTACCATGACTAGGATCTTTCTAATATTATTATACTTTGATGGGAATATTATTATGATGATGATTTGTTGTATGAATAATTTATATGTTGCATGATATTATTGTTATTGCTTGATCACGCCTCTCTTGCAGGTTTAAAGGGAATTTATACTTGAAATTACGCTTAATAAGAAAATTAATAATTTTGTTTACGCTAATATGATTTTGATTAAAGTGATCGCCAATAATAGATTTGTTAGTTTGTGCATTAATATTCAACCAACCCAGATTAAACAGGTTTAGAGTTAATATATTGATTGTATGTTAGTCAGAAAGCGCACATGAATATGAGAAGAATAAAGTAGAGGCCTATTTAGGGCAGGTTTAATCTCTTTTAGGTTGGATTTGGAGCTTCATCCTCGAATATCCAGTCATGGTTAAGGACCACTATGGAGTTAGCGATCTCATGGATCGTGAAGGGGTGTAACCTTCACCCTGTGAACAGTTTACAAGATCCTAAAATTTGTTAGTGACCCTTTTGCTCTAGCTTCCTTCCCTTTGGACGCCACCATGCTTAAGTGTATGATCACAATGGGGCTCAAGTGTGGGATGCTTGAAATATTCTCTACAGCTTTTGGCGACTCCATTGGGGAGGATTTCTATTTTAATTTCTAAACTTTATTTTGGCAATAATTTAGAATGAGTGGATGAGACTTGAAAAGTTCTAAGTATTCATGTGCGTAATTTTGATTGACATTATTGGCATAAGCTTAAAAAAGGTCTGCAGTGGAAAGACCATCTGTAATGCGTCTAAAACATAGGCTTTTTACACGTAGGAAATTTGGGAAATATCTTTCAGAACTAGAATCGAAAAAACGCTGCGAAAATTGGAAAATTCTAAGAACACTCAAAACTGTTGAGGCATGTAGGAACTGTCGCTGAGAAAATAGAGTCTACTGCGATGGCTCTGTCGGGACATGATGGCAACATCGCGGCGCGACAGGGCCATCTCCTGGCAATGGTCCCTGTTTTCTCACGCCATGTTCTTCCAATACCGAGCCAGACGTCTGCCTTCTTGCTTTAACCGATTCTAGTACTGTTTGGCCGATTTTACTTCCTAATTGAGTTTTTCCCTCTTTTCTGAAACCCATATGTGTTCTACATATGGCTATAACCCCCTTGGAATTCACGGTCCATCTACCCAATCGAACGCTCATTACAACGAAAGGTACATCCGAGATTATGAATTCACCAAACCATGGAAACAAGTTTAACTTGCGGGGTCCCATCCATACGAGCCAACCCTTCCAAAGGTAAGGCTTCCGCGCAATGCATCCGGACTCATAACCATGGACCCTCTTTTGACTACCCATAATCCTTGAACTTTAGAGAACTAGAGCCATAGTTAGGTTGCAAACTAATTGCATCATATTGTGACTATTTGACTACTTGTGCATTATTTGCTTGTGCATACTTACATGTGATTGAACTAACCGTTTGTTTTGACTTGTGATTATAAATATGCTTAAATAAACTAACCAATGACTAAAGGACTTTGAATAATTAATTGATTAATTAATTTGAGCTAATAAATACGTCTAAAATCGAGTCATAGTTCCTTTAAGTCAACCCGGATTTTTATTCTCGTATCCTGCATAAGCGTCAACTAGTTTTGGTCATAGCCGGAGTTCTATGAAAAGTTACGTGTCACACAACCTATGGATCTGTAGCCTCGAGTTGTATCTTTCATTTGGCGTTGGTTTCTTCCAATTCGGAGTCACAAATTAAAAGTTATGATCGAAATACAACAGCCTGTCGAGTTTAGTGTATATGAATGAGGTTTTAACTTAGTCTTTGTTCGAGTCGAGTCACATAGTCTAGTAACAAGGTCATGAAACGAGTCTTGAATATATCACTTTCACTCACAAGTCTTAACACACACTTTGGCTATAACTTTTTCACACCATGACCATGTCTTAGGTTCATGCATGAGTCGTCCTTTCCGTTATTTGAGTTGGGGGTCCACTCTATTCCTAAATTCTTCCACATCTTTCCACTCCCCACATGCTTTCTCCATACATATCATTCCCCTCATTTTTCCACGATATCTTCCCATCTATGCATGTTGAATCGAGTTTGAATCAAACAATTAACAATAAGTAACCATGACTTCCTTTTCTCCAACACTTGGTCAAGGAGTGTTCGACGCTTAATCAGAACAACACCTTCATTCAAGTTCTACTCTTCGATAAGCCCATCAGACACAGGAAATAGTTCGTACTAATGGCTTCCCAACAAGAAGTTGATGAGTTAAGGCAAAATATGAACAATCTGACTGAGATGTTGAAGACTCTCGTTCTTCAAGTCAACGATTCTAGCAAACAACAATAGCTTGAGCGCATGGAAGAAAGCCTAAAGAAAGTTTCCAATGATTATAAGTATCAAGGAATTAGCTTTCAAGGGGTCTTAGTGGACAAGGAACTTCTTCCGCAGAAGTTTAATGCCAATGACATCCCTAAGTTTAAACCAACCGATAACCCTTATTTTCATTTAAGAGCTTTCGAGACTATAATAAGTATTAAAGCAATTAACAAGAAAGCCTTCCCTTCTTTATCTTCACTATCTCTTGAAACCGTTTGTCAATAATGGTTTTTATCCCTAGAAAAGGAGAAGACCTCCTCCTGTGAGTCTATTACAAACGTTTTTATTGGTAGATACAAGTGCAACATCAGAGTTGAAACTGACCATAGGGAGCTTGAGATGTTAAAACAAAAAGAAAATGAAGGATTTACTTCCTTCTTCAACAAGTGGAGGGGAACTTATGTTAAGATGGTAGAAGTTACTACTGAAAAGGAATCTGTGAGGATGTTTATCAAGAACCTCCAAGACAAGTACCAAAAGCACCTAAAATATCAATGCAATTTAAATACTTTCAAAGTTGTCTATGACATAGGCATTGATATAGAAGACGATCTTGCAAGACAGAAAGCTATGAACCATAGTAACAACAGTGGCTAGAAAGGAAAGAAGAATGACAATCCTTTTTCTTCCGAAAACACCTACTCTAGTAAAAATGTTAGTACCTTTGACCTTAACGAAGTCTTAGCCATGGATAACCAAAGACCTAAGAAGCAACTAAGGAAAGAGTTCACCCCTATCGGGATGAACTACGATACTGCTTTCGATCGACTTCATGCCGAAGGACTCATCACTCCTATTGGACCTCTTCAAGATTCAGCACCACAAAACAGGTCACCCAACTGGGATTCTAACGCTCATTACAAGTACCATCAAGGTAAGGGATATACTACCAAGAGTTGTTGGAAGCTCAAAGAGGCCATCTAATATTTTATCGATAATAACAAGCTTCCTATACCTCCAGCTGGCAAGAAGAACATTCACCCCTATCGGGATGAACTACGATACTGCTTTCGATCGACTTCATGCCGAAGGACTCATCACTCCTATTGGACCTCTTCAAGATTCAGCACCACAAAACAGGTCACCCAACTGGGATTCTAACGCTCATTACAAGTACCATCAAGGTAAGGGATATACTACCAAGAGTTGTTGGAAGCTCAAAGAGGCCATCTAATATTTTATCGATAATAACAAGCTTCCTATACCTCCAGCTGGCAAGAAGAACAAATGATGATAGAGCACAAGACACGAGGCGAGCTTCAACAACAAGACTTCGTGACCCCTTTTTCTATTTTGTTCTTCTATTCCTCTTTTCCCCAATAAGTCTAGAATAGGCACCCTATATCTTTTACTTAGATTTATTTGTTAGAGTTTGTTTTTTTTTTTTATCCTTTTCCATTTTAATAAAATGAGCATTTATTTCTTTACATATGATCATTGCATTAAAAAAAAAATCCATGTCGAACTAAGCACAAGGTATACTAATGATTTGAGACACCCTTGTAGCCATATCGTATCACCTTCACCTTTTCAAATATACAATCCTCTCTTGATAAAACACTTTGAGCCTCGTCTAACAATAGACCTTTCTTTTATTCAACCCACATCTACGTCACCTTGCGATGGGACGGTGTGCAACTTATGTAATTTCGAAAAGACAAAAGCTTGAGTGATTTTACCTGGATCTCAAAAAGTTCAAAGAGCAAATAAAAATAAAGTGTGCAAGAGGGCAAGTGTTCCAATGTCTTTGATATGAACATATCTTTGATAAGAACACGTCACAGATTGCGTCTCTTATCGAGTGCTCGGTACCATGCATGAGAAACATCAATTCCAAGTGAGTGATAGACCACATGATTGGGATTGCCCACGCTTATAAAAAAGGATTCAAATTTGAAAAAATAAAGGAAAAAGAAATAAGAGAGCAAAATATAATAAACAAAAGAGTTCAGAAGCGAGAAACCTCAAGCATACAAATACAAAGATTCAAAAACAAGGTAGCACACCTTGGAGGCTTATCTAGGGTCTTGAGCCTTTATCCCCTTCTTCTTCAACCTTTATCCTAACCATGTTACAACCCTTTAAAGACCTCTTTGAGGTATACACGTACTTGTGTGAGGTTTGGTTAGAGAAACGTTCGGCTTGATTCCTAACAGATACGTAGGCAACCTCACATTAGGGTGCAGTTGTAATAATTATACGTTTACATTCACACATGATCATATCAAGGGATCTCCAATGCTCATCCCTATCCCATTAGAGCTAGACTTGGGGGCTTGATACCTACATCATTAGCCTACCCAGCATAAGAGTCACCATCATTTGACTCTTCTCAAATACTTTTCCACACGGTTAACCTTTGTAGCCTAACTTTAGTGTCACTTTCACACATATCACAGATACATGGCCAAATAAACCTTTTCATAGGAACCCTTTGTCATGAAATCTTAACACAACGTTGAAGCATGCCTTGTCATATCAAAATCACTCATCACTAGTAATCATCATTGCATCACAAAGTATGAAGTACTTAGCCTCCGTGCCTAAGTTACCTAAATACTTTCATCATCGAGTCATCAACTAGGATAGCCTAGGATGCTACTATCCTTGCACCATGAAATACAACATCGACGCATACCTTTAACTAAGCTCATTCAACATGCACCGCAACACTTCACTTCTTCCTTTCCGCATCTTTCTTTTTCGGGAGAAAGTCGGTACCCTCTAAAAAAATGACGGAAATTTTTTTGCTTTTCTGCATTTTAAGTCGCACGAACACAAACTCAATGTACACACGAGTCGTGTACATTGAGTCATGTCGTATCACATCAAGTTGAGTCTACACACACGTGTTAAAACACATAAAGAGTCAAATACAATAAACCTTGAGTCAACCTCAAGTCAACCAAACACAATGACTCAAACACAGCAAGCCTTAGGTCAACGTTAAGAAAAGACATAAGAAAATTCCTACAGTCCAAAACATAGATGCAGGTGCACTAAGTCCCAGACGGACAAGTGATCATTACAAAGATCTAAAGCAAAAGACGCAAGTTTTCAAAGACATGCGAAGCTATCACTTCCAAGGCGTAGAGGTGAGAAAATTTGACAAGACGGCTCAAGGCGTAGTGATCTTGGACAACATTCCCTAGGAAGTGAAAGTTGTCACCCGATTTGAGAAGATAGCTCAAGGCGAAGCAATCTTGGACGGCGTTCCCTAAGATGTGGAGGTTGTCGAACAAAACAACTTTGATTCAAGAAAAATTGATTGTGTCCTGAGGCAAGGATGACTCACACAACAAGTTTCTCAAGGCGAAGAGACCTATAATTATCGAACAAGTTTTTCCCAAGACGAAGAAAAATTGTCGATTGATGCACACTTCCCAAGGCGTAGAAGTTGGCGATTGCATCCCAAGGCGTGGGTACTGAGTGGAATTTCACTTGCGAGCTACACAAGGCGTAGAAGCTCACGAAAAGACTATCAAGGCGTGGAAAATGTTACACTATTAGGCTCTCCAAGGCATGGAAAATCATCATTCAGAAGACTGCTCGAGACGAAGGAGTCTACGACATGTTGCCCGAAGCAAGGAAATTTTTCATAATTCACTTGTGAGTTGTTCAAGGCGTAGAAGGTCATGATAAGATTTCCAGAGACGTGGAAAACCGTCATCCAATGGATCGCTTGAGACGTAGTGGTTCACAATAATAATTCCCGAGTCTTGGAAGATTATCGTCTAGTGGATCGCTCGAGGCGTAATGGTTCGCGATAGAATTCCCAAGGGGTGGAAGATTGTCGTCCAGTGGATCGCACGAGGCATAGTGGTTTGCGATAGAATTCCAGAGATGTGGAAGGACGTCACAACAAAACTAAAGATGGCTACAAGCAGCAGTCTTCGACGATATTCCCTAGGATGTGGAAGATTGTCATAGGAAAATTGAAGATGGCTACAAGCAGCGGTCTTCGGTGATATTCCCTTGCTTGTGGAAGGTCGTCACTACAAAATGCAGCAACAAATAGGTTACTCTAGAGACGCGTGCTCGACGGTGCAAGATACGCATTTATAACTCGCTTATCTATTTAACTAACGCTAGTTTGCAGGTATCGGCGTTGTAAAAGTGATTTAGGATCGCAGAACGTTCTGAATCATTCTCCGTCCATAACGCTACTTAGACTTTTGTTTTCGAAACTTATGTTTTTTCCAAACTTAGTCAAAGTGGGGGCTTCTGTAGACACCTGATTGTGTCTCCCCAAAAACCAAACCTAATGATGAGTACTTTTCACGTCATTAATATTGAGTAAGGTGAAATGTTGAAGAGTCTCGTAAATTCTTCTGTTTTGTAAAATGTTTTTAATAAAAATAATTCATTTCTATTTTCGAAAATCATTTATTTCGTATCCTATTTATGAAAAACGTCAAATCGAGTTAAGTATAGTCCATAATCAGGGTCCAATAATTGTGTAGTGAGATGGGAGTTGAAAAGACCTTTCCAACGATATATTATAAGCCCAATTCCGAGTTATAGCGAGGAAGTTTTGGCCAAAATACTAAATTGGGTCTAAATGAGTTTTGGGGGCGGCCCAATGTTCATGTGGAGGGTCCATTAATCTTAATTATATTTCAAAACCAATTAGGATTAATTAGAGGCTTCTATAAGTTACTAAAAGAACTTAATTATCCTTTTCAAAAAGATAAGATAAAGAATTTGAAATTGAATAAAACTCCTCTTTTTGAAAGTCCGAATTTTATTCGAAATGAAAGACGTTCAAAGACAATCAGATATTATTTTCGTGCCTTATAATTTTTATCCAAATCTTATATGGTTTGGATATCTCTTGAAATTATCTTTCCAATGATATATTATAATATTAATTTCGAGCTATAACGAAGAGGATATGAAAGAAATACGGAACTCTTTCCAAAATTGACACCCTTCCACTATTTAACCATATCTTTTACTATAAAATTTTTTTAATCTGATTCTAATTGGGTTGGAAAGTAGAATTCAATAGATTTCCAACGACATATTATATGCCTTATTTTGAATTCTGGATCAAAAGATCTAATAAAAACAACATCCGTAAAAAACTGTCTTATCGCGCTGCGACAGATAAGTTTTACTCTGATTCAAATTCTATTTTTTTTCTATCATTTACAGTCGTTTTTTCTCTATAAATAAGGTTGATATTCCCCGTTTTCAAAACAAAAAAAAATAATCAACAATCATCTATTCTATTCTATTCTCTTCTCTCTCAAAGCTAGAAACTTATTCTTTCTCCCTCTTTCTAAGCCTTCCCATTCCAAAAAACAACATTCGTCCATCACGAGATTTAGACACACATATCAAAGCTCAAAGTTGCCTTCGCCCTAGATGTGAAAGGTTGATATTTCTAAGGTTTTGGTCCCAAATCTTATTTCAATTCTTTGATTAGATTTACATTATAATATTTTCATTGAAGTTACTAACGTGTGTATTGTTTTGATAGAAAAAGATACGAGGCAACAAAGTGAGTGATTTTATTGATATATTTCTTTAGAAAGCATGCTTAGATTATTTTAATTCCTAGTATCATGTTAGGATGTTATTAATTGCTTTTGAATATCATGTATGGTTGCATCCTATTTTCTTCTATCATGTTAGTATCATGTTAGGGATAATGCTTTGATTTATTATGTTTAGTGACATGCCAGAATTTGTTATTAATATTGTTAGTACCATGCCTAAGATCTTGCTAATATTATTATACTTTTATGAGAATATTATTATGATGATGATTTGTTGTATCAATAATTTATATGTTGCTTGATATTATTGTTGTTGCTTGATCACGCCCTCTCTTGAAGGTTTAAAGGGAATTTATACTTGAAATCACGCTTAATAAGATAATTAATAATTTTGTTTAGGCTAAGATGATTTTAATTAAAGTGATCGCCAATAATAGATTTATTTGTGCATTAATATTCAACTAACACAGATTAAACAGGTTTAGGGTTAATATATTGATTGTATGTTAGTCGGAAAGCGCACATGAAAATGAGAAGAATAAAGTAGAGGCCTATTTACGCAAGGTTCAATCTCTTTTAGGTTGGACTTGTACCTTCGTCCCCGAATATCAAGTCATGGTTCAAGACCACTATTGGGTTAGCGGTTTCATGGATCGTGAAGGGGTATAACCTTCACCTTGTGAATGGTTTACAAGTTCCTAAAACTTGTTGGCGGCTCTTTTGCTCTAGCTTCCTTCCCTTTGGACGCCGCCATGCTTAAGTGTATGATCATTGTGGGGTCAAGTGTGGGATGCTTGAAATTATTCCCTACACTACCGCTTTGATTCTCATGGGAGAAGCATTGATTGTGACAGGAATTCCTCCAACTATATCCTTGACTTGTTGATGGAGAGATGAAGGGACGACCTTAAGGTCATGAAGACAAGGGCGTCCCAACAATAGGTTGTATGAGGCTTTAATATCTACTACTTGAAAAGTAGTAGCACGTTCAATGACTCCTGCCGTGACATTCATAGTGATAGTTCTAAGAGATTGACGACGAGTGTTATCGTAAGCTCTTATGCCTTGTGTTGATGGAGACAAGTCCTTATCTTTTTTTCCCAACATTCTTGTAGTTCGGAGTGGGCAAACATTAATTGCCGACCCATTATCTACAAGAGTCATTGAAATGTTCATTCTTTTGGAAATAACTGTAAGGTTCAAGGCCTTGTTATGCTTCTCACCTTCAAGAGGTAAGTCTTTGTCAGAAAAAATGATCAAGTTGATGGGACTAGGAAGATCACTAGTGAGAAAATTACCTAAACCCTCAGGTGAGGTTTCTGAATCTATCCCTACTTTAGCCAAAGCGTCCATTACTACGAGCCTATGCTCGTGGGATGTGGCTAGTAGCTTCCATACATTCATCTCAACCTTAGTCTTCTTTAGTTGTTTGACAATCTCATTGTCTTCTACGAGTGGTATAAGGACTTGTTGAGTGGTAGGGATAGGTTGATTTGTGATGGGAGGTTGCATTCTTCCCGATCTTATGAGAACATCTATGGATAAATCTTCTTCGTCCCAAATGTCGTCTACATGATAGATTGTGGAAAGTGGGGTTTCTTCCACATCTTTGAGGTAGACATCCTCGTCATCGCTTTTCCAAACTCCATTAATACTCACACCCCCTCTAGGTTAGCTCAAACAAGCTTTCCATTGTCAATGAATCCTTGGATGAGATCCTTGAATTTTAAACAATGTTCTATAGTATGTCCTCCAGATTGATGTTATGGACAATAGAATATGTCCGTCCTTTTTAATGATTCAAATGGTCTTGGCTCGAGAGGTTTGATCTTTCCATTCTCAAAGACCATTTTGAACATGTCTGCAAAAGAGTTCCCAATAGGTGAGTATAATTTGTCATTCCTTTTTGGTGGTTCGAAAACATTGAGAGAAAATAACTTCCTTTTAATAGCTTTAGTGGGCATCATCTCTTCAATGACACGCTTATTTTAGGCCAACTTGACTTGCTTGATGGAATCACGGACTAGGCTCATTGCCTCCCTCATTGTGTTTATGAGAGCGCATACATCTTCTTTAGAGGCAAGTTCCTTAGTTAGGGGAAAATCACTCATGGCATTGAAAAAGGTTTCCTCCTTTTCTTCAATAGCATGCATTTCTTCAAATGGTTTGATGAGGAGTGATGGATCATCGTGATCTTCCTCATCAAAATTATCCAAGGCGTCTGAATGTGGAGCACTATTAATACTTATCTTCTTGCTAGAAGGAGGCAATGCAAGTTTGTTGCTATCAATTAAATATTGAATGGCTTCTTTCAACTTCCAGCAATTCTCAATGAGATGGCCCCTACCTTGGTGATATTTGCAATGCTTATTGGGGTTCCTACTAGCCGTCCTCCTTTCGAATGGTGGATCTCCAAATGGTCCAATTGGAATTATGAGTCTTTTAGCGTGAAGGCGGCCAAATGCCGTTTCATAACTCATGCCAATATGTGTGAAATGTTTCCTTAATGGCTTCTTTTATCCTTGAATGTTCATGGCAAGGACCTTATTAAATTTAACGGTGCTAACGTTGTTTGAGTGAGTGGTTTTGGAAAAAGAAGGATTATCGTTCTTCATTCTTTTCCAGCCACTGTTGTTATTATTAGTAGCTTTTTGTTTTACAAGGTCGTGCTCGATATCGATGCCTATGTCATAGACAGCCTTGAAAGTATTCAAGTTGCTTTGGTATTTTCAATGTTTTAAATACTTTTCTTGGAGGTTCTCGATGAACATCCTTATAGACTCTTTTTCGGTAGGAACCTCTACCATCTTAGCAGAAGTTTCTCTCCACTTATTGAAGAAAGAAGTGAATCCTTCGTTTTCCTTTTGTTTCAACATTTCAAGTCCTCTATGTTCGGTTTCAACTTGAATGTTGCACTTGTACCTATAAATGAAAGAGTTTGTAATGGTTTCCCAAGAAGAAACTTTCTACTTGTCTAGAGAGAAAAACCATTGTTGACAAACGGTTTCAAGAGATAGTGAGAACAATGAAGGGAAAACCTTTTTGTTGATTGCCTTAATATTTATTATAGTCTCGAAAGCTCTTAAATGAAAATAAGGGTTGTCAGTTGGCTTGAACTTAGGGATGTCATTGGCATTAAACTTCTGCGGAAGAAGTTTTTTGTCCACTAAGACCCCTTATGAGCTAATTTCTTGAAACTTATAGTCGTTGGAAATTTTTCTAAGGCTTTCTTTCATACGTTTAAGTTGTTGTTGCTTGACGAGATCATTGACTTGAGAGCAAGAGTCTTCATCATCTCAGTCAAGCAATTCATGTTTTGCCTTTATTTATCAACTTCTTGTTAGGAAGCCATTATTAGGAACTTTTTCCCGTATCTGATGGGTTTATCGAATAGAAAAACTTGGACAAATGTGTTGTCCTTGATTAATCGCCCTTCACTTCTTGACCAAGCGCTGTAATATTAAACCATTGACTGAATGACTTGACTCAAATTGACTTTGACTTTTATGGGTTCAAAAGACAAAAAAGCAAAAAAAAAAAAAAAAAAAAAAAAAAAAAAAAAAGGTACATATTTTGGGAATCAAGTTACAAATTAAGCTTTGGTTTAAAACAACACAGTTTTGTTGGGAGGATATAATATCCGACTTACCCCCCTACAAAAAACGACGAAAAACGCGCACACAAGACTTTTAGACATGGTCATGGTGAAACTCATGTACAAAGTGTGTGCTATTAATCAGTGAGTGAAAGTGACATGCTTGACACTTGTATAAGACCATGGAACTATGTGTTTAGACTCGATTAAAGACCAAATTATGACTCAATTATGTGATTAATTAATTAATTAGACTTGACCCTAAGACTTGAGCAAAACGTTGGACCATTGCGTGACTTATGGAACTGTCGCAACGCGATAGTGCCATTGCGGCGCAATATTGCTATTGCGTCGCGATGAACCCTGACGGTTCGCGCCACAAGCCTAACTTCAGCGTCATAAGTGAAACATCAGTTTGAACTTGTTTCCAATATTCTGCTCGAAAAGGGTGACCCTAAAGTCGTGCTAAGTCAAATTAAGTCAAATATTATTAGACTTCAATAATCCAAATTAATTAATTAATTAATTAATTAAGCAAAGTCCTTTTAGTCATTAATCAGTTTATTTAAACTTATTATTAAACATAAGACAAAAAAACGGTTAGCTTAATCACACATAGGCTATGCACAAGTAAGAAATGCATAAATAGTCAAGTAGTCACAATATGATGCAATGAGTTTGCAACCTAACCATGGCTCTACATCTCTAAAGTTCAAGAATTATGGTAGTCAAAGAGGGTCCATGGTTATGAGTCCGGATGCATCGCGCGGAAGCCTTACCTTTGGAAGGGTTGATGCGTATGGATGGCATCCCACAAGTTAGACTTGTTTCCATGGTTTTGTGAATTCACAAACTCGGATGTACCCATCGTTGCACAGAGCGTTCGATTAGGTAGATGGAGCGTGAATTCCCAAGGGCTAAAGCCACATGTAGAACACATATGGTTTTCGAATTAGAAGGAAAAAATTTAATCAGGAAGTAAAATCATTAAACAGTACTTGAATCGACAAAGCAAGAAGGCAGATTACTGGCTCAGTACTAGAAGAACGCATCGCGAGAAAACAGGATCCATCGCAAGGAGATGGCCTTATCGCGTCGCGATAAGATTGTCACGTCGTGATAAGGTCATCACACTGCGATGGATACTGTCGTCTCGCGATAGTTACCACATGCCTCGACAGCTTTCTATGTTCTCAGGTTTTCGATCCTACTTGTGAAAGATATTTCCCAAAGTTCTTTCGTGTAAAATCCTATGTTTTTGACGGATTACGGATGGTCTTTCCAATGCGAACCTTTTTATGCTTATGCAATAATGTAAATCAAAATAATGCACATGAATAACTACAACGTTTAAAATCTCATCCACTCATTTCAAATTATATCCAAAATAAACTTTAGGAATTGAAATAGAAATCCTCCTCAGTGGAGTCGCCAAATATTGTAGGGAATATTTCAAGCATCGCACACTTGAGCCCTATTGTGATCATACACTTATTCATAGTGGCGACCAAAGGGAAGGAAGCTAGAGCCAAAGAGTCGCCAACAAGTTTCAGGAACTTGAAAACCATTCACGATCACAGAGATCGCTAACTTCATAGTGGTCTTGAAACTGGATATTCGGGGATGAAGGTACAAATCCAACCTAAAAGACATTGAACCTGCCTTAAATAGGACTCTACTTTGTTCTTCTCATACTCATGTGCGCTTTTCAATTAACATACAATCAATATATTAATCCTAAACCTGTTTGATCTATGTTGGTTGATTATTAATGCACAAACAAATCTATTATTGGCGATCACTTGATATAAAATCATATTAGCCTAATTCAAACTATTAATTATCTTATTAAGCGTGATTTCAAGTAAAATTCCCTTTAAACCTGCAAGAAAGGGAGTGATAAAGCAATAACAATAATAATATCAAGCAACATAAGAATATTGATACAATAAATCATCATCATAACAATCTCAATCTCATCAAAGCATAATATTAGCAAGATCCTAGGCATGATACTAACATGATTAATAACAATTCCTAGCATGTCACTAAACAATAAAAACAAAGCTTTATTCCTAACATGATACTAGAAATCAATAAAAGCATCCTAAGCATGATACTAGGAATTAATAAAACAATCTAAACATGATTTGTAAAGGAATAGAGTAATGAAATTACTCACTTTAAAGCCTCGTACCTCTTAATATCAAAACAATACCCGCGTTAGTAACTTTAAGGAAAATATAAATCAAACAATAAAAACAATAATTGAAATTAGATTTGGGACCAAACCCTCAGAACTCTCAACCTTTCACGTCGAGGTCTAAGGCAACTTCAAGCTTGGTTAGTTGTATTCGAATCTCGTGAATGAGAAATGGTGTATTTTGTAAAAAAGTGTAGAAAGTCTTAGAAAGAGAGAGAGAAAGAAAGAATAAGCTTCTAGCTTAGAGAGAGAAAGAGAAGATGATTGTTGATGATTGTGGGTGATTGAAAACGGGGGAAAACAACCCTATTTATAGAGAAAAACGACCGTAAATGATAGAAAATAGTCAGAATCAGACTTGGAGTAAAACTGGCTCTATCGCGACGCGACAGGACTATCGCGATGCAATAGCTCCGTCGCATGGCGATAAGGCTATCGCGGCACGATGGTTTCCTTATGATAAAATTTTCGTACGGAGTCCTTCTTCTAATCAAATTAGGTTACTTGGAGTCCGTACTTATCTTTAATTAAACCAGATTTAATCTTTTAAAACACTTGTTTTATTCCAATTAGAGTTCTTTATCTTTAGAAAACCAAATATAATTATAATTATTAATTCTAATCCCATTAGAACTCAAAATAACATTCTAGAAGATTCTAGAAGATTAGGATAAATCCTAATGACTATAGGAATACAATTAAATTAACAGACCCTCCACATGATCATTGGGTCGCCCATAAAACTTATATAGGTTCCTGTTTAGTATTTTTGGCCATAACTTCCTTGTTATAACTCGGAATTGGGCTAATAATATATCGTTGGAAAGGTCTTTTCAAATCCCATCCAACTACACAATTATTAGACCCATATCATGGACCAAACTATAATTTATTGGATATTTTTCATAAATAGGATAGGAAATGAATGATTTTCGAAAACAGAAATTAATTATTTTTACTAAAACATTTTAGAAACCAGAGGAGTTCACGAGACTCTTCAAAATTTCACCTCGTTCAATATTCAATGACGTGAAAATTACTCATCACTGGGTTTGGTTTTAGGGGAGACACAATCAGGTATCTACAGTACTACTACTCCTTTTTTTCCCACGCGTTCACCGCCCTCACAAAATAAAACAAGTGGGCTTTAAATAACGAAGCTCACTATGAAGTGGGACACTAGTGTAACTAAGCTTGCTCAACCAGGCAACTATTGCCGACTAGGCTTGGCCAACGTAGCAGCGAGTCGGGCCTTAGAATTTGCAACTCCTTGTACTTGGGCCTTCTTGACTTGAGTTTAAGGTTTTTATTAATTTGGTCTGTATTTCTTGTGAGAACTTTTGACCTTTCTCTTCTCTAATCGTGCCTTTATTTACCAAACAAAATTTAATTAGTTCGGCCTTGAGCTTCAAATATACGGTCATAAAATACGAGCAAACACCAATATCTTTATAGTGGCTCAATAAGCTCGGGAATTATCATAATTCTTCAAATTTCTTCAAAATAATACCAACTTTACAAACATACTAGAAAACGTATAGTAGTAATAAAAATAGCTCCGTGGAGCTCAAATAAGCACAAATATGACCGTGGGACGGAGAAAAAAAATATATATATAATAGACTCATCAAGTTTGACCCTTGACTTGCCTCTACACTTATATTTAGGTTTGTTAAGTGACTATAATTTTTTTAACCTTAGGGAGGATTAGTCAACAGCCTAGTTTTCCCTACGCCAGCGTTGTTGCTCGCTGCTGCTTGTGCGAGCTTACTAGCGGGCTTATGCTAACAGCGCTGCTAGCCCTACAAGAATGCTCCCCATGCATGCTAGGTGATAGGGTAAAGACGTATCACCTAACTAAGAGTAATTCCTAAAACCACTAACTAGATTAGATAGGGAAGTAGAATCGAATCCACAAGGAAACAACATTCTTCTATTCCTAAATAATTATTATAACCTAAATTATCAAGAAACAAATAAGGGTTTGTATGAATTAAACTAAAGATGAAATCAATAATAAAAAGCTTAGGGTTAGAGGTTCACCAATAATTAATACTCTAGGATAAAACTTAGCAATCAACGATTAATATTGCAAACATAACATGATTAACAGGCTCTTGCAATTTATTAATCAACATAAATCTAACAGGCTCTTACAATTTACTAGATTTAAGTTCCTATTGAAAATAACTGATGAAATATAAAAGAGTATTACGAAATACCAATGAAAAGCTAAACAAATTAATAAAAGAACAAAATCTAAAACTAAAACTAATCTTTCCCCTACTACGTACGTAAAAAGCTCCTTATATACCCAGAAAAAGGGGTTTTTACTAATCTCACTACTAATCAAACTCCCAAGGAAAACAAAGCCCACATAATAAAATAAATCCACCGACTTGAACTAAACTTGCAACATACTCGCCTGATTGGGCCCGCTAATCCACACGCCCAACAGCTACACATCTTCGAATTGGGCCTTTTTCATTTGTGCCTATAACTTGACCTTTGTTTTCTTATGATTTGTGGCCTCATCATCACTTAGTTCGTAATAGTAGCTTGTAATACTTAGACTTATTATCCAATTAAGCCCTTAATCACCGAACTAAATTTCTCTAACTCGACCTTGGACTTAAAATATCCGTTCATAAAATACAATCAACCTCCAATATTTTCGTAGTGGCTCACTAAACACAGGAATCATCATAAATTTGCAAATTTCTACAAAATAATACCTACTCTACAAAAACACTAGAAAACGTATATTAGTAATAATAATAGCTCTGCATAGCTCAAATAAGTACAAATAAGATCGTGGTATAGGGAATTAAAAAAATATATAAAATAGCCTCATCACTAAGCCATGCGTAGGGCGATCAGCCCACGAGCCTAACCCTTGCATTGCTA
This sequence comes from Chenopodium album, assembly GCF_948465745.1. Classification (NCBI taxonomy): domain Eukaryota; kingdom Viridiplantae; phylum Streptophyta; class Magnoliopsida; order Caryophyllales; family Amaranthaceae; genus Chenopodium; species Chenopodium album. The sequence goes on along the minus strand of NC_137851.1, from coordinate 34,867,065 downwards.
ACACTTCTCTATTTCAAGGCAACGGCTCGGGGTTTTGACTTGCGACATGTTGTTTGACATATGTACTCGTCCCGTCAGTTCCTAAATTCAACTCGACATTTGACACTTGATTTCGACACTCTAATCTCGGAATCCGATGTCCGAGTATGAATTATCTTTGTTGATGTATTTAATCCTTCGAATTAATTCATCTCCTGATTTTTGGTGCACGCTTGGGTGTGACCGGTTGGGTTCAGTTAAAGGAAAGTTGTGAGATTATATAATTAATCACACTTATGGGAGATGGCCTCATAAAAGTACCAAAAAAAAAAAAAAACAATCCATGAAGCAAAATCCATTTTCAACATGATAAAAAATAAAAAACAAAAAAGATACTTCAGTTTCTTCATAATCCATGAAACACTCATAAAATTAATCTTTTCACTTTTGTATAAAGAACAAAACTTTTCGAGTAAAGAATAAAACCTAACTTTCCGAAAAAAAAACAACAATTAACTCAAAAGAGACAAATCAAATAAATATACCTTTGGCATAACTCAATCTTGCTGTTTTGCTTGCATATCCTTCAGCTAGGTTGCTGTTGGACAACATGAAATTTGTTTTGGGGTTTTTCTGGTCCCTAGGGAGAGTTACGTCACTAAGTCTAGAATCTGATGTCTGTACCTGCAAAAACAACGAAGACTCCAAGTGGGTGGAGTTCCTCCTCCGACGACCAAGTAAGTAAGTTTACGGAGAATATGAAAAAGTGGGAAAAGGTAAAAGTGAAATCTTCTCGGATTTCGAGATCAGGTGTTTTCTTTAATGTAAGAGAAATTCAGGTATATTGTAATAAAATGAATGTGTCTGATAAATGGGGGAAATCTCCGTATTTATAAGGTTGTTAGAAAATGTGCAATTTCTTAGTTCATTCTGACCTAAGTTTGGTGGGTTGTGCCGCATTGCGGCTTTCTTTTGATTTGGGCCATAAAGAAAGCCTTTTTTCCATTAGCTGGGAAGGACACGTGTCAAAAGGATATCAGTCCACTTGGGGCCTTTCTTTGGGTGACACGTGTCACCTTCTAATAGGGCCACGTGGCCTCAGTAACTTTACCCAAAACATTTGCCGCTAAAGATGTGACGTGGCGCGCCATGTGGCATCTGTGACATTTGTCACTCATGCATTGGTGAGTATGTTTCACTGTTCATCCTTTAGGGAAAGTGCGAGAATGTTCCTGAATTTACCCCTCAATAAATATTTCTTTTACCCCTCATTTTTCGCATATTCACGAAAAACCATTTGAGAGAATCTGAACGAATCTTTGACTTTTCTGAGAGAATTTGATATCTGCCATTTGCTTTAAATTCGCCTGCTACAACTGGTCCAGATAGTTTTCAAAAGTACTTTCACTCAAGGTAACTTCCTACAACGAGTCAGAAGATGGCTCTGGCAATGAAGTGTCAACTCTAAGCAAGGGTCTTCCCACTTGGTGCCCCCTCAAATGGCTCTAATGTTGAAAAGAGGCCATCTGAGGTTCATGAAGAATGTAGGGGATCTGAATACGTCCTAACTCTGAGGTAGAGGCTGCCTTTGCTGATAGGGGACAAGGCGAGGTGTCCTCTTCTGTAGAAGAAGAGTTCACTCCTTACTTTACCCATATACTCGCTGCCATCCAAAGAAACATGCGGAAGAATTTAAATGACTTCCGGACAATCTATGTCATGGGGGTCGGTGATGAAATACATGTCCCCACCCTATATTCCACAATCGTCTAGCAACCTAGTCAAAGCTATGAAGATTCTAGCTTTGGGTGTTATGAAGCAGCCATACAAGCGTGCCTGAGGTTCCCTTTAGATCCAGCAGTGGAAAGGATCTTGGACGATTACTGCTTGGGGGTGTAGTAGCTAGCCCCCAACTCTTGGGTGAACATACTTGGGTTTGCCTCAATGCATTATTTAAGTAAGGCTCCAAAGTCAACTGCTCCCGGCTGGTACACACTGACCAGTAGTAAAGGATTTATGATGACTCTTGGAAAAGAGTCTAAGTGGATGGATTGGAGAAACAATTTCTACATCATTTCCTCTCCATATTCTATCCGGAATAAGAAGTTGAATTCCTGGAATAGAGATCCATATCTCTTAGGCTAGAAGGCGATTCTCCCGCTTGTATCTAAAGAAAGTTGGGATTAAATCTTGACGCCTTGTCTTTTCCAATTGGAAATCAAGAAAGTAGAAGGAGGGACTGAGAGAGAGATTGTCCCCAACAGTTATATCCCTAGGTTATAATGGCTTAGGGATCTCTTTTTCCTAACCGGTTGCGGCCTTAGTTTAGAGAAAAGAAAAGGTAGCAGGCTGGATGAGTATTTTGTTAAACATGTTTATTATTTGTTGATGCTAAGCTTACATTCGGTTTATTTTGCAGAAGAAGCGATGTCTCAACTCTCAACAAGCAAGAAACCCAATAACTCAGCCGCCGCCTACCACTAGATGATCCGGCAGAAAAGCCAGATCTTCAAGAAGGATCAGCTTGACCATGTAAATTCCCACATAACCATCACTTTGATACAAATGGATTACATAGTTTTTATGCTACGTCTTTTATGATTTTTCTAGAAGGATCAGCCAAGTCGCCTATGCTGCCAGCTTTGAGCGAGAGGCCTCCCAAGCAGCCATTTGCTGGGGAAGAGCAGACACCCTCTAGGCAGAAGAAGAAAAATGCGCAGAAATAGTCTACAAGCAGGTCCAACTCTCACTCCTCTATTGGCGGCAAGTCGCCGACTGCCATGGCTGCTCTAAAGCAGGCGGAGGAATCCAATGTCTCCAAGGGTAACACGCAATCTGGTGCTGTTGGTGGCTCATCTGACCCAGGTGGTCTTATAACTGGCAGGCGGAAGGACAAGCGTGCCCAAGACCTGATAGTGGAGATCCCAGGTATCAGTGCCTTTAACCCTTTGCTTTACCCTTACACGGTTAAAACTTATACCCAGTCTCCCAACCACTCTAATGCCAGTTGGCCTATTGACTAATTCTATGCTAAACTCTCACTAAATGTTCAATGTGTAAATGTTCCTCAACCGCCGGATGTGCAGCAGTTGGTAAAGAACATGCTCAAGGCCTTCTCTCCTAAGCAACGAGATTCTATTAGAGGAGTTGGCACTCATAACTTCGACGCCATACTAGGCTTCTTATTGAGGTAACTTGTTCTAAAGTTCTTAGAAAATTCTTTCAAGTCTTGCTGGCTGTCTAAATATTAGCAACCTTTCTTTTGCCGGATGTAGGCCTTGGTGAGGGTTAAAGTAGAAAGAGGTAAGGGATGGCAACTAAAGGGCCTCTTCTAATCTTAATGAAGCGTTGTTTGATGTTATAAAACTAAGGCATACTCAGGATATCCTATACTCGGAGGCGACTACAAATTTGCAAGTAAAAAATGATTTGGAGGTGGCCTAGAAGAGGGTGACTAAGCTTGTGGGCAAGCTGAAGACGGCCCGGACTAAGCTTGGAAAGCTATAAGACGCGGGTAGGGACATAGACAGTCCCCGCTGCCAGAATAAGAATCTGCAGAAAAAGCTTGCCAAACAGGAGGAGCAGCTTAGATTCAAGTACGCAGCTAGAGCCTAGGAGGAGAAGCGGCAGCTAATTGAGGAAAATGAGGACGACTGCATCACCCGGATGAGGATAGCTTAAAAGGCTCTGTTCCCCAAGGACAACTACTCCATCTCGGAGTATCGTTTTGAGTAGGCCACTAATGCCCTAGATGAGGACCGACAGAGCAGAGTAGAAGGCTGAAGGCGAAGGGGTTGAGATCATGGGTGAGGACGAGGGTAATGAGGACCTGGAGCATAATGAGGACCAGCCGGCCAACGATGGCGATACGCCAGATAGAAACGAATCAGATTCATCCCCTCTAGTTGATTAGGCTTTAGTTTCAGCGGTCGAATGGCCTTTTCCGTACTTTTCCTGCCTGCGTGTCGTGTATCTCTTGTCTCTTTACCTACTGTGGAGTCGGGTTTCATCAACAATTTCTCTATTTTCACCGAGTCTGTGACCAGCTGACCAAGGGGTCAATTTATTTTAAATATGAATCATTCGGCCATTAGGTCGGTTTTATCAGTTTCGTGTTTTTTTTTTAATTGCATGTGTTTAATGCATGCGGTATGTCGAGTGTTTTTTCCCCTGGACGGCTGTGCGCTAGGCTTTAAGAGTGGATTGATTGACCTAGAAATATTTGATACTTGAGAGTATGACTAATTTCTAAGTCAATCAATCACTATGGTGATTGCCCCAAACCAAGCGAATTTCTAAGTCAATCAATCACTATGGTAATTGCCCCAAACCAAGCGAGCAGCTGGCCATCAAGCAGCTGGAGATAAAAACAGGCGGTCATTGACCACTTCTAGTTTGCCGGATGACTATTAAGGGTTAAGTTCAAACTTAATTCCAATTTATATACTAGCCTTTCTGCTCCAATGGAACAGGCGCACCAATTAGTGAGATCTGTTTTTTGTCCGCCTATATTGCCCCTGAGCAATGATAGGCGACCTTATAGCGTTGTTTTATTCCAAATTGTTGAAGTGTTGGCCGCGTACCGTATGTCAAACGATTTCTTAGGTCTTACTAGTTTCACCTTGGACTTTCCATGCCAAACGGCTATAAGCTAGCCAATCAGGCCGATCAATCTTGGCCGTCGGTATATGTTTATAGAGCAATGTGCCACCCAAATGGGAGATGGTCTTTGCGATGAATTCACCCGGATGGATGTCGTCGGACGCCATACTCATGTTAGAGCAGATGGATTGTAAGTTTTTATATCATTCGCCCATTGGCCTCACTTTATCGTTTAGCTGCTAAAATCCTTAGCTTATTAAGTTGTTAAAGTTGGTCGTTTGCACTTTGCACAGGCGATATTCCCATCAAGGGACATCTGTACTTAAAGTAAATAAATACACAATTAAAATAAGGAGCTACCTTTTTCTTTGATAGCTTTCTATATACAAAAATTTACAAGTCTAAGAAGTAGTAATTGTTTAGGTTATCTACATTCCAGGTTTTGGCTAGGTGCTTGCCGTCTGGGGTTTCCATCCGATAAGTGTACTGTTTGTGTAACACAAAGTCCCCCACTTTTCATAACACAAAGTCTACCACATTTCATAACACAAAGTCCCCCACTTCAAGGGCGGTTTGTGTACTGTTTTGTTATAGACTTTTGTCATTCTCAAACGATAGATCTCATGACGCAAGTGAGTCCAGTGCTAGCCGCATGGCCTCCTAGTTTACCTCTTCGTCATATAATATGACTCGAAGGGTTGGTTCATAGTGCTCAATAGGCAAGACGACCTCTATACCATACACCATGAGAAATGGGGTTTTGACGGTTACTCCTTTTTCGGTTATTCTGATGGCCCATAGGACATGAGTTAACTCTTTTGCCCATAAGCCACAAGCTCTCTCAATTTTCTTTTTTATTCCATTTGAGATGAGTTTGTTAAAGGCTTCAACATGGCCGTTTGCTTGGGGTAGGCCGACTGATGCAAAGCAATGTGAGATCACTTGATCTACCAACCAATTTTTGAGCTGAGGCGTCTCAAACTGTGGGCCATTGTCAAAGACCATACACATTGGTACCCCAAACCGGGTGATTATGTTTTTCCAGATGAAAGAGATGACATCCTGTGTCCTGATCTTTTTGACTGCCTCCGCCTCTACCCATTTGGTGAAGTAGTCGACAGTAACTAAGATATACCGCCGTCCGCCTAGGGCAGGAGTATATGGGCCCAGGATATCCATGCCCTATTTGGCGAATGGTACCGGGCTATGAATGGTTGTTAGATCAATGGCCGGACGGTGGATTAGCTTGCCGAATGGCTGACACTTATCACACTTCCTCACCATCTCAATGGAGTTTGCCTCAAGCGTGGGCCAAAAGTGGCCTTGCCGTCTGGCCTTAACTTCTAGAGCCTTGCCACCTATATAGGAGGCGCAGTAGCCGGAATGTAGTTCTTCCAAAACCTCATGCCCTTTCTCAGGGTTAATGCACTTCAAAGTAGGCTTTAGAAAACCCTTTTTTAAAGAGTTCTCCATTTTTTATTTCAAAGTTAGTCGCACATTTTTTCATTGCGACCATTTCTAGATATGTATCCGGCAGAGTGTCGTCTAGTAGATAAGCTCGGATGCCATCCATCCAGGTTGAGCTTCGGTCAAGTACTCCAATGGGCACTTCCTCAACAATACTTTGTTTTTCCGTCACTTCCCAAAAGACTGAACAAGGCATATCACATGAGGCGGATGATTCCAATTTTGAAAAAGCATTTGCCTGATTATTCTAAGACCTAGGTACTTGACTTAGGTGAAATTCTTTAAGTGTCCTAGCTTTAGTTTTGACCGCCTGAAGGTATTTGATCATAGCCGGATTGTTAGCCTCGTAGTCACCATGGTAATGGATAACGACCAACTCTGAATCAGAGCAGGCGTCAATTTTGGTTGCCCCTACCGCCATACACATGCGGATGCCGACTAGCATACTTTGCCTCATTATTTGAGGCCTGGAACTTGAACCGTAGTGCGTACTCATACTTATCCCTTTTAGGAGACTGACATATAATCCCTACACCACAGCCGTTCATAGTAGAGCTCCCGTCTACATATACTTTCCAAACCTAATTAGTATTATCTAGAGCAACCGGCCTTGTTATTTCAACCATGAAGTCGGCGAATGCCTAACCTTTCAATGCCTTTCTTGTTTTCAAAGTGATTTCAAGACTTTTCATTTCAATAGCCCATTTAAGCATTCTTTCGGATGACTCCAAGGTTGTCATTGGCCGCTTAAGAGTTTGATCTGTATAGACCACTACCGGATGTGCCAGGAAGTAGGGTTTGAACTTCTTGACAGCCATGAAAAGAGAAAGGACAAATTTTTCAACAATGGGGTACCATAGCTCAGCGTTCCAAAGAACATTGATAATGAAATAGACCGGGAGATAATTTCCATCTCTCTCAGCTAGGAGAACAACACTGATGGCATGATCTGAAACGACTAAGTACATGTAAAGCGTCACTTTAGACAGAGGGCTAACAAGCCTTGACAAAGAGTGCAGATGTTTTTTCAATCACTGAATGGTCTTCTCAGCATCAACCTCCATTCAAACCTTGTCTTCTCTCTGATCGCTTGGAAGAAATAGAGGCACTTGTCACCTAACCGGTTGAGGAATCTCCCCAATGCCGTCAGACAACTGGTTAGCTTCTGAACTTTGTTAAATGTGGGGTGACTTCATGTCAATTACTGCCTGTATCTTCTCTAAGTTCGCCTCTATCCCCCTTTGATCAATTCAAAATCCGAGAAACTTTCCTCACTCAACACCAAATACACACTTCTTGGGATTGAGCATGACCTTGTGCCGCCTGAGTGTGGAGAAGGTTTCTCGGAGGTCAGCAAGATGACCCGTCTGTAGCTTGGATTTGACTATCATGTCATTAATGTACGCCTCTACATTCCTCCCAATTTGATTAATGAACACTATATTAATCATGTGTTAAAAAGTAATAGGCGCATTATTCAAGCCAAACGGTATTACAGTATAACAGAATAACCCCTAATCAGTGACGACTGCAGCCTTTTCTTGATCTTTGTTCCACATGGGAATCTGATGAAAGCCTAAATAGGCGTCCATGAAGCTCATCGAGGCATGCCAAGCTGTAGAGTTAACCAGACTGTTGATCTTTGGAATAGGGTAACTGTCCTTTGGATATGCTTTGTTCAAGTCACAGTAATCAATGCACATGCGCAAAGTACCATTCGGCTTCTTTACGAGCACAACGTTTGCAACCCAATCAAGGATGTTGCAAGGCCGATTGAACTAGGCGTCTAACAACTTTTTGACTTCGGCATCTGCCGCCTGACCTCTCTTCTCGCCATGATTTCTTTTCTTTTGCTTGATAGGCTTCTTTTTTGAATCAACGACGAGTTTGTGGACAACGAGATCTGGGCTGATGCTTGGCATCTTTTCCACTTTAAAGGCAAAAATGTCCTTGAATTCCTGTAGCAGGTGGTGCAAGTCGGTACCAAGCTTTGCAAAAGCAACCGTCCCCACCTTAACAGTACGATCTAGACGACTGTCATCCAGAAAAATATCAATATGCTCACTAGCCGGCTAGGACGCAGTTAATCTAACTGTTCCCCGGTCAGTGATTGCAATTTCTCTTCCTTCTTCACCGCCACCAGCTGATCCGCTTTTCTCTTTTTTCCGGCTGCCGGTGGGGCGGGCTAGGGATCCTTGAAATCGTCAAGGTTTATTGGATCCTCCCCCTGGCCGACTACTGTTGCGTGGGCTTGACGTCTGAAAGGTAGCACCCTCTAGTCGTCTTCTGATCCCCATTTAAGGAGCCAATAGAACCATCATCCCTTTCAAATTTCATGAACATGAGGGAATAGATTATGACGGCCTTAGACTCGTTCAGAGTTGGACGACATAAGTTGAGGTTGTAGGCGGTCAGCTCATCCACAACCAAGAATCGGACGACCATGTGACGTCCCTTTCCCTTCTATCCCACCCGGATGGGTAGATCAATCCGTCTGATTAGGTGCACGACTCCTTCCTCAAAGTCACCGGGGGGTGAAAGATGTTACGCATGCTGTCTGCTTGAACTTCAGCCTTGACAAGCACTTGTAGCTGATGATGTCAAACGAGCTACTAGTGTCTATAAAGATCCGGCCAACTAGCTGGTTTGCCACCACGGGGTCATCATGCGGCCGGCGGACTTTGCCCCGGTCCTTCTTAGTGATGATAAGCTTAGGGAAGGTGCTGGTAGCTGCCTGACCTTCGTCAACAGAGTTGATGTCCATCTTGCTCAGATGGTCCTTGGTGCATGGGATGGTAGGGCCCCCTCCTGCAAAGCCACCTGCTATTGTGTAGATCGACTCTTTGTTAGTGTCCAAACTACTAGTAGGCTAGGCAGTCTTTTTGGACGAATGCCCTGGATTTATCTTCAAGGTGACCTTGGACTTGAGGATGTAAGACTTCAACACCCCCTGATTAGCCAGATGATCCAACAGCCGCTTGAGTCTATAGCAGTCGTTGGTGTCATGGCCAACGTCTTCATGGAAATGGCAATACTTGTTTTTGTTTCGATTTTTAGCGGAACCTTTCATAGCAGCGAGCTTCTTAATGGTCACCCGGTCTTTGATCTCCATGAGGATAGAGTAACAGTCCTTGTTAAACTCGTAGTTGGGGACGTTCGGTTTAAACTCTTTCTTTTTCTTTTAGGACTACTGCTTTGAGTCGTCAATCGCCCATATTTCTGTTCTTTTCTTTTTCCCTTTAGCTTTAGGAGCCGGTTGAGCAGGCCCACTCTCCTTTTGTTTGTAAGACTTCTTGGAGTCTGACTGGTTGATCTGTGAAAAGAGGTCGGTCGCTTGTATATAGGCTTTCGCCTCTATCAACGCCTCCCGGAGAGAGTGAAGACTCTCTCTCTAACGAGGTCAAACTTAACAGATGACACATTTTTCAAACCCTTGAAGAATTTTGTGTATGCAACGCCGTCAGACAGCCCTTGGATTTGGATTCTTACCAGATTGAACCGCCTGACGTAGGAGCGAAGGCCTTCTCTCTCTCCCTGCCGGATGGTACTCAAGTTGAGACTTGTTTTCTTGGCAAGGATGTTCATTAAGAAGTTAGAAGAAACAAGAAGGCAAGCCTCTTAAAGTTGTCAATACATCCGGCTGGCAAGTTGTTAAACCATTGTTGGGCAACGCCCTTCAATGTAACTGGGAAACATCTGCACCACATGGCATCATACAATCCCTGTAGGTACTTGTGGTTGGTGCAGGCCATGAAGTGGTCTTCAGGACTGGTGGTACCATCATAGGCACCAACCAAGACATTCTTAACCTTGGTCGGCTGTGCCGCCTTGGTTATCTCCTTAGTGAACATAGAGGGTTGTCTAGCTTTTTGACATCTTAGTTACCAGCCACAACCATTTAGATTCTTCGAATTAGCTTGACATAGGCTATAGCATGGTTCCTACTCATTCCTTTGAGTTCGACCCTTGACTTACCATATACTTGTATTAGGTTGGTGGAGTGTTTACAAATTAAGTTTGGCTCTAGGGAGAGGTAGATAACGACCTACATTTTCTTCTTGTTAAATTTGGCGCCGTTGCTGGGGAATGATATTGGTGCTTTGTTATAGTTGTTGAGTCTATTTCTCCTTTAATTAAAAATACAAAAAGATTTTCTTTTAGGCTACATTTGTAGCCTTGCTACTAACCATTTCTTTTGAGATTTTATGCATAGAGCATGTGGTCATTCAATAGTGTCATTTGATCCGGAAATTGTGAGAGCTATTGCAAGGTTGAGGGGTGCTAGACGACCTTTGAGCCCTAGAATTTCAAGTGAAGAAGAACAAGCAAGAATGGGAGAAAATCCGAGAGTGGCATTGAAAGAATTGGGGATTCCCGGTGCATATAGATTTGAGAGTGGGATTGCTCCACCTACAACACCGGCAAATGAATTTGAAATAAGACCGGCAATGATCACTTTGATAGAGAGGCGACAATTTAGTGGGGCCAAGCATGAAAGCCCACTAAACCATCTTAAGGAGTTCGAAAAATATTGCAATACTATCAAGGTGAACGAAGTTTCTCAAGAATTCATCCGCCTCAAGCTCTTTCCCTTTTCTCTCATAGGGCGTGCTTTGGAATGGCTAGACAAAGAGGTTAAGCTGAATTCTCTAAGGACATGGGACGAGGTTACCAAGGAATTTCTATCCCGTTTCTATCCTCAAAAGAAAACGGCGGAGGCTAGAGCTTTGATTCAAGGTTTCAAGCAAAAGCCAAGTGAGAGCCTCTATGAAGCATGGGAGAGATACAAAGGGTATCAAAGAGAGTGTCCTCATCACGAAATTCCAACCTATCAAATCATTCAAATCTTCTATGAAGGCCTTAGCCCTCAAGGAAAATTATGTTTAGATGGAGGAGCCGGAGGTCCTATCATGAACAAAACGGAAGAGGAAGTGGTGGACATAATTGAAGAAGTGGTGGATATAATTGAAGGCGTTGTGAGGTATTATAGAGATTGACAAGATGGAGAAAGAGAGTCAACTAGCAAGAGTAGCTCTTCGGTGTACTCGGTTGATCATCTAAATGCAATTAACAATCTATCCTCACAAATGACAAACTTGGGGAAGGAGATGTTCGCTATCAAGGCAAAGTTGGAAAATGCTACCTACCAAGTTTCAAGTCTTCCCTCCTAATCTAAGGGGAGAGGTATGTCTTCTAATTCTCAACCCCCTCCTTCTTCTAATAACATGCCTAGTGGATGCTTGTTTTGTGATGATTGTGGGTCGTATGATCATGATGTTTCTAGTTGCCCTCATGCATGTATGAATGTTTGTGATGATCAAGATGGAAATGTGAATGAGCATGTGAACTATGTGTCAAATAATCATGATTCTAGCTTTGAGAATCAAAGAGGTCAAATAATCATTATTCTAGCTTTGAGAATCAAAGAGGTCAATGGAATATGAATTACAACAATCATGGCAATTTTGACAACTATAACCAAGGTGGTAGTTATAGGAACCAAGATTCTCGAGGTAACTATAACAATCAAGGTTATAGTAGCCAAAATCAAAACCAAAATTATGGTAATCAAAACCAAGGTTATGGGAATCATAATCTAGGTAGTGGTAACCATAATCAAGGTTATGGTCAAAATCAAAATAGGGGTAATTGGAACAATCAAGGTAGAGGCAATTTTAAAAACAATGCTCAAAGAGGACCTCCACCCGGATTTGCTCCAAAGGCCCAAAATGATAATTCCTATGTTTAATCCCCTTCTTCTTCACATAGAACAAATTTGGAAGAAATCATTGAAAATCAAACAAAGTTGTTGAACACTTACATGACCGTTAGTGATAAGAAATTTAATGAAATGATGACTCATAATAAGATGCTTGAAAACCAAATTTCTCAACTTGATAATGCTTTGAAAGACCATTCTAGTCCTTCTTCTTTACCTTCCCAAGGCCTAAATCCCAAGAGACCGGTCAATGCTATTGTCACAAGGAGTGGTAAGGTTCGTGAGGAGAGTTTGTCTAGGAAGAGTGAGACCAAAGAGGGCACAAAAGAGGTTTTTGTTGAAGATAAGAGAGATGGTGCATCTTTGAGTGAGGTGGAGATTGTGAAGCCTAGTGAGGTGAGAGTGGAGAAATAAATTGTGAAACCCAAGCTTTCTTATCCACAAAGAATCATGAGACACAAGTTAGATGAACAATTTGGAAGATTCAATGACATGCTCAAGCAACTTCACCTTTCTCTACCATTTATCGAAGTTGTCACCCAAATGCCCAAGTACGCAAAATTCCTCAAAGACATTTTGAGTGGTAGGAGGACTTGTGATGGTGTAGATACGGTGAACTTGACTAAGAATTGTAGTGCAATCATAATGAACAAGATGCCACCTAAGCTAAACGACCCCGGAAACTTTTCCATCCCTTGTGCCATTTATAAAATGCAAATTGAGAATGCCTTGTGTGACATAGGAGCTAGTGTTAGCCTTATGCCATATTCGGTGTACCAAAGACTTGAGCTAGGGGAACTCTTACCTACTAACATCACTTTGCAATTGGCCGATAGGTCAATTAAGTTTCCTAAGGGTAAAGTAGAGGATGTTCCTTTGAGGGTTGGGAAATTTGTTATTTCGGTGGATTTTGTGGTGCTTGAGATGGACGAAGATGCTATATTCCTATCATTCTAGGGAGACCATTCCTTTCTAATTCGAGTGCTTTGATAGATGTGAAAAGTCCTAAAATTTCACTCAAAGTAGGGGATGAGGTGATAGAATTTGACTTGAATGATAGCATGAAGTATCCAAGTTCTTCTTTAGAAAATTGCATGTTGATTGATTCTCTTGATCATGTTGTGTCTTATATGCAAGAGCAATTGCTCACTTCTAACGATACTCTTGAGAATGTTTTGTTGAATAAGGAAAAGATAGGTACTCCTAGCAAGGAGATGGATTTGTATGAAGATTTGCTTAATGGAAGCTTTGAGGATGTTGGAGAGTAAATGTGTTTCAGAATTTCTAGCCAAGAAGCGTTGCAAGTGGCAATATCAAAGGAAGATAAAGGTGTTCCAATGGTTGAGCTCAAACCTCTTCCATCACACCTTAGATATGAATTTTTGGGACCCAACTCCACTTTTCCCGTGATTGTTAGCTCTTCTTTGAGTGAGCATCAAGCTCAAAAGTTGTGTGGTGTTTTGAGAAAGCACCGAAGTGCTTTGGGTTATACCATTGAAGACCTCAAAGGTATAAGCCCCGCTTTATGTACACATCACATAACTCTTGAGGAGGGTGCTTTACCTTCTATTGAGAGATAAAGAAAGCTACACCCCTAAATGGGAGAGGTAGTGAAGAAGGAGATCACCAAACTTTTGGATGCGGGAGACATATTCCCCATTTCTAATTCTAGGTGGGTCTCTCCCATTCACGTTGTCCCAAAGAAGGGAGGTATGACCGTCGTTGAGAATGAGAAAGGTGAGCTCATTCCGACGAGGACGGTCACTGGATGGAGGATGTGTATAGACTATAGAAGTCTAAACACATCTACAAAGAAATATCATTTCCCCTTTCCTTTTATTAATCAAATGCTTGAGAGACTAACAAGGCACAAGTTCTATTGTTTTCTTGATGGTTATTCGGGATTTTTCCAAATCCCTATCCACCCGGATGACCAAGAGAAAACAACCTTCACTTGTCCATATGGTACATTTGCTTATAGGAGAATGCCGTTCGGCCTTTGCAATGCTCCCGCGACATTTCAAAGATGTATGATGAGTATGTTTGGAGATATGTTGGAAGAGGAGATGGAGGTTTTTATGGATGACTTCTCCGTAGGTGGTGTTTCATTTGAGGCATGCCTTGAAAACCTTGAAAAATGACTTGCAAGGTGTGAGAAGGTGAACTTGGTCTTGAATTGGGAGAAATATCACTTCATGGTCGAGGAAGGCATAGTCCTTGGCCACAAGATCTCTCACAAGGGGATAGAAGTGGATAAAGCTAAAATTGAAGTCATTGAAAAGCTTCCACCTCCGGTGAATGTAAAGGGAATGAGATCTTTCTTAGGGCATGCCGGGTTTTATAGAACATTAATCAAGGATTTCTCGCTCATTGTAAATCCCCTCAATGATCTTCTTTAAAAAGATGCCGAGTTTGTATTCGATAATAAGTGTTTGGGGGCATTCAATAAGTTGAAGAAAGCTCTAATCTCTACTCCAATTGTTTAAGCTCCAAGATGGGATTTACCATTCGAGTTGATGTGTGATGCAAGTGATTCGGCAATAGGAGGTGTCTTGGGTCAAAGAGTGGACAAGAAATTTCATGTGATCTATTATATGTCCAAGACTCTAAATGGAGCTCAACGGAATTACACTACAACGGAGAAGGAATTCTTGGCTATAGTTCATGCTTTTGCGAAGTTCCGTTGTTATCTATTGGGTTCCAAAACCATTGTCTTCACGGATCATGTGGCTCTCAAGTATCTTTTTGCCAAGAAAGAGTCCAAGCCAAGGTTGATCCGGTGGGTCCTTGAGCTCCAAACCTTTGACATTGAGATTGGGGATAAAAGAGGAGCGGAAAATGTTGTGGCGGACCATCTTTCTCGTTTAGAAGATTCTCAAACTCATGATGATGGTTCTCCAATTCAGGATAGGATGCTTGATGACTTCTTGTACGCTATTGAAGCAAAGGAGCTCCCATGGTTTGCCGATTTAGTGAACTTTCTTGGATGTGGGGAGTTTCCTCCTTCCTTTTCTGAGAACCAAAGAAAGAAGCTCAAGAGAGAGGCAAGGCATTATGTGTGGGATGATCCCATCTTATACAAGCGAGGGGTCGATGGCTTACTTAGACGTTGTGTTCCAAATGAAGAGGTGCCTAGTATTTTGAAAATGTGCCATTCGGATCCAAGAGGGGGCCATATGGGTGTCTTTAAGACCGCCACTGAGGTCCTTCATTGCGGTTTATGGTGGCCACATCTCTTTAAGGACTCATGGGGCTTTGTAAAGACATGCGCCGATGTCAAAGAGTTGGGAACATCTCCAAGAGAAATAAAATGCCTCAACAACCCATAATCGAGTTGGAGGTGTTTGATGTGTGGGGTATTGATTTTATGGGGCCATTTCCCTCATCTTTCGGAAATCAATATATCCTTGTGGAGGTTGATTACGTGTCTAAATGGGTCAAGGTCATTGCCTCCCTAACTAACGACCACAAGGTGGTTATGAAGTTGTTTAAGAAGATAATATTTCCAAGATTTGGGGTACCAAAGGCGGTGATAAGCGATAACGGTTCTCATTTTATTCACCATGCCTTTCAAAAGATGTTGAGGAAGCATGGAGTCCATCAAATATTTAGCCTCCCGTATCATCCCCAATAGAGCGGTCAAGTGGAAGTCTCTAATCGTCAAATCAAGCTCATCCTTGAAAAGACGGTTGCAAGAAATCAAAAGGATTGGTCGGATAAGTTGGATTATGCTCTTTGGGCCTATCGAACGGCTTTCAAGACCCCCATAGGTACCACTTCATACCGCCTAGTCTATGGCAAGTCATGCCATCTCCCGGTTGAAATTGAACATCGTGCTTTGTGGGCAATCAAGAAGATAAATTTTGACTTGGCAAGTGCGGGGGAGAAAAGGTGGTTAGATCTTCATGAGCTAGAGGAGCTTCGGCTTGATGCTTATGATTGTGCTAGTGTGTACAAAGCTCGTTCCAAGGAAACACATGACAAGCTTATTGAGAAGAAAGATTTTTGTGTTGGCGATAAGGTTCTTCTCTACAATTAAAAAATGAAGTTGTTTCCCAGAAAGCTCATGTCAAGATGGAGCGGTCCCTATTTGGTCAAGAATGTTTTTCCAAGTGGTGTTGTAGAGGTCTCAATGATGGATTCTTCTTCTCCGTTTAAGGTCAATGGCCATCATCTCAAGAAGTATTTCAACGGTGCTTTTGTTGGCCTTGTTCACTCATTGCTTCTCCGACAACCACCTTAATTGGTGGAGGACGTCGAGCTATGACGTTAAACAAGCGCTACCCGAGAGGCAAACAAGTTTTCTAACCTTTTTCTTTTAATTTTACGATTTTCTATATTTCTTTTATCCTTGAGAATTTTTCTTATTTCTCTTTATTTTTGTTTTTTCTCTTGATTTTAGGTACCATGATTGGATCGAAGAAAATTTCCAACAATATTGGTGTTATTTCAAGATTTCACGAGGTTTGGTTAAGTTTAGGTGGAAAAGCTTGTTGGGGTTTTATGCTCTCATGTTTGCATTTTTATTGATTTTCTACTCTTTTTCGAATGCGCTTTCAACTATCTCATTATGCAAACACGAGAGTATATACATGTCCGAGATATTCTTGCTTGGTGCACACGCATCATAGGTTACTCGCGCGCACCGAAGGGGTCAGAAATTTATACTAACTTTGACAAAATTTGACGGTTTGTGAACCACCCCCGTACCCACTTGGTGCGCACGCACCCCATCCTTTCGCGCGCACCACAGGGGTCAGAACTTTGGCCAGTTTTTAGTGCGTCTCAAGCGAGAATTAGCCCTCTCAGCCCCTACCTCGTGCGCACGTACCTCCTGGCTGCGCGCACGCACCAGGTAGGCAGCGTTTTTGGCCAATTTTGCAGCCCCAAGCCTCGCACCAAACACCCCCCCTTGCTGTCGCTGGTACGCACGCACCAACCCCTGCGCGTACGCACCGTCGCCAGTAGCTCCCCCTTTTTCTTCGCCCCTTTTTCATTCCCCTATCCTCCTTTCTTTACCCCATTCTCCCTCCTCGACCTTCCCTTCATTCCTCTACTATTACATTGCTTTCAAAACCCATAAATCTCTTTGAAAACTCAAGCTTATTCACCCTTTTTATTATCAATTCATCACAAATTACATTAAACACATCACATTTTCGAATTTTAACCAAAATATTTCCAGATTTTCGAACCCAATTTTGAAATTTTTGGGTTATTTTTTGAATTTTAAATTTTGTGTTGAGGTTTGGAACTTGTCTTTGGGTATTCTATTGTTCTTAAATCTTCATTTTGGGAAATTTGCAAGTAATTCAAGGCTTCATTGAGGTATAATTTCTTATTTTCTAGTCATCTTCTTCCTCATTATTCAAGCTTGAAACCCTTGTTTTTGCTTTCATGGTAGAACTCCATTGTTGGTTCTTTTAACTTGTAATTTATGTTGAATGATGTCATTGAGTGTTGAATTGAATCTTTTTCATGATAACTTTGTATCATTTGATTGAATACTTAAATCACCATTGTTGGTCATTTTCTCTCTCATAGTTATTCTTTATGATGGTTTTATTGCTTTGATAATTCAATGTTTAAGATTATTTTTCTCAATTTGATTCATTATTTGGTCCCTTATGTTCAATTTTTCCTTTAATCCATGCCTACTTGCTTCATATTCATGATTCTATAGTAATGGCATTGTTCATATGTAGCCATATCTTGCATCTATTTTGAGATAATTGCAGTTGTGCTTGATTCTTGAGCAATTACTTATGCTTATTATTGAAATATGACAAATGTAAAGATTTGCTCATGTGTTGTTTTCCTTCTTGTAGATAGCTCCTATCCGTCGAAAGAAGCGAGCAAGATCAAGTTCAAACAAATCTAGGCATGTTGTTCCACCTCCACCCGAGGTAGAAGAGACATACGGCATTGAATTTTCTAAAGAATCACATTGGGATCGTTTCAAGCGTATATCCAAGAGGAAGCTAAGACCAACAAGATTCTACGATCAAGCAACAACCAAGTTTCTCGGAATAGATGAGGACGTTCGGCTTCTTGCGAAGGGCCTTGATCTTTTAGAGTTCGTTGATTTGAGCGCCCCTACTTATGCTAGGGTGACCTATGAATTTCTTTCTTCTCTTGAAGTAGTCCGAGAACCGGGTGAAGATTCTTCAAGGATTTTTACTTTCCAACTTTTCAATCATGATCACTCATTGACGGATTCTCAACTATGTTCGTACTTCAAGTTTCCATGGGCCGAGGACGCGGATCATTGTATCTATCCGGCGCATAGTAGAATGGCAAATTGACCATGGATATAATGAGCAACGTTGGTGGAGAAGTATCTCGGAGGAAGGAAAGTATGAGCCTCAAAATTCCAAGACCGCTTCCATGACTCATCCGGCTATGCGGTATTTCAACCGTCTTCTCACTTACGCTCTTTGCTCCAAGGACTCTTTGGGAGCTATCTCTCGAGAGGAGCTTTGTTGGTTGTGGATAGCCGACCAAAACGACTTTGAGATTGAGCTAGTGGATTTCACGGAGCATTTGATCAATCGATTCTTGGATATCCGTGATGGAGTTAGCCTATAGGGGAGCATCCAGTTGGGAGGGATGATTTCTATCCTAGCTTTTTGCAAAAATGACGACTATAAGACATTGTTATATGAGCTTCCCCTAATTATCGATCCTCGAGAGAAATCTTCTTCTCATTTCCTCAACATCTCCGCCCTTGTGAACCAAAAGTTTCTTGAGCGTACTAGGAAGGATGATGTTTTCATTTGGAAAGTTTCTCGGATTAAAGAATGGTTCTTAATCTCATGCAAAGAGGCAACTACCCGACCGAAAGAGAAAGATTCCTCGTCTTGGAGGCCTCCGGTGCGAGATATTGATCCTTCTATTCGACAAAGGACGAATCATACAAGAGGCCACTCAACCAATGCTTTCTCATCGAATGTTCAAACTATTCCCACGGTTAAACCGGATGGTACGCCTATTCCTTCCCCCTCTCCTACTCCTTCTACTTTTGATTTTTCAACCATTCATGCTAGGCTTGATTCTATTACTAATGTGTTATATTCTATGCCTTCTATGCAAACCCCTAATCTTGGTTATGACTATTACACAAATCAATTGTACGATTTACATGTTCGGAGGGGGGAGATTGAGCCCTATGTGAATTACCCGTATCTCCCGGTCCAAAAAGGACCTATCCCTCAATGGGAGCCTTTTGATCCTACCATTGCTCCTCGGCCTTGCTCCTCGGCCTTGCTACCCTCATGTTCACCGTAGTTCTATCATAGGCACCACCCCGGGCACTTACGACTATCGGCGGCCTAGTGGTTGTGATTATACATATGATCTGGCTAATCCTTCGCCCTTTCCGGACCCCGAGACTTTTGGAAGGCGGGGTAGGTCGGGTGAGCCGGTCATAGATGATTGGTCTCATTATTTTGAGGTTGATAGAGCTAGGAGGGAAGGTAGGTTAAGGGGTAAGGCTCCCATGGACATGAGCGAGATGGCTAGCTCTAGTCATATGATGGAGACCTGTGAGGGGAGTTCTCATTCTACCCCTTACCATAGTGCGGAGTGATACTACTGTGGCTACCCCCTTCTCATGTGCTTTATATGATGGTTCTCTGTTGCCTATATGTCTTTAGGTTTAGAGTTAGGGGGGTAGTCCATTTTAAGCTTAGGGGTGCTTTATGTCGTTTGTTTTTGTGCTTCACTGTTTCCCCCCCTTGCTTTTGTAGTTCATTCCTGGTCTCATTTGCTTCTGGTCTGGTATTGATCTATGTGTTTTTTTTTGCTTTTAAGATGATGATGCTGTATTTCTGCTGATTTCTCTGCCGGTTATTGGTTTTTGTTGCTTGTTTCGCTGATCGCTGTCCGCTGAGTTTCTCTGTGTCTCTGTTATGATGATTCTTGATGATGACTGTCTGATATCTTGTCTCCTGATACTTCTTTAGTCTGATGATTCTGATTCTTGTTGCTATTATTACTTGCTTTTTCTTTATTTTCATGCATTTTATTTTCTCTTTTCTTCTTTTCTTTTGTATTGAAGTTACTAACAATTTTCTTTCTATATAGTTTTTTATTTCTCACCTTGCTCTATTGCTTATGCTTTGGATTTCTACGATTCATAAAGGTACTCTTTCGCCTTTTTAATGAACCATAGCTTTGGCGCCCGGTGAGATCTTTCTTTTTCTTTTCTTGGTTGCTTAGTCTAGGATTAGTTCTAGGAGAAGTTGAATGGTTCGAGGTTGTTTGCTTTTTAACACCCTAGTGTGTTTGGGAACATTGGCGTTGTGGCCGAATGTTCACTTGTTTGTTGATTGGGATTTATGTGTGTTAGCATTACTTCCTTATTGCTTTCTACTTCTCCTTTACTTTTCTATTTTTCATTTCATTTCCGTTTTCTTCTTTTTCCTTTTCTTTTGGTTTTCTTCTTCCTTCATGTTTTCCTTTTCTTTTTTTTCTTATTCTTTTGTTTTCTTTTTATCCCTTGTTCTCTTAATTTTGTTTTTAGTCCTTTTCTTTTCTTTCTAAAAACAAAAAAAAAAAAAAAAGAAGAAAAAAACCAAAAAAAAAAAAACAAAACTTGTTTTTGTGAATATGAATAAAATGCTTTTGAGGCATTGTTGTTCTTTCTTCATCTTTTTGCTTTTACTTTGGACTTAGTACCACTTGAACTTGCACATTGGCTATTTCTTTTCCTAAATACAATGGTTTGCACGGTTTCAGAGTATCTTTGGTTGACTTTAGGATAGGATATGCTAAGGTAGCGGTTTAGACCTTTTGGGGCCTTGAAGCCGGATTCTTTTGGTTTGTGGTAAGACGGAGTTGCTTCCTTTGGTGGATCTGACAACTTTAGTAAGTTTTTGCTACATCCGTGTAAGGATTTTTCTTTTTCAAGCCTTCATCATTTTTTATTGTGTGGCGTGGATCCTTCGCCTTTGCATACCTAATCTTGAATCTTGACTCATAATTCTCAAACACGAGACCGAACCAACTAGGAAAGACAAAGGCCATTTTTCGGGGTGATAATTTTTCATTTCTAGGATTTTCTTCTTTCTTTTTAGTTCTTTGGGTTTACATTTGCCATCTTGCTAACCATTTGAGCCTTTCTCCTTCTTTTCCAAGCCACATTTTCAGAACTTTGAGCCTTTTGTTTCTTTTTGTTCCATTCTTGGTCTTTGTGAAGCAAATGGTCATGTTTTTGGAGTTTGTGGTCTAAAAGGTTGGATATTGGTTTTATTTGTAAGCAAGCTCGTCTTTTGTATATATTGTGAATAATGGAAAATGAATAAATTGAAAAAGCCGTCCAAAGTTAAAAGAGGCGAGGACAATTGCTTTGATAAAATGAAAATTAAAAAAAAGAGTGAAAATGAGAAAATTCAAAAAACAGTTTGATGTGATTCTTTTCCCTTTTCAAGAACTGAGGACAATGCTTCCTTTTTGCTTGGGGGAGAAGCGTTTACGCTTTTTGTAGATATGCTTGTGGATATAGCTTTGAATAAGCTTGGGGGTATTAGTTTGTTTTTGTTTAGTGACTTCTTGGTTTTGGTGTCGAGGTGTGGCCAATCTTTGCTTCATAACCTAGGTGTACCACCAAATTCTAAATTTTAAGCCTACCCCAAACCTTTTGCCGTTACGTTACAACCTTTGGGAAAGTCCTTTCGACCTAGTGGTTGAGTCATATACCGAGGGAGGGCATTATGAGTTAAAGCCTAAGCAAATGGGATGCAAGGTTAAGATGTCGAGAACCCTCAAATTCTATTCTTTTCTGGTTCCTTCGAGGAACCATAGAGACGCTTACTAAGGGAAGATTTGAAGCCATTAGGGAGAATGCGGTTAGATTGGTTGGGATGAAAGTGGATTGTGCCTCATTAGTTCTCTACGCTTAGCATGCCTTATGTTTCAATCAATCCTCGATATCTTAGAACGTGCTTAACATTATTGTTTTAGAAAGTTTGATATCCTTCGTGCTTTGATCTTGTGCAAAAGTCCATTGTATAAACATTTCTTTTCTTTTCAAGGTTTTAAACTTTCTCTTTTCTTTTCTTATGCTTTGCCTCCCTTTTAATAAAAAGAGTTATAGGTTAACCTCTTTGGAAACCTTTACGAGATCATCACTCGTCCTCTAGAGCGATCTAGGGATTTAAATGGCTTGTCTTTAGTTGCTAAAATTGACCGTGATTCCTACGAAAGTGAGTTAGTGTATATTCTCATTTGCTCTAGTTTTCTTGTTTCTTTCTTTGCTCGAATAGTGTCATCATTTTCCCTTGGGTTTGATTTTGTTTTGCTCGAGGACGAGCAAAAGTTTAGCTTAGGGGAATTTGATGAGCGTCGTTTATGGCGCTCAAAAGAATAAGATTTAGATTCATTTTCTTTATTTTCTTTCATAATTTTCATATAATTCTCTTAGTTTTATTTGATTTTCGATTTTTATAATTCACTTTGGTTCTCGATTAGTTTTTACGATTTTGTCATATTTTTTAGTTGATAATTCATAGTTTTAGTTTTAGTTTTATTTTGTTATGCTTTCTCTCTTTGTTTTATTTGTGTTTTATAGGTGAATAATCAAGTCAATTTGCTCATTTTGGGACTGCCTTGCTCGCGGGCATCATCTCGACTGCACTGATGATGGGGATGCTCGGGAGCGCGGAGTTTGATCAAGCAAAGCGAAGGAGCCAAGGCCTCGTGCACCACGCAGGGGTGCGTGCGTGCATACCAAACAGTGCGCGCGCGCGACTGGTCGGTGCTTGTGCACGACCCTATGCAGCCCCCTTCGCTAGATTTTTCTATTTATAGCTTTTGACTTTCTTTTTTATGACGACTTAACTTTTGTACTTGAGATATAATTTTCCAGAAATAGTAGAGAGAGACAGTAGAGAGAGAAGCTTAAGATTTACTTGTTTGTACTTGAATTTGATCTTAGATTTTAATTGGATCTTGAAATTCCTTCTTCAATTCAATGAAAGTTAGTAAGATTTCTTTCCTTTGATTTACTTTTAACGCAATTCTTTCTAGTTTCTTGAATTTTGTTTGAGATTACTTTCCTTGCTCTAGAATTTGTTGATTGATTGATTTTCTTTTGATTAAGCTTTAAATGGATATGAATTTGATTGAATTTGTTTTGTTCCTTTATTTCACCATGATTAGTGAGTAGATTAGTTACTAGGGAGAAGGGGAAGCATGCTTGATTGATTATTTTTGCTAGTTGATGATGTTAAATTGATTTAAATGTTGCAATTAAATTGGTTGACATAGTTGTGCATGTGATTAATTAAACTAGGAGTGATCAACCTATAAGATTAATCTAGATTGCATTGCAAATTTCAATGACATGAACCCTTGATTTGAGAATTGCTTTAATTGATTGAATTTGATTGTGATTTTCCTTGTTAGCCATTCATAGTGAACCCTAGCTTGGCTTAAAGGAGATAGCTTTTGGATTCCTTTGATTGCAACTATTGTTTGTCCCTTGTGATGTTGAATCGATTGAGTGATCTATAAATTAGCATAATCATTGAGCTTGCATGTGGAACCAATATCCCTAGTGTTTAGCATATTGAATTCTTCGATTTGTCTAGCTTTTTGTCATCTTATTTACCAACCACAACCATTTATATTCTTCGAATTAGCTTGACATAGGCTATATCATCGTTCCTACTCATTCCTTTGGGTTCGACCCTTGACTTACCATATACTTGTATTAGGTTGGTCAAGTGTTGACACATTAAGTTTGGCTCTAGGGAGAGGTAGATAACCACCTACATTTTCCTCTTGTCAAAATTCAAGAGGACGAGCAACAAAATCAAATTAACAGTTCAAAGTGCTCAATCAGCATCTATTGACGTTGGTCAAACTGTGCAAATCAACCAGACAATGCAAATGCTCAGTACATTACCCTACGTAGGTCACAGAGGCCAAAGTCTCAACCTAATAGATACATTGGTGTCGTATTAACCGAGAATCAGGAGATCCTAGTAGTGGATAGAGACACACCGATAACCTACAAGCAAGCTATGGAAAGCCCCGACTCTGCTAAATGGCAAGAAGCCATGAGATCTGAGATGTACTCCATGTTTGAAAATCAAGTATGGGACTTGGTTGATTTACTCGAAGGTTACACACTTATCAGATGTAAATGGATTTTCAAATTGAAAACCGACAAAGATGAAAATGTGTTCATTTACAAAGCTAAACTGGTAGCAAAAGGTTATAGGCAAATTCACGGAGTTGATTATGATGAAACCTTTTCTCCTGCCGCAATGCTTAAGTCCGTCAGGATCATCCTAGCGATTGCTGCATATTATAATTACGAAATATGGTAGATGGACGTCAAAACCGCCTTCCTAAATGGAATTTTGGAAGAAACTGTGTACATGACATAGCCTGAAGGTTTTGTCGAACAAAACAATGTTGGGAAGGTATGCAAGCTCAAAAAGTCCATTTATGGGTTGAAGCAAGCAAGAAGAAGTTGGAATCTGTAATTTGATGAAGCCATCGGTAAGTTTGGTTTTATCAAGAATCCAGATGAGTATTGTGTTTACAAGAAGGTCAGTGGGAGTGACATCGTCTTCCTAGTCTTATATGTCAATGACATACTGCTCATTTGAAACAGCATTCTGATGCTAGAGCTTGTAAAGGCCTTGCTTGGAAAATGTTTTTCGATGAAAGACTTGGGAGAGGCATAGTACATATTGGGCATCAAGATCTACAGGGATAGATCTAAAAAAATGATTAGATTGAGCCAGAGTACTTATATCGATAAGGTACTGGCACGATTCAATATGCAAGAGGCCAAGAGAGGTCACCTACCCATGTCACATGGCATAACCCTAAGCAAGGTCCAAAGACACCTGATGAGAGAGAAAGGATGAATAAGATTCCATATTCTTTGCTTATTGTATCGATCATGTACGCCATTATATGTACTAGGCCAGATGTACCGTATACCTTGAGTGCCACGAGCCGATACCAATCAGACCCAGGAGAGGCGCATTGGACTGTGGCCAAGAATATTCTAAAGTACCTAAAAAGGAACAAGGATAAATTCCTGGTATATGGTGGCTCAAATGAATTAGTTGTTGAGGGTTATACCGACCCAAGCTTCCAAACAGATAGAGACGACTTCATGTCGCAGTTAGGATACGTATTCTGTCTAAATGGAGGAGCGTTTATTTGGAAGAGTGCTAAGCAAAGCACAACTGCGGATTCTACAACTGAAGCCAAATATTTGGCAGCTACTAAAGCAGCTAAGGAGGCAGTTTAGATTCGTAAGTTCGTCGGTGAACTTGATGTTGTACCCTCCATCAAGGGTCCAATATCCCTCTATTGTGATAACAATGGAGCTATTGCTCAGGCCAGAGACCTAAGGGAGCATCAGAAGGTCAAAGATGTTATGCGGAGATTTCACATGATAAGGGAATGGAAGTCAGAGAGTGAAATTAGAATTTGTAAAGTTGGAACGGACGACAATGTAGTCGATCCATTTTTGATGCCCACGCAGTATGAGAGCGTGGCCTAGAAGACTTGGAATTTGCACTCCTTAGCATTTGAGCTTCAAGGGGAGAGACCGGCTTGCATCTTGAGCTTTATAAACCCCGAGAAAAAGCCAATGACCTCCTTGAACATCAAAAATCTCCTTAAATCAAAGAGAAGCAAGCAAATAAAGGAGAAAAGGCAAAATAAACTAAGAAATAAAAGAAAATGGGAGAACAACCAAGGAAAACACAAACTAGAGAAATAACAAGTAAAACTAAAGAAAAAGAGATAAAAGAGCTATATATAAAAGTGATCAAAATTATCCTAAAAGAGGCTAAATGAGTGTCATAAGCCAAAAGAGGATAAATTATCCTAAATGACACTCATCAGCCTATTAAGTGAACATTGAATATTGTAATTGAAAATTATCCCTAATCGAGGTCATTTAAATGATGGACGATTAATGACCACTTGAGATTAATGTGTAATTTGATTTGTAGCACCGTTTCTTGTGCTACAAGGACATGATTGTCATAAATCTTTTGCACGGACATTGATTTAGAATTGTACCGGATCGACCTATGAGAATACTTTAAGAGATTTAAAAATCGTCATAAGTACACTTCTCATTATGGCTATTGGAACCTCTTTCCTCGACCATGAGTATTGTGAGTTCTCTTGTTTGTGTACTAGTCCGTTTTCATGTTCGTCAAACGTCTGCCGTACATGGGGATTATAATGGCAACACTAGGGCATCTAGGTCCTCTTAGTAAGAGAAGCTGACAGTATAAAACTAGGAATGTTCCCCTATCAACAATAGGGAATATGTCTTTGTTGTTTACAAGGCCTCTTGAAGAGTAAGACTGTGAAAATGCATGGCTGTGCTCAGATATATTTTTAGAAATCATCTACTTATTGACAGTAGAACTCAAATGTCGAAAAACACTTTTGGACGTAATAAGGATAACGAATAATCTTACCTTATAGTTCATGAAGAGACATTAAGTGACATAGGAAATAGGCTATACACTAAAAGCGCACTTGTCGTGAAGGACACTGGGAGATTGATAAGAATGGTTTCCGTCGAACAAGTGTATTATTCCGATAGAGGGTTCGGAATTATTAAAAAGCTAATTATTCAGTGAGGTCAAGTAATCGGAATACCTAGTTGGAGGCCGCTTCCGATCAGTAATATTACAGCTTAATCTTGACTGAACCCTTCGGGTCACACCCAAGAGAACTAACGATATGTCATGATGAATTAATCCGAAAGGAATTAATGAGTCGCTTGAGTAATATGAACATTGACGTCGGATATCGAGCTAGGAGCATCGAGATCGAGCGTCGCAAGTCGAGTCGAATTAATAAAGCGACTAGACGGTAAAAATTAATTAATCAACAATTACCAAAATATCCCTAGCATCGAAATACTCCGAGCAAACCGAGTGCTAGGGACAATGGTGCTATTATAGAAGCTAGCATGCGCATTGCACCAAGCCTAGGGTGCTAGCAACACCAGGCTAGTGCGGGGGACTCAGCGTGCTAGCACGGGGCATAGCATCATAACACGCCACGCTCACCAGCAAGCAAGCAGGCATTTCTTGCTAGGCTGGAGCGCAAGAGATGCTAGCAGTAGCGCCTAGAAGCCTACATCATTGCAAGGCGTGCTGGCGTAAGCTACTAGCCCCGCAACCAGCTGGCAGGCCCAGCCAAGGGGCCAGGCAGCCTTGGCACCCAGGGGTGGAAGCGCCAGTTAGCGCACGCCTAGTGGATTCGGATGAGAGGTTGTGTGAGGCGGTTTTGGAGATCCTTGGGGGGTAAGGCTTTGGTCTTCCCCCCCCCCTCCCTTGTGGTCCTCACCTACTCTCTCCCTCCTTGCTTGACACTTGTTGATCAATTATTGCATTGCTTTTTCTTTTGATTTTTGATTTAAAATATAATGGAAAAAGGATTTTTATTAACTCTCTTACATTAATGGGAGAGAGGAATGTTGGTGGGAATTCTCTATAAATACCAAAGTATTAGGATTTGAGAAAACCACTTGAGTTGAACTCAATAAGACATCTCCAAAAGAGAGAAAACCTTTAAGTTCATAAAAACTCGAGTAAGTTTATTTTGGCCTAGCTCAGATAAACTCCGAGTAAGGACCGGACGGGTCGTGTTGCGGGTGGATTTCTATTGGAGGTCTACGCACTTGTGGGACTCGGGGTTTCGAAGTAAGATCTCATAAAGTGAGCGAAGCACGCGCCAAGGGTAGTATTGTATTTATCCTTGTCTTGTTAATTATGCTTGTTAGTTATATTAATTGTGTGAGGGTCTTGGGGTCAGGTTTTGTTTCCGCGGAAAGTCGGACTTTTTGAAACCTTAGAAAATTATTTTACGGTAATTGAAACAGCTGAATTTTATGCGCATCACATATTGCATATTACTATTCAAACGCTATTTGACATTACTTAAAACACTATTCACCATTATAATTAGTTATTTCGCCGACGCGAATTTAGATCTCTGTTTAATTTGCTTTTCTATTGTTTTGATCTATTTTTGTATCTTTTTATCAATTTTTGGCCAATAGTTAAATAATACGATCATGATAAGTGTAAATTTGTGTTTTATTTGGTTCAGATAGTTTAAAATTTTATACTTTTATACTTTTTCAGGTCGCCTGGTTATGGGAATAATTTTTACTCTTAACCATGTCAATTTTATGTTGTATGGTTTCACATAGTATATTTTTTACTTTGACCACATCAATTTTATGACTTTATATAATTTACCTTACTTTATACTTTTTTTTTATTAAGGGTCATTGTTTGTAATGATCGTGCGTATAAGCTTTTGTCGTATGGTTAGATTTTCCTTCGTAAATTTATATGTACTATCTAATAAGGGCAAAAGTTATTATCATTTTTAAAAAACAAAAAAGCTTTGAAAGTATTTTGTCTGACCCTACAAGTATTGTAACCTTATGTCTCTGAGTAACTTTCAAAGCTGACATCTTAGCGGGGAATTTATTTTATAAGTTTTGTTTTAGTGTCTTGTTCAGTATAATGAATTGAGAGATTCATGAATAATCACTTAATAGGTTTAGTTACTCTGTCATATGTATAACACATGAGTTTTTTTTGAGTTTAGACATGACTTAGTTATATACATTTTTCTTTTTTGTAATACCATGGCATTTAAACCTTTTTTTTATATCATTATTAGAGTATGATTTGGTTACGGTTATTTTTTTTAATTTATAAGTTTAATTGTTGCAAAACTAATTAATTAGTTTGCTACATAAAAAAAAAAAAAGAATTTAATATAAAGATTTTCATTATGCAAAATCTAGATATTAACAATTTAAATCCTTGAATTATATTTTATTTACAAATTAACCCCTTTATTTTTCTATAAATACCCCCCTAATTTTCTCATTTTAGGACACCAAAAAAATCCTACTAATTCTCTCTCTAAAATTTATATCTAAAAAATTCTCCTCTAATCTTTTGTTTTAGTTAAAATCTCTCTAATTTAGCATTATTTTTAAGTTATTAGCATATAAAAAGCACCATCTAGTTAAGTTGTTATTTTTACTTTTATTAAGTATTGTTATTATCTCTAATTCCTATAAAAAACACAAAAAAAAAAATTAAAAAATTAGTTCAAATATTATTGTTATTTCTTATCTTTGTTTAGACCAAAAAAATTAGTCTAATAACTTAAGTGTTCCTAGTCTATATTAAAACCAAAAAGTTTATTTCTCAAGATCTAGTTTTATAAATTCAAGTTTATTTTATTTAATCAAAAATCCAAAAAAAAAAGGTTCATTAGCTTTATTTTCACTAGCTTATCTTAATATCTCAAAAATTCTTAAAAATTATCGCTTAGCCTCTCTTATTTTATTTTATTTAAGGAAGACTCATCCTTAAATCCTTGGTAAGGAAAAGGGGTCATCTAAAAAATAGCTACATCTAGCTCGAGGTATTATTTTGTATTTTTCTCAATTTCCTTAATTATTATTATGATAACTAATATGTTTGTTCCTATGTGATGTTATGAACAGGAGTAATGATGATATTAGGTGCTTAATTAGCCCTAAATCTTTCATTACTCCATATTAGAAAGCAAAACCAGCTGGTGAGGTGATAGGTTATAAAAAGTGGTTAATTGCATTTTCCATTTTATTTTTTCCTAATGCATTAAAAATTTAAAGTATCAATACATTGATATATTTGTCTAAGATATATATTAAGAATGATTTTATTTTTAAGTGAGTCTAAAGACCTAAGGAAGTAAGAGTTTATGTAAAGATGTTCAAGGAGAAAGTGTAACTTATCATGTCCTAAAGATGGTCTATGAAACAACCCTTACGCCAAGAATCAGTTCCATTTCTTTAACTCAAGTGATAGGATTTTTCAAGATCTTTCCAACCATATCTCACAATAATTTGTTCAATTTTTCTATGATTTTTAATGATTGTTTTCGTTCAAGATATCTAAAATTAGAAAAAGGCATGTTTTTCTTAATTACCTTCATTTAAAAATTGTATTAATTTATTTTTAAGAAACTAATGGTATGAAACCTATATATTATGTAATTTTAAATTATAAAACTTTAATTGTTAGGATGTTTTAATTTTGTCTAAAGATGACTTTAGAAATAAGAGTTTTAATAAACTTTAAATTTTGTTCTGAAATGATTGTTTTTGAAACTTAACCTTATATTAAGACGACTTCAGAAATAAATGATATTTTAAGAGACTTTAACTTTAATCTAAGACGATTTTATAAATAGAAACTTTTATAATTTTATGAGCATTTTTAATTTATTTTAAACCCTTTTTTTATAACACAAGAATGAATCATAACTTTGCATATTTATTTTTAATAATTAATGATAGTTAATATAAACATGAGATTAAGATTAATTATTTATTTGTATAAGGTTGTAACAATTATCCATCTATATAAAAATAAGCTCATATCCCATTAAATTTACCCGATAGATTAATTTACAATCGGATATGATTAAATAGTTTATTGTTCCCTTTTATTTGGAAGTAAGGCCTTGATAGGTGTCGTGTTTCATTTGGCCAATTCCATTAAGTCTAAACACATATCCCTTAAAACCTTATAAAAACTACCCTAGAGTGATTTTAAACTTAAAGCAAGATTGCATAGCGAATCCTTACAGTTTCACTCCAAAAAATACCTTGACCCACTAAAAGTCGTCAATTGGGACGCATTCGTTGAATTGTCTTATTCAAAGAAATTTTTGGTAATCACTAATCAGGATGATTTTCCTCAACCAAGGTGGTTCATTTTACTTTTATGAGTGAATCCGTCAAAAATCACTAAAATCCCACTTACAAAAATGACGTTTATGTCAACTACCCAAATTAAAAACCTAATGGAATTGGTTATTTAAAACACGGCATATGTCCGAACTACGAAGGTTTTGATCCGTGAGCGGATTTAAATCCCACTATGATCGGTACGTAGTGCAACTTTGGTGCTCAAACCTACCTTATACTAATTATTATATCATTTTATTTGACTGTGCCATTAATATTATTTTTTAAAGTGTTAGAAGTTAGTTTTTTTTTAGTGTTATTTCTCAAAATTGACTGTTTTACAATCCGTCCTTATTTGGGTAAAAATAAGGTGGCGACTCTAAGTTTTTAATTAAAAGTCTCATCAGACACTTAAGTGGAACCTCTATAGACTAATTTGTTCACCAAAAACCAGGTACCACAGTCTAGCGACTCTGCTGGGGAGTTCCTTTTTAAAAAGTGTTAAGTGATTTAAACCTGAAATTGCGTTGTTAAAATGGTTTAAGTGTTCTTTTAAGCATGTTGTGTATGTGGTCATCCATTAATTGTCAAGAGCATGAGCATTCTTCTCTTTTTCTTTTTTAGGACGACACCTCTTCCTATTGGTAAGGTCGGATTTAGACAACAAGATTAATGAATTAAGGGCGTAAACTTACATCCGTGCGCTATTGCAATCAGCTCTTTTAGGAATGTCCACCCTCGGTGTTCACAGTTGGAAGTGATACAAGGCCACTTGGTCAATAATTTCCTTAAAACTGAATGCCCATTAGATTAAGAAACATGTGCGTTAATACATACATGAAGTCTTTGCGGTCATTTGTGTTAATTATTCATTCATGTTGTCATAAGAGTGTTTTTTTTTTTTTTTTTTTTTTTTTTTTTTTTTTTGTTTCCATTTTTACCTAAAACTCATCTTTTTTTGTTTTTAAAAGTGAAACCATATCTTTTTAGAAAGCTTATTAATGAACCCAATAATTAACCGAGAGTTAGCCTTAGACCTTTCCTTGTGTGATCTCAAGACAATCTAATTTTACAAGACTAACAAACACCATATGTGGTTCATTTTAAGATATGCTAGAATCCTTCAAAAAAATCTTTTCAACTTAAATAATGGTTTAATCACTATTGATAATTTAATATATGATTTAATATTCCTTTCAAAGGAGAGTCTTATATCCCTCAATACCTTGAAGGCCTTTTTTTTCTTAACCATATTCTTATCAATCAAAATTGCATTTCACTTGTTTTTTAGAGACTGACATATGGATACAGGAGCACAAATATGTAGTGGAGGAGGCCGTTGGGGTTCCATCCGCCAAATATACTCTAGGAGGTGTGAATCAATAAGTGTTATATATCATCGGCAGAAGTTGCAGGGTTTCCTCAAGTCAAAGCATAATAACTACACTAAACCATCTCATAGGGATGACATAGGAAAATATTGCAACTATTGCCATGACTATGGGCACAATACAAATGTTTGTAGTGATCTAAGACATGCCGTCCAACAATTGATTGATGTTGGGAAAATTCCAATTCCAAGATTGTGGACTACACCTACTTTGATGTTTACAAATGTAGATTTTCCGAATGACCACAATAATGATCGGCCTTTATCTATTACTTTGGTATCGGATTGTTACGAAGTCTTAGGATTTTTGGTAGACAGTGAGCCCGCATTCAACATTTGTAGCAAAACCATTCTCGAGAGATTAGAGAGTGAAGATGCTCCTTTAAGACCCTTAAAAAAGATGGTTAGAAAAATCAATCGCACTCTTATCCAGGTAATTGGAGAAATCACCTTACCACTAGGATATCTTGACTGGGTTTGTAACGCCGTGTTTTAAGTAATTGATGATCTGGAAAACCTCACCTTTACCTTGGGAAAGCCATGGTTAGAACATATAGGGGAATTGCCTCTGCATTTCATCAAAAGGTTAGGTCTTCAACCCTGGGCGGTGTGATAACTATTCATAGGGATGCGGTCTTACCGAACATGACAACCACGGTGTGCAATATGGTGAGTTTTGGGGAAGGTTCGAATTCAAGACCAAAAAAGGAGAATTATGAAAGATCATTATGGGACTTGCTATCAAATTCCTCAATGTATCGTGAGGCTTTTAGTGATTATCTCAAAAGCACAATCATAAATGCCTCAACCCCTTTTAGAGATTTGAAGGGAATCTTCAAACTTGATCCTCACCAGGTCAAAGACAATTTAATTAGAAAGGGTTTTATAAATTAATCTCTAGATCATGCAATGATATGTCATAACATCAAGTATCATCACTTTTGCATCGATGAAGAATCTTCCATTAATATGTGCCCGTACCATACATTTGTTGAGTGAGAATTTGAGGAGGAAGAACTTAGACCTGTAACAATAGATGAATTTTGTAACAACGATGTATATGAAAATGTATGTGGTAAAATTGATGCTATTGTTAAATACAAAGGTGTTGAATCATTTGCAAACAAAGTGGCATCCCTACGAGAAATCATGGAACCTTACATCTTCCTCGACAACATCGATCCTTTTATAACGAAGTCCGCATGGTGGTGTGTAAAGCGTAGGCATCATGGATTTTGGATAAAGAAGATAACCCACTCTATGTTGCGAAAGGGAAAGCTGCATAGGAGAAGCGACTTTGGACTTGGGAAGTAGATGCATGGTAGTAATAGTCGTTACATTTTCAGTAAAGTTTGTGGTAATTTGTTTTTACTATGAAATTAACAACCACATACACCATGCAAAGACCAATGCCTTCGGATATGGTTTCTTATTTTGGAATTAAAGACACACACAAGGGAAATACGAGTACAAGAATTAAAATATAACAAGAGAACCCATGTAAGGATTTATTCAAGCATCGTCCTTGAGGTCCTCCAACAAACATGTTATGTAAGACGTAGTTGGAACATCATCTTCAAGAACTGGAAGTGCTAGGATCATTCGTGCAAATTTCCATACACGAGATGATGCCCTAAGAGCTTCCACATTACCAATATCATAGGTGGTACAAGGTACCACTGGGAGCTCATGGAGTTCAAGGAGTCATTGGAGTCGGCCTGCTTGTCTCAAGCGATTTAAGGCTGAGCAAAACTAACTAAAAATCCAAAAATTGGATCAGATATCGAATATCGAAATATTAAGTTTCGGATATCCGGCATCCGAAAAAATACCCCAAAACCAGCAAACCTTAAATACTTCCCAAAGCCAAAATACCCCCCTAGGCCCAAATAACTAAACCAGCAAAGTGAGCAAACCTTAACTCATTCCCTTCATTCTCACCACCCCTCTATCTCTCTCTCTCTCCCCCTCTCTCCTCTTTGTCATTCTCATCGCCCCCTTCATTCTCACCGGCTCACTGCCCCTTCTACCTTCTCTATCTCTTCTCTTTCATCCTCTTTCTCCTCCTTCAATCTTTGCAATCCCATGACAGACCGACTTTCTCCTTTGCCCTTCGATTCTCACGGCTGCAATCCCACCAACTGCCCTCGCTACGCTATCCTCCAACCACCATCATCAACAACTGCAACAACCATACGCATCATCCCTAGCTCGAGCTTCGAACCAACAACTCCAACAATGGCTATTCTTCTCAATGACAATTGAAATTTCTTTGTTTTTTTTTTTTTTTTTTTTTTTTTTTTTGATAATTAGTTAACAATTTTTTGTTAAATTTCTTTATTTTGTACTTCGTTTGTGTAAATTTTTTTGTTGGATATTTTTTTATAATTTTAATCTATTTAATCATCTTCAGATTTAAGTAGCAATGAATAAATTTTATTAGAAAATTAATGCAGTATTAATTTTCCATATATCAATGCCTATAAAAAAAAATTTAATTTAATAGGTTCGGATATTGGATATCCGAGCTATTCGATCCAAAATTTTCGGATATCCGGAAAGTTTCGGATCGGATACAAATATAAGATATGGGAATTTTCTTATACGGATATC
This sequence comes from Chenopodium album, assembly GCF_948465745.1. Taxonomy (NCBI): domain Eukaryota; kingdom Viridiplantae; phylum Streptophyta; class Magnoliopsida; order Caryophyllales; family Amaranthaceae; genus Chenopodium; species Chenopodium album. The sequence continues at coordinate 34,832,526 of NC_137851.1, read as the reverse complement.
CGATTCGAAACCGAGTTTTGGATCGGATATCCGATCCATGCTCACCCCTATCAAGCATCTCCAAGGAAGGTAGAAAGTGACGCGACACAATCCAGGAAGTTGAACACCTCTACGCCTGCTAGTGCTAATATTTATGAAATCTATATTGAGAAACGAAATGATCCATTCCACATCAGCTTCAGCTAACATGTCTGTCCATGCACCATGGTTGCAACATTGACGAAATATAGGGAAAAAACCTCTCTCCCTAATATGTCGGGTTTGGTAAGGAGTTCGAGTAGGTGGCCTAGACAACTTGAATTTCTCACATAACTAGAGTTGAAGCACAATTGGACACCCTTGAAAAAACCCCCTTGGTTTTGCTTTAGATGGTCGAGCCCCACCATAAGGTCCCCTAGGATAAGAGGCCCTAAACGGTTCCCTGACTCAATATGTGACAAAAAAGAAAGGCAGCGAACATGGCAGTAAAATAATGATTCCTTGAGTAAGACAAGGCCAAGAGATAAAAGGACACAAGCTCTCTCTTGGCTCCATCAGTTGCCCTCGGGTAAGTAGCTGTTATCACATGGACTTGTTTTGAAGACCTAATAAACCCTCCACTTCTTCTAGAAGAGGAGTCATTTTCGTCTCTCCAAAACGAAAAACATGGCGTTCTTCATCCCAAAATTCAACAGCAGCATGAATCATATCATACCGAGGATGAATAGATAGAAGAGCAGTGATGGTTGTGGTAAAGACACTAGTATAAGGGGAAAGGCGAGGTGGAGAAATATTTTCTACCACCCCTTTTAGTTGGAGCTTTTTAGCTCCACTGATCTCATTGATTTCCTGATGCATTGCATTCATTTTTTTTTTAAGGAAAGATAAGGAAAGGAGGAGTAAGAATTAAAAATATTGGAAGAAGAGGGAAGGAAATGGTTTGGTGTGGAAAAGAATGAACACCACCTCCCTTTATATAGGGGTGGTGGTGATAATGGTGTCAAGAATAAAACGCCGAAGGAATTTGTTTTTCCACAAACTTAGTATAAACCACTTGATGTTTTTGCATCCGAAATCCATAGATTATGTTCTTTCAAGAGTAATTGTCTTTGTTCCTCAAATTCATGCAACGTGGAATTTTGATCTTTTCCCTAGAGGATCCAATAAACATCCTTCTAAATTTTATTGGAGCAAGGTTGAGTCGGTTTTTCATCTACACCTATGCAACGTTAGTGTTGCAAGTGAACAAGAATTTCACACTTTTTTTAAGCCAGTTTTTCAACTGCACCCAAGCTATTATTTATGTTGCAATAAAAAAAGAATTTCATTCTCTTTTAAGCCAGTTTTTCAACTACACCCAGGCCAACCATTGTGCTACAAATGAGTGAAAAAGTCACTCTCTTTTTAAGTTAGTTTTTCAACTGCACCTATGTAAGGAGGGTGTGCCCATCGTAGGGGATCCTTCTCCTTATATGCCCAGGGCCATTTAAAAGCCTAGGACTTTACACTTGTTAGGGTATATTAGGATTTGAATTCCTGGCTGTTTGGGGGACCTTGGATTAGAGTTGATCCTCTCATTATGCTTTTTTGTAAGAAACTAGTAAGGAGTCGCCAATGAGTTTTAGGAAAACTCATAAACCTCATTCATACCCTTCTCCCAAGTAGAGTTCAAGGGATATTTAGCATGAATCATAAGTTTACCCATGCCCAAATTGGTCTACTTATACCAGAAATGAGTTCGGGGGCAAGGGTACTAAAATAGCTTTCCCTTTAGGGGGGAATCGTTATTCTAGCCCTAGTGCGGCATCTACTAGCACTTCCTTTTTCACAATTTCATTACCAAACAATAGATGCAACGCGATACCTAAAAACTACGTTAGTTGATTTTATTTACAAGCATTTAATCACATAGGAATTACATTGCAAAGTCGTTATTCTTTATTTAATTTATATTCGTGAAAAGAACAATAATAAACAATATTCGCCTTGTGTTAAGTGATCAAATAACAATTAATTATTCAATTCTATTCTTTATTTGACGCAAGATGCTATGTGAAATTAATTAATTAAAAGTTTGCTTAAAGTGGTCAAACAACACTAATTAATCAATGAAAGTTATTTAAACAATAAAAGAAAAGTGATTTATCTAAGTGCTCGGGAATTTACCACTTTTCCTTGCTAGATATTCGTTTAGAACACTTATGGACTCCTTGTTCGGGAACCTCCACAGTAGTAACAAGTAATAAAGGGGGTGAGTGTTTAGGACAAGTGGGTTGAGAGTACACAAGTTCATAAAGTTTCTGCCAGCGTTTCGAGTTATTTTTTGTCTGTTTAAGCCTCGTATTAAGCCTCTATTTATAGGTAATGGGTGTGTTTAGGGTTTCGAGTGTTCTGCTGCAGCAATTGTCGCGCGCATGTGAATGGGTTGGGCGCGACTGCCCATCGCAAGTGATTTAGATGCGATGCTAAGGGTAGTGCAACTGAATGTCTTGCGCGCGGTATTATGGTAAGATTCGATTATATAGTTTTAAGAAATTCTGAATCTTCCGCGAGCGCATCACTAGAGGTTGCGCTGGGTGTCATGCGTAACCTTGTGAGTTGCGCGCGCCAGACCTATGTGACTTATTGAGATGCGCACGGATTTTTCTGCGGCATCTTTAATTTTTAACCTAGGCGCATTTAAATTCGTCAAAATTAGGTTTTAACCTCGGGCTTAAGCCTAATTATGATCGAGGTTAGTTAATTTGGACTTTAATTCATTTTTTTTTGGGTTAGGCTAGTCATTTTGTATTCTTGTGGCTTAATCAATTGTCTATAGTTATTCTTCGAGTTGATCCAACACAAAAATGATTTTATTTATTGTCATAGCACTTCTTGTCGGGACAGGAGGCCAAAAGTAGATGTCTACAGTTAGCCCCCGCTTTGATCGAGTCTAGGATACACGAGGATCAAAGTAGCCAAGGAAATAAATTCGAGACTCATTCTGCGAAGTTCCCTAAGAATAGAGAATCTTTCAGTAATGTTAAGAATGTCGAAACGATCCTTGATTCGCCAAGTGTTTGAGACAAGTAGCTATTAAGGCTAGAAAAAGTATTTTCTAGTCTTAACGCGCTAAAGAATCTAGATTGATCCTTTGCAAGTGTAGAACGCTTTAACAAGTAAAGGTTGTCCTAAGTAATGTCACGTCATGAGAAGATATCGGTTTAAAAAAGAGTAAAGAGGATGATACCCTGTCAATTATGGCATCGTTGATCAAAAGTCCCTCGATATGTCATTGAAACTTTAGTCTACGATTTTAACAAATTAAAAGATGATAAAAAAAAGTTGTTTGGGCATTTGTAGCCTAACACATGAATAGAGGTTTCGACACTCGCTTGCCAAAAGAACGTGACATTTCTAAAGTCAGTACAGTATAATGACAAACCTCTCTATGGGAGCTTTTACGTAAAGCACCACTACGGAACGTTTTAAGACACGTTCACAAAAACGTCAAAAACGTATGCTTAGGGCAGGCTCAAAGCACGATGTGCATGCAAGACGATGCAAAATACTATCAAAGAAGAAAATAAACTATAAGATGCAAAGCAATTAAAATATTTCGATAATTTATGCACCATTACGTCTAATAACGAACAAAAACCGTTAAAAACAAATCAAACGGATCGAAATCAAAATACCGATCTTTTAAGTGACTAGTATCCGCGCGCAACTCAGTGTGTCGCGCTGGCCAGGCGCGCGCATCGTTCTTAGTTGCGCTGGGCTATTAAGCACAATAGATTTAGTTGCGCGCGACATTTAAGTCAGTAAAAGAAAGATCGAAGAGCGCGATTTCAGTTCGCTCTTTCTCTTCTCTTCTTTCGCCATTTTCGTCCCTTTCTCACTTTAAAAAGCTCATAATTCTTTGCTCTTCGAGGCTAAAGGAAGTAGATCTCATCCCCTATTCATATTTTCCACAATCCAATGTAAGTTTTTGCTAATTTTATTTCGTTTTTTAGCTAAATTTTGGGAATTTTGAACCATTAAACCCCAAAATTCGAATTTGGGGGTTTTTAATTCGGTCCATTATTCTTGAAATTGTTTGTTCGATGCTTTCATGCTATGTTTAAGGAGTGTTTTGCAACAAATTTCATGAAAAATGGTTGAGTATTGAACCTTGTATGAGTATTTCTTTGTTTAAGTGCGTTCTTGGTATTTTGGTCGAATTTTAGTTCGAATTTGTTGGTTTTGCTTGCTCATTTGGTTATACTTGATGATTATGAAGTGAATTATAGTATTATAACTATGATAACTTTCATGAATCATGTTTCGAAAATTTTGAATCCGAAAAATGGCGAGAAGTGTACACTTAAGCTTGTTTTTTCCATGTTCGAACCTCAAGATTGTTTGGTAGACGGTAATTATGTTTGTGTTATTATTATTCGCCTAAAAATAGTTAATTCTTTGAGATTTAGGAATATAACCTCTTGAATACTTTAGTTGAAACTGGTATAGGATGGCTTTTGTGGGTGTTAAAAGACCCATTTACCGAGTTTAACTGCAGGTATCGTAGCCCCCAAGCTTGGGTGGCATTCGATTTTTGTGTTTTGCCCTCTCGGTAGTCGTTATGCTGCCGAAATGGGTTCATTTACGCAAGTGCTGGGCCTGTTGGCCGAAGGTACCTGCAGCCATGGCAGCCCACTTGGGGTGTCTTGGTGCCCAAGTGGGGCTGCCATGTGGCACAAGCTAATAAGGGGTTGGGGGTGTTGTGTTGGCCGGTTTTTAGAGAGGGAGTGGGGAGCAAGTTTGGTCCCCCCTCTTCTAAATGGTCCTCACCTAACCTCTCATGTGAGCTTGACACTTGTTGATTTATTAGTAGCTTGATTATTAATTTTATTTTAGATTTAAAATAAAATGGAAAAATCAAATCTCCCACATTGACGGGTGAGCTTTTCTCACTCTTGATTTTCCCTATAAATACCCAAGTTGGGGTATTGGGAAATTGCTTGAGTAAGTGTTGAAAAAGGCATCACAATGTGAAACCTTTGAACACAATTAATTACTCGGGTTTAGGTCGGGCCTTGCTAACTCCAAGGCAATATACCAATTTCGGTGCTCGCTTTGCGGGTGGATTTCGTTAGAGGTCCTCGTGTGAGCGGGGCTAAGAGCTTTCGAAGTAAGAGCTCAATTAAGTGAGCGAAGCACGGGACAAAGGTATTAATCTCTTTCTTTATCTTGTTGTTTAAGTTATTTATGCTTTATGGTTATAATTACTGTGAGTGTGATCTTGGCTCGAGTTTCCTTCCGCGGTGGGTCGGACTCACCGAAACCCAACAGATGTGGTCTGGGAGGAGAGGCTCCTCCCAAATGGGACCCTCAGGTCCTGAAGTGGGACCTAGACCATCATGTATCGATCTAGAGTTGGCGCAGCATAGTGAGTTCTTTTGCGCCTTCGCCCTTTCATCATTTCTTTCTTTCTCTCTTTTTTTTTAAAAAAGTCCTAACCGCATTTTCTCATATATATTCTTTAGAGCGAGCTTAGCATACGTCTATACGGCTCGAGTGACTTGAGAGGTCGTTTCGCGAGTTTACCCGATGTGGTGGAGCTTTCGGGGATTAGCCCCAGCTGGCGGCTCTTCAGGACTTATCGAGTCAGCCTGCATCGTTAGTTTTCCTTCGCGGGTTGTTGGAATTTCGGTGGGATTCCACCTACACTTTCCACTTCCCGTGGGGGAAGATGACGGTTACCCATTGCGACTTCTCTATGATCACGGGTATTCCTTTCGGAGGTCAGCCTGTGGTTATAGAGACCTTGAAGGGGTCAGACGAGAGGATGCACGACCTCGTGGGGGACGTCTTACGACGGCCCTTCATATGTACGCACAGTCTTGTCCATACTCGGTTCTTGCCGACGAGCTTTCAGCTGACGAGGTTGATCGGTAGTGTACACCTGAGCAGCTGGCTCAAATATACATTTTCCACGTTCTTTTCATCAGTATTTTGAGTGATCGGGGCTAGCATTTCGCCATCGGGTTACTCGTTTGCCTTAGTGATTTGGGGCATGTGGGTAACTTGAGTTGGGCGGAGGTGTCATATGCCCGCATGCTGACGGCTATGGGCAAGGCGACCTAGGTAATGGATTCTGCGGCAACTTCTGAGATGCCCCGGATCTCCATTTCGTGGCATGGTCGTATCCTTGAGGTACGTGTTTATCTTAATCTTTTTATTTTTTCATCACCATTTCGACTCTTCTTGATCACATTGTATTCTTTTTAGGCTCGTTTTCTTATCGGCCATCGTCTGGTCATGATTAGGACAAAACGAGCAACTTCAGCCGGCGACTTTCGTTAGAGGATTCTTTTGGCGACTCGTGCGTCAGTGAGTATGATTTTGATAACACACATTTTCATGTATATATATTTCTGAATGATTTTCTCATGTGGTTGTGTTTTGTAGATCAATCTCCATCGTTGAAGTTTGATCATCGGGGTCCTTGAGGTTGTTCGGGTAGGTATGGTTCGCTGCCATTTCCGGGCCCTTTATCAGGGACTCCATGTGTTCCAGAGGACATACGTCTGGTTCTTAGGCGAGCATGTCTTCTAGCAGTTCTCGTTCGAGGAGCCTTTGGTTCATGCGGACCCTCCAATCCGGATGCTGCGTCCGGACCTACTATCTACTAGGGATCAAACTCAAGCGATCCTTGGTTATCCAGCAGAGCAGCTGGTGCTGCCGGGTGCATCTTAAAGGATTTATGTCTTCGTCGTGTGCAATTACTAGATAGATAAATGGATCAAATTATGGAGATCATTCAGTTCGGACATTTGGGTCGTCGTTTTATCATAGCTAGAGGTACTAACGATCTTTGGGCTAGTAAAATAGCCCAACGCCCAATTGGACGGATCCTATAAGGTCACACAAAGAGTCTAGATCGGGCATGAGAGGACAAGGCCCATGATGGGCCTCATCCTCTAGTATGGCCGGCCACATGGAGTGGATTGAAGGGTTTTGGGCTTCCTAACCCTAGTCTAATTATAATATGATTATAAACAGACTAGGTGCCTAGGGTTTGCTAAGTAGTATGCAATTATCTGATCAGTGTGATCAAACCCTAATTAGCAAACACGAGACCAACCCCTCTCATACTCTTCTCTATCTCACGGCTCTTTCCTCCTCCCTTGGCGCCAGTGTCGTGGTTCATGGTGGTGGTAGATCGTGGTGGTCGGTTAGTCCAATAAAGGTGGTGATCGCGGTTTTCCTCAATCACTTAACCAATCTAGTATTGGTGGACGGCTCGTTCGAAGCTCGTGGACTAAGTAGAGGAGCAACGCTTGGGGCTCTATTCTCTCCCTGATTTGTCAATCAAATTGCTACGTGGAATTCACGCTTCAAAGGTATAATTATGTGTCTTGTGTGTTATGCATGTGTTCTTGGGATTAAGTACTTTTATGAATATGATTCATGATTTTCCGCTGCCTAGTACCTATAAACTCCTACACATCTTACCCGACGTTCGTTGCATCTAGGCTGACTCCTTTTCCTGCTTTCGTTCCGGTTAGTATTTCTTCTTTTCCTTTTCTTTTACTACTGTTCAGAACTTTGACTCCTTTATTATTGTATTTTCAGCGATTCGAGCTTGGTGGTTGGGTGCCTCCCACGGTGAACATCACGTATACCGACGCTTTCGGGTCGGTAATTCGTGAGATTCTTCTACGGCGGAGGATGAGGACATACCGTTCGTACCTGAGACGGTTGAGTCGGTATTCTTTATTTTGTATATGTATATATTTTCTTTTCCATATATCATATACATTTGTCTTATAACTGTCCTTTATTATTATGTTTTGTTTTTTTTTGGGAATAGGTTCTGCGAGAGACTGTTAACGGCATGGTGAGGGCTACGCGTGCTTTTCGAGCTGCTTATCGGAGAGCCCTCGTGGTTTTGTCATGTCGTGATCATCGGATGATCGCGGTAAGTTTGTTTGCTCTTTTTTTTATATCAAAGTTATTACACGTTTTGTGTACTAATCTTTGTATTAAATTTTGCAGGATGTACAACAGCCTTTCGGGAGTCGCCGAGCATCCTGACTTCCATTTTTATTATAATTTTTTTTCTTTTTTTGCCTTATGGAAAATGTATATGTACATTTTTATTTTTACTGTTGTACATATGACACATATTTTTTATATATATCATTATTTTTTTATTTCCACAAGTATTTAAAAGCAAAAAATTTTTCCGAGGGAGGGAAAGGGTTACTGACTTACCCCTCTCGAAAAATGAAAAGAAAACAAAGGGGAAAGAAAAAGAAGAAAGGAAAAGGAAAAGAACTTAAAAGAAAATAAAATAAAAAAGAAAATAAAAAGGAAGTTAGAAAAAGAAAGGAAAAAAGAAAATAAAATAATTAAAAAAAAGAATAAAGAAAGGAAACAAAACTGACAAAGGCAAGCATACGGATTAGTCATAAGATTTCGTTGATATTCCATTATTTGGTAGTCCGAAATACGGAAATAAACCAACCAACATGTTGTGACAGAATAGGGCGCGCGCAACTGGATGGGTTGAGCTCGGCTGTCGCGCACATGTAAATCGGTTGCTCGCGGCAGGCGCGCCTTACTCGTGAGATTCATGCGCCGCCTGCGAGTGAACTTTCCTTTAGGCGAAAATTGCCGAAAAATTACCTCGTTTGGGTCTATTTAAGCGTGGTTTTGTGTAGGTTTTTGATCATCTCACATTTATTCGTTCATAGTTTTATTCATAAAGAAAAATATTTCTCTCTTTTTTACTTGTTCTTTTTCTCTTTCTTTTGTTTGAACAATGGCAAAAACATTTTAGCAACGTTTGAAACAATGGGTCACTTCCCTTTCTACTGAGGATAAATTAGCTTTTAAAATATACCATCTTGACCCTCTATTAAGTTATATGCAACTCAGCATAAATTTCGATTTCCTCTACGCTGAAGTTAATCGTTGGGACTCGAACCATCATCTTTTCCTCTTTAAGGGGAAGAAATTATCCCACTACTTGGTGAATTTGAGTCTCTATTAGGCTTCCCTGCAAATGTTCTCCTCGTGACGTATGCTCTACCTTGTCAGATTCAAAACCTATGTTTCAACGATTTTTTAGCTTGAATGACAATGATATGACCAAAATTAGGACAAAAGAAGGCGTGAATTTAATTCAATTTATTGAACACTTCGTTGCCCCTCGTGACAACTTGACTAAACAACGTTTTAAGATTCGTGCTTTGTGTTTTTGTCTTGTTGTTAATTGTTTACTTAGGACAGGTAAAGAATATGCACTACACCAAAAACTAGATTAGAGATCGCAAAATATAGAACGGTTATCAAAGGTAGGCGTTCTCCAGAAGAATATAGATCATTTTAATATAAGAGGCGTTCTGTATGTTAATACATATGGAACGGTTAGCATAGTTAACCGTTCTCTATTTCTTTTTACTCAAATAATTAAAAAAAATAATTATGTATTATAGATGATATAGAACGGTCATCTTGACAACCGTTTTGTATTATATTAATTAATTTTTTTTTTAATTAGGAAGTTATATACGTACATACGGAGTAATAATTTACTCAAATGGGGATTACTCTATGGTGTCCATAGTTGAGAAAATAGAGGGATGTCATTCACCCGCTCCCTTAGCTCGGGCGGAAAATGTACTTTGCTTGAATCGTCTTAGAGGAGATCCAAATGAGAACAGTTTCACGTACGTTTTTTTTCGTCATATCTCAGCGCAACCTTGAAAGTTGCGCTGGTCTAACCAGCACTACCACAAAAAGGCCAATATAGAACGCCTTAAATAGGCATTATAGGACGCCTTAGAGGCGTTCTTCAACTAGGGTGCCTTATAAAGTTTACAAGACGTCTTCAAGAGGCATTCTACATTCAATACATTATAGAACGCTTGGTATAAATAAGCGTTTCTAATGCTATGTACCGACTAGTTAGAAAACAAGGAAAATGGAACGGTTGCCTAGTGACATGCGTTCCATAAGCCTATAAAAAGAGAACGCCTATCTCACAAATCAGTTCTCTTTTTATTCCTTTTTTTCAAAAAAAAAAAAATTAAAATGATTGGAAAAAATATTATACGAAAGCATTAATTTCGAATTCTAAATATAGTGGTTGTCTGGATTACAACAACAGATTAGATCTAAGTAAGAAAACTAATACATTATTAACTTTAATCAAGAATTTACAAATGGACTAATGAATTAAGATTTCAATTCAACTCAATAATAATATATACATAGAAAATGAAATCAGGTACAAAATCAATCTAGTATAATCAAAATTATAGTTCATATTAGAATGCTAAAAACCAACTACAATCTCTAGAATTATCCCAGCTGATACGACCAAAATCACCGAATCAATCTATGTTGTATCAAGCTCCTTTGCTTCAAAACCTTATTATGTAAATCCCTGCAAGAAGAAAGTGTATTAGATTTCAAGGTTTAGCTATACAATAAGACAGATTTGGTAATTCTGAAAGAAAAAAAAAACAATGGTTGAATGTTTATTGATAGAACAATAGTGTATAATTGTACAAATTTCATATCCATTTCATACCTAGATTCATCAACAAAACAAAAATTGAATCCCCATTATCCTAAAAATCGAACTGATATGACAAAAATATATAATAAAAAGCGATGAAATTATTATTACCCTTTAAATTATAAAAACAAGAACTGACAAATTCAAACCCAAAAATGAATAAAATAAAATAAAATGTGTATTGCTCATAATAAGTGTTGATTTTCTCCATACCTCCCGAAAATCATATTTTAAATGCTCTTGTTAAAGTAGGACAATGCAATCTAACAACCCGAGGTGGTGGCTATGCAACGAAGGTGAAGGTGATGGTGATGGTGATGGAGCTTCTATGGCAGTAGTGGTGGCGGTGATGGGTGCTTGTAGCACTTAGATTCACGGGAATGCTTGCCATGGTGAAAGAAATTCGAGGGTTCCAATCTGGGCTTGTAGGAGAATCATGGTTCGGAATTGATTTCGCACTCGAATGAAAGGGGGGGTCGGAAAAGGAATTATTGAAATATAAACCTCTAGATTTTGTTGGAGATGAAAGAAAGCATAGAGGGATCTGAAGATGAAGGCAAACAAAATTTCATGGAGGAGGAGGAGTTATAGAGAAAATGGAGAAAGAGGAGGCGGTAGAAGCTAAGGGAAAATTAGGGGGATTAGGTTTTAACTAGTGGGGGGTGGTTGAAATAAAATAATAACTGATAAATCAAGTGGCACTGTCAACATAGAACACCGTTCTATAATGTATATCCATATTTTATTTTATTTTTATTTTTATTATGGTAAATTATATTAAACTATTCTTAATGAGGGGAGTTTTATTTGATTCATCATATAAAGATATCCTCTAACAAAGGCGTTCTATTTACTTCTAGAGAACGCCTGTCCAACTTAACAGTTATGTATTACGTGTTACTTTTGCCACTTTTTGTGGTAGTGCAGTACAATCTTCCAGGATGCGCGTGACGAGGGGAAAGACTAGGTCGTGGACTAATCCTCCCTAAGTCAAACTAAATTTATAAATAGTTAACAAACCTAAATACAAGTATAGAGGTAAGTCAAAGTTCGAACCCAAAGGAACGGTTATGTTCAAGTGCTTTCAATAGGACGCCTAAGCTAGGTCGAAGATAAGGGTAAGGAGGTAACACCAACAAGTAGCAAACAAAAAACCAAACAAATAAACACTAGGAATGGGGATTAATAAGTAATCATGACAATTGCAACAACATGGGAATAACATGCAAATCTATGGTTTTGAAGAATAATGATGAGAGCTATCAATTGGAATCAAAGAGCTATCTCCTAATCGTTAAGCTAGATGTCTCTACGAATAACAAACTAAGAGAATCACAATCCAAACCAATCGATAATTGCAATTCCTAAATCAATTGGTCGTGTCATTAGCAATTACAATGCAATCTAGCATAATTCTCAAGGCCTAATCGAATTACACACATGAAAACTTACATTAATCACTTTAATTTCAACAATTAATCAACACAATTCCTAAATTAATAACAATCAATCAATCATACAAGTTTCACTCAATTCCAAGCCAAACAAATACTCAAGAATCATCATCTATCAACAAACAACTAAAGAAATCAAGAATCAACAAAATATCAAGAACAATTATACTAATGAAGATCAAACATCAAAATCAAACTAAACAAACATGAAATCAAAGAAAGCAATAAAATGAGATAGAGTTAAAAATCCTCATTGATTGATTATGGAGATCTTCAATACAATTATCACCTTGAATCTTCAATCTCTCAAATCTCTAATGAAATTCCTCACTTTCTCTCTCTAACTCTACTCCTAAAACTAACCGTAGATCTAGAGAGAGAAACTCTCAACTAAGCTAAAATTATGATCAAAATTATGTCTTAAACTTCTTTGATCCTCCTCTCTCTAGAAATGAAGGAAATCTATATATAGTAAAACTAACTAAGGAAAAGTTCGTTAGACGTCAAAAAGAGACAACAAAAGGCGCGGCCTCTCACCCCTAAGCGCGGCCGCAACAAAAGGGGTGCGGAAACATAGAGAGGAGAGCGCGCGACTGCTCCTATCACCTGTGCGGCCGCGCCAGTGACTTGCGCGACCACTCCTCCTTCGCGAGCGACCGCGCCCTGAGAGCAGGGGATGTGCCTTGGGTGCACTCAAAGATACCCACGTGCACTCCGGATGATGCGTGTTGCTAAGGCAGTTTCTTGGAGCCCTTACGATGGGTTCAAAACCGTCTTTTAATGTCCACGCGACATGAGAGCGCGGCCTTGAAGACTTGACTCTTGCACTCCTTTGCTTTTGAGCTTCAAGTAGGGGAACCGAGATGCACGTTTGGCCTTGAATACCCCGAGAGAACGCCAATGAGCTTCTCGAACATCACCAACTTCCTAGAATCAAAGAAAAGCAAACAAGTAAAGAAGAAAATGCAAAGGAAACTAAGAAAAGCAAGAAAATAAGAAAGTAACTAAGGAAAATGCAAAATAGAGAAAATAAAAGTAAAGCTAAAGAAAAAGAGGTAAAAAGAGAAGTAAAAGTAATGGAAAATCATCCTAAAAGAAGCTAAATGAGTGCAATAAATGACAGTCATCAGCGCGCCACTGGCGCACACGACTGTTTGTCATGCGCGCGCCACCTGCTCGTGTAATGTCGCAGATTAATAATTTTTTTCTTCAGATTTGGCTCATGGAGCGCTTACGAATTGTTGATCAGCCACAAAATCTTGAGGCTAATGTAGTGAGAACGTTCCCTGGTCATTGCATTCTTTACAAACATAAGAATGAGGAAGAATGGACGTCTTTTTTCTGTCACGGGGTTCCTAACATACGCTTTGTGATTCCTTGGTGGAACATAAGTAGTATGATTGGGAATAGTTTTAATTGTCCCTACATTAAGCTTTTAGGCCTCTCTGGTACTACTTATATTTTTCCTTGCAGGGTGATGAGACAATATGGGATGAAACAAATTAATCCCCCACAGGATTGTTATTCCCCTAAAGATGTGAATTTGAAACTTGAAAGGATTCCTCGTTGGATGGAATATTGGTCTAGTCTTCCTAAGTGGGTGGTGCAAAATCCCACGACGAGCATAGTGCTATCTTCCTTTTACAAAGTTTGATGAACGCGGCGGATAAGGGAGAGCTAAACAAAGCTTGTCAACAAATTCAAGCCACCTCGGCTCGCAATCCACCCAAGCCTTTGGTGCAATCGGCTACAATTACTCCTAGAGGGCAAAACAAAGGAGTGAGAAGAAAATTAGACTTCTCCTCATTACCTAAGGCTCGTTCAAGAGAACCTAAGAGGAAGGTTGCTCCAAAACCCGCGCAACAAGGAATAAAGATTAAGGAACCTTCATCAAATCCCCGTAAGAAGACTCCATCCAACGCTAAAGATAAGGGAAAAAGAGTTGAAACGGCTCCTATACCTAAATTGAAAAACAATGTTTGGGTAAACAAAAAGACAGAAGGAGAAAGCTCTAAGGTTGCTGAGAGTACGACAATGGAAACTACTCCTCCTTCGACCGTGATGATTGAGGATATAGTAAAACCTTATGGTTTTACACAATATCAGTAGTTTAATTTTTTTTGAATAAAGTGTAATCACTACTATGTTTTTTTAATTATTATCTAGTTTTATGATGTCCTTTAAATTTTTGTTTGGATTAACAATAAGCTCTTTTTTTTTTTTATTTATATGACTGAATCAAAAAGATTGCCTCTGTATTCGTATTACGAAATTAGGTCTTTACGTAGTTCTTTGCCAAGTTATATTATTTTAATTTATTATTTTTCTTTAATCCTTTTTGTAGAAATTAAATGAAAAATTAATCAAAATTAGTTTATATAATTTAAATCAAAGCTTAATATTGTTGTTTTTCGAGTACACATAATGCTTGGAAACACCCTTAATTTAATCGCTAGTAAAAATCAATATTTATTCAAGAGAAAAATCCTAGGTTTGTAGTTTGTCATCAGATGCCACGCGCAACGTACAAAGTTGCGCGTGCATGTCACGCGCAACTTAGTTTGTTGCGCGTGTATGTCGCGCGCAACTTAGTTTGTTGCGCGTGACATCCGCGCGCAACTCATTAAGTTGCGCGCGACACCTATGCTCGAGCGTTGAAAATAAAAATTTAATCATTTATCCCCCCACAAGTGTGAAGAGTTTTTTCGTAAAGTTCGAAAAAAAATTGAACACTTAGAATGGTATATATTTTTATGATTACCCCAAGTGTTATGAGCTTTACCGTGTGATTCGGTAAAGTGCATAACACTTAGAATCTTTATTTGAATGCTAAAACATATGATTGTTAATTATGAATGAACGAGTTTATCCGGATTTTTATATGTAATACTTTTTAAGCCGATCAATGTTTATTAGTTGACGGATTTCATCCCCACCAATATCCATTAATCGAACGGCCCCTCCTGATAGAACTTCAATTACACGGTATGGTCCTATCCAATTAGGTATGAACTTCCCTCTTGGATTGGTTGGTGGAATCATAACCTCTTTTAGTACAAAGTCACCTTCTTTAATATTACGGGGTCATACCCGTTTATTAAAGTGTTGCGCGATGCGTCGTTAGTAAACTTGTAAATGATGCAAAGCTTTTAATCATCGTTCATCAAGGAATAAAAGCTCTTCATACCTTGCTCGTACCCATTCAACTTATGGTAGCTTACTTTCGAGTATGATGCGTAGGGATGGTAATACTAGTTCAACTGGTTGAACTGCGTCCATGCCAAAAACTAAGGAGTATGGAGTTACTCCTATTGATGTTCGTATGGATGTTCTATAACCAAATAGGGCAAAGTGTAGTTTGTTCGGCCAGTCTTTATAATTTTCAGCCATTTTCTTAATGATGAATGTTATATTTTTATTCGCCGATTCTATTGCTCCATTCATTTGGGGTCTATATGGAGATGAATGATGATGTTTTACTTTATAACGAGATAAGAGGGTCTCAACTTCCGCTTTGAATTGAGATCCCTGGTCACTAATTAGTTCATGTGGAACTCCATATCTACAAAATGTGTTTCCTTCGAGAAACTTATGACATGTTTAGAAGTGATGTTAAAATATGAAGTGACCTCGATCTACTTAGTAAAGTAATCGATGGCTACTAGTACGTACTCTTGTCCTCCTGCTCCTGTTGGAGAAACTTTACCAATTATGTCAATTCCCCAAGTTGAAAAGGGCAAAGAGAAAGTGAGGTTATATAGTTCGAATGGTGGGAAGTGTTGTAAATTAGCGAACATTTGGCACTCTGGATATTTTTTGACAGATTGTATGCAATCATGTTCCATTAGTGGGCCAAAACTACCTTTGTCGTGAGATTATTTTAGCAAGCATTTTTCCATTCATGTGAGGTCCACAAACGCCTTTGTAAGTATGCTCCATAAGGCGCGTAGATTTAGGTTGGTCTATACACAATAAGCTTTGACCGTTGGGTCCCTTTTTGCATAATTGACCATTTACTAAACCATATTGGGCTGCGAGCATTCTCAAAGCTTTTTGGTCTTTCGATGAAGTATTTGCGGGATATGTGCCATGAGTAACGTATTGGAGGATATGATCGTACCAAGGATTTTCTCCTTCGATGTCGTTTATTTCCTCTATGACGTTGCGATAAGCTGGTTCACTTCTTCTATCAACGCATAATGGCATCATACTTAAGTGATCTGGAATGTTGATCATTGATCCTAATTTTGCTAGCGCAACAGCAAATTGATTCTCATCCCTTGGGAGATATTTGAAGTCAATATAATTAAAATGCTCGATGAGTTGCTCTAGGTACGTGTGTTTGGTATAATATCATTGTGGAGTTTTTAATTTTCCATTTTTTTAGTCTATGATTTATTATCAAACTTGAATCTCCATATACCACTAATTTTTGCACACCTATGCTAGCTGCTTCTTCTAATCCAATAATGCACGCTTCACATTCCATGGCATTATTAGTAGCCTTAAAGTCTAGTTTGGCAGAGATTGGAGTATGTGCTCCCTCAGGACTTATGAGTAACACTCCTACACCACATCCTTTTTTCTTGGACGCACCATCGAAGTACATTACCCACTTGTCATCTTGTGTCATGAGAATCTCTTCATCTAGAAGATGAGTAGTTTCTGCATGACTTGTTTGAATAGGTTGTTGAGCCAGAAAATCGGATATTACTTTTCCTTTTATTGATTTATTTTCAGGAATATATTTTAGTTCAAATTCGGCTAACATTACCAACCACTTGGATATTCTTCCTTGTATGGCTGGTTGTTCAAACAAATACTTTATCGGATTATGTTGTGAAATCACATGAGTGGCGTGGGGGAGCATATAATGTCGTAATTTTTTTGGCCGCCCAAACTAATGTTAAACTTGTTTTTTCCAAGGTGCTATACTTTGTTTAATAATCGATGAATTTTTTACTTATATAGTTGTAGAAAATATTTCAAGCATCCCACACTTGAGCCCCACTGTGATCATACACTTAAGCATGGGGGCGTCCAAAGGGAAGGAAGCTAGAGTAAAAGAGTCGCCAACAAGTTTTAGTAACTTTGTAAACCCTTCACAGGGTGAAGGTTACACCCCTTAATGATCCAGGAGATCGTTAACTCCAATAGGTCTAGAACCATGACGGGAAGTTTGGGAGATGAAGGTACAAATCCAACCTAAAAGAGATTGAACTTGCCCTAAAAATAGGCCTCTACTTTATTCGTCTCGTATTCATGTGCGCTTTTAGACTAACATGCAATCAATAGGTTTACCCTAAACCTGTTTATCTATGTTGGTTGAATATTAATGCACAAAAAAAACTATTATTGGCGATCGCTTAAATTATAATCATATTAGCCTAAACAAGATTATTAATTATAGGTTTACCCTAACAAGAGAGGGCGTGATCAAGCAATAACAATAACAATATGTCAAGCAACATAATAACAATCATCATAATCAAAGCTTAATAATAATAGCAAGATCCTAGGCATGATACTAACAAGATTAATAACAAACCCTAGCATGTCACTAAACATTAAAGATTAAATCTTTATTCCTAACATGATACTACCATGATATTAGGAAAGAAATAGGAAGCATCATGGAAACATGCATGATATTAGAAATTTTAGTTACCCTAAACATAACACTAGGAAGCAATAAAACATCCTAACATGATACTAGGAACTAACAAAATAATCTAAGCATGATTTCTATATCAAAAGATCAATAAAGTAATTAAATTATTTACTTCGATGCCTCGTACCTCTTTCTAATAACAAAATACACACGTTAGTAACTTCAACGAAAAATATTAAAACAAAACAATTAAATTAAATGATGGAGATAGGAATTTGGGACCAAACCCTCAGAAATTATCAACCTTTCACGTCTTGGGCGAAGGCAACTTCAAACTTGGATAGGTGTGTCTAGAACTTGTGAATGTGGAATTTTGATAGAGGGAAGGTTTAGAAAAAGAAGAGAGAGAAGCTTCTAGCTTTTAGAGAGAGATGAGAGAGATGATGGTTGTGAATGATGAAAAACGGGGAGATACGACCCCTATTTATAGAAAAAATAGCACGGAATCAAATCAAATCCTATTCGGAATAAAAGACCTCCTGTCGCCAACGACAGGAGACAGCGCCGGACAACAAACTAGTCGCTAGGCGACGAATCTGTCGTCTCGGGATGGTTCAAAAGTACAATGTGCTTTTACACGCGGAATCACTTTTTAAACCGTTTACAGGTAATTCTGCATCCAAGCAGATTTAATATAAATAAAACGTCTTTTTAAAAAATATAATTATCAATCCTAATCTTATTAGAATTAAAGAGAACCTTCAAAATCAATCCTAATTACTTTAGGAATAATAATTAATAGGCCATCCTCTAGAACATTGGGCCACATTTAAAATCATTGGGCCTAATTTAATTTAATCCATAACTTCCTCATAATTCATTGGAATTGGGCTTATAATATATCATTGTAAAGCTCTTTTCAAGCCCAATCCGACTACACTATTATTGGACCCTTGTCATGGACCGAACCAAATTGGACTGGCTATTTTTATATAAATAGAGTAAGAAAAGAATTATTTTTGAAAACAGAAAGAGAAAGATTTTAATAAAAACATCCTCATCACTTGACTTTCCACACTTTCACTTCGTTCGATAATCAAATGACGTGAAAGGTATTCATCACTGGGTTTGGTTTTGGGGAGACACATTTGGGTGTCTACAATAATATATTGCACGCTCTACTTTTTCTACCTCTTGTGCTAACATGGCTCTTGTGGTTGTATCTATAATGGTAATGTATAGCCTAAGAGGTAGTTTGGGTACTGGTCGTGCTAAAACCGGTGGACTTTTGAGATAGTCTTTCTCTTTCTCGAAGGCCTCCTGGCATTGATCGTCCCATTCATGTTTTTCTTCTTTTTTCCGTTTTTTGAATATTGGGTCACAAGTCATTGTCAACTTATTGATGAATCGACTAATGTACTGTAGTTTTCCAGGGAACCCCCTAATTTCTTTTTCTGTTCGAGGGGGAGGCATATCAACAATTTCCTTTATTTTGGAAGGATCGATCTCAATACCACGTGTGCTTACTACGTATCCGAGTAACTTGCCGGAAGTCACTCCGAAGGCACATTTTTGTGGATTCAATCGCATTATATATTTTTTTATGCGAGTGAACAATTTTCGTAAAGCTTTTATATGTCCTATTCTATCTTTAGACTTCATTATCATGTCATCCACATATACTTCTATTTCTTTATGCATCATATCATGCAAGAGAGTCGTAGCCCTTCTTTAGTACGTAGCTCCTGCATTTTTTAGACTAAATGGCATGACTGTATAGCAATACGTACCCCAAGGGGTAATAATGCATGTCTTTTCTTCTTCTTCTTTTGCCATTAGGATTTGGTTGGAACCTGCGTATCCATCCTTAAAGGATAACATCGCATGTTCAGCCGTGTTATCTACCAATAAGTCAATGTGAGGTAGAGGAAAATCATCTTTAGGGCTAGCCTTGTTGAGGTCCCTAAAGTCGACACACATGCGAACTCGTCCATCCTTTTTAAGGACTAGGATCATGTTTGCTACCCATTCTGGGTAATTACATACACGAATGAAACAAGCGTCTAATTATTTTTGTATCTCTTCCTTTACTTTCAAAGCGACGTCAAGATTCATTCATCGAAGTTTTTGCTTTACCGGTTTAGAGGTAGGGTTCAAGGGAATGGTGTGTTCCGCGATTTCCCTATCTATTCCAGGCATGTCCTTGTATGATCAAGAAAACACGTCTTCGAATTTTTTAAGCGTCGATATGAGGATCGATCGCTCTTCCGAATTTAATATTAAGCCAATTTTGACTTCTTTCTTATTTTCATTATTTTCTATATTAACTGTTTCAGTTTCTTCAATTACATGATTCTTTTGTTCTCGTTCATTCGTTAATTCAACCAGTTTATTAATGTTATCATCTTCATTAGATTGAGTATTATAGCATTCAAAAGGTTAAAGAGAAGGCATATACTCGGAAATGTGTGTATACCTCAAAGAGGTCTTTTAAGGGTTGTAACGTGGTTAGGCTAAAGGTGGAAGAAGAAAGGGATAAAGGCTCAAGACCCTAGATTAGCCCCAAGGGTTGTATTTGTATGCTTGAGGTTTCTTCACTTTTTAACTCTCTCTTTTTTTTTGTTTATTATTTTTTATTTTGATAAGTGTGGGCAATCCCGATCATGCGGTCTATCACTCACTTGGCATTCATGTTTCTTAGGCACGGTACCTAGCACTCGATAAGAGAAGCAATGTGAGACGTGTTCTTATCAAAGATATATTCATATCAAAGACATTGGAACACATGCCCTTTTGTACACTTTTATTATTTTTTGCTTTTTGCTATTTGCTATTTGGATCCTTTGAAATCACTCAAGCTTTTATTCTTTGAAAATTGCATAAGTTGCACACCATCTCATCCCAAGGTTAGATATATATAGGTTGAAAAAAGAAAGGTCTATCATTAGACGAGGTTCGAAGTGGTTTGTCAAGAAATGATTGTATATTTGAAGGGTGAAAGGTGATATGATGTGGCTACAAGGGGTGCCTCAAATCATTGGTATACCTTGTGCTTGGTTCGAAATGGATTTTTTATTTTTTATTTTTCTTTATTAATGCAATGTAATGAAATGATCATATGCAAGAAAAGTAATACTCATTTTATTGAAAGGTAAAAAGGAAAAACCTACAAAATAAGGTCTAAGGAAAATAAAAGGTGCCTATGCTAGACTTATTGGGGAAAAGAATAAAACAAAAAAAAAAAGAAATAGAAAAAGAGGTCAAGAGATCTTGTCGTTGAAGCTCGCCTTGTGTCTTTTGCTTGATCATCACCCGGTCTTCTTGCTAGATAGAGGTAATGGGATCTTATTTTCTTCTATGAGATCTTGAATGAGATTTTAAAATCTGTAACATTCATCCGTGGTATGACCATTTCCTTGATGGTACGTGCAATAAGAGTTGGGATTCCATCTTGAAGATTGTCTTTCTGGCATTGGATCTTCAGTAGGGCCAATAGGTTTGATTAATCCTCAATCATAGAGACGATCAAAAGCAACATTATAGGTCATTCCAATGGGTGTGAACTCTCTTTTGGGTTTCCTTTTAGATCCTTGATTATCCATGGCTAAGACACTGTTATGGTCAAAGGTACTAACATTGTTACTAGAGTGGATGTTTTCGGAAGAAGAAGGATTGTCGCTCTTCTTTCCTTTCCAGCCGCTGTAGTTATCATTGTTAGTAGCTTTTTGTTTCCCAAGGTCATCTTCGATTTCAATACCTATGTCGTAGACGGCCTTGAAAGTATTCAAGTTATGTTGATATTTCAAACGCTTCGAATAATTGTCGTGAAGGTTCTTGATGAACATCCTTACAGACTCCTTTTCAGTAGGAACTTCAATCATATTAGCGGAAGTTTCCTTCCACCTTTTGAAGAAAGAGGTGAACCCTTCATTTTCTTTTTGTTTTAACATCTCAAGTTGTCTATGGTCTGTTTCAAATTGAATGTTGCACTTATATCTATCAACGAAAGCGTTTATTATTCCATCCCATGTAGAGGTCTTCTCTTTGTCAAGGGAAAAGAACCATTGTTGACAAACGGTTTCGAGTGATAAAGAAAAGTATATGAAAAATTTTCTTATCTATCCCCTTAATGTTCATTATTGTCTAGAACGCTCTTAAGTGGAAGTAAGGATTATCTGTTGCCTTGAACCTAGGGATGTCACTAGCATTGAACTTCCGCAGAAGAAGTTCCTTGTCCACTAAGACCCCCTGTGAGCTAATGCCCTGGAATCTATAGTCACTGGATATTTTGCTCAAGCTTTCTTGCATGAGCTCCATTTGTTGTTGTTTCACAGGGTCATTGATTTGAAGGGTTATACTCTTCATCAATTCAGTTAGGTTGGCCATGTCCTTCTTGAGTTCATTAAATTCTTCTTGAGGACGCCATTATCTTCTTAGCTTTTCTTTTTCGACTGATGGGTTTGTCAAAAAGTAGTATTTGAACAAAGGTGTTGCCCTTGATTAATCTCCCTTCTCTCCTTGACCAAGTGCTGTGAAAAGGGAAGATCGGGGATACTTATTGTTAATTTTTTTGACTCAACCTCTATTTAACATACAATAAATGGGAAAATATCATGGAAGAAAGAGAAGAATGATAGGTATGGAGAAATCACGTAGAGAATGGAAAGACGATGTAGATGGAGAGATATAGAAAAATTAGGAATAGAGTGGACCCCCAACTCAAATGACGGAAAGAAACGACTCATGTATGAACCTAAGACATGGTCAGGGTGACATATGTACAAAGTGCGTGCTAAGACTAGTGAATGTAGGTGACATGTTTGACTCGTGCCATGACCATGTGACTAGACTATGTGACTAGACTTAATTAAGGACTAAACATGATTACTGTCATTAATAAACTAATTAAGTAAATTGATTAATTAGACTCGTCGCGAAGACTCGAGCAAAAATGCGGGCTGTCGTCAGACGATAGAACTGTCGCTAGACGCTAAAGGTCAGTGCTAGACGACAATATTGTCACCTGGCGCTAATCACTAGCGTATGGCGCCACATTCCAGATCTCTGCGCCATTACTGGAACATCGAGCTAAGACTATTTTCAGTATTTTACTCTAAAGGGACAAGCCTAAAAGCTGTACTAAGTCAAGTTTGATCAATTAATTTAGACATTAATCATTTATTAATTAATTAATTAATTTAGCAAAGTCCTTTAGTCATTAATTAGTTTATTTAACTCATTTACAAGTCAAACAAACGGTTAGCGGAAACACATATAGGTTATGCACAAACAAATAATGCACAAGTAGTCAAATAGTTATAATGTGATGCAATGAGTTTGTAACCAAACCATGGCTCTAGTTCTCTAAAGTTCAGGATATGGGTTAGTCAAAGAGGGTCCATGGTTATGAGTTCGGATGCACCGCGCAGAAGCCTTACCTTTGGAAGGGTTGGCACGAGTGGATGGGACCCCGCGAGTTAAACTCGCTTCCATGGTTTGGTGAATTCAACAAACTCGGATGTACCCTTCGTTGCCAGGAGCGTTCGATTGGATAGATGGAGTGTGAATCCCTAGAGGGTTATGGCCATATGTAGAACACATATGGGTTTTAGAGAAAAGGGAAATACTCAATCAGGAAGTAAAACCGAGCAAATAGTACTAGAAACTAGTTAAAACAAGAAGGTAGATTTCTGGCTCGGTATTGGAAGAATTCGGCGCGAGAAAATAGCGTCTGTCACCAGACGATGTTTCTGGCGCCAGGCGACAGAGTCATTGTTCAGCGATGACGTCGTTTTCTCAGCTCTAATTCCTACATGCCTCGGCAGCTTTCTATTATTGAATTTTCCAGCTTTTTCGTAGCATTATTTCGATTTTTGTTGTGAAAGATATTTCCCTAATTTCCTACGTGTAAAAATCCTATGTTTTTTGATGCATTACAGATGGTCTTTCCAATGCGAACCTTTTTATGCTTATGCTAATAATGTTAATCAAAATTACGCACATATACTTAGAACTTTTCTAGTCTCATCCAGTCATTCTAAATTATTGCCAAAATGAATTTTAGGAATTAAAATAGAAATCCTCCCCAGCGGAGTCGTAAAAAAACTGTGGGGAATATTTCAAGCATCCCACACTTGAGCCCCACTGTGATCATACACTTAAGCATGGTGGCGTCCAAAGGGAAGGAAGCTAGAGTAAAAAAGTCGCCAACAAGTTTTAGGAACTTGTAAACCGTTCACAGGGTTAAGGTTACACCCCTTAACGATCCAGGAGATCGTAAACTCTAATAGGTCTGGAACCATGAAGGTACAAATCCAACCTAATAGAGATTGAACTTGCCCTAAAAATAGGCCTCTACTTTATTCTTCTCGTATTCATGTGCGCTTTCTGACTAACATGCAATCAATAGGTTTACCCTAAACCTGTTTATCTATGTTGGTTGAATATTAATGCACAAACAAAACTATTATTGGCGATCGCTTAAATTATAATCCTATAAGCCTAAACAAGATTATTAATTATCTTATAAAGCGTGATTACAAGTACAAATTCCCTTTAAACATGCAAGAGAGGGCGTGATCAAGCAATAACAATAACAATATGTCAAGCAACATGATAACAATCATCATAATCAAAGCTTAATAATAATAGCAAGATCCTAGGCATGATACTAACAAGATTAATGACAAACCCTAGCATGTCACTAAACATTAAAGATTAAATCTTTATTCCTAACATGATACTATCATGATATTATGAAAGAAATAGGAAGCATCGTGGAAACATGCCTGATATTAGAAATTTTAGTTACCCTAAACATGATACTAGGAAGCAATAAAACATCCTAGCATGATACTAGGAACCAACAAAATAATCAAAGCATGATTTCCATATCAAAAGATCAATAAAGTAATTAAATTACTTACTTCGATGCCTCGTACCTCTTTCTAATAACAAAATACACACATTAGTAACTTCTAGGAAAAATATTAAAACAAAACAAAACAATTAAATAATGGAAATAGGAATTTGGGACCACACCCTTAGAAATTATTAACCTTTCACGTCTAGGGCAAAGGCAACTTCGAACTTGGCTAGGTGTGTCTAGAACTTATGAATGTGGAATTTCGAGAGAGGGAAGGTTTAGAAAAAGAAGGGAGAGAAGCTTGTAGCTTTTAGAGAGAGATGAGAGAGATGACGGTTGTGAATGATGAAAAACAGGGAGATACGAACCTTATTTATAGAAAAAATAGCACGGAATCAAATCAAGTCCTATTCGGAATAAAAGACTTCCTGTCGCCAACGGTAGGAGTCAGCGCCGGACGAAAAACTAGTCACCAGGCAACGAACGTACAACGCGCTTTTGCACGCAGAATCACTTTTTAAACCGGTTACAGGTAATTCTGCGTCAAATCTGATTTAAAATCAGATTTAATATAAATAAAACATCTTTTTAAAAAATATAATTATCAATCCTAATATTATTAGAATTAAAGAGAACCTTCAAAATCAATCCTAATTAC
Organism: Chenopodium album; assembly: GCF_948465745.1. Classification (NCBI taxonomy): domain Eukaryota; kingdom Viridiplantae; phylum Streptophyta; class Magnoliopsida; order Caryophyllales; family Amaranthaceae; genus Chenopodium; species Chenopodium album. The sequence goes on along the minus strand of NC_137851.1, from coordinate 34,807,404 downwards.
TTTAGGAATAATAATTAATAGGCCCTCCTCTAGATCATTAGGCCACATTTAAAATCATTAGGCCTAATTTAATTTAATCCATAACTTCCTCATAATTCATTGAAATTGGGCTTATAATATATCATTGGAAAGCTCTTTCAAGACCAATCCAGCTACACTATTATTGGACCCTTATCATGGACCAAACCAAATTAGAATATTCTTATATAAATAGAGTAAGAAAAGAAATATTTTTGAAAACAGAAAGAGAAAGATTTTAATTAAAAACATCCTCATCACTAGACTTTCCACACTTTCACTTCGTTCAATAATCAAATGACGTGAAAGGTATTCATCACTAGGTTTGGTTTTGGGGAGACACATTTGGGTGTCTACAATAGTATATTGCACGCTCTACCTTTTTTACCTCTTGTGCTAACATGGCTCCTGTGGTCGTATTTGTAATGGTAATGTATAGTCTAAGAGGTAGTTTGGGTACCGATGGTGCTAAAACCGGTGGACTTTTGAGATAGTCTTTCACTTTCTCGAAGGCCTCTTAGGATTGATCGTCCCATTCATGTTTTTCTTCTTTTTTCCGTTTTTTGAATATTGGGTCACAAGTCATTGTCAACTTATTGATGAATAAACTAATGTACTGTAGTTTTCCAAAGAACCCCCTAATTTCTTTTTCTGTTCGAGGGGGAGGCATATCAACAATTGCCTTTATTTTGGAAGGATTGATCTCAATACCACGTGTGCTTACTACGTATCCGAGTAACTTGCCGGAAGTCACTCCGAAGGCACATTTTTATGGATTCAATCGCATTATATATTGTTTTATGCGAGTGAACAATTTTCGTAAAGCTTTTATATGTCCTATTCTATCTTTAGACTTCACTATCATGCCATCCACATATACTTCTATTTCTTTATGCATCATATCATGCAAGAGAGTCGTAGCCCTTCTTTAGTACATAGCTCCTGCATTTTTTAGACTAAATGGCATGACTGTATAGCAATATGTACCCCAAGGGGTAATAATGCATGTCTTTTCTTCTTCTTCTTTTGCCATTAGGATTTGGTTGGAACATGCGTATCCATCCATAAAGGATAACATCGCATGTTTAGCCATGTTATCTACCAATATGTCAATATGAGGGAAAGGAAAATCATCTTTAGGGCTAGCCTTGTTGAGGTCCCTAAAGTCGACACACATTCGAACTCGTCCATCCTTTTTAGGGACTAGGACCATGTTTGCTACCCATTCTGGGTAATTACATACACGAAATTGAAATAAGCGTCTAATTGTTTTTGTATCTCTTCCTTTACTTTCAAAGCGACGTCAAGATTCATTCGTCGAAGTTTTTGCTTTACCGGTTTAGAGGTAGGGTTCAAGGGAATGGTGTGTTCCGCGATTTCCCTATCTATTCTAGGCATGTCCTTATATGACCAAGAAAACACGTCTTCGAATTTTTTAAGCGTCGATATGAGGATCGATCGCTCTTCCGAATTTAATATTAAACCAATTTTGACTTCTTTCTTATTTTCATTAGTTGCTATATTAACTGCTTAGTTTCTTCAATTACAGGATTCTTTTGTTTTCATACATTCGTTAATTCAACCAATTTATTAATGTTATCATCTTCATTAGATTGATTATTATAGCATTCAAAAGATTAAAGAGAAGGCATATACTCGGAAATAGAGCTCATATTATTGAAATCAAAGTACATCGAGAGGAGAATACTTTTTGGGATCCTTATCCTTAGAACTAGAAAATAATGACTCAGTAATGGCCACAAGGCCTACATTTTCAGCTTCCTTAAAACCAAGACTAGACTCATTATCGGATTCTTCGAACATCTCTCCTTCGCTTGAGGTGATCTCCAGGTTGTCACCTTTATGTTTAATCCACTTGAAAGTCTTTCTCCATCCATGCTCGAAGGTTTTGTTGGAAGGGGGGCTCAATGAAGTTTGGTCGAAAGCTTCATCTAAGATGGCATTTTAATTAGTCATTGTAGCAACATGGTTTTGCACTAGTCCAAATAGCAAGTTAAATGCTTTCCTATAATAACACCCCGGAGTTGGGTGTTTTGTTTTGGTGATTGCGAAATCATCATTCAAGAAGTAGCAATCGTGGAATATCGAATTCAGTCTTATTGATACCTTCTAGAACTAGTGATTTTGGAAACTCATAGCATGGGTAATCTTCTCCCTCCCTAACGAATTGTCTATTGAGGGTTTGATTGTAGGTTGGGTGTAAAGAGATTATCCTTTTCTTGTTATTGTCCCTACGTGTTTTGATCTTAGCATCGTGAGATTTGAGTTCCTCCTTGGTTGGCTTATATCCCAATCCAAAAGAAAAGCTTTTCTTTGGGATAGGAATTAAAAGAGATTTCTTATTCCTATTCCTAAAGGCATCACAGGAAATTAACTACTCTTAAATAAGATGTTGTTTACTATTGGGGTGGAATATGGATCAAGCTTGAATGGTTCTTTAAGGCTTTCCTCTATTTCTAGTGTGCAAATTGCCTCTGTGGCGAATCCCCACATGTCCTCTTCATCATGTTCATTGTTTATTTCCAAAGGGATTGATCATTTATTGCTATTTTTAGAGAAGAAGCATGTATAGTCATAGGAAGACCTTGATAGTTCAACCTAATAATTTGGTGGAATTAAGATGGTAGTGCTCCAAGCTCATGTATCCAAGGACGTCCAAGAAGAAGATTGAATGTAGGTTTAATGTCCATGACATGGAATTTAACCATCTCTTTGAAAGGAATGGTGTCCTTCAAACAAGTTTATTATTCCGATAGAGGGTTCAGAGCTATTAGAAAGCTAATTATTCAGTAAGGTCAAGTGATCGGAATGCCTAGGTGGAGGCCGCTTTTGATCAGTAATATTAATGTATAATTTATGTTACAGCTTAATCTTGACTGAACCCTTCGGGTCACACCCAAGCAACTAACGATCCTATCCGACGATTTAATTCGGAAGGAATTAATGAGTCGCTCGAGTAATACGAATTTAGACGTCGGAAATCGAGCTAGGAGCGTCGAGACTAAGCGTCGCAAGTTCAGTCGAATTAATAAAAGACGAGATGGTAAAATCAATAATTAATCAACAAGTTACCAAGATACCCCTAGCATCAGAATCCTTCGAGCAAACCAAGTGCTAGGGGCCAATGGTGATAGCATGCGCATCGCACCAAGGCAATGGTGCTAGGTGTGCATGGTTAGCTGGCTGCTGACGCATAGCTAGCCTAGCTAGCAGCACCAGCCACACGCACGCAAGCAGCAGCCCGTATTGGTGCGTCGTGTGCCGCACTTATATCCGTGCTTGGTGCGCGCCATGCTAGCAGCTGGGTGCGCATGCTTTGGCCTGCTGCGCGCAGCGTGCGTGGCTTGCTGGGCCAAGGGCAGCAACAGCCCAGCCTAGCACGCACAGGGTTGCAGCCTAGCCTAGCACAAGGCCGTTAGTTAGGCGCGCCTTGTTTCCCAAGGGGTGCCACGTGGCGGCATAAGAGGGCAGACGAATATGGGAAAGCTTGGGGATGAAGGCATGGTCCCCTCCCCTTGTAGTCCTTACCTAACCTTTCCTCTTAGAATACCACTTGTTGGTTAAATAGTTGTTGGCTATTTTCTTTTATTTTTGATTTAAAAATAAAAAGGGAAAATTGATTTTTTTTAACTCTCCCACATTGATGGGAGAGTGGATTTCTCACTTGTATTTCCCTATAAATATCCCACTTGGGAATTGGGAAAACACACTTGAGTAAGAGCTCAATAAGGCATCTCCACTTGAGAGAAAACCTTTAAACTCATTAATTACTCGAGTAGTATTTTGGTCTGACTTGGCTAACCTCCAAGTAAGAGACCGGTCGGAGTCGCATTGTGGGTGGATATCATTGGAGGCCGTTGCGCTTTCGAGGCTTAGCTTTCTCAAGTATGAGCTCCGTTGGCCGAGCGAAGCACGCTACAAGGGTAATTTAGATATTTTTCTAATCTTGTTATTTATGTCTTTTGGTTATATTAATTGTGAGTTTTTCCTTAGGCTCGGGTTTTATTTCCGTAGTGAGTCGGACTCATCGAAACCCAACAGAACTAGCGGAGCCTTGCTCATTTATTTTTATAACAAAAAATTTTCAAGGTGTTTTATGGCTTTACTTTTCTGGTTTTATGTTACTAATTAGATTAGTAGCTCGGTTTTATTAATTTTTAATCCCGTTTTAATGAGATTTTTGGTCCCGAACCCAGATTTTCGCCCAAAAATAGTGAATTTTTGGTGGAAACAGCATTCTAGAAAGTGTTCAACCCTTTAAGTTCTATGAAAAGGCTAAAATCCGACTAGAAATGCCTTTTTTCGAGGGTTTTTCGTTTTTGACGAAATTTTTTAAATCTTTTGACCTTGAATCTTAATGGCATATTTATGGTGATTATGTATTTGGTTCGTTCCTTAATGTTTCTGCATTTATGGATCTCTTTATGCATGGTTACTTTGTAGTAATTAGTGCTTGAAAAATTGATTAAAGTTTCACATAATTGCAAATCCATTGCATGAAGTGTGAAAAATTTATTATTTGAGGCTTCTAAGTACTAAAGATCCAATCTTTAATTGTTTTAAGTTGTTGGAAATTTGAGTTACTAAATTCCATGAATTTTTGTTGAACCTTTTGATTTAATCATTTGTTAAGTTGATTGGAATCATAAAGTTTAAATCTTGTGATAGAGTTTTAATTTATCTTCATATTGGAAGATATAATTTTCAAGGATTCAAAAGTTAAAGTAGGAATCTTTATTTGAATTTCGTGTTCATAATTCCAACTCTCTCTTTAATTTTTTCAAATCTCATAATTATTTTATGTTGGTTAAATTATTGTTGAGAATAGCCCTATTCATTTTATTGCATCAAGTTGAATCACTTTTATTAAAGAATAGCTCTTGGAAATAATTTTGGTTTTGTGCACTTGAATGAATTTATTAAGTTGGACTTGTTATTTTTCATTTTGCTCATTAAATTAATTCTAAAATTAATTAGGAATTAATTAATTAAGTCATGCGAAATTCAGAATTAATCCCGAGGTTTTGGCACACAAACCAAGGCCAAACCACCCTTGGCTATCCAGGCTGCACAGCAGCCCGCATGTGGCTGCCAAGGCGTGGCTGCTACTTGGTGCGTGCAGCCAATCGTGGTTGGTGCTTGCTGACCAGCAGCATGGTGTGCCTAAGCCAGTAAGGTGGCAGCAGCAGCTCGAATGATGTGCGCGCCATGCGCGTTGCTCTGTGTATGTGTGGCTGTGCGAGGCATGTGCGGCTGGCCGAGCGTGAGCGTGTGTGTGTTCGCTGCTTGGTGCATAAGGGAGGTTAGTGCGCGACTAGCCGAGGCTTGGTGCCTAGCAAACCAAGCATTATTGCTTGGTGCTAGGCACACGAAATCGTTGGGCTATATTTTGCGTTTTTCCGTTTTATTTATTTTAATTATTTTAAGGAAAAATACAGTTTAATAATCCCAACTTTGCTCAATTTATTTTAAATAATTCCAACTTTTGATTATTCTACAATAATCTCAACTTTCACTTGCGTTTTCCTTCTTCAGTCCAGATTACCGGTTACCTAAAGAAAGGGTTAAATTTTTTTAAACCAAGTTACTTGACACGTGTTGCACTAATTGGTTAAAAAGAAATAAAAATAAATTAATTTAAACTAATAAACAGAAAAAAATTTTTACAAAAAAAAATAAAAAAAGAAAAGAGAAAAAAAAAAACAAAGACCACCAGCCCCCAAATACTGGTGGCCTTCCTTCCCTTATAGATCCCTTAACCACCCTTATAGATCCCTTAACCCTACTTTTCCAAACACCCTCACTCCTTTTAGCCACCGGAAACCTTCCCCTCACCCCTGTTTTTTGCGTTTTCCGACACATGGAGGAGAGAGAAAAGTCAGGGATTTGCGTTTTTGGTGGTTTTGCGGGTGAGGAAGGTGAATTCGAGGGCAGGGGATGGTGTTTCAGGTAAATTCGAGGGTGGGGACAGGGAAGGATGAAGATTTCAAGGACGGGGCTTTGGTTATGGGTGGTTTCGGGGTTATGGGTGGTTGTTTCTGGGTACGGTGGTCTTTTCGAGGTTATGGGTTTTGGCTATATCTGTTTTACGGGGTAGGGGGAGGGAGAGAGGTCGGTTTTTGTGGGGGTGAGGCGATTTCAGGGGAGGCTTTGCGGGCAGAGGCTTGGGATGTGGTGGTTCTGTTGGGCTGGGGAAAGGAATGGCCACCGCCAGTGGTTTTGGGATGGCGTGGTGGCTGGTTTTGTTTATTTTTTTCTTTTTTTTATTGATTATATTTTTATTTTTTTGGATCACTTATAACTTGACACGTGGCAAATTACCTTCAATAATAGGTGGTTGACTTTTGTTGACCGATTTGGGTTTGTTAAAAGAAAACGGAGGTGAAAGTTGGGATTATTGTAGAATAATCAAAATTTGGGATTATTCAAAGTAAATTGAACAAAGTTGGGATTATTAAACTGTACTTTTCCTTATTTTAAATATGTTTATTAATTTTAATTAAAATTTTGGAGGCCAGGCCTCGATTTTGAGCGCCACTTACAAAATTTTATTTTGGCAAAATTTTGGATTTATCAGCTTAATTAATTGGATTAATTAAGATGGATGCGGAATTTAGTGGGAGCTTCAATTTTAATTGCGCTTAATTACATAATCGGTTAAACAACTTTGACTAGTTTTAATTAGGCGCGTTAATTGGATTAACCACCTAAGTTTGTTACTAGTTTACGCGTATTTGTGCATTGTTGTAAAATGCATGGGTGTCATTTATGGAACTCATTTAGCTTCTTTTAGGATGATTTTACATGATTTTTGCATCTCTTTTATCTCCTTTTCTCTAGTTTTGCTTGCATTTTCTTTATTTTGCACTTTCCTTAGATGTTTTATTATTTTCTTGCTTTTCTAGTTTATTTTGAATTTTCTTCTTTACTCATTTATTTTTCTTTGACTCTAGGAAGTTGGCGATGTTTGAGAGGCTCAATAGCATTCCTTTCAAAGTTTTCAAGCCAAAGAGATGTCCCGGTTTCTCCATTTGAGGCACAAAAGCAATGGAGTCCAAGAGCAAAGTCTTCAAAGATGCGCTCTCATACCGTGTGGGCATGAAAGAGTGGTGTCGAACCCACCAAAAGAGCTCTTAGTTACTGCCTATACCATCATGCCTCATGCGGAGCTCACGAGGTCGATCTCGGCCGCGCAAGAGGATGTGTCCTGCTCCCATGGCGCGGGCGCGCACGAATTAGGAGCGGCCCTTGGCACAACCGCGCGCGAGCCTTGAGCGGCCACGCTCCCTCTCTTCCCTGTTTCCGTACTCTAGATTTTGATGGTTGTTCTTAGATTTTGAGAGAGAAACTTAGTGATGTTGTTGAATGCTACTTCAAATCTTCTACCTCTTTGATTTTAATCAAAGTTTGTAAGAATTCTTTACTTTTAATGCAATATGATGTTTGATTCTTGGATTTGGTTGAATTACTTGTTGTTTGGTGAATTTGATTTTGATGAGTTTGAGCATATTTTGATTACTATGATAATAATGAAATTTGTGATTGATTTAGCTTTATTGTTAGGATTTGCAATGTGTAGTGAGTAGTTTACTTGTTAGGGATAGGGTAAAGCATGAATGAGTGATAATTCATGATTAATTGGGGGAATTTGATTGATCATCATTGTGATTAAATTGGTTAGTGAAATTTGTGCATGTGTTTGATAACTTGAGGAGTGATCAACCTCAACTATCGTGCTAGATTGCATAATGGGTTTCAATGACACGAACAATTGATTTGGAAGCTATTATTATCGATTGATCTTAAGTTGCGATTTTCCTTTGAAGTCATTTGTAGAGACATCTAGCTTGACCCTAGGACATAGCTTATTGAGTGATTTTGATTGCATTTCTTGCTTTCCCTCACTTTGTATGTTTGATCGATTTCTTTCCCAATTAACGTGTGCATCATGAGTTTATGTGAATCCCGACTCCCTAGCATCCTTCATACCTTTCTAGTAGTTGTTTAATTGCGTTGTAGGCTTGTTAGACCAACCCATTCTTTTTGTTACCGGAATAGCTTACCCTCAACTTTAGTGAAACCGCCTACCCTTGAGATTCGACCTATACTTTCCTATACCTTGGGGTTGGGTTTAGATTCATAAATTTTGTTTTGACCGGGAAATCTAGTTTCCAACGACCTAGGTTATACCGCCGTCACTTGGAGCCATTAGAAAAGAGTTGCTTACCTTTGAATATTGAGTGTTAAGACAAGCCAAATCATGCTTAATTACTCATTAATTCTTTCGATCTTGGAATGGACTTATTCTCACCAAATGGGGACAATTTAATGTGTGAATAAGACGTTTTAAATAAGTTTGATAAATGTGCATGTTTTCAATCTTATTTAAGTATTATGAATGGTTTTTCATTTCAAATTCTTTCAATTGTAGAATCATGTCTTCAACTAACAATGACAAAAACCTAATGTGCTCGGAACTTCCCAAAAAGTTACCATTTTCCTTGAACTTGTTGAACTTTAAGGAGTAGGAAGAAGAACTCCGAATGACCCTCCGAAATTGCTACCTAGAGCACATTCTTGACATACCCTTCCCGAGTTTCTACTCAAAAGGGGTTACGAGCGAAAAGGCTCGTGAGGAATGGAGTTGGGATTGCAAAAGAGTCTCATGACTTATGGAAAAATCTATCCTCGAACAATGGAAGGGGAAGTTCTTCAACTATTTTCTAGACATTCTCCTCAAAGCTCTAGAGGATGGTGTTGTGGAGGAAGTGACTAAGACACTCTCCAACATGAAGATCAAGTCGCCGCAAGTGGGGTGCCTTGCCAAGGAGAGGCAAGAGGTATGGGCACAAGTCTACAATGCTAGACTAAGACCCGAAATACTACTTCGAGCCCACGTGCTTCGAATGACAAGGCTATTCACTCACTTGGCGCTCATTGGAAAGCCGGTGGAGGATGAGCAAGCGGCTCACATGCTATTGAGTTCTCTCCACTCAGGCTATAGCACATTGAAGATGCGGCTAACTGCCAATCGGAACAAACTCTCTTTGATGGAGGTTGTCCATGAGCTTCAATGGGCCGATTCTTGCGGAAGTGATAAGCTTAATCTTGCTCTAAAGGCAAAGAAGAAGGAGTTTAAGAACAAGGAAAAGATGTGATGCTTCTACTGTAGTCGGCGGGGCCACTACAAGAGAGAATGCATCATGTACCTGGAAGATGAGGCAAAGGGAAGAGAAGTCTCTACCTCAGGTATCTTCTTTATAAACTTACACTTGAATACAAGCAATTCATGAGGTATTAGATACCATTAATGACTCACTATATGCTCCTATTTCAGGAATCAAGTAAGAAGGGCATACCAAGTGGATGTGGATATACAAGCGGAAGAAGAAGATAATCTTTCCAGAAGGCTTGTAATCACATAGTTTGTCTGGACATAGAACTTGTTTAAGTTTTTGTTATCAACCATACATTGATCGGTTGGATGTCATTTTGTTTTGATCGCAAGACTATTGTTTTAAAAGTCTTACTTATTTTTTTTATGGCATGACACGTTTATCTAAAATGTGTGCTTTCATTAGACAAACAAGTTTATAATGTTAATAATACCACCAAGAAAGCTAAGACCATTGAGTCAAATGAGACGTACTTGTGGCATTGTCATCTTGGCCACATTAACATCAAACGCATCAAGAAACTTGTACAGGAAGGTATTCTTAACTCATTCGATTTACAATCGTTTGAGAATTGCGAAGGATCTTTATTAGGCAAGATGATAAAGTAGCTATTCTCCAAGTTGGGAGAAAGGGTAGGTTACTTGTTGGGCCTAATACACACCGATGTATGTTAACCAATGAACACAACCACAAGAAACGACCATCTATATTTTATCACCTTCACAGACGACTATAGTAGATATGGATATGTCTACCTTATATCGCATAAATCTGAATTGTTTGAAAAGTTTAAAGAATTTCAGAGTGAAGTTGAAAATCAGCTTGGCAAGAAAATCAAAGCCTTTCGATCGGATCGAGGCAGTGAATACTTGAGCAAAGAATTCAATGACCATCTGAAAGAAAAGGGTATACTTTCAGAATAGAAACCTCCATGAACTCCACAATGGAACGGAGTATCCGTAAGGAGAAATCGAACCTTGCTTGACATGGTACAATCAACAATGGGTCTTAGTGATCTTCCTATCTCTTTCTGGGAACACGCACTTCTAACCGCGACACCAACACTGTACCGTGCTCCATCAAAAGCTGTAGAAAAGACTTTCATACGAGCTATGGACGAAGAAACCTCCAAGGTTTTCTTTTCTCAAGATATGGGGATGCGATACATATGTCAAGAAATTAATATCTAACAAACTTCACCCTAAATATGACAAAGTTTTCTTTGTGGGATACCCAAAAGAATCCAAAGGGTATTACTTCTACAATAAACCCGAGAACAAAGTGTTTGTTGCTCGCGATTGTGTCTTTTTAGAGAAGGAACACCTTTCTAAAATGACAAGTGGGAGGAAAATAGAACTCGATGAAGTTCGAGAGGACGAGCAACAAAATCAAATTGACAGTCAAAGTGCTTAAATAGAATTTGTTGACGCTGGTCAAAATGTGCAAAGTCAAACCGACAATGTAATGCTCGGTCCGTTACACTACATAGGTCTCAGAGGCCGAGATCTTAACCTGATAAGTATCTTGGTGTTGTATTAACCGAGAATCAGAACATCCTGGTAGTGGATAGAGACGAACCGACAACCTACAAACAAGCAATGGCGAGCACCGATTCTGCTAAATGGCAAGAGGCCATGAGATCTGAAATGGATTCCATGTTTGAAAAATCAAGTCTCGGACTTGGTTGACTTACCCGAAGGTTACACACCTATCGAATGTAATTGGATTTTAAAATTGAAAACCAACAAAGATGGAAATGTATTCATTTACAAAGCTAGACTGGTAGCAAAAGGTTATAGGGAAATTCATGATATTGATTACAATGAAACCCTTTCTCCGGTCGCAATGCTTAAATCCGTTCGGATCCTCCTAGCGATTGCTGCATATTACAATTATGAAATATGGAAGATGGACGTCAAAACCGCCTTCCTCAATAGAATTTTGGAAGAAACTGTGCATATGATGGGTTAGTATGTAACCTTATAAAGTCCATTTACGGGCTAAAGCAAGCTAGCAGAAGTTGGAATCTGCGATTTAATGAAGTCATCAATAAGTTTGGTTTTATCAAGAATCTAGATGAATCTTGTGTTTACAAGAAGGTCAGTGGGAGTGACATCGCCTTCCTAGTCTTATATGTCGATGACATATTGCTCATTGGAAATAGCATTCCGATGTTAGAGTCTGCAAAGGCTTAGCTTGGAAAATGTTTTTAAATGATAAACTTAGGAAAGGCTCAGTACATATTGGGCATCAAGATCTATAGGGATAGATCTAAGAGGATGATTAGATTGAGCCAGAGTACTTATATCGATAAGGTACTAGCACGATTCAGTTTGCAGGAGGCCAAAAGAGGTCACCTACCCATGTCACATGGCATACCCCTGAGCAAGAAGCAGTGTCCAAAGACACCTGATGAGCAAGAAAGGATTAATCAGATTCCATATGTTTCGCTAATTAGATCGATCATGTATGCCATGATATGTACTACGCCAGATGTATCATATGCCTTGAGTGCTACGATCCGATACCAATCAGACCCAGGAGCGGCACATTGGACTGCGGCCAAGAATATCCTAAATTACCTGAAAAGGAACAAGGATAAATTCGTGGTATATGGTGGCTTAGAAGAATTAGTTGTTGAAGGTTATACCAACACAAGCTTCCAAACAGACAGATGATTTCAAATCACAGTCTGGATATGTGTTCTGTTTAAATGGATGAGCGTTTAGTTTGAAGAGTGTCAAGCAGAGCACAACTGCAGATTCTACAACGAAGCCAAATACTTGGCAGCTGCTGAAGTGGCTAAGGAGGCAGTTTGGATTCGTAAGTTCCTTGGTGAACTTGATGTTGTACCCTTCATCAAGGGTCTAATAGCCCTCTATTGTGACAACAATGGAGATATTTCTCACACCAGAGAGGCAAGGGAACATGAGAAGGTCAAACATGTCAAGCGGCGATTTCACATGATAAGGGAATGGAAATAAGAGGGTGAAATTAGATTATGTAAAGTTGGAACGGATGACAATGTAGCCGATTCACTTACTAAAACTCTGCCTCAAGTGAAGCACAACAAGCACGTTGAGGCAATGTTAATCAGGCACGTTTGAGATTGGCTTTGATTTCCCTATTTAGTGTTTTAATTAATTTTGAACATTTTAATGTAAGACACTAAGATAAACCATTCAGGTTTTGGAGTAATTTAATTTCATGCAATTTTATCACTCTGTTTCTATTTAATTGTGGTTAAGAAATATATTGAATCCATTCTATTATGAGAATATTCAAAATAGGGCATCAAGACTAGTCTTGAATAAAGAAACACTTATTAAGTGAACATTTAATATTATAATAAAAAATTATCCCTAATTGAGGTCATTTAAATGATGGACGATTAATGACCGCTTGAGATTAGTGTGTAGTTTGATTTATAGCACCGTTTCTTGTGCTATAAGGACATGATTGTCATAAATCATTTGCATAGGTATTGGTTTAGAACCATACTGGATCAACCTATGAGAATACTTTAAGAGATTTAAAAATCGTCATAAGTATACTTCTCATTATGGCTATCGGAACCTCTTTCCTCGACCATGAGTATTCTGAGTTCTCTTGTTTGAGTACTAGTTCGTTTTGATGTTAGTCAAACGTCGTCCGTACATAGAGATTATAACGATAACACTCGGGCGACTAGGTCCTCTTAGTAAGAGAAGCTGACAATACAAGACTGGGAATGTCCCGCTACTAACAATAGGGAACATGTCTTTGTTGTTTACAAGGCCTCTCGAAGAGCGAGACTGTAAAAATGCATGGCCGTGCTCGGATGGATTTTAGAAATCATCTATTTATTGACATATACTCGGAAATAGAGCTCATATTATTGAAATCAAATGAAAGTAAATAGAGAGGAGAATACATTTTGGGATCCTCATCCTTGTAATAGAAAATAAAGACTCGGTAATGACCACAAGGCCTAAATTTTCAGCTACCATAAAACCTAGACTAGATTTATCATCGGATTCTTCGAACATCTTTCCTTCGCCTGTGGTGATCTCAAGCTTGTCACCTTTATGGTTAATCCACTTGAAAGTCTTTCTCCATCCATGCTCGAAGGTTTCGTTGGAAGGGGTTATCAAAGAGGTTGGGTCGAAAGCTTCATCTTGGATGGCATTTTGATTAGTCATTGTAGCAACATGGTTTTACTCTAGTCCAAATAGCAAGTTAAATGCTTGCCTATCATAACACCCTGGAGTTGGGTGTTTTGTTTGGACGATTTGAAATCATCATTCAAGAAGTAGAAATCGTGAAATATTTTGAATTCAGGCTTCTTGATACCTTCTAGAACTAGTGGTTTTAGAAAGTCATAGCAGGGGTAATCTTCTCCCTCCCTAACGAATTGTCTGTTGAGGGTTTGATTGTGGATGGGAGTAAAGAGATTATCCCTTTCTTGTTATTGTCCCCACGTGCTCTGATCTTAGCATCGTGAGATTTGAGTTCCTCCTTGGTTGGCTTATATCCCAATCCAAAAGAAAAGCTTTTCTTTGGGATATGAAGTAAAAGATATTTCTTTAGTCCTATTCCCAAGGCATCCCATGAAAGTAACTACTCTTAAATAAGATGTTGTTTACTATTGGGTTGGAATATGGATCAAGCTTGAATGGTTCTTCAAGGCTTTTCTCCATTTCTAGTGTGAAAATTGCCTCCGCGACAAATCCCCACATGTCTTCTTCATCATTGTCATGGTTTATTTCTAAAAGGGATCGATCATTTATTGCTATTTTAAGAGAAGAAGCATGTACAGTCATAGGAAGCCTTGATAGTTCAACCTAATCATTTGGTGGAATGAAGATGGTATTGCTGCAAGCTCATGTTTCCAAGGAAGTCCAAGAAAAAGATTGTATGTAGGTTTAATGTCCATGACATGGAATTCAACCATCTTTTTGAAAGGAATGTTGTCCTTTGAACAAGTGTATTATTCAAATAGAGGATTCGGAGCTATTAGAAAGCTATTTATTAAGTAAGGTCAAGTGATCGGAATGCCTAGGTGGAGGCCGCTTCCGGTCAGTAATATTAATGTATAATTAATGTTACAGCTTAATCTTGACTGAACCCTTCGGGTCACACCCAAGCAACTAACGATCCGACACGACGAATTAATTCGAAAGGAATTAATGAGTCTCTTGAGTAATATGAATTTAGAAGTTGGAAATTGAGCTAGGAGCGTCTAGACCGAGCGTCGCAAATTGAATCGAACTAAAAAAAGACGAGACGGTAAAATCAATAATTAATCAACAAGTTACCAAGATACCCCTAGAATTAGAATGCCCTGAGCAAAGCGAGTGCTAGGGCAAATGGTGCTAGCATGCCCACCGCACCAAGCCAATGGTGCTAGGTACGCATGGCTAGATGGATTCTGGCACATAGCTAGCCTAGCTAGCAACACCAGGCCGTACGCACGCATGTAGCAGCCCGCATTGGTGCGTGGCGTGCTGCGCGTATGTGTGTGCTTGGTGCACGCCATGCTAGCAGTGCTTAGAAGTTAGCAGCTAGCGTGGTGCTAGCATGCAAGAAGCCAAGCACGCATTCCTTGGTCAGAAACCCGCAGCGTGCGTGGCTTGCTAGGCCAAGGGCAGCAGCAGCCCAGCCTAGCACGCACGGGGCAGCAGCCCTGCCTAGCACAAGGTCACCAGCTAGGTGCGCTTTGGTGCCCAAGGCTGGGGTTTCACGTGGCGGCATGAGAGTGCAGCCGAATATGGGGAAGCTTGGTGAGGAAGGCATGGTCCCTTCCCCTTGCGGTCCTTACCTAACCTTTCGTCTTAGAATGTCACTTGTCGATTAATTAGTTGTTGGCTATTTCCTTTTATCTTTGATTTAAAAATAAAAAGGGAAAATTGATTTTACCAATTCTCTCACATTGATGGGAGAGTGGATTTCTCACTTGAGTTTCACTATAAATATCCTACTTGGGAATTGGGAAAACTCACTTGTGTAAGAGCTCAATAAGGAAACTCCACTTAAGAGAAAACCTTTAAGGTCATTAATTACTCGAGTAGTGTTTTTGTCCGACTTGGCTAACCTCCAAGTAAGAGACTGGTCGGGGTCGCGTTGTGGGTGGATATCGTCGGAGGCCGTTGTGTTTTCGAGGCTTTGCTTTCTCAAGTTTGAGCTCCGTTGGTCGATCGAAGCACGCTACAAGGGTAATTTAGTCTTTTATTTAATCTTGTTATTTATGTCTTTTGGTTATATTAATTGTGACTTTTTCCTTGGGCTCGGGTTTTATTTTGCGGTGATTCGGACTTATCGAAACCCAACACTTTTGTATTGGCCCTGTGGTAATTGGTAGCTTAACAGTCCCACACACTGATCTCCTTGAATTGACATAGGCCCTAATGCTTTGTTTTGTTGATTGAATGTCTTTTTCTGGATTAAGGCTTAAATATATCGCAATTCATAATGGGCATACATTTACGGCAGACCCATTGTCAACTAAAGTAAAAGGGATGATGTATCCCTTACACCCCACAGTTAAATATAGTGCATTGTTGTGGGTAGTGTCTTTTGAGGGCAAATAATCGCTAGTAAAGGTGATTGATTTGTCGGATTTTTCGCTAGTAAGAAAGCTAACAAGATCCTGTGGAGTTGTGTCCCTACTTACAGACAATGCAGTTAGAGAATTCCTATGTTCTTTAGAAGTACTTAGGAGTTCCCAAATGCTAACATTCGCTTTAGACTGGCAAAGTTTTTTAACCAATGGATCTTCTACCTTAGGTGGAGGTGGTTTTGGATTTTGAACTTGATTTTGAGTGGTTGAAGATCTATTTGGTTGCGTTTGATAAACTCGCCCAGAATGAGTTGAATGATCTATCTCGTTTGGGTTAGTTGTAGGGCTCGTGAACCAACTTTCTTCTAGAGGCTTTAAATGTGCCTCCATTTCAAAATGCTCCATGAGTTGTGCTTGATGTCATTGTTCATCCAAGGAGAGATTTGATAAATCTTGTGATTTCCCCAAGAAATGATCCCAATCAAGCGCTCCACTTGTTTCGTTTTGGAGACAAGGTGGAGGTGGGACGGCGGCATACTTAGAGACATATAAGTCTTGGAAGTTGTCGTCCCATAACCCACACACTTCATTAGTTGCCCCTATAAGTGTTGTGGTTAAAGGCTTTTTTATGGGAGTGATATAATTCAAAGGATTGAATGTATCACTTCCCATATGATCCTCATTAATGTGAAATGTTTCCAATGGGGATATAATGTTATTGGGTTTAGGCGTGGAAATTCTCCCATCGTCTACTAGATCTTGAAATTTGTGCTTTAGGACAAAGCAACGTTCTGTATGATGTTCAACACCTCTATGATAAGCACAATAGGCATTGCCATCCCATTGAGAGTTTCTTTTTTCTGGAGGAGTGGGTGGCGTTAGCCCTGTTGGTGCGAGCAATCCTTTTTTATTTAGTTTTTCTAGCAACTCTTTATAGCTCACAGGAAATTGTGTAAACCTTCTTTCTCTTGTCCACCTTTTCCGAGGGTCATTATTATTATATTGCATTGTGCTATTATATTCCGTGGAAGTCGCAAATATATCAATAGAGGATGAAGTGTTATCATTCCTCTTTTTGTAGTTATTCTTAGGTTGATGATGATGAGGCTTGCTTGCCTTTACTTTAGCAATATCATCTTCAATCCTAGTAGCCACAGAATAGACCTTTTGAAAAGTGTCTAAACCAAGATAGCGTACATGTTTGTTGTACTTTTCATGATAATTGTTAATGAATTTTTGTACCAACTCGACTTTAGGTGGCCTTTGTGCAAGGAAACCTTTGTCCTCACCTTGCTAAAGAATTTCAAGTTCACACAAAGTTGATTTGAACACTACGTTACTTTATTGGGTGATGAAAGCCGAAACTACATCTTCCCATGATGTCTTGAAGCATCTAGCCCATAGTACCACTCTCTCGCGGCTGGGTCTAGAGATAAAGGGAAAGTCAAAGCATAAAGCTTAGGATCAACTCCCTTTAAAGCCATGGTGCCAGTAAAACTCATTAAATGATTTTTTGGATTATTGATCACCTTGAATATTGGCAAGTCCGTAGCTACGAATTTTTCTGGAAAGTGAGTCTTGTAGGAGAAGCAAACTTTTCTGCGTCGAAGTACTTGTTCCCTAATGTGGAATGAAGAACAAGCTTCTCCAACGACTTCTCTTTTATGGACAGTTCATCCATCTTTCGTTACAAAGCCAAAGCTTCGGCAATTTTCTTTTTAGCTTTTTCAAGTTTCTTAATTCTTCGCTCTTCGGCCTCTTGAGCCTTTTCCTCTCTCAAGCGAGCAATCTCTTCTTAGAGTTGCTTTATAGTTGACATTTTTGTCAGACTAGAGTGAGTTGTTGAGGGAAGATGGTTTGAAAGGTGTGAATTGTTTGATGGTAAATGTAGAATGTGAGCACTCGGGAGTCTTCGTTCCCAAGCTTGGAAACCAGACCTAAAGGAAGTACGAAAGGTTAGGGAAATCGATACACTTGTTTAGAAGACAAAAAGAAGAAAAAAGGAAAAAATAAAAGACGCAAGATGCATTTGAAGTCACCTTTAAACAATTCATTAATAATGATATTGTTTGTATGAGTCAATTGTTATTCAGGAATCAAAAATATCTCGTAACCAAAGGCGCACGCAAGTAACTAGGTTGTGCGTTGAAGGCGCGCATATCCCTGGCTCTTGCGCTGGTCATGGTCGCGCAATTGAAGGAGTTACGCGCGCCACCTGCTCATGCGATTTTTTTTGAAGCTGTTTTTTTTTTCTTTGTGTCTCTCTTTTTTTTAACTATTTTTTTTCTCATGATACCCTTCGAATACGAATGGAAATTACGAAGGGACAACTTCGCAATTAGGAACCTAAACCAAAACCAAAAAGGCTATCCTAAAACACGTCGCACATAGTCATGTAATCACATAAGCATACTATAAGTCAAGATTCACATAATGTCTTTCTAAGGTCGAAGGCTTGGGTTTCCAAAGGTACCTTATCTTAAGAAACGATGCACAAATCAATCACTCAACGTGTTGACTCGTGACATAATCCTCCCAACATTTTGTTGGTGATATGGAGGGGATGATTGTTATTGATTTCAGGATAGAAGCCTAGTGTTGACAACCCCTAGTCAATGAGCCAATCCCCAAGGGTTATAGTGTGCTATGATTATGCATGATGCAATATTGCTTGTTTTGTTTTTACTTTTGTGAAGAAGGAAGAAATTACGCGTTCAAGTCTTGCTCTTTAACTAGAGATTATCCAAGATAATTCCCGTTACAACCCATAGGCAACCTAGTGTTGAAACCTTGTACCATAACTAAAAATTAATCTTGTGACCTCCATGTCCCCAATGGAGTCGCCACTGTAAGGAGGGTGTGCCCATCGTAGGTGTAGACACCTAAAAATATCTCCCCAAAACCAAACCCGATGACGAACAACCTTACACCGCCATTATTGATTGGGTTGAATATTTAACCTTTGAAGTTCTTAATCCATATTTCCATTCAAAACATTTCTTAAACCAACTCAAGTCCTAGCTCATTTCCCTAAACCATAACTTACTTTCCACTTTTCGTGTCCACATCACAAAACCGAGAGAAACTGATTTTGTTCCCCTATATTTTTGATCCAATTATTATTTGGTTGGATAGGCCTTGAAATAATCTTTCCAAAGATATATCATAAGCCCAATTTTGATTTAAAACGAAGAAGATATGAGCAAAGTACTAAACTTGGCCAAAAAACCGACACCCTTTTACTAAAACGGTCATATCCTAAAATCTACAAATGATTTGACTTGATTCCAATTGTGTTTGAAAGTAGACTTGATAAGCTTTCCAATGATAAATATTATATGTCTTATTCCGAGTTACGGAACCAAAGTTATCGTAGTTTTAAAAACATGTAAAAAACTGGAATTGTCGCGCAGCAGATAAAATGCTGTGTCGTGGCAAAAGATGACGTAGCACGGTGCATATTGCCGTGACACGGTACTCTACACCGTGTCACGATGCTTTTTTCGTGTATTTTCCGTGTTTTTCTCACACGTTTAAGAACTTTTTCTCACACGTTTATGAATTTGGACGCATTTCGAGAAAAGCAGTGCACCGTGACACGGCATCACGTGCCGCGCCATGACAGTTTCTGCCGTGTCACGATACCCATGCCGCGTCACGAGAATTTTTTGTGTTTTATCCGCGTAAAACCTGCACGCGTTTTATCATTTTAGGGCAGCTATTGCACCATGACGCGGTAATCTATACTGTGTCACGACACTTTTTGCTGTGTCGCGGCAAACACTTGCCGTGTCACGTTGCCCCAAATTAGGGTTTTATCTTTTTAGTGTTCTATGTGTTCCCTCTACTCATCTCCTTTATAAATATAGACCTGATTTCTGCAGTTTCAAGGCACGAAATCATTCTCTCTTCCTCTCTTCTACACCAAAAATCATTCTCTTTTCTCTCCCTCATACTCTAAGCCGTAAACTTATACTCATATCTACATCATTCCTTCCTTAAGCACTCCAAGGAGTCCATACTTAACCCGAGGTTCCATCCTTAAACTAAGGCGTGAAAGGTATAATTAACTGAGGGTTTGGATCAAATCAACTCTACTTTTAATTTAATTTAATTTCAATTTGATTTATATTTTTGTTGAAGTTACTAACAATTTATTCATGATGTAGCAATTTAAAGGAACGAGCGTAATGTGAGTAATTAATTAATTGCTTATTTTAGTTTTATATTGCTAGTATCATAATTAGGTTAATTTGTTTTTGATTTGATTAACAATTTATTGTAAAATTGCTTCCAATATTAATGTTTATTCAATTATATATTTATTGATCACCATATTGCAAGTTTAAAGGGAATATTTAATTGAAAATCACGCCTAATAAGATATTTGGACAACCGGTTTAGGTTACTTTTTAATCTTGTTGTTTAATTAAGTGATCACAAATATTTTAGAATTATATGTTGCATTAATACTCAACCAATTTAGCATATTTATAGTTTGGAGCAAATTGAATCTTTGTTTGCATGCCTTTGAGATCGCAAGGCATACTTTTCACTATAAGAATTCAGTAGAGACCAATACGAGCGAATGTGACTCCATGACTCACTTCGTACCATCATCCCCGATCCTCCTTTTGTGGTTCCGAACCATATAGAGTTAGTAATATCATGGATTATAAATGCTGTGTAACCTTCACAGGTTAATCCCTGTTGCCTATCGTTGTCCCTTTATTTGTGATTGCCTTTTATGATATGTGAACAGTTTACAAGTTCCTTAAAAACTTGTTGGCGACTCTCTACTTTATTTGTCCCTAATCTTATACGTCAATTCCCATTTCCTATAAGTGTGTAGCATATTCACAACATGCTTAAGGTAGGCGCAATTCAAACGACGCCTACAATTTTGCGACTCCACTGGGAAGGATTCTTGGTTATTTATCGATTAGAGTGAACGATATTTAATTAAGATGAGTGGATGAGACTTGAAATATTCTTGAATCGTAATCCTATGATTAAATTGGCATTTTTACATTTTCATAGACGTTTTAATGTCGTTTTTAGGTTCACCCGTAGGAAAAATTGATTAACCTGATTGGGAACGAAGAAAACAGAGGCAACAGTCAGATTTCTTGATTGCCGTGTCACGGTGCAGAATGCCGTGACGCGGCGTTGTGTACTGTGACACGGTGCTTCCTGCCGTGTCGCGGCAGTCCTGAAATCTTTCCAATGGCTTTATTTTTTTATCACAATCAGCTTCCTCTGATTTTTCTGAAAAAACGTGTGTGTTCTACATACGTCTTAGCCCCGGGGAATTTAAGCTCTATCGACCCAAAAACGCTCATGGCAAAAGGGTTCATCCGAGTTATTAAATTCACCCAAACCATGGAGTCGAGTTCGATTTAATCACGAACTTGTGGAGCCGTCCGTTGGCATACACCTTCAAGGGAGGCTGCCTTGCTAACGCGTCCAAACTCTTAACCATGGTACCCTTTTGACACCAAATAAACTTTACCATAGTGGAACATAGAACTTGACCTTAGGTTGCGAACTCCTCTTTGCATCATTGTGCCTACGTGCCCTATTTGTGATCGTTTTGATCTTAACCTTAACGAGTTTTCTTTATCTATGGTAGTTTATTTTATGACTAACTAATGCTAATGGACCATACTCACTTTGTAATTAGCGCAAAAACTTTAAAAAAAAAACTAAAAAAAAAACAAAAAACATATAAGCACCTAGAAATGATCACCGCGCCAAAGTAGAAATTCCGCGTCACGGCAATCAGTGCCGTGTCACGGCAATCAGTGCTGTGTCATGGCAGGTTGTACCGCGACATGGTACATTTCGCCGTGTCACGGTGCCCAGGGAATAAGTCCAGTCAACTTTTTTTATTCTTTCATGCTAATTTGGCCCTCGCGTCTGTCATTTTGGTTATTGGTCACATTTCTAGCGATACGATCATACCACGAGTCTTATAACATCACTTCATCACTCACGAGTCAAGTATAGTCCACACACTTTCTTTATTTTCCGACTCAAGTCATGAACCATGTCGTTTATGATCATATACTAGGTTCATGCACCCCTTTTTCGTCATAATAAAATAACGAGTGGAGTTTTTTTTCTCATATGTCTTCAAATGTCCATTTTTTCCCCTTCCTTTCCTATCTTGAGCAATGAGTCAAACAATTAAGTGAATTGTTTTATTTCAGTACTGGGTCAAGGAGCAAGGATAGATTAATATGGTTCGAGTCATCACCGCAACAATCTAAGAGGTGTTCACCTTCAAACTACTTTCAGTTTGTTCCAATGGCCACTAAGGAAGATATTGAGAACATCAACAAATCCATCAAGGCACTGTCTGCCATAATGAAAACCCTTACCACTAGGGTCACTACCATGGAACAAAACAAGGTCATTGTTTCTACCCTTGACAAATTGAAGGAACATATGAGTAAGATTTCTGAGGATTTCACTTATGTGGAACAACCTCCTACTCCTTTGGATGTGAAAGACAGGCTCCCTGAAAAGTTCTCCACTGCTGATATTCCAAAGTTCAAGCCTACTAACAATCCAATATTCCATTTGAAGGCGTTCCCTGCAACCATGGCTCTCTAGGGATTAGACGTAACACTCTTCCCTACGGTGTTCCCTCTGTCCTTAAAGCATGCTTGCCAACAATGGTTTTATTCCTTAGATGTCAAGCGTACTATGACTTGGCAAGATGTCACCAACAGTTTCATGAATCGGTAAGAGTGTAACATTCAAACCAAAACTTCTGAACGTGAACTCTCCATTCTCAAAAAGAAAGAGAATGAAGGC
Source organism: Chenopodium album (assembly GCF_948465745.1). Lineage (NCBI taxonomy): Eukaryota > Viridiplantae > Streptophyta > Magnoliopsida > Caryophyllales > Amaranthaceae > Chenopodium > Chenopodium album. Next base: position 34,784,829 of record NC_137851.1, on the reverse strand, counting down.
TTCACCGCTTATCTGAACAGGTGGAGGAAAACGACTTCACTTTTGGTAGATACTCCCAAAGAAAGAGAGATGGTTCGCCTTTTCATCCAAAATCTAACTCACAAGTATAGGGAACATCTCAAATTTCTTCCAGTGAACACTTTCAAAGTTGTATACAACATTGGCATCAATATCGAGGACGAGCTAATAAAGATTGCTGGTAGTAACAATAATAACACTTGGAAAAACAAGAAGAACGTCCTTCCTTCTTCTTAGTGAAAGGAATGGTGCCCTTCAACAAGTGAATTATTCCGATAGAGAGTTCGGAATTATTAGAAAGCTAATTATTTAGTGATGTCAAGTGATCAGAATTCCTGGGTGGAGGCCGCTTCCGATCAGTAATATTAATGTTTAATTAATATTACAGCTTAATCTTTACTGAACCCTTCAGGTCACACCCAAGCAATTAACGAACCGAAGCGACGAATTAATTCGGAAGAAATTAATGAGTCGCCCGAGTAATTAATATTTAGACGTCGGAAATTTGAGCTTGGAGCTTCGAAATCGAGCATCAGAATTTGAGTTATTGGAGTATGTGCTCCCGCTGGACTTATGAGTAACACTCCTACACCACATCCTTTTTTATTGAACGCACCGTCGAAGTATATTACCCACTTGTCATCTTGTGTCATGAGAATCTCTTCATCTGGAAGATCAGTAGTTTCTGCATGACTTGTTTGAATAGGATGTTGAACTAGAAAATCGGATATTACTTTTCCTTTTATTGATTTTTCAAGAATATATTTTAGTTCAAATTCAGCAACATTACCAACCATTTGGATATTCTTCCTTGTATGGGTGGTTCTTCAAACAAATACTTTATCGGATTATGTTGTGAAATCACATGAGTGGTGTGGGGGAGCATATTATGTTGTAATTTTTTGATCGCCTAATTAATGCTAAACTTGTCTCGGGGGCTTAAACCTCCAAAGAAGTTTTGGATGATTTGATAGGTAGGAATCCCATGGTGTGGGTGCTCTCTTTGTTACTCCTTATACCTTTCCCATGCCTCATAAAGACTTTCATTCGGCTTTTGCTTGAAGCTTTGAATGAGAGCTCTTGCTTCGGCCGTCTTCTTTTGTGGATAGAACCGAGATAGAAACTCCTTAGTCACTTCATCCCATGTTCTCAAAGAGTTTGGCTTCACCTCCTTTTCTAACCACTCTAAAGCACATCCAATAAGAAAGAAAAGGAAAAGTTTAAGTCGAATAAACTCTTGAGAAACTCCATTCACCTTAATTGTGTTGCAATACTTCTCAAATTCCTTAAGATGGTTTAGGGGACTCTCATGCTTTGCACCACTATATTGACTCCTCTCTATCAAAGTGACCATCATCGGCCTTATCTCAAAATCATTTTCCGGGGTCGTAGGAGGAGCAATTCCGCTTCAAACCTATAAGCTCCTGGAATTCCCAACTCCTTCAATGCTACTCTCGGATTAGCACCCATGCTTTGTCGTTCTTCTTCTTCTTCTTGATGGATTTCCTCTCTTGGGGGACTGGAACTTGAGGAACGATTGGCAACCCTTATCCTTGTTATGGTCCTCTCAATTTCTGGATCAAATGGTACTAAATTTCGATCTCGTGCCCTATGCATACAAAACTCAAACTAAAATATCAATAGCACGACTACAAATGTAGCCTAAAAGATTAGAAAATCTTTTTTTGTTTTTAAAATAAAATGGAATAGACTAAATCAACAATAGCAATCACCATGCCTTCCCCGGCAACGACGCCATTTTTGACGCGTGATAAACCTAGGTCGTTGGTAACTAGATTCCCCGATCAAAACAAAATTTGTAAAACCAAACCCAACCCTAGGTATAGGGACAATTCCGGGTTGAACCCACGGGAAAGCAATTTTTACTAAGGTCTTAAGCTAAGCTATTCCGAAATCTTAAAACAATGGGTTGATCTATAATATCAAATCAATTCAAAGCTAACATATGGAAATCAATTATCAAAGCACTAGGGAATTTTGGATCCACATACACTAATGATAAACTTGCTAATTTGACGGGAATTTGATAAATCAAGCAATGTGAGGGAAACGATATTCACAATCATAATCACTCAAAGAGCTATTTCTTAGGGTCAACCTAGATGTCTCTACAAAAGACTTCAAATGAAAATCCTATCGCAAATCAAGATCAATCGATAATAATATCTTCCAAATCAATTGTTCGTGTCATTGAAAACTATTATGCAATTTAGCATGATCATCAAGGTTATCTACTCCTTTTCAAATCAAACACATGCACAAATTTCATCAACCAATTTAATCACATCATCAAATCAACCAAAAACCCCAATTTAGCTATAGATTATCACTAATACATGCTTCACCACATCCCTAGAAAAGGAACTACTCACTACTCATGGTAAAATTGAAAAGCATAACAAAAGTAATCATCAATTTCATCATCAACATTTTAATCAAAATATCAACAATCAAAATCAAGCTAAACAATAGAAATTCAACAATATATCAAAATCAAACATGAAATTGCATTGAAAAGGAAAGAATGCTTACAAAACTTTGATCAATATCAAAGAGGAATGAAGATCACAATGTAACAATCTTCAAATACCATGTTTCTCTCTCTAAAATCTAAGAACAAAGTTTCCAAAATCATGAGCTTCTCTCTCTAAAAGTCTAATCAAAATCTAATTCTAATCTTATTCTCTAATCCCCCCTCTCTCTAGAAATGTAGAAAATCTATATATAATAAAACTAACTAAGAAGAAGTTAGTTAGACGTCTAAAAGAAACCTCAAAAGGCGCAGCCTCTCATCCCTAAGCGCGGCCGCAACAAAATGGGTACGGAACAGGGGAGAGAGAGCTGCGCGGGCGTGCCAGCCACTTGCGCGGCCGCTCCTCCCTCACGCGCGGCCGTGCCTGGGAGTAGGGGATATGGGCTTCGTGCACTCGATGATGCCCCCGTGCGTTTCACATGATGCATGTTATAAAGGCAGTCACTTGAGGCATTTACGGTAGGTTCAACACCGTCTGTAATGTCCACGCAGCATAAGAGCTCAGCCTTGAAGACTTGACTCTTGCACTCCAACACCTTTGAGCTTCAAGAGGAGGAATCAGGTTGCATAATTGGCCTTTTATGTCCCGAGAGAACGCCAATGAGCTTCTCGAACATCACCATCTTCTTAAAATCAAAGAAAAGAAAACAAGTAAAGGATAAAGGGAAAAATAAACTAAGAAAAGCAAGAAAATAAGGAAACAACTAAAGAAAATGCAAAATAGAGAAATTACAAGTAAAACTAGAGAAAAGGAGGTAAAAGAGATATAAAAGTAATGAAAAATCATCCTAAAAGAAGCTAAATGAGTGCCATTTATGACTCTCATAAACCTCCCCCAAGCTAGACTTTTGCTCGTCCTCGAGCAAAACAAAGTAAGAAGAAAGAGGATGAAAGACATAATCAAACAAGAAAAAGGAAAGAAAGAGATAAGAATATACACTAAGACTCACTTTCGTAGGAATCACGATTGTTTTTAGCTACAACAAGCCCTTTAAACCGCAAGTCGCCAATGAGGACAAGTGAGGTCTCGTATTAGTATCCTAAGAGTTTGACCCATAACTCTTGGTAAAAATGAGGCAAATCAATAAAAGAGAGTAAAATAAAAAATTCAAACAAGTAGCTAATGAAATGGATTTTTACAAATGACCAAATGCAAGTGAATAAACAACTTTCTATATAATAAGGGAATGCACGTTCCAAGATATCTAAGGTTGATTGAACCATAGGATATGCTAAGCATAGAGAACTAATAAAACACAATTCACTTTCATCTCAAAACATTTTTAATACAATCTCCAAATTAGCTTCAAATCCACCTCTAATGAGCATCTCAATGATTCCTTGAAGGAATCGGAAAAAAGGAATTGATTTTTAAGGCTACTCACATCTTGATTAATGTACACTGCTTTATAGGCTTGACTCACATCTCCCTCCACCGACTTGTGACTCAACCACAAAGGTCAAAAGGTCTTGAGAAGGGTTGTAATGTAAGGGCGAAAGGGTGAAGGTAGGCTAAAATTTGAAATTTGGTGGTATACCTAAACTATGAAGCAAAGGGTGATCAATCCTCAACACCATAATCAAGCAATCACCAAACAAAAACACCAACACCCCCAAGCTTATTCAAAGCCAAAATCACAAACATATATACAAAATGTGTAAGAACTCTTCCTCCCAAGCTAGAATAAAGCATTATCCTCAATGCTTTAAATAGGGAGAAACTTTTACATCAAAATATTTTTTTGAACTTTTTTTCATTTTTCAATTTTTAGTACTTTTGCCAAAGCTTTTTGAATTTGCTTTGCTTTTTCTCATTTTTTCTATTTTTCATATTTCACATTATTTCATTGTCCTTGCCTCTTTTAACTATGGACGGCTTTTTCAACTTGGAATTTTCCTTTTATTCAGAAGATATTTACAATACAAACTTGCATACATTACAAGAACCAATATACAACTCATCCACCATATTCTCCAACAAAATGATCAATTGCTTCACAAAAACCAATAATGGAAACAACAATGAAACAAAAGGCTCAAAATCTAAAGATATGTCTTGAGAAGAAGGGTTATGGCTCAAATGGTTAGCAAGTAGGAAAATGAAAACCCAAAATAAAGAAATAGAAAACTATCTTATAAAAAGAAAAATCACCACCCCGAAAAGATGCCTTTGTCCTTCCTAAATGGCTCGGTTGCGATCTTGGGAGACAAGAGTCAAATTCTAGATAAAGCACACAATATTCAAGGATCCATATGCCGCTCATGAAAAATATGTAGAAGGCTTGAAAAGAATGAAACCTCATATGGTTGTAGCAATAACTCACTATTAATATCAAATTCACCAAAAGAGAGCAATTTCAACTTTTCTAAAACAATTACAATCCGGCTTCAAGATCCCAAAAGTTCTAAAGACAATACCTTAGCATACTCTGTCCTGGAGTCAACCAAAGATGCTCCCAAACCGTGCATACCGATACCACATAGGAAACCATTCATTCAAAAGCAAAAGTTTAGATGATATTATGTCCATAACAAAAGCATAACATGAAAAGAAAACGAAAACAAAGCCTCACAATCATATTTTTTGATATTTGCATATTTGAAAAGAATGAAATGAAAAAGGAAAGTAGAAAAGAGAAGAAAAGAGAAGAAAAGGAAAAGAAAGGAAAAGATATAGAAAAGTGCAAAGATGCATGCATGTGATATAAATCCCAATTGACAAACAAGTGGTCATTCAACAACATCGTCAATGACCCCAAACACTCTTGGTGTTACAAAGCAAACATCCTCGAACCGTTCAACTCTTCCTAAACTAATCCTATTCTATGCAAACAATGAAAGAAAAGAAAGAAAAGAGGGAAATAAGAAAGATCTCACCGGGAATCCAAGCTAAGCTATGAAAAGCGGGGTAAAGAAATTACCACTTCCGTGAAGCTCCAAAAGGCATAGCATGAAATTGCAAAATCGAGTGAGAATGAAAAAGAGAGAATGAAACTATATACAAAGAAAACGGTTAGTAACTTCAAAAAAAATTAATAAGAAATCAAAATCAAGAATGAAAAGACAAAGAAACAAAATCAAACTAATCTACAAAATCATATCAAAATTAACCAATAAAAACATTAAAATCAACTATACACCTAAAATAAAATCATTTGGATCAAAGGGATTTAGATTCAAGGGTTTTGGATTTAGGGATATGGATTCAAGGGAGCAAAAATCACCAACTCATGAAGGAAGAGCAATCATCATCAAAATCAATCAACAAAAGATTTACAACAAGAATAACATGATATGATCATGGAAACAACGACTCAACAACACCAAGTATCGATCAAGATAAGCAATCATACACAATCAAGGCATGAAAAATCAACGACATCCAACAACAACAAAATTGGCCACCGAGACTTTCATAAGACTAGTGTTCCCCCAAGCTAAACAAAATATACATCTCAACATCTCATCAATACAAAACAAAGATCACATAATAAAAGGGATAGAGGTAAAAGCACGAAGAGGGGAACTAGTTATCACTATGCCGGGCATTATCATTATCATCATCCCTATCATATGAGAAGCCGGATGGGGGACCATAAGGATCCCTTCCCCCGGTGTAGCCGGGTAGCCAACCATAATGGACCCTAAAGTTACCTTGTTGCCAAGGGGCCAATGGAGTATACTAATAGGGCAACTCTAGTGGCAACGGATGGGTGGGATTGACATAGGGGTAGTTAGGCACCCCTATAGTCGCTCCCACCAGGCACACGGTAATCATAGTTACCGTGCTTATCCAGAAATGAGCGAGTCTCGGTGTTCGACCCATGAGGTCCTTGCAATTATGGGTAGGTAGGCTTCCCATCACCTCCTCTAGACGGTACGGGACCTAGTTGAGGAGGAAAGTACGGGTAGTTAACCGGGGGAGTGATCTCCCCACAGTTAACACTCGCATCATATAGTTGTTGTTGTTGGAGAAACATACCTTGTTGCATTTCGGAGATGTTGCATTTCGGAGATGCCTCTCATCTGGTTGTAGATGGCCTCAAAATCTTGATCATACATCCCCTTCATTCGAACTTGGATGCCCGCATTTGAGCACTCAAAGCCTCCATGTCGGGGTTGGAGAATCGATGTTGTCGAGGCACTTCTTGCTCTTATTGTTGTTGTTGTTGTTGTTGTTATTGATTTTGATTTTGATTTCTTTGAATTTGTTGCTCTTCATTGTGCACATCTTCCATGTCTTTATCCTCACCGGGGATGCGATTGCTAACGGGCACAAACCATACATTTGCACTTGCTTGAGGTAATGGGTGTTGAGATCCCTCATCGGAGTGCAAGAAAGGAGATATCTCCCATAGCCAAGGCTGGTAGCCAACCTAGTCACCATGCTACCACAAGGGATGTCTCCTGACCTATTGCCCCGTATGTCCATACAATTCCTCAAAAATATGTGCCCGAAGTTCAACCTCCCATGCAACTCTTCTCTAGTTTCCATCCATAGAATTCGTAACTCAGCTTGCGCCATCTTTCCCAAATCTTTCTTAGGGAACACCGAGTACCCCAACAACCGATGAAGCACTCAAAGAATTGTTGGAAAATGTCGCTTGCAAGGGAATAACGGGCGAAGAACTCTTTCTTCCCCGAGATTGTATGCCAACAAGCATTTTGGGAATACCCATCCAAATAGTCATGCTCGGAGAAGAGAATATCTGCCCCCGGATTGAAGTAAGGGCCGCATTGAATTCAACCAAAGACATGACAAGCTCAACATTGAAAAGATGGAAGGTGATTTGGAAGTCCTTGGTACCAACTGGAGTAGTAGTCAAAGAGGCCAAAAACTCCCTAGTTGGCTCAAGGTAGGTTCAGTAGCGCTTGTTGACGAAGCTACCCAACCTAACATTGTCGAACAAGACCCATAAGTCTTCATCAATGCCCAATTTGATCATGCTCGATTGATGATAATGCCGTGAGGGCTTTATAGTTCTTTTCTTGAAATCATTCCAAAGCGGCTTGTGGTTTGGATTGGCGAATCATGTTTTGGGTAAAGGAAGACGATCTTCATTTTGTGTCTGGGAAGGAGGTGTGTTTGATGGAGAAGGTTGCTCAATGTTTATGTTTGTTTTTCTCTTTTTGAAAGTGAGGGCTTTCATGATCTTAGACATTTTTGCTTCACCAAATTCACAATCAAAACACAATCATAACTCCACAAATCACCACAATCACAACACTACCACAAGACTTGGTTCAACCAACCAATACTCCAATCACCACTTACTACCAACACTACCAAAAATCAACTTTCCACAAATTGCGACCACATTTCACAATTAAGCTACACAATCAACTACAACACAATGTAAGGCACAATTAATCAACAACAACACATATAATCAACCAAAATACTCAATCAATCAACATATTCAACCAAAATGATACTACTACTATTCACAATCACTAAATTAATCAAATTCTTGCTACAAATTGATATAATAATGTAAAATAGAGATAAAGAAGATGATTATACCATACAAGAAGCAAGAATGATCAAGAATTAGGCACCAAAATCCACCACACGAAAAATCCCTAATTTGCTCTTCAATGGAGGAGAGAGATTGGAGAAGAAGAAATGGAGGAAGGAAGTATAATTTTTTTATGAAAATGATGAATTTTGAGTAGGAAATTGTTGAATTTGTGAGTTATATTGATGATTTGAGGGATGATTTTTTATTGTTAGAGGGTTAGGATTTCGTTCTAGAGGCAGAAAGAGGTGCGGACGAGTGTGGGTTTGGAATGAAATGAGGAAAAGAAAGGAGAAAGAAAGAAGAAGTAGCTCGGTTGGGCTACTTCACGGCCGCGCAGCAGGGGTGCACGCCCGCGCACGAGGCCTGCACGCCCGCGCCCCTGCTGCTCCTCTTCTTTCTTGCTTCTTGTTCTTGGTGCGTTCATTTATGGGATTAATGATATTTATCATCCCGGGATTATTGAACCCACTAAATACATCAGTTTCTAAACCCCTTTTAAGTGGGTTCAACATCCCAAATTCTTGAGAGCACCATAATGAACCCACTAAGCACAAATTTGCTTCATATTTTATCACAACTTTTCCTAGATTACCTCCTAAATTACCTTACCCATTTAACTCAAAATTCAATAATATCGAGCATACTCTCACCAAATACCACGAAACACCTTCCCATTGTGCTCATGCTCGTTCGAGGGGGTCCAATTCCCACGAATTCAACCTATTAATCCAAATACAAAACAAGTGAAAGAAAGAAAAACAATTGAAAGAAAACTAAGAAATATAGAATCAAAAGAAAATGTTAGAAAATCGGGTTGCCTCTTGGGAAGCGCTTGTTTAAGGTCCTTAGCTCGACCCTCCTCCAAATCATGGAGGGTCAAAGAAAACCACCCTGTTCAAAGTGGTAGAGGAGACAAACTCTTTCTCATTCCTTAGAAACTTCACATCGTTGGTTGATGTCTTCTCATTTGATGAAACTTCCGAAACAAGCTCACTTTGCTTCAACTTCATTTTCTTCTTCATAAAAGCTCTATTTTTTCCTCTTTATCTTCTTACTCCTTTTAGTGGACGGTTTCTAACCATCAACACTCTTGGAGTCAACCTCGTCCTCTTGAGGGTAGAGCTCAAACCATGGAGGAATATCAATCACTTCCTCATCCACGAGCTTAAAAGGATCTTTGTTTTCTTCAGTAACCTTTTTGCATTCAACACTCAAAGGCACATTATCACAAACCTCAAGAACATTGTCAGTAAAAGAAACAATCATGCATACATTATCATTAGAATGAGGTGAATTTATGCACATAATTCCATTCACAAGAGACAAAGATTCATGCATTGGTTTAAGCTCAAAACTAGCCTTATTGTTACCAACTCTCAAAGTAATAAGACCTCCCTTCACATCTATCAAAGCTCCTGAAGTAGCTAAGAAAGGTCTCCCTAAAATGATAGGTATGTTATCATCTTCCGCTATCTCAAGCACAAGAAAATCAACTGGAATTGTGAACTCTCCTATCTTGAGGGGAACATCCTCAAATCTTCCCTATGGAAACTTAATAGATCGATCGTCCAATTACAAAGTCATGTTGGTTGGAAGAAGCTCACCTAGCTTAAGCTTCCTAAAGACCGAATAAGACATGATACTCAAACTAGCACTAAAATCACATAGAGAATTTTGAAACAATTTTCCATTGATTTTGCAAGGGATAGAGAAATTACCCGGATCTTTCATTTTCTTGGTTATATCATTGTGAATCAAAGCGCTACAACATTCCCTAACCTCTACCGAGTCAATCTCATTGCACTCTCTCTTGCCACTCAAGATTTCCTTAAGGAACTTAGAATATCTTTGCATTTGAGTCATGGCTTTAGTGAAAGGGATTGAAAGATGAACTTCCCTAAGCATGTCAAGAAATCTCCCAAATTGTTCATCAATCTTGTTTCTCAAAAACTTTTGGGGATATGGAAGTTTAGGCTTGATCACCTCCTCTTGCACTTTTTCATCACTCTTCTCTTCCTTTTAAGCCTCTTTACTCACCTTCTTTGACATATTGATCTCTTTTTCCTTTCTTTAATCACTCACCTTCTCATCTTTCTCACTCTTCCTAGAAACTCTCTCTTAAAGCACTTTCCCACTCATTGTGGTGATAGAATACACGGGTTTCTTAGGTTCAACTCCTTGTTAAGGTAAAGAAGAAGGGTTAGCATTCACACTCTTTTTCAAGGTACTAGCCAATTGAGTGATTTGTGTTTCAAGTATCTTATTGTGTGTCATCATTTCACTGAACTTTTTGTCACTTACCGACATGTAAGTGTTCAAAATTTTAATTTGGTTCTCGATGATTTCTTCCAAGGTAGTTCTAGAAGATGAAGGTTAAGCATAGGAATTCTCACCATTAAATTGAGTTCTTTGAGAAAATCCGGGTGGGGGTACCATTTGGTTGTTGTTTTGAAATTTCCCCGATTTTGGTTGCTGCAATTACCCCAATTTTGATTTTGGCCATTGTTTTGGTAATGGTTACCATAGACTTTACTTTGTATTTGGTTTCCATACACTTGGCCTTGGCTTTGATTCTTATAGCCTTGATTATTATACTTCCCTCGGAAATTTTAATTTCCTTGGTTTCTATAACCATGATTGTTATAATTATCAAAGTTCCCTTGTTGGTGAGCATTTCTATTCCCAAAGTTTCTTGGTCCATCGAATCTTTGTCCATTGTTGTTATTTGATACAAAATTCACTTGCACACAATCATTATTATCAACATCATCACAATTGTCAAATGCATATGGACAATTAGAATAATCATGGTCATATAACCCACATACATCACAAAACACATATCCATTCTTAAATGCATATGGACAATTAGAAGACGTACCTCTCCCCTTATTGTGGGAGGGAATAGTTGGTGCTTGTGAAGAAGCACTCTCAAGTTTAGCCTTAATTGAGGTCATTTCCTTTCCCATGTTTGAGATTTATGAGGATAAATTATTGATGGCATTTAGATGGTCGATTGAATAAACTGTTTTTGCTTGTCGACTCTCTCCCACCTTCTTGCCAATCCATGTGATATCTCACCACATCTTCAATTAAGTCCACCACTTCATGCTCCGTTTTGTTCATGATAGGGCCTCCAGCACTGGCATCCAAGCAAGACTTGCCTTGGGGGCTTAAAACTCCATAAAAGATTTGGATGATTTGATAGGTAGGAATCCCATGGTGTGGGCACTCTCTTTGGTACTCCTTATATCTTTCTCATGCCTCATAGAGACATTCATTTGGCCGTCTTCTTTGAATCTTTGAATGAGAGCTCTTGCTTCGGCCGTCTTCTTTTGTGCATAGAACCGAGATAGAAACTCCTTAGTCACTTCATCCCATGTTCTCAATGAGTTTGGCCTCACCTCCTTGTCTAACTACTCTAAAGTACGTCTAATAACAGAGAAATGGAAAACTTTTAGTCGAATAAACTCTTGAGAAACCCCATTCACCTTGATTATGTTGCAATACTTCTCAAATTCCTTAAGATGGTTTAGGGGACACTCATGCTTTGCACCAATATATTGACGTCTCTCTATCAAAGTGAACGTCACCGGCCTTATCTCAAAATCATTTGTCGGTGTCGTAGGAGAAGCAATTCCGCTTTCAAACCTATAAGCTCCCGAAGTTCCCAACTCCTTCAATTCTACTCTCGGATTAGCACCCATGCTTTCTCGTTCTTCTTCTTCTTCTTCTTGATTGATTTCCTCTCTTGGTGGACTTGAACTTGAGGAACGATTGGCAACCCTTATCCTTGTTATGGTCCTCTCAATTTCTGGATCAAATGGCACTAAATTTCGATCTCGTGCCCTACGCATACAAAACTCAATGCAAAATATCAATAGCAAGGCTACAAATGTAGACTAAAAGAATTTAAAATCTTTTTGTGTTTTTCAAATAAAATGGAATCGTTATTCTAGCCCTAGTGCAGCGTCTACTAGGTCTTCCTTTTTCACAATTTCATTACCAAACAATATATGCAACGCGATACCTAAAAACTACGTTAGTTGATTTTATTTACAAGCATTTAATCACGTAGGAATTACATTGCAAAGTCGTTATTCTTTATTTAATTTATATTCGTGAAAAGAACAATAATAAACAATATTCACCTTGTCTTAAGTGATCAAATAACAATTAATTATTCAATTCTATTCTTTATTTAACGCAAGATGCTATGTGAAATTAATTAATTAAAAGTTTGTTTAAAGTGGTCAAACAACACTAATTAATCAATTAAAGTTATTTAAATAGTAAAATAAAAGTGATTTATCTAAGTGCTCGGGAATTTACCACTTTTCCTTGCTAGATCTTCGTTTAGAATACTTATGGACTCCTTCTTGTTCGGGAACCTCCACCGTAGTAACAAGTAATAATGGGGGTGAATGTTTAGGACAAGAGGGTTGAGAGAACACAAGTTCACAAAGTTTCTGCCAGCGTTTCGGGTTTTTTTCATTCTGTTTAAGCCTCGTATTAAGCCTCTATTTATAGGGAATGGGTGCATTTAGGGCTTCGAGTGTTCTGCCGCAGCAAGTGTCGCACGCATCTGAACGGCTTGCGTGCGACTGCCTAGTGCAAGTGATTTGGATGCGCTGCTAAGGATAGCGCAACTGAATGTCTTGCACGCGGTATTATAATAAGATTTGATTTATATTTTTATGAAATTCTGAATCTTCCGCGAGCGCATCACTAAAGGTTGTGTTGGGTGTCACACGCAACCTTGTGAGTTGCGCGCGCCAAACCAACGCTACTCATTGAGATGCGCGCGTATTTTTCTGCGGCACCTTTAATTTTTAACCTAGACGCCTCTAAATCCGTCAAAATTAGGTTTTAACCTCGGGCTTAAGCCTAATTGATATCGAGCTTAGTTAATTTGGACTTTAATTCATTTTATTGTGGGTTAGGCTTGTCATTTTGTATACTTGTGATTTAATCAGTTGTCCATAAGTATTTTTCACGTTGATCCAACACAAAGATGGTTTTATTAATCGTCATTGCACTTCATGTTGGGACAGGAAGCCAAAAGTAGATGTCTACAGTTAGCCCCCACCTAGCCAAAAATTTCTCAGGATTTTCTCTGTAGGCAGAAGATTCAGAGTTTCATAAACTTCTATTATGTGATGTTGTTGGAGCAGATGGAAGTGTAGACATCTAGTTGAGGAGGGCGCTCTTCCTTCTAGTGTTTATGGATGACTTCTCCGTAGGCGGAGTTTCCTTTGAGGCATGCCTTGAAAATCTTGAGGTATGTTTGGCTAGGTGTGAGAAGGTGAATTTGGTATTGAATTGGGAGAAGTATCACTTTATGGTTGAGGAAGGCATAGTCCTTGGGCTTAAGATTTCTCACAAAGGCATACAGGTGAAGGGTGTGAGATCATTCTTAGGACATGCCGGGTTCTATAGAAGATTTATCAAAGACTTTTCTCTCATAGCAAAGCCTCTCAATGATCTTCTCCAAAAGGATGTTGAGTTTGTGTTTGATGACAAATGTTTGGAAGCATTCAACAAATTGAAGAAAACTTTGATCTCTACTCCCATTGTCCAAGCCCCTAGGTGGGATTTGCCTTTTGAATTGATGTGTGATGCTAGTGATACGGCCATTGGGGGTGTATTGGGTCAAAGAGTTGATAAGAAGCTTCATGTCATTTATTACATGTCGAAGACTCTTAATGGTGCTCAAAGAAACTACACAACAACGGAGAAGGAGTTCTTGGCAATTGTTCATTCTTTTGAAAAAATTTGTTGCTATTTGTTAGGGTCCAAGACAATTGTCTTCACCAATCACGTGGCCTTAAAATATCTCTTTGGGAAGAAGGAATCAAAGCAAAGGCTAATTCGTTGGGTGCTTGAGCTTCAAACTTTTGACCTTGAAATTAGAGATAAGAAAAGAGCGAAAAATGTGGTTGCGGATCATTTATCTAGACTTGAGGATTTCCAAGTTCAAGATGATGGGTCTCCTATTGAAGATAGAATGTTGGATGATTCTTTGTATGCTATACATGTGAAGGAACTCCCATGGTTTGCCGATTTAGTTAACTATCTTGCTTGTGGGGAGTTTCCTCCTTTATTTAACAAGAATTGAAGAAAGAAGCTTAAGAGGGAGGCTAGGCATTATGTGTGGGATGAATCAATCTTGTACAAGAGAGGTGTTGATGGTTTGTAGCGTCGATGTGTGAAATGAAGAGATACCTAGTGTGTTGAAGATGTGCCACTCGGATCCTAGTGGTGGTCACATGGTTGTTTCTAGGACGGCTTCCAAGGTGCTTTAATGTGGATTGTGGTGGCCAAATCTCTTCAAGAAGACTTGGGAATTTGTCGAGAGTTCTGACCGGTGCCAAAAAAACTGGAAATATTTCAAGGAGAAATGAGATTCCCCAACAACCCATCCTTGAGGTGGAAGTTTTTGATGTATGGGGAATTGATTTCATGGGTCCTTTCCCTTCCTCATATGGAAATCAATATATTCTCGTTGTCGTTGATTATGTGTCGAAATGGGTTGAAGCCATTGCTTCACCAACAAACGATCATAAGGTAGCAATGAAGATGTTCAAGAAGATAATTTTCCCAAGATTCGGCATTCCCAAGGAGGTCATAAGTAATAATGGATCTCATTTTGTGCATAGTGCCTTCCGCAAGATGTTGAAGAAGCATGGAGTTAATCAACGTTTTGGACTTCCCTATCATCCTCAAACTAGTGGACAAGTTGAGGTGTCTAACTTTCTTTTCTATTTTCTTTTATTTTATTTTTCCCTTTTAATGCTTTTGATCTAATTGATTTTCTTTCTTAATTGTGTTTTAGGGTGTTTTTGATTGGATGGAAGTAAGGTTTCCAACAATTTTGGTACCAATATTGAGGATGAAGTGTTCAATTTGAGTACTTGGAGGCATATGTAAAAATTGAAGCTTGGTGGGTTCGTAATGGTGGGTTCATGAAATTGTAGTGTTGAACCCACCGTCAAGGTGTTTAGAGACTACCTAGTCTTGTGTTCATCATGGGCATGAAGCTTGTGCCAACCAATGTGCGCAAAAAAAGGTTTCGGAGGAGCAAAAGACCCAGGAGGGCGCGGGCGCGCAGCCCCTCCGCGCGGGTGCCCCCCCTGCTGCCCCCTTTTTTTAAACGCACCATCTTCTTTTCTCTCTCTTCCTCCATTTTCTTACTTCATTTCTCTTGTTGAGTTCTAGCATCATCATCTTCTTTGCTGCCATTTTATCATCATAATATCATCATTTTTCACTTCATTTAGTTGATTATTACTCTAAAATCTCCAATTTTAGACTTTACTTGTGATTTTCTCTCTCCAAAAGTTGGGATTTTTGGGTATTATTTGATTGGGGTTTTGAGTTTGCAATTTTTGATTGATAGTGTGTGATTATGCTATTTGTTCCATTTCATTAGAATTTCTCACCAATCCAAGGTACGATTTCTTCATTTCTTTTGGTTTTCTTGATAAATTTTCTACCTTGGTTTTTCATGAGAGATTTGACTTGTTTTAGTACTTGTATTAATGGTGCTTTCATATTGCTTATTTCTTACCTCCAATATTTGT
The DNA here is from genome assembly GCF_948465745.1 of Chenopodium album. Lineage (NCBI taxonomy): Eukaryota > Viridiplantae > Streptophyta > Magnoliopsida > Caryophyllales > Amaranthaceae > Chenopodium > Chenopodium album. The sequence goes on along the minus strand of NC_137851.1, from coordinate 34,769,152 downwards.
GTTGATAATGATTATTGATGTATATTTGAACTTGTGATGCTTGATTTTGCTTGAACAACCACTATTTTGGTATCATCATTGTTGGTCATGTTGTTATAATTTTTGGTAGTAATGATGTTCATATTGATGGGTTTTAGATGATTGTTTGGAGCGTTGTTGCTCTTGGTGCTCATTTGTAGTTCATAAATTCTTGCTAGCATTAATGTTCAAGTGCATTTTTACACTTGTAGTGTGATAATTTGCTCAATTCTATGATAATGGTGGCCTTGAATTTTGTTGCTCTTGATATGCACCATCTTTTCACATCATTTCTTTCATGATTTTGAGCCTAGTTCTTGTTTGCTTGTGTGTAGATGGCACCTCTTTGCCGGGCCAAGAGGGCGCAGAGTTCTAATTCTACGCAGGTTGTGCCACCTCCGCCCAATGTCAAAGAGACTTATGGCATCGAATTTACCAAGCAAGAGCATTGGGATAATTTCATTCGTCTTTCATTTAGGAAGATTCTATCAACTCAATTCTATGATGCATCGGCAAAAACATCATTAGGAATTGATGAAGATGTGAGATTCTTGGCTCAAAATTTGGGGTTGGAAGAATTCATTGGTCTTAATGCTCCGACCTATGCCCACATTACCTTCGAGTTTCTTTCATCTTTGGAAGAGCATGAGGAGAAGTTAGATGGTGTGTCTACTCAAATGCTTACTTTTCAAGTTTTCAACAATGACCACTCGGTTCCTCTCTCCTACTTCAACGAAGCCTTCAAGTTTCCTTCGCCAATGGAGGGTACTCCCTACATCTATCTGGCCTTTGAGGTTTTGCAACGAGATCATAATTATAAGGAACGTCGTTGGTGGAGGCACATATCGGTTTAAGATAATTATCATCCTCAATATTTCAAGTCGGCTTCCATCATCCACCCTGCTTTGAGATACTTTAGTCGACTCCGCACTTATGCATTTTTTTCTAAAGAGTCTCTCGGAGCCATTTCTAGGGAGGAACTAAGTTGGCTTTGGTAGGCAGACAAACCCCTTGAAGATAAGGTTGAGATCCTTGATTTTGCGTCCCATTTTCTTGATCGTTTCATCGATATTCGTGATGGTGTCTTTCTCTCCAGAAGCATTCAATTGGGAGGAATGATCATTATCTTGACCCTCTCTCTCAACAAGAAATATAGGAAGATGCTTGAGTCCCTTGAGCCTATTCGTGATAAACGAGAGAAAACTCCATCCTATCTACTTAGTCTCTATGCTTTGATCAATCAAAGGTTTTTGGAGCATACTTCTCAAGAAGACTTGTTTATTTGGAAAGTTTCAAGGACAATCGATTGGTGCCCCATCCCTCATCCGGAGGCTACCACTCGATGCTTGGACACCGCTCTTCCTTGGCGGCCAAACAAGTGGCCGGTTAACCAATCTCTCAAGATGGCTCCTTTGCCAAATCTTCGCCACAATCCGTATGCCCCCGTTCACTCTCTTGCTCCCACTTTGCCCCCAGTGTCCCGGGGAGGTACACCTCTGGTTCCTCCTTCTTCATCTTCTTTCTCTACTTGTGACTTGTTTATTTTGCATGCAAAGATCGATTCCATTGCAAATGTTTTGAATTGTTCACCTTTAGGGAATGACTTTGTTTTAGGATATGATTACCATGCTAGGCAAGTTTATAATATGTATGTAATGAGGGGGGAGATTTTAGCCTTATGTTAACTACCCTTACCTCCCGGTTCAACAGGGACCCTTACCTCAATGGGCCTCGTATGACCCGGCCCTTAGACCTAGATTGTGCTATCCCTATTGAGAGGGCCCCATGTGCCTCCCCATGCCATTAAGGGGACCTCTCCGACCTCTTACGGCTATAAGAGGCCCAAAGGGTGTGACTTTGCTTATGACCCGGCTAACCCTAACCCATTCCCTAATCCTGAGACTTATGGCTGAAGGGGGCTCTCGTGTGAGCCGGTTCTAGGTGATTGGTCCCACTATTTTGCTAGGGAAGGCCATGAGGGAGAGTCGGTTAAAGGGTAAGGGTCCAATGAATGTGGATGATGTCATTAGCCATGTTTCTTCTGAGGTTGGTGAGGAGAGTACCCATTCTACCCCTTACCACAGTGTCGAGTGATGCCATTTTGGCTACCCTCCCTTTTATGCTCGTTTGCTTTTGTATTGTTATTTTACCAGCTTGTTGCTTGGTTTTAGCTTGGGGAGGTGGGGTAGATCATTTTAGGCTTGGAGGAGTATTCTTATGTTTGTTGCGTTACGTTGGTTTGCCCCTTGCTTTTGTGGTTCACTATGGTTCTGTTTTCGACCTGGTGTCTCTTTCTGATGATGATTTATGATGGTTTCTGTTTGCTGAGATTGTTTTCTGATGATGATGACATAATGTTGGTATGTCGATTAATTCTTGATTCTCTGATTACGTGATTGCTTTCTTGATGGATGAATTTTTCCTCTACTCTATGATTTCACTTCTAGTTCTATGTTCATGTTTTTCTTTAGGTTGTTTCGGGTTTTTGTCTGGAAGTTACTAACAATTTTCTTTTTGTATATAGCTCTCTATCTTTCACTTAGGTTTTTACCCTTGCTTTTTCTTATGAGGTATCTTGACGGTTTTATGCTTGTTTCTCCTCTTAAGCTTAGTTTGGAGTACCCAGTGAGATCCTTCTACTTCTTCTCTTTCTTTTTTCTTTCTTGATTGCTTAGCTTAGGTTTAGTTTAAGAAGAGTTAATTGTTCGAGGATGTTTGCCTTGTAACTCCTAGTGTGTTTGGGGTCATTGGCGATGTTGCCGAATGACCGCTTGTTTGACGATTGGGTTTTACTTGTCTTGCTTACATTCTTGTGTTTTTCTTTTCTTCTTTCTTTTCTTCCTTTTTCTCTCTTTTCTTTTTCCCTTTTTCTCTCATTTATGAAACAAAAACAAACAAAATGGATTTGAGGCTATATTTTCTTTTTACTTGTTTAGCTCTTGTATTTAGACATACTACCATTTGAGCTTTTGCATTTGAATATGTGCCTTCCTATGTCTTATCGGTGTGCATTCTTTGAGAGTATCCATGGTTGACTCTAGGATAGGGTATGCTAAGGTAGCGGTTTAGACCTTTGGTGGATTTGAAGCCTATAGTGAGTTTTTGCTACAACCATGTGAGGTTTCATTCGTTTCAAGCCTTCTACATATTTTGCTTGAGCGGCACATGGATCCTTGGCTATTATGTACTTTATCTAGAATTTTCCTTGCCTCTCCCAAGATCGCGACCGAGCCATTTAGGAAGGACAAAGGCATCTTTTCGGGGTGGTATTTTTACTTTTCTAGGATAGATTTCATTTCTTTATTTTGGGTTTTCATTTGCTTTCTTGCTAAACATTTGAGCCATATACGCTTCATTTCAAGCCACATCCTTAGTTCTTGAGCCTATTATTTAATTTTTGTTCCCATCTTTGGTTTTTGTGAAGCATTTGGTCTCTATTGTTGGAGGTTTGGTAGATAAGAATGAATGTTTGGTTCTTTTGATGAAAGCAAGTTTGTGTTGTAAATCTTTTGTGAACAATAAGCAAATGCAAATGTTGAAAAAGCCGTCCATAGTTAAAAGAGGCGAGGACAATGAATAAAGTGCAAAAATGAAAAATTTTAAAAAATAAGAAAAGCAAAGCACATTCAAAAGCTTTGGCAAAATTGGGAAAAATGAAAAATGAGAAAAATTTAAAAAAAATATTTTGATGTAAGTTTCTTTCTCCCAATTTTATGCATTGAGGACAATGCTTTATTTTGGCTTAGGGGGACGCGTCTTACGCTTTTTGTACATATGTTTGTGATTCTTAGCTTTGAATAAGCTTGGGGGTGTTGTGTTTTTGTTTGGTGATTACTTTGTTTTGGTGTTGAGATTTGGCCAATCTTTGCTTCACGATTTAGGTATACCACCAAATTTCAAATGTAATCTACCCTCACCCTTCTCGCCTTTGCATTACAACCCTTTCCAAGACCTTTTGACCTTTGTGGTTGAGTCACTAGTCTATGGAGGGAGATGTAGGGCAAGCTTATAGAGCGGTATGTAATAGCCGAGATGTCGAGAACCCTTAAACTTTATTCTTTTCCGGTTCCTTCGAGGAACCATTGAGACGGTTACTAAGGGTAGAATTGAAGCCATTGGGAGAACGCGGTTAGATAAGTTGGGATGAAGCTGGATAGTGCCTCATTAGTTCTCTATGCTTAACATATCTTATGCTTCAATCAACCTTAGATATCTTGGAGCATGCATACCCCTATCATATAGAAAAGTGTTTATTCACTTGCATTTGATCGTTTGCAAAAGTCCTTGTTAAGAGCTATTTGTTTGAATTTTTGATTTACCTTCCTTTCTTTTAATGATTTTGCCTCATTTTACTTCAAAGAGTTATGGGTAAACCTCTTAGGAAACCCTTACGAGACCTTCACTCGTCCTCTCGAGCGATCTAGGGGTTTAAAGGGCTTGTTGTAGCTAAAAACAACCGTAATCCTTACGATAATGAGTCTTAGTGTATATTCTCATCTCTTGTCTTTCTTTTTCTTATTTGAATAAGTCTTTCATCCTTATTCTTGCTTGCTTGGTTTTGCTCGAGGACGAGTAAAAGTTTAGCTTGGGGGAATTTGATGAGTGTCATTTATGGCACTCATTTGATCCCTTTTAGGATGAATTTCATTCTCTTTTGTAGCCCTTTTTATTCCCTTTTCCTTAATTTTGCTCATTATTTCTTTAGTTTGCATTTTCCTTAGTAGATTTTCCATTTTCATGTATTTCTTGGTTTATTTCGCCTTTTTCCCCTTTATTTGTTTGTTTTTTTTTATTTTCAGGAGAAGATCGTTCCCGAGGTCTCTTCCCGGGTTTTGCATTGATTGGGATGCTTAGTGTCTTCCATTTGAAGCCCAAGATTGGAGATGTGAAAGTTCCAAGCTTCCTTAGGTCGTGCATTCATGCCATGGGGGCACCAATTCTGGTGTTGAACCCACTATCAGAGCGCTTAGAATCTGCCATGCTCCGTGTTCATCAAGAACACCAAGTGGAGCGCACGAGGAGCGTCAAGATGAAGGGGAAGAGAGTTGTCCTGCTCCCAGGCGCGAGCGCGAGCGATAATGGCGTGGCCGCGCCTGCGCCTGCCGCTCCCCCTGTTTCGTACCCTTTTCCTCGCGGCCGCGCATCTTTAAAGTAAAGACCGCGCCGGTACGGGTTCTTTTGGGACGACTAACTACTTTCTCCTTTGTTAGTTTTACTATTTATAGTTTTCTCTTCATTTTTAGAGAGGGGAGGAATTACAGTGTTTAGAATTATAATTAGGTTTGATTTTCTTAGAGAGAGAAACTCTAGATTTTAGATTTTGTAGAGAGAGAAACTTGAAGATTGATGGTTAATGATTGATGATAGTTGTAATTGGTTTGAATTCAAGTACATTTCCTTTGATTTGATCAAGTTTGTAAGAATCCTCTTTACTTTAATTCAATCTTTAGCTTTTGATTTCAATTTTTTTGTTGATTGTTCAAGTTTATTGATTGTTTGATTGGATTGGTTTCATTGGAATGATGTTAATGAATTTCATAAATTGTATAGCTTTGTTCTTGATTTCTTTAATGGATTGTGAGTAGTTTGCTTGCTAGGTATGTGGTGAAGCATGTATTAATGGTGAAGCATGTATTAATGATGGATCATAGATAATTGGGGGTTATTGATTGATTTAGCATTGTGATTAAATTGGTTGATTGATTTTGTGCATGTGTATGGATTGGAAGGAGTGATCAACCTTGTTCTTCATGCTAGATTGCGTTGTGTGTCTACATTAATACGGACCATTAATTTGTAGCTCGCATTTATCGATTGAGCTTGGTAGGTGACGTTCCTAGTTAGAGTCTTTCGTAGTTGGCGCTAGTTAGACCTAGGAGATAGCTTGTCGAGCTCTTTTGATTGCATTGTCTATCTTCCCTCGCAATACTCAAATTAATCAATCTCCAACCCAATTAGTGTGTGTTCATTGCAAGTATATGTGGATCCTAAATCCCTAGTGTTTTTACATATCGATTTACTTTGTGATTTACTTTGTTTGTTTAGTTGAATTAGATAACCTACAGTACCTCTTACGTTTCGAAATAGCTTGACCTTGGCCGTAGCAAACTTCCCCCCATTCCTAGTGGTTCGACCCAAACTTGCCCTATTACTAGACGTTAGTTTGGTTACAAATTAGTTTGATTGGAGGAATTTTAGTTTCAACGACCTAGAATCCACCTCTCGGTCAGGGTGTCACGCGCAACCTTGTCAGTTGCGCGCGCCAGACCAGTGCGACTCATTGAGATGCGCGCGGATTTTTCTGCGGCACCTTTAATTTTTAATCTAGGCGCCTCTAAATCCGCCAAAATTAGGTTTTAACCTCGGGCTTAAGCGTAATTATGATCAGGCTTAGTTAATTTGGACTTTAATTCAATTTGTTTTGGGTTAGGCTAGTCATTTTGTATTCTTGTGACTTAATCAGTTGTCCATAAGTATTCTTCACGTTGATCCAACACAAAGGTGGTTTTATTTACCGTCATAGCACTTCCTGTCGGAACAAGAGGCCAAAAGTAGATGTCTGCAACCTAAACTAATGTTTAAGTTACTTTTTTAAAAAAGAAAATTCAAATACATACACCTCATTGATCAAAATTTTGTGTTTTTTCTCAAACATTAATTATCGTTTTATTCAAACTCAATCAATATGGGGCAATCTGTAGACACCAAAATTTGATTAATTATTATTATTATTATTATTATTATTATTATTATTATTATTAATGCCATTAATATTTATTTTTTTTATCATTATAATTGTTATTTTTGCAACAATTATCGTTATTTCGCCTTGTTTTTTTTTTATTATATGGTATATGCTAAAATATTTTTTATAAACTTAATGACAATTTTATAAGCTAATTAAAAAAACAAGTAATAATGTTTTGGGTGTTTTTGTCCATCGGGAAAGTTACGTCACCAAGACTGGTCCGGCGCGGTCCGTACCTGCAAAACACGGAGACTCCGGTTGGTTGGAGCTCCGCCTCCGACGATCAAGTTAGAATGTGTTGGAGAAAGTAAAAAGTACGAAAAGGTAAAAATGAGATCTTCTCGGATTCCGAGATCAGGTGTTTTCTCTAATGAGATAATGTAGGGTAGGCTGTAAAAAAATGAATTGTAGATGTCCCCAAAATGGGGGGAATCTCCCTATTTATAGGGTCATTGGTAAACGTGCCCCTGATTTGTTCATTCTGACCTAATTCTGATGGGCTACACCGAATTACGGCTTTCTAGGGATTTGGGCCCTAAAGGCCGTCTGTTCTCCTAAAATCTGGGAACGCCATGTGTCTGATGGGGGATAGGTCCAGTTTGGACAAATCCTGGACTGACACATGTTGCCATCTGATAGGCCCACGTGGCTTGGGTAAAAATTACCCAAAACATTTGCCCCTCACAGATGTGGCATGGATCGCCACGTGGAATTTGTGACACGTGTCACGATGCCACTGGTTGCATTATAACTGTGAAATTTAACTTTTAACATTCTGGGGAAACTACGGGAATGCCCCTGTATTTACCCCTCTGTAAATACAGGTTTTACCCTTCTCATTTTTGGAAGCTTCCAAATAATTTTTAGAGAGAAAAAGTCAAATAGTTCTAGAGAGAGAAACTCTGACCACTGTCTGTATTAAACAAACAGTTTTCGCTTTCTGCCCGTCTTCTCAGCCAATTAGAAACCGCTTGTGCTATATACAAGCAAAATCACCTTCCACCCGCTTGCTACAACCGGTCAACGCTTGACCCTTTCCAGAGTCAAATCTAAAGGTACCGTCTCTACCCCCTTCAGCTCATTCTTGCTTTTTCCGTTTGTATACTTTCATTGAATAAATGGACTCATCACCAACACACACGGCGCAGCCTAGGTCAGTAATAAGTCGGTCTCTTAGTACAGCTAAGTCTAGGACTGGGGGTGTCGGCTCTGGGTGTATGCAGCAATTGTGTACATCCCCCAAACCGACTATCTCTGTGTCTGTGCAGGACATAATGGCTAGAACCAAACAAACAGCCACCAGACAACGAAGGAGAGACGGTACATTGGAAGTACCGTCTGATGAAGTGACCCCGGTTGAGGGGGAAGACATGCAAGTTAACTCAGGGGAATGCTCCCCGTCTAGGATCCCTAGGACCCCAAGTGACGGGATCTTATATGAGACTGAGGGTAGAGACGGTGAAGAGGCCGTCTCCCATGATGACCTTAGAGATTTTGATCCCGAAGATAGAGACAAGGAGAGAGTTGCATCTGCCTCGGGGTTAGATGGTGAAGAGGTCTCCCAAGAGAGAGACGGGGGAAGCACCGCCTCTAGGTCTAGCTCTAGCTCTGAGGATAGCAGTGATGCCCCCCTTTCCCCGCTTGAGGATAGTGAGGTGGAGGAGAGAAAGAATTGGAGTGAGAAGGCAGATCCCTTCAAAATTCACGTCTCTGCTAAGGAGAGAGTGAGTATGGAGAAATGACTTGAAAACTTTACGCTCAAACGGCCCCTTGGTGAAGGGTATAGGATCCGGGTGGCGTCTGAGTTGGGAACCATTGCCTGGAAGAGTGACTAAGAAAATGCCAACAGTTACTTCGGCTGCTATGAGGAGGCATTTTTGGCTGGTCTCCGGTTCCCCTTGCATGATGCTGTGAAGGCCATCTTGCGAGGGTATAACTTGGGTGTCTGGCAGTTGTCCCCAAATTCCTAAGTTAACATTTTGGGGTACGTCGCCGCCTGTGAGATGCAGGTCTACACCTCGGCTGGGAGGCATTCGCTCACATGCACTATCTTAGCCGCAACCCAAGCGGCTGGAGGGCGTGGTATACTCTGACCACCTATCCCTAGTATCAGATGACCCTAGACAAACCGTCTAAGTGGGGAAATTGGAAGCACCGGTTCTATCTGGTTTCTGCCCCCACACGGCGTGAGAACTACAAGCTCCATCAATACAATAAAAACCTGACCTTCAGGGTCAAAAGTGCAAGTTCCCTGCCATCCCGGATGAGGACTATGAAAAGACTATAGAGGCGGGGTTCTTTAAACTCACAACGGACGCCCTCTCAACCGGGGAATTAATAAGTGTCCTAAAAAACTGGATCCCGAAACATGAGTGGTTGAGGCACGAGGCGTTCTGGTTCGCCTGTGGACTAAGCACGATGTTCACAAAGCGTAGGATTTTTACTCATCCGACAACTTTGTCGTCTCTATTGTTGCATTGACCATCTTATCATTCTATTGAATTGACTGTCTGTCTTTTGTAAAAGAAGCTTTGAGGATGCTCCCAGACGACAAGACCCCCAAGCGATCGGCCGCACAATTCCGCAAAGACAAAGCGGAGAAGCAAATGGCGGAAATAGCCGCCAAGGGTCAGGCATTCGCCGTCTGACCTATTTACCTTGAATTTCAATTTAATCTTTTACTAGAGGCGGCTCATCGCCGGCTGTATACTCATTGTACCATTGCCTTGCAGGATTTTCCTCGATCCTTCCAAAAGCTCATCAAGCGGAAGCCGGATGAGACAACCAATAGTTCCACCAAATCTCAGAAGGTGTCATCGACCCAGGCGGCTCCTTAACTACCGATTGGGAAGACCCGTCTTAACATCGGGGCGAAGAGCATCAGCTTACAAGGCTTCGGCCTAGGAATAGACCTAGGCAAGAAGTTTGGCGCAGCGGCGGTGCCTAAGGGGGATGAAAAGCCCAAGGAAGTTCGCAGTTCTGCCACGGCTATGGGTGATGACAGCCTACAAATTATTGAGCAAGATATGGCTAGTCCTCTCAGATCACCGTTTGAGCTTCCCTGGCCCATACGGGTGAAGTCTCACTCACAGAAGACTTTAGAGGGTTAATCAGGGAACCGTCTGAAGATAGGTGCCACCTACGCAGCTTACTCACCTAATCTTTGTTGTAATGCAGATTCCCCCCGGTGGCCGGATATGCAACAGTACGCCAAGTCTATGCTTGGGGCCATCCCTAAGAAGGAGAAGGACGCCATCCCGAGCATTGAGACGTTCAAACTTGATTGGATCATGGCCCTCCTGTCTATGGTATGTCCTTATAAATCAAATTTCATTAAGTATTTCTCGTTTAAGTTCTTAACGCTCCGCTTGTCTCTATAGGCTATTGGATTGAAGAGACCATGGCACTGCAAGCAGACTGAGGTAAAACGAGCCAATAAAGCTGCGCAAGACTCCGTAGATGTTGTTTAATATTCAAATATAATAAATGAACTTGAGAATAAAGCATTTGAACTGAAACAGGCGGAAAATATCAGGCGCTTGACAGCTGAGCTGGAGACTGCCAAGAAAAAGGCCTCCGACTTTGAGGCTGCGCTAAAAAATGCTCAGTCGGACCTCAAGGCGCTTAAGGCGGTTGACAAGGAGAATACAGACCTCCGCGCGTATGTCAATCGCCTGAAGAATGAGATGGCCTAGGCTCAAGCGAACTTCAAGGTGACACTAGAGGCCGAGCAGGACCGGATCGTTGAAGAGAACGAGTCCGACTGCACGGACCGCATGAAGCTTACTTGGAACACTCTATGCCCAAGGCAGGAGTATAGTCTGTGGGCCTTGGCTTATCAGTATGCTAACGAGGTCATTAATGCCAAGGCCGAGGGCAAACCAGGCCCTGGGACATTCCATGCTTGGGCCAACCAGTAGGTCGAAAAAGAAGAGCCAGCTCAAGCTGCAGGCGAAGGTGAGAAAGAGCAAAAACGAGAAGATGCTCAAGTGAACTCTACTCAACCGCCGCCTGAACAGGCAGGAGAGGAGGTCCCGGCTGCGCCCCAAAATTAAGTATTTCTGCATTTTTGGCCTACGTGCCGAGTATTTGAGTGTTTGAATAAACAATTTGAAGTCTATTTTTATCTGGATGGTAATCCTATTCAACATTTCTTCCCGACTCTTGTGGCCGGGTTTTATTTATGAAAGTACCGAATGAGTCGATTTTTATTCAAATTTGGTCAGTTTTTACGTTTGCGTTTGCGCTTGAATTTTGCATTTATATATACTTGAGTGTTTGCCTAACTCTTTGAGAGCATGCGGCAGATATTAAACCGGATGTACTTGCCCCTGGGCAGCTGTGTGGTTGGTTTAAGTACTTTGCTAATTGATTGGCTTGGGAACTTTTGATACTTTAAAGAGTATGAGAGGTTCTCAAGTCAATCAATCACAATAATGATTGCCCCAAACCGACTACATAGCCGTCCAAACACACAAGAAAACCACCATTTAGCCCAGGCGGTGAAATAGTCATACTAAACTTCCTTCTTCTCCGCCTGGGGTACTTAAAATCTAATTATGCTTAATGTCCTTTTTCCCTATTGGGAGGACTTGCCTAATTTCGAAAAATAATCTAAGTTAGAACTTCAGCCAGTCACCGGTTGATGTGTTTGGACATCCGTTTCTCGAAAACTTGGTCATTCTTTACATTATTCTGAGCAGACGGCTATGAGTTGATCAATTAGGTCGTGCAATCTTTGTCGTCTATATGAGTTTATAGAGCTCTTTTTCACCAAGATGGGAGATACTCTCTGCGATGATTCCACTCGGATGGGCGTCGCTGGACACCATACTCATGTTGGAGCAGACGGATTTATAAAATAAGTATCATCCGGCCATTGGCCTCATGTCTTTTGGACAGTGATTTAGCCACTAAGTTTTTAACCTAGTTTAATTTTAGTATTGTGACAGTCGACCATCTGTGCATTGCACATGCGGTGTTTAAACATTGCGCATGTTATACAAAGAAATAAACAACATTATTGAAAACAAAAAGCAACTTTTTCATTGATAGGCTTTTCATTTACAAAAATTTACAAGTCTCAAAAGTAGTACTTTCTTAAGTTGTCTACATTCCAAGTCCTAGGCAGCCGCCTGCCGTCTAGAGTTTCCAGGCGATAGGTGTAGACACCTGATTGTGTCTCCCCAAAAACCAAATCCACTGATGAATATCTTTCATGTCATTGATTATCGAACAAGCACTACTACAAAAATGCCTAAAGAGACCCAAAATAAGAGACCCGTTAATCAAATAACCGGTCTCTGTGTTTCAAGAGACCCAACATTACAAACAACCGGTCTCATTGGTATTATTCTGAAAAAAAGAAAAAAAAACAAAGACCCTTTCTTAGAGATAACGGGTCTCTCTCAATTTTTTGTATTTTTAAATTAAAAAGGAGAGACCCGTGTTTTTACATAACAGTTCTCTCTTTTTATTAAATTGAAAAATACTAGTATATGTTTTGGAGAGACCTGTGGTGATGCTTAACCGGTCTCCCTTATTTCCATGAATAAAATATAACTAAACCCAAAAATCTCTCCCCCAAATTTTTCTTCTTCAATCCGCCTCCTCTTCCTCTCTTTCCTCCTCTTACCTCAAACTCCTTATTCCTTCTTTTCGTGAACCATTTCATTCAAATTTCAATTTCAATTCCTCCATTTCTTGTTCCAATTCATCTTTTCTTCATACTTTAAACCTAAATTTTTGATGTTTATCATTTTCTTCAACCTCGGTACTATATAAATTCTTTCGCTTTCAATTCATCTCCATACACAAACCAATGGAGCTTCAGAAGTACCTTTAATGGCGTTCAAGCTTCTCTTCTTGATTTTCTGAGTCGTCTTATAAAAAGAATGGACCGTCAAGGATGATGATCTTCCATTTGGTGGCTTCACGAACGACTCGCTTTCAATTTCGATGATATACCATTGTTTACCACTAAGAACAGGTTTTTTTACAAAAAAAAAAAAAAAAAAAAAAAATCGCTTCATTTTATTACCTAAATTGTTTTTTCATACCCTAATTTTAATTTATTTTTTATTTTAGATCTTGCTAAAATAAAGTAAAAATTTTAGATTTAAGGGTTAAGGGAGGGTTGATTCTAATTTTGCAATATTATCAGACTATCTTAATGCTTTGATGGGTAAAGGGTTCATGTTATTACTGTTAATGATTATTTAGTGTTGTGATTGTGAGTGGGTTGGTCAAGTTGCTCGATTTCTTGGTCTCAAGGTTTGCCTTGTTCAGCATATTGTTTTTGTTTTTGTTTTGATGAACGTCATTTATGGCGCTCAATATAGTAGCTTTTAATTCCTTTTTCTATATTTTCTTGCTTTATTTTCATATAATCTTTCTAGTTTTCTTTTATTTTTCCGTTTTTATAACTCATTTTGGTTTTTCGTTCACTTTTATGAGTTTTTCATGATTTTTGTTCTTATTTAGCTATTTAAGTTTAGTCTCTATTCATTTTTCTTTCTCTCTTACTTTTACTTGAATTTTTGTTAGTGAAGTTTCAAAGTTTATTTGATGCGCTCTCACGGTTGCGCCCTTATTGATTCTAGGTCATGAAAGCGCAAATATTTGAAGATCAAGGGCTGCCCTCCTTGCGGGCATCATCACGAGAGCACCGACAATAGGGATGCACGAGAGCGCTAGGAGCAAAACTTCGCACAAGGATCTACGAGCGAGCAAGAGGAGTCGTGCACGCCGCAACACCACAGCAGGGGTGCACGTGCGCAGGCCCCTCTTTGAGTGCGTGCAAACCCTTGCGTGCACGAGCACGAGACTGTGATGCGTGCGCACGGCCCTGCTCCGATCCTCTTCGCTCGTTTTAACTATATATACCCCTTGACGTTTCCTTTTTTAGGGGATGACGATTTCACTTATACTTTAGACTTATTTCCAGATTTAGTAGAGAGAGAAAGTAGAGAGTGAAACTTTAGATTACTTATTTTGTACTTCAAATTACATCTTTTAGCTTGGATTTCATCTTCAATCAATGAAAATTAGTGAGAATTTCTTTCTTTGAATTTACTTTTGCTTGATCTTTCGTTTAATCCTTGAATGTTTGATTTAATTGTTGATCTTTGGTTTGAGAATATGTTGCAATTTAATTTTCTTTCTGATTAAGCTTGAAATGATGATGTTTGTGATTCAATTTGCTTTGTTTTTCAATTCCATTATGTTTTGTGAGTAGATTAGTAGCTAGGGAGAAGGGGAAGCATGCTTGATTGATGATTTTTGCTAGTTGATGATTCTTGGTTGATTGAATTGTTGTGATTAAATTGGTTGACATAGTTGTGCATGTGATTAATTTGAATAAGAGTGATCAACCTAAATGATTAATCTAGATTGCATAGCAAATTTCAATGACATGAACCCTTGATTTGAGAATTGCTTTAATTGGTTGAATTTGATTGTGATTTTCCTTGTTAGTCATTCATAGTGAACCCTAGCTTGACTTATAGGAGATAGCTCTTGAATTCTATTAATTGCAACTATTTGTTTGCCCTTTGCAACGTTTTAATCAATTGAGTTCTTCATCGATTGGCATAGTCATTGAACTTGCAAGTGGAACCTTAATCCCTAGTGTTTAGCATATTGATTTTATTGACTTGATTAGTTAATTGAGACCTTAGTTACAATTCAATTCCCTTTACTTTTCATTCTTCGAAGTAGCTTGACCATAGGCTATAGCATTCTCCCTCTCATTCCTTGTGGTTCGACTTGGAGTTGTACTATACTAGGAATAAGTTTGATTTTCTTAATTGTTTGATCGATGGTGCTTTAGATTTCAACAACCTAGATTACCGCACGTCAAAATGGCGCCGTTGTCGGGGAGTGATATTGGTTCTTTTCTATAGTTGTTTAGTCTACTTCATTTTTAATTGGAAAATAAAAAAAAAAAAAAAATTCTCTTTTTGGCTACATTTGTGGCCATGCTACTAATTGTTTCTTTTGAGATTGTATGCGCAGAGCACGTGGTCGTTCACTAGTGCCACTTGATCCGGAAATTGAGAGGACAATTGCAAGGATAAGAGTCGCTAGACGTTCTTTGAGTTATAGCCCTCCAAGTGAAGAGGAAGCACAATAAGAAGAACAAGCAAGGATGGGAGAAAATCCAAGGGTGGCGTTGAAGGAATTGGGGATTCCAAGTGCAAATAGGTTTGAAAGTGGGATTGCTCCACCTACAACACCGGCGAATGACTTCGAATTAAGGCCGGCAATGATCACTTTGATAAAGAGGCGACAATTTAGTGGGGCTAAACATGAAAGCCCGCTAAACCATCTCAAAGAGTTCGAAAAGTATTGCAACACTTTCAAAGTGAATGGAATTTCCCAAGAATTCATCCGCCTCAAGCTTTTTCCCTTTTCTCTCATAAGGCGTGCCTTGGAATGGTTAGACATGGAGGTCAAACCCAATTTTCTAAGGACATGGGACGAAGTGATCAAGGAATTTCTATCCCGTTTCTACCCACAAAAGAAAACGGCGGAGGCTAGAGCTTTGATTCAAGGTTTCAAGCAAAAGTCTAGTGAAAGCCTCTATGAAGCATGAGAGAGGTACAAGGAGTATCAAAGAGAATGTCCTCACCACGGAATTCCTACTTACCAAATTATTCAAATCTTCTATGGTGGCCTAAGTCCTCAAGGAAAGTCGTGTCTTGATAGAGGAGCCGGAGGTCCCATTATGAATAAAACGGAGGAGGAAGTGGTAGACATAATTGAAGACGTAGTGAGGTATTATAGAGATTGGCAAGATGGTGAAAGGGAGTCAACTAGCAAGAGTAGTTCTTTGATGTACTCGGTTGATCATCTTAATGCCATAAATAACTTGTCCTCACAAATGACAAACTCGGGGAAGGAAATGTTCGCTATCAAGGCAAAGTTGGAAAGTGCTACCTCCCTAGTTTCAAATCTTCCCTCCCAATCTAAGGGGAGAGGTATGTCTTCTAATTCTCAAGCTTTTCCCTCTTCTAGTAACATTCCTAGTGGTTGCTTGTTTTGTGATGTTTGTGGATCGTATGATCATGATGCTTCTAATTGCCCTCATGCATGTATGGATGTTTGTGATGATCAATATGGAAATGTGAATGAGCATGTGAACTATGTGTCAAATAATAATGATTCTAGGTTTGAGAATCAAAGAGGCCAATGGAATAGGAATTATAACAACCATGAAAATTTTGACAACTATAACTAAGGTGGTGGTAATAGGAACCAAGGGAACCAAGGTTTCCGAGGTAACTATAACAACTAAGGTTATAGTAGCCAAAATTAAAACCAAAATTATGGTAATAATAACCAAGGTTATGGTAACCATAATCAAGGTTATGGTCAAAATCAAAGTAGAGGTAATTAGAACAATCAAAATAGGGGAAGTTTTCAAAATAATGCTCAAAGGGGTCCCCCACCTTGACTTTCTCCAAAGACCCAAAGTGATAATTCCTATGTTCAACCTTCTTCTTCTTCTAGAACTAACTTGAAGGAAATCATTGAAAACCAAACCAAGTTGTTGAACACCTACATGGCGGTGAGTGATAAGAAGTTTAATGAAATGATGACCCACAATAAGATGCTTGAAAACCAAATTTCTCAACTTGTCAATGCTTTGAAAGACCATGAAAGCTCTTCTTCTTTACCTTCTCAAGGCCTAGACCCTAAGAGACCCATTAATGCCATAGTCACAAGAAGTGGTAGGGTGCTTGAGGAGAGTTTGTCTAGCAAGAGTAAGAGTGAGGAGGGTGCTAAGGAGGTTTTAGTTGAGGATGAGGGAGATGGTGCATCTTTGAGTGAAGTGATGGTAGAGCCACCTAAGGAAGTGAAGGAAGAGAGAGAAGTTGTGAAACCCAAACTTCCTTATCCACAAAGATTCATGAGACACAAGTTGGATGAACAATTTGGAAGATTTATTGACATGCTCAAACAACTTCATCTTTCTTTACCATTTACCGATGTTGTCACCCGAATGCCAAATTATGCAAAATTCCTTAAAGACATTTTGAGCGGTAGGAGGACTTGTGATGTTGTAAAGACGGTGAACTTGACCGAGAATTGTAGTAAAATCATAATGAAAAAGATGCCACCTAAGCTAAAAGATCTTGGAAACTTTTCCATCCCTTGTGCTATTTACAAAATGCAAATCGATAATGCCTTATGTGACCTAGGAGCTAGTGTTATCCTTACACCATGTTCGGTGTACCAAAGACTTGAACTAGCGGAACTCTTTCCTACCAACATTACTTTGTAATTGGCCGATTGATCAATCAAGTTTTCAAAGGGTAAGGTGGAGGATGTCCCTTTGAGGGTTGGAAAATTTGTTATTCTGGTGGATTTTGTGGTACTTGAGATGGACGAAGATGCTAGCATCTTCTTCTCGCTACTTCGGGTGCTATGATCTATGTCAAGAGTGCTAAAATTTCACTTAAGATAGTAGATGAGGTGATTGAATTTGACTTGAATGATAGTATGAAGTATCCAAGTTCTTCCTTAGAGAATTGTATGATGATTGACTCTCTTGATCATGTTGTGTCTTCTATGCACGAGCAATTTCTCACCTCTAATGATGCTCTTGAGAATGTTTTGTTGAACAAGGAAAAGATAGGTGTTCCTAGTAAAGAGATGGCTTTGTATAAAGATTTGCTAAATCGAAGCCTTGAAGACGTTGATGAGCAAATGTGCATGAACATCACTAACCAAGAAGCATTGCAAGCGGCTACAACAAAGGAAGGTAAAGGTGTCCCCATGGTTTAGCTCAAACCTCTTCCATCACACCTTAGGTATGAATTCTTAGGCCCTAACTCAACTTTTCCCGTGATTGTTAGTTCCTACTTGAGTGAGAGCCAAGCTCAAAAGTTGTGTGGTGTATTGAGAAAGCACCAAGATGCTTTGGGCTATACCATTGATGACCTCAAGGGTATTAGTCCCGCCTTATGCATGCACCACATCACTCTTGAGGATAATGCCTCACCAAGCAGTAAAAGACAACGAAAACTTCACCCTCAAATGGGGGAAGTGGTCAAGATGGAAATCACCAAGCTATTGGATGTGGGAATCATATTCCCCATCTCTAACTCAAGGTGGGTTTCCCCGGTCCACGTTGTCCCAAATAAAGGAGGCATGACTGTTGTGGAGAATGAGAAAGGTGAGCTCATTCCTACAAGGACAGTCACGGGATGGAGGATGTGTATAGATTATCGACGTCTAAACACATCCACCAAAAAGGATCATTTCCCCCTTCCCTTCATTGATCAAATGCTTGAAAGACTAACAAGGCATAAGTATTATTGTTTTCTTGATGGTTATTCCGATTTCTTTCAAATTCCTATTCACCCATATGACCAAGAGAAAACAAATTTTACTTGCCCATATGGAACCTTTGCTTATAGGAGAATGCCATTTGGACTTTTTAATGCCCCCTCCACCTTCTAACGATGTATGATGAGCATATTTGGAGATATGTTGGAGGAGGAAATGGAAGTGTTCATGGATGATTTTTCGGTGGGAGGTGTTTCATCTGAAGCTTGCCTTGAGAACCTTAAAAAGTGTTTGGCTCGATGTGAGAAAGTGAATCTAGTCTTGAATTGGGAGAAATGTCACTTTATGGTCGAGGAAGGCATTGTCCTTGGTCATAATATCTCCCACAAAGGAATAAAGGTAGATCAAGAGAAGATTGGAGTCATTGAAAAGCTACCACCTCCAGTCAATGTAAAAGGTGTGAGATCTTTCTTGGGGCATGCCGGGTTTTATAGGAGATTCATGAAGGATTTCTCTCTAATCGCTAAGCCCCCCAATGATCTTCTTCAAAAGGATGTTGAGTTCGTGTTTGATGATAGATGCTTGGAAGCATTCAACAAATTGAAGAAAGCCTTGACTTCCACCCCCATAGTCCAAGCCCCGAGATGGGATTTACCTTTTGAATTGATGTGTGATGCTAGTGATACGGCTATTGGAGGTGTTTTGGGTCAAAAGGTTGATAAAGCTCCATGTCATTTATTATATGTCAAAAACTCTCAATGGAGCTCAACGAAACTACATAACAACGGAAAAAAAGTTTTTGGCAATTGTGCATGCTTTTGAGAAATTCCGTTGTTATTTGTTGGATTCCAAGACCATTGTTTTCACGGATCATGCGGCTCACAAATATCTCTTTTCTAAGAAGGAATCAAAGCCTAGATTGCTTCGGTGGGTGCTTAAACTTCAAACCTTTGATATTGAGGTTAGAGATAAGAAAGGGGCGGAGAATGTTGTGGCGGATCACCTCTCCCGCCTTGAGGACTTCTAAGTCCAAGATGATGGTTCCCCTATTGAAGATAGAATGCTTGATGATTTTTTATATGCCATTGATGTGAAAAAACTCCCTTGGTTTTCCGATTTGGTTAATTTTCTAGCATGTGGGGAGTTTCCACCTTCATTTTCAATGAATCAAAGAAAAAAGCTCAAGAGAGAAGCCCGACACTATTTGTGGGATGATCCGATTTTGTATAAGCGAGGAGTTGATGGCTTGCTCCGTCGTTGCATTCCAAGTGAAGAAGTGCCGAATGTCTTGAAGATGTGCCACTCAGATCCTATTGGTGGTCACATGGGAGTTTCCAAAACAGCTTCAATAATTCTCCAAAGTGGTTTATGGTGGCCTCATCTTTTTAAGGATACTTGGGGTTTCATCAAGTCTTGTGATAGGTGCCAAAGGACCAGAATCATTTCAAAGAGGAATGAGATGCCTCAACAACCCATCCTTGAGTTAGAGGTTTTCGATATATGGGGCATTGACTTCACGGGGCCATTCCCTTCTTCTTTTGGAAACCAATACATCCTTGTTGCGGTCGATTATGTTTCTAAATGGGTTGAGGCCATTGCCTCCCCTACAAATGACCACAAGGTGGTGATGAAGCAAAACTTTGCACAAGGATCTACGAGCGAGCAAGAGGAGTCGTGCACGCCGCAACACCATAGCAAGGATGCACGCGCGCAGGCCCCTCTTTGCGTGCGCGCGCACGGGCCTGTGGTGCATGCGCACGGCCTTGCTCCGATCTTCTTCGCTCGTTTAACTATATATACCCCTTGACTTTTCCTTTTTTAGGGGATGGGGATTTCACTTGTACTTGAGATTTATTTCCAGATTTAGTAGAGAGAAAAAGTAGAGAGAGAAACTTTAAATTAGTTGTTTTGTACTTCAAATTACATCTTTGAGCTTGGATTTCATCTTCAATCAATGAAAATTAGTGAGACTTTCTTTCTTTGAATTTACTTTTGCTTGATCTTTCCTTTAATCCTTGAATGTTTGATTTAAT
Source organism: Chenopodium album (assembly GCF_948465745.1). Lineage (NCBI taxonomy): Eukaryota > Viridiplantae > Streptophyta > Magnoliopsida > Caryophyllales > Amaranthaceae > Chenopodium > Chenopodium album. Next base: position 34,749,058 of record NC_137851.1, on the reverse strand, counting down.
TGTTGATCTTTGGTTTGAGAATTTGTTGCAATTTAATTTTCTTTTTGATTATGCTTGAAATGATGATGTTTGTGATTCAATTTGCTTTGTTTTATGTGAGTAGATTAGTAGCTAGAGAGAAGGGGAAGCATGCTTGATTGATGATTTTTGCTAGTTGATGATTCTTGGTTGATTGAATTGTTGCAATTAAATTGGTTGACATAGTTGTGCATGTGATTAATTTGATTAGGAGTGATCAACATAGATGATTAATCTAGATTGAATAGAAAATTTAAATGACATGAACCTTTGATTTGAGAATTTCTTTAATTGGTTGAATTTGATTGTGATTTTCCTTGTTAGTCATTCATAGTGAACCCTAGCTTGACTTATAGGAGATAGCTCTTGAATTCTACTAATTTCAACTATTGTTTGTCCTTTGCGACGTTTGAATCAATTAAGTTCTTTATAGGTTGGCATAGTCATTGAACTTGCATGTGGAACCTTAATCCCTATTGTTTAGCATATTGATTTTCTTTACTTGATTAGTTAATTGAGACCTTAGTTACAATTCAATTCCCTTCACTTTTCATTCTTTGAAGTAGCTTGACCATAGGCTATAGAATTCTCCCTCTCATTCCTCGTGGTTCGACTCAGACTTGTCCTATACTAGGAATAAGTTTGATTTTCTTAATTGTTTGATAGGTGGTGCTTTAGATTTCAACGACCTAGATTACTGCACGTCATGTTTTCATTTTATGTTCTAATATCGTTTTCATAAAATTTTAATTAAGATCTATTCATCTAATTTCTTGTTTGCTTTTGGTTTTCAATTTTGATAATTTTAAAATAATTATTTAGATCTATTTTTCATTTTCGTTTTTGGATTTTATAACCTCCGTTTTCGAATTTTATTCTTCAATTTTTATTTTTGCGTTTTTATTCTAATTTCGAAAAAATAGTTTTCATTTTCATTTTCTATTCTGATTTTTGTTTTAGATCTTACCGGTTTAAACTTGTTTCTTTTTTTTTTTGGTTTATTTTTTGCTATTTTATTTTGATTGTAAATTTTTGATATGTTTTTTATTATACAAAATGGGTAATTTCTGAATTTTTGTTTTAGTTAATTTTTTTTTTCTGTTTTTGCTTTTTAATTTCATTATTTATCTGTATTTTGTTAGTATTATGAATTCAATTTTATTTAACTTTGTATAGCTTCCATTTAGTGTAAATCTTTAATTTTTGGTTCTTGTGTTAAGTGGAAATCTAACCTTATTATTGTTTGCTCTTATTATAGGTTATCTATGAGTTAATGTTTAACGGAGATATAATATGAAGATGACGGGGATGGTAACGGATGATGATGAAGATAAACACTCCAATGAAACAAGTGGATGATAGTTAATTTTTAGTGTTAATTTTCTTTTTATATGATTACAGATTAATAGATTATAGTACCTAGATAAATTATCTAATATATACTATAAATTACGAAGTATCTAATATGTAAATACTTCGTATGTATTATGTACCACAGATTAATAGATTATAGTACCTTAGATTGTATTTTTTTTTTGAGCGAAATATGAAATTGTATATTTGTTCTCGTAATTTTTTTTTTTTTAAATAGAATGTAGAAAGAGACCGTCTATCTAACATAAATTGTCACTCTTGAACTCATAAAAGAGACTGCATTTGTAAGTTCACGGGTCTCAATTTTTAAAATGAGAGACCGCTTTTCTGATAAAAAGGGTCTTTTATGCTTCTACAATTTTAATATTTCAACCACCCAAAGAGACTGCTTTTCTAAGATAACAGGTCTCAAGTTTTGAAACTTTAGACCGCCTCTAAAGAAGTAGTCTCTTAGCCAAAGAGGCCGCATAGCTAAAGACCGCCTCTAAGGCAGTCTTTTTGGCTAATTTGGACATGTCTCTTTGGCCAATTTTGTAGTAGTGAAGGTGAAATGTGAAAAATCTTTTGATGCGGTCGTTTTAATAAAAATACTTCTCTCTGTTTTCAAAAATATTTCTTTTCTTACTCTATTTATGGAAAATGTCCAGTTCAGTTTAGTTTGGTCCATGATAAGGGTTCAATAATAGTGTAGTTGGATTGGGCTCGAAAAAAGCCTTCCAACAATATATTATAAGCCCAATTCCGATGAATAATGAGGAAGTTATGGCAAAAATACTAAATTGGGCCCGAAATGAGTTTTATATATGGCCCAATGATCAAGTGGAGGGCCCATTAATTATTATTCCTTAAATCATTAGGATTGATTTTAATCTTCTAGAATAATCTAGAAGGTTATTTTTAATTCTAGTAGGATTAGAATTAATAATTGAATCTTTTAAGGAAAATAAAGAGTTTTATTTGGAATAAAACAAGTGTTTTAAAAGATTAAATCTAATTTTAAAAGATAAGTACGGACGTTAATTAGTCTAATTTAATTAGATTAAGGACTCCTTACGGTTTTCGAGTTAATGCATTCACCATTGCGAAACGGCAGCTCCATCGCGCTGCGATCACTACTACAAAAAAGGCCTTAGAGAACTGTTAGAATAGGCTTTATAGATCGCCTTAGGGGCGTTCTTCTGCTAAGCGATGTATAAAGTATAGAGAACGGGTCGTACAGGCGTTTTATATAATAACAAATAGAGAACGGTTGTTAGTCATAACCGTTCTCTTTTCCCTTCTTAAATTCGTACACCAAGGAAGGAATACAGAACGGTTTAGGCCACTTAACCGTTCTATATTGCAATGCAATATAGAACGGTTAAGTTAGATAACAGTTCTGTAATGTTTTTTTTTTTAAAAAAAAAAAAAATCCGGCCATATGTATTAATGCCGTATGTATTTTATTCCGTATTATTCCTGTATTTTAATAATCTGAATTATTTTGGTATTTCATTTTAGACCTGTATTCCTGTTTAATATCTTGTAAATTTATATTATCCTGTAAGAAAATCTTCACATTTCCTATGTAAAAAAAATCCAAGATCCTGTACATGAAATATAACTTTCTGTATAATAAAATTAACAAAAATATTTCCAGATACGACAAAAGCCATCAAAATATACTTCATATATATAATTTAAAACATCCAACCACAATTAAATTGAATCATTCATACCAAATTTGTTCTATACAAACAAATACGCGACGTGAGTAAAATATCAAAAACCTTTCTAGTTAATGTTGATTTTAAAAAAAAAATTGATGCCCCAAAATATACCAATACCATATTGATCTACAATTCACATAAATCATCGTCGTCGTCATTTGGTTGATGGTATCCGGTAACATATGAAATCCACCTTTCCCTAAGCTCGTCAATCATTTGTTGAGAATATGTATGAGGAACTTGCTTAAAATACTACAAAACAATGTAAAATACATACATATTAGTTAATAATATATTGATTCAAAATTGATCATCATCAGGAACAAAATGAGGATACTAAGAGGGCAATATAAAGCACTCCAAATCATCCGAGATTTTCCCAGTACAACAGATGAGAACATAAACTAGAGCTGAAAATAAGATAAAGTTCAAAAGATAGCAGGGCTAAAGATGAGCAGCACATCATAACTATATAGCCTGCAATTCCGGAATTTCCATGGCATATGTCTGGAAAACTTCAGGACATCTACATAAAATCAATATCTTTATTGATTTAAAGTGCACATCTACTGCCACTAATACATTAAAGCTACGAAAATGAAGCCAAAAAATGGGTGTCCCACTCCCACTTATGAGAAAATCCCTTTGAAAAAACCAAAAAAAAAACAGAGGATTAGTGCATAATGATGCACCACAACCAGACCCTTTTAGAAATGTAATGCAACAGAGGTAGGCAAAAAGGGATTGAAAGTGAACGATGAAACAGAAATTAAATAGAACACAAAACCAGACCCTTTTAGAAAGTCTGAACCTGCTAAAGGGTCAGTACTTGGAGCAAACTGCAACCTGCTAAAGTCTGAACATTCTAACAGGCAGCAATGTAATACATCATACATCTACTGCCACTGATATATTAAACCTGCTGCCGCTCCTCAGCATTCGAATTCTCACCATTGCCTCTCGATACTGTCAACCTCCTTTTACTCCCCACCCTACCTTTCACCAATACACGCAATGGAAAAACCCGAACCCCTCTCATCTCCCCCAAGATCAAAAATCCAAACGAAAGGCAAATCGACGAAATTGTGCATAGTCAGATGTGTGCATCAGCTACTCAAAATACATTAAAACTAAATGTCGTACCTTGTCGGGGATGATCATTTGCCTAGATTCAATTGTCTCAATCATGTAGCGACAAACATAATATCCACTATCACTAGAGCCAGTAGCTTGACGAGGACACTAATACAAGCCAAAAAAAAGGGGGAGGGTTAAATCAAAGTCCTAGTTATACATAATGTATTAACATATATTAAGTACTAAGCATTGCAAAATTAAATTAAAGATACAAATACCTCTATGCTTATCCATTTAATGTAAGGTTTCTTCTTTATTTTTGTGATATCCTTTCGATGTTCCGCGCTAAAATTGATCATTGCCCTACGTAATTATCAAAATATTAGAGTAATAGTATTGAAATACTTTCATAAAAAGAAGTTAACATGTAACAAAATAAGTAATCAAGCACATACTTGTTGATTATTGTTTGAGCAAATTTGGGAGGTTCATCTTTTACTCCCGCGAGATCTAGCCAATGCACCAAACCAACCCATGGACAAATTACAGCCAACATCCAATGTCCACTATATTGATTAAAACAATAGAATTCAAATACAATAATGAATGTTTAAAAGGAATTAGAAATAAAACTGATAAAAAATAAAAAAAATATGTGATAGACTCATATGCACTTACTCCTCATAATACGGGGCAAAGAAGAGCTGATTTTTGTTTTTGGCATCATTACATGAAAATAGCCTAGCTAGATAGTCACATCGATCATCGTCTTTTTCCACAGTTGGAGCATACGGGGATAGATAGTTGCAATCACAAAATCCATACAACCCTGAGATACCTTCTGTATGAACAATCTCACTCATATACCTTGCATATCAAATATTTATTTAAATTTATTAGCTCATTAATCAAAAAGCGTTATAAATTTAACCTTGAAATGGCAAAGGATACAACACTTACATCATTAAAATTGACATGTGTGACGATTTTATCTCTCTTTGGAAGCACCAGTCAAGCATGTCTTCATAATCAAGGGTAACACATTGCTCATTTTGAAACACTCTAGCCAAAACTATAAAAGATTTGGTTTTACCACTCTTTTTCATTGCAATAGCCACATCCTTAAATCTCAGAAGACTTTCTACTAGTTGTAATCTTAGTAGTTGTAGTTCTATTTTACTGCTTTTATATGTTGGAAGTACCTGTAGTCGGCTTAGGAGAACTCATACAACTCCTTTTTTTGCTGGCTTAGTTAGCATCTTTTTTTGCTTTTATCTTACTAATGCTGCTATCTTTGTAATGTGGTCCCTTGGTTAAAAGGGCTTTAATATAATTTCTATTTTGTGTTAAAAAAAACAGTACCACAATTATGACTCCCATCTTCTCTCTTCACAATCAGAGACACAATTTCTACAAAACCACTGCACACCCTTTACCATTTTCTTACTAGTAGATTATTTAGCCCCCCTTCTTTGTTTTGCTTTCTACTTACCATTTTCTGTTCCATTGGGCATCAAACTCTATATCTAATTTTGTCTGACCTTAAAAACCAAAACATTTTACCAACAACATATATTACCTCACTAAACCAAAACTCTATATCTAATTTTGTCTGACCTCATTCACAAAATGAGCTCAGCCATATCCTCATCAATTTTACCAACAGCATATATTACCTCACTAAACCAAAACCAAAAATTGTATGTTTATCTCACTGTTTTAAGTCCTATCTTTTTGTTCCTTTTTTTAAAAAAAAAAAATCTGATTAGGGTTCTAAATTGAAATTAGGTAAGATTAATTTGGCTAAAATAATTTTGATTACAATTGAAATAACAGTAAATTCGACAAGTATAAGGGTAATTTGATTGAACTTGATGCAATAATTTGGCTTAAAAATTTACATGCAAACAATCGATGAATTAATCCCAAAAACAAGAACTTTGAAGTTTTTTTCAATCACCTAAAATTCGAATTTTACGAATTTACTTCTGTTTCCTTCATAATTTGTATGATTCATGCAATCAGATGGACAATTATCATAATCCAATTACTCTACCACAACAAAAATTCGAACAAAAAAAAAAATAAAAAAAATTGAGCCTACCTCAATTAAGAGCAGGTGGCTCAGAAGACAAGTGTGTTACGCCGGTACTGCAGATAGACGTGGAGCGGCGGTGGAGACGTGGAGCGGCGGTGGAGACGCGGTGGTGCGGCGGTGGAGTAAGCGGTTGATGATGATTTTTCTATATGGATGTTTGATGGAGGTTTAACTTTTTTATTATTACTGCTGATGAATTGAATGAGATAAAGATAGGTTTCACTTTTTGATGAAAGTGAAATTGATGCGCGGGCTTCAATTTTACTTTTACTCTTTTAGCCGCTTTCGTTTGGGTAAATTATTACTCCGTATGTACGTATAAAATTTCCTCCTAATTTAAAAATATTAATTAATTAATATAATATAAAACGGTTGTCAAGATGACCGTTCTATATTATCTATAATAAATAATTATTTTTTTTAATTATTTGAGTAAATTGAAATACAGAACGGCTAACTAGCTAACCGTTCTATATGTATTAACATACAGAACGCCTCTTATATTAAAACGATCTATATTCTTCTGGAGAACGCCTACCTTTGATAACCGTTCTATATTTTGCGATCTCTAATCTAGTTTTTGGTGTAGTGGATGGAAGTAGTTTTACTCCGAATCGAATTTGATCTTTTTTATCATTTCAGGACTTTTTTCTTTATAAATAGGGTCCTTATTCCTCGTTTTTAATCATCAACAATCATCTTTCTAGTTCTCTTCTTTCTTCAAGCAGAAGCTTATTTTATCTCCCTCTTTCTAAGCCTTGCCTTTTTACAAACACAATACCGCATTCACGAGTTCTAGACACACCTAGCCAAGCTCGAAGTTGCTTTCGCCCTAGACATGAAAGGTTGATACTTTCTGAGGGTTTGGTCCCAAATCCATACTTTAATTATTTAAATTAATTGTTTGATTTAATATTTTCCTTGAAGTTACTAACGTGTGTATTGTTTTGATAGAAAGAGATATGAGGGAACAAAGTAAGTTGTTTTATTGCTATACATCTATAAAAAGTATGCTTAGATTATTTTAATTCCTAGTATCATGTTAGGATGTCTTTATGATTCCTAGTATCATGTTTAGGGTATTAACTAATATTTCTAATATCATGTATGTTTCTAGTATCATGTTTAAGTTGCTTCCTATTTCTTCTATCATGTTAGTATCATGTTAGGGCTAAAGCTTTGATCTTTAATGTTTAGTGACATGCTAGGATTTGTTATTAATCATGTTAGTCTCATGCCTAGGATCTTGCTAATACTATGCTTTGATGAGAATATTATTATTATGATGATGATTTGTTTTATCAATTAATATTATTATGTTGCTTGTTATTGTTGTTATTTCTTGATCACGCCCTCTCTTGCAGGATTAAATGGAATTTGTACTTGAAATCACGCTTAATAAGATAATTAATAATTTTGTTTAGGCTAATATGATTTTAATTCAAGTGATCGCCAATAATAGATTTGTTTGTGCATTAATATTCAACCAACATAGATTAAATAGGTTTAGGGTTAATACATTGATTGTATGTTAGTCAGAAAGCGCACATGAATATGAGAAGAATAAAGTAGAGGCCTATTTTTAGGGCAGGTTCAATCTCTTTTAGGTTGGATTTGTACCTTCATCCCCGAATATCCAGTCATGGTTCCGAACCACTATGGATTTAGCGATCTCATGGATCATGAAGGGGTGTAACCTTCACCCTGTGAATGGTTTACAAGTTCCTAAAACTTGTTGGCGACTCTTTTTCTCTAGCTTCCTTCCCTTTGGACACCACCATGCTTAAGTGTATGATCACAATGGGACTCAAGTGTGGGATGCTTGAAATATTCCCTACAGTTTTTTGGCGACTCCACTGGGGAGGAAATCTATATTAATTCCTAAAATTTATTTTGGCAATAATTTAGAATGAGTGGATGAGACTCGAAAAGTTCTAAGTACTCATGTGCGTAATTTTGATTGACATTATTGGCATAAGCATAAAAAGGTCCACATTAGATAGACTATCCGTAATGCGTCAAAAACATAGGATTTTTTACACGTAGAAAATTTGGGAAATATCTTTCACAACTAGAATCGAAAAAACGCTGCGAAAACTAGAAAATTCTAAGAACACGGAGAGCTGCTGAGGCACGTAGGAACGGGCGCTGAAAAAACAGTGCCCATTGCAGTGCGATGGCTCTGTCACGGCGCGGTAGCAATATTGCGGCACGACAGGGCTATCGTCTCGCGATGGTCCCTGTTGTCTCGCGCTACGTTCTTCCAATACCGAGCCAGAAATCTGCGTTCTTGCTTTTACCGAATCTAGTACTATTTGCTTGATTTTACTTCCTACTTGAGTTTTTCTCACTTTTCTGAACCCATACGTGTTCTACATATGGCTATCACCCTTTGGGAATTCACGCTCCATCTATCCAATCGAACGTTCATTGCAACGAAGGTTACATCCGAGTTTGTGAATTCACCAAACCATGGAAACAAGTTTAACTTGTGGGGTCCCATGCATACGCGCCAACCGTTCAAAAGGTAAGGCTTCCGCGCGATGCATCCGGACTCATAACCATGGACCCTCTTTGACTAACCCTTATCCTTGAACTTTAGAGAACTAGAGCCATGGTTAGGTTGCAAACTCATTGCATCATATTGTGCTTACTTGACTATTGTGCATTCTTGCTTGTGCATAATCTATATATGTTTACATTAACCGTTTGTTTGACTTATGTAAGAGTTTAAATAAACTAATTAATGACTATATAGGACTTTTCTTAATTAATTAATATGATCAATTAAACCTAATAAATTGACTAAATCCAACTTTGTTCGACTTTAGGTTTGTTTTTTTAAAGTAGAACACTGAAAACAGGCCCAGACCGATGCATCAGTAATGACGCGGAGGTTAGACCTGTAGGGCGACACGAAAGTGTCCATCACGACGCGATACCATCATCGCGTCGCGATGGCCACTGGCGTTTCACGGCAGTTCCTTTGTTTCGACGACGGTCCAGTTTTCTACTTGAGTCCTCACGCTGAGTCTAATTAACCAATTTTTTAACGGCAAAAGCTGTATTTAGTCCTTGTTTGAGTCTAGGAACATAGTCCCATGGTATTACACGAGTGTCAAAGCATGCCACTTTCACTCACTTTCTTAAGCACACACTTTGTAAACATGTACACCATGACCATGACTAGAGAGTCTTGTATGCGCGAATTTTCCGTCATTTTTTTTAGAGGGGGTAAGTTGGATATTAATCCTCCAAATTAAAACCATGTTGCTTAAACCCCATACTTGATTCCCAAAAATATACACCCTATTTTTGCTTTTTGCCTTTAAAACCAATAAAGTCAAAGTCAATTTAAGTCAAGTCATTAAGTCAAAAATTGTTTAATTTAAAGCTCTTAGGAAAGAAAGGAAGGGCAACTAATCAAGGACAATGCTTTTGTCCAAGTTTTACTCTTTCATAAACCGATTCGACAAAAGAGAAAAACTAAGAAGAAAATGGAAACTCGGGAAGAAGTCAATGAGCTTAGGAAAAACCTTGCTAGTTTAAATGAGATGATGAAGAATATTGCTCTTCAAGTCAATGATCCTGCAAAACAACAACAGATGCAGTGAATGGAAGAAAGCTTGAGCAAGCTCTCCAATTACTATAAGTTCCAGGGAATTAGCTCACAAGGGGTCTCGATGGACAAAGAATTTCTTCCACAGAAATTCAATGCCAATGACATCCTAAGATTTAAGCCAACTGACAATCCCTACTTCCACTTAAGAGCTTTTGAAACAATAATGAACATTAAGGGGATTGATAGGAAGGCTTTCCACTCGTTATTTTCACTATCTTTAAAAATCGTTTGTCAACAATGGTTCTTTTCCCTTGATAAAGAGAAGATCTCTTCTTGTGATTCAATAACAAACGATGTCATAGATAGATACAAATGCAACATTCAACTTGAAACCGACCATAAGGAACTTGAGATGTTGAAGCAAAAAGAGAATGAAGGATTCACTTCCTTATTTAACAGGTGGAGGGAAACTTCTGCCAAAATGGTTGAGGTTCCCACTGAAAAAGAATCTGTAAGGATGTTCATCAAGAACCTCCAAGAAAACTACTCTAAGCATCTCAAATACCAAAGCAATTTGAGTACTTTTAAGGCCGTCTATGACATAGGAATCAACATTGAAGATGACCTTGCCAAACAAAAAGTTGCTAACACTTCCAATAGTGGCTGGAAAGGAAAGAAGAACAACAATCCTTCTTCTTCCAAAAGTACCCACTCAAACAGCGTTAGCACCTTTAATCTGAATGAGGTCCTAGCTACGAATAATCAAGGACAAAAGAAGCCATATAGGAGAAACTTCACACCTATTGGCATGAGTTATGACACAGCATTTGATCGTCTTCATGTAAAAGGTCTCATAACTCCTATTGGACCATTTGGAGATCCACCAGTCAAAATTAGGACGACTAATTGGAATCCCAATGAACATTGCAAATACCATCAAGGCAGGGGTCATCCTACCGAAAACTACTGGAAGTTAAAGGAAGCAATTCAGGATCTAATTGATAACAATAAACTTCCATTACCTCCTACAAGCAAAAAGCCAACTATCAATAATGCTCCACTTTCGGATTCCTTGGCTATTTCTGATGAGGAAGGTCATACTGACCCATCACTCTTCATCAAACGAATTAAAGAAACTCATGCCAGTGAAGAAGAGGAGGACATTTTCTTCGATGCCATGAGTGACTTTCCTCTAAATAAAGAACCAGCTTCTAAAGAGGATACATGGGCGCTCATAAACATAATGAGTGCAGCGATGACCCAACTTCACTATGCCCTCCAAGAAGAAAAGGAGATGGAGAAAAGGCGCATAGCTGAAAAGATGACACCCACTAAGACTATCGAAAGAAAATCCTTTTCTCTCAAAGTAGTCGAAACACCCAAAAGGAGTAACAAGTCATATACACCTATTGGGACCTCTTATGCGAACATGTTTTAAAAGCTCTTCGAGAATGGGAAGATCAAACCTCTCGAGCCAAGACCATTTGAATCACTCAAAAGGACAGATAGGTTCTACTATCCCTATCATCAATCAGGAGGACATACCATAGAGCACTGTTTTAAATTCAAGGACCTAGTCCAAGGATTAATTGACAGTAAGAAATTGGTTCAAATTCGATCAGACAAAGAGATATTTTCAGAATTGGTTAATGGAGTGTGGGACAGTGATGATGAGGATGTTTACCTCAAAGATATAGAAGACACTTCACTTTCCTCAATTTATCCGGTTGATGATATTTGGGATGAAGAGGATTCCCCTATCGATGTCCTCATAAGATCAGGAGAATGTAACCTCCCATCACAACACAACCTATTCCTACCACTCAGCAAGTTCCCATACCAATCATAGAAGATAATGATGTCGTCAAACAACTTAAGAAGACTAAGGTCGAGATGAACGTATGGAAACTACTAGCCACATCTCGTGAGTATAGAGTCACGGTAATGGATGCCTTGGCCAAGGTAGGAATAGACTCAAAAACCACTCCTGAGGGATCGGCTAACTTCCTCACAAGTGATCTCCCTAGCCCCATTAATCTAATCACCTTTTCTGACAAGGACTTACCTCCAGAAGGTGATAAGCATAATAAAGCCTTAAACCTCACAGTAATCTGTAAGAGAATGAATGTCCTAATGACTCTTGTAGATAATGGGTCAGCAATTAATGTTTGCCCACTTCGAACTGCGAGGATGCTAGGAATAAGAGATGAATATTTGTCTCTGTCCACGCAAGGCATAAGAGCTTATGACAATACTCGTCGCCAAATTCTTGGAACTATCACCATGAATGTTACAACAGGGGTTATTGAGCATGCTACTACTTTTCAAGTGGTAGATATCAAAGACTTTTTCAACCTATTGTTGGGACGCCCTTGGCTTCACGACCTTAAGACCATCCCTTCATCAACAAGTTAAGGCAATAGTTGGAGGAATTACTGTCACCATTGACACTTCTCCTATGAGGATCAAGGAAATTGATAAGCCTCTCATAAATGTGGAGCATGACGAGAATGATGAAGAATTATGGGGCTTCAATGTTGAAGAGGTCTCTATTCAAATATGATAGTCAATGGCCTGCTCCGAAAGCAAGGACTTTTTCCTGGAATGACTCTAAGAAAGAAGAAGGAAGTAGAAACACAAATGGGATTGCCTGGCCTTCCTAAATTAGATACTTTTGGACTTGGTTTCGAATCGACTCCGAAAGACTATAAGCAAGCCAGGGAAAAGATTAATACACGGAGGAATGCTCGTACCCATAAGAAAGCAATCCCAATGGACCAATATCCTCTCACTCTAAATGGTCAGTTCATAAAAGAGGGTGAGAATTATCCATGTTACGAATTTCCTGAGACCTTTGTCAAAGATGGGGTAAGACAACCAAGATTTGAAATCTTTTTGGATTGCAATTTCCTAGACGACATTCTAACCCCTATTCACAAAGAGAAAGCACCCCTATGCTTTGACTTTAATGTCATGGGACTACTCTTTGGTCACGAGAAAAATGAGCCTAAGCACATCGACGATAATTCTACACTTATCCAAACGGCCTTGCAAAGCGAAGACTTTGATCCCACAAAAATCATTACTCCGGCAGAGGGATTAGTTCAAGGATGGCAAAAGACTGTGAAGGTGACTACGCCAAGTGGAAGAAAGATCACTATAACAACAGGACAAGGACCAATGTTCGATGAGTCTGAATCGTCTGAGTCTGAGTCTGAGTCTGAATTCAAGTCTTCTGTAGTCAAGTCCTCTAAACCCTCTATAGTAGCATCTCCTTCTCTCCCTTCTACTTCAAAATCTATTCCTAAGATAGTTAGTAGTCAAGTCCTAACAGACATCTCTTTATTTGATGTAATGATTTCTGAATTCAATAACATGTCTTCATTTGCTTACTCCTCGTATCATTCCCTTACTCAAGATGACGAGCATTGCTTAACTAACAATGAAAGTGACAAAGAAATAATTAAGGCAATGGAAACACTTGAAAACAAAACACTAGTAATTGAAGACACCGAAACGATTAACATCGCAAAAGATCCAATCATCAAAAGAGAAGTTAAAATTAGTCTAACTCTTAGTAAAGAAGAAAGAATCAATTTAATTGATCTACTAAAAGAATTCATTTATGTGTTTGCTTGGTCATACGAAGATATGCCAGGAATAAATAGAGAAATAGCTCAACACAGAATACCACTAATTCCAGGAATGAAACCTGTAAAACAAAAGTTACGTCGAATGAAACCCGACACAGCTCTTAAAATAAAAAAGAAGTTCAAAAACAAATAACTGCAGGTTTTATCAGGGTATCCAAATACCCCGAATGGGTCGCAAATGTGGTACCAGTTCCAAAGATAGATGGAAGGGTAAGAATCTGTGTCGACTACAGAGATTTAAATAAGGCAAGTCCAAAGGATGACTTTCCTTACCATACATCGACATTTTAGAAGATAAAACCACAAATCACGCACTTCTCTCGTTTATGGATGGGTACACAGGGTACAACCAGATTCTCATGGCTGAAGAAGACATGGAGAAAACCACATTCATAACACCTTGGGGCACTTACTACTACACGGTAATGCCATTCGGGTTGAAAAACACGAGTGCCACTAACTAAAGAGCAACAATTGCCTTACTCCATGATATGATGCATAAAAAAGTTGAAGTCTATGTGGATGACATGATTGTTAAATCAAAACACCGTTCAGGACACCAAGTGTGCTTTTGGAGTCACTTCAGGAAAACTCTTAGGCTATGTCATTAGTTCTAGAGGAATAGAAATAGACCCAACCAAGATCAAAGCAATCATGTTAATGCCGCCGCCCAAGACTGAGAAGCAGATTCGAGAATTTATCGGCCGGTTGCAATACATAAGTAGGTTCATATCCAAGCTAACCACAATATTTGAACCAATATTCAAAAAAATTAAAAAGAATGTGCTAGTAATATGGGACGATGAGTGTCGGAAAGCCTTTGATAAGATCAAAGCCTATCTCGCTAATCCTCCTATATTAGCACCAGCGCTTCCAGGAATCCCTCTTCGATTGTACCTAACAGTCACTAGAGAGACAATGGGAGCTATGCTTGCACAAGAAGTAGAAGGTAAAGAGAACGCCATCTACTACTTAAGTAAAAAGATGCTCGAGTATGAAATATGCTACACACCACTTGAGAAATTGTGCCTGGCACTAGTGTAGGCCATAACCAAGCTAAGACATTACATGCTCGTTCATAAAGTCTATGTAGTATCTCGAATGGACCCACTTAAGTATCTCTTCGAAAAATCTACACTTAACGGGCGAATATCAAGATTTATAGTAAACTTAGCACAATTTGATGTAAGATTCATACCTCAAAAAGCTATTAAAGGATCAGTGATCTCGGACTTCTTAGCAGATTTCCCAATAGAAGATTCGACACCGATACATGATAACTTGGAAACTCTTACTAATCAACTAGAAAAGGTAGAATATACATACTTACCAAGAGAGGAAAATCAATTTGATTATGCCTTGGCAAGACTAGCCTCAGTGGTTAGGATTCCTAAGGAAATTGATCAAATGCCTCTAACAATAGAGAAAAGGCATAAACCAGCTTACATTCAAGCCATAGAAGATGATGAAGTGGTTCAAGAAGAAGAAGAAGAGGAAGAACCTTGGTACACCGACATCCTCAACTATGTCACAAAAGGGGAATATCCACTTCACGCTGACAAGAGAGCAAAACGAGCACTAAGACTTTTGGCTTCCCAATATGTACTCATAAATGACGAGCTACATAAAAGGGTA
Source organism: Chenopodium album (assembly GCF_948465745.1). NCBI lineage: Eukaryota > Viridiplantae > Streptophyta > Magnoliopsida > Caryophyllales > Amaranthaceae > Chenopodium > Chenopodium album. The sequence goes on along the minus strand of NC_137851.1, from coordinate 34,733,932 downwards.
CGTGAAGGTAGAGCTCTCCTATGTGTAGACAAAAAGGAAGCTCAAAGCGCAATGAGAATAATCCACGAAGGAATATGTGGAACTCACATGAATGGAAAAATGCTATCCCAAAAAGTAATGCGCCAAGGATACTATTGGATTACCATGAATAGGGATTGTCATCAATATTTAAAAAGATGCCCTAAATGCCAAATATACGCTAACTTGCAACATGTTCCTCCCTCTCTCCTTTACACCTATACATCACCATGGCCATTCTCAACATGGGGAATAGACATTATTGGAAATCACTCCTCCTAGGACAGAAGGCCATGAATACATCCTAGTAGCAATTGATTATTTCACAAAATGGGTTGAAGCAGCATCATGTGCAAAACTCACCGCAAAACATGTAGCACTCTTTATCGAAAGGAACATCATATGTTGATATGGAGTCCCACATGAAATGATAAGTGACAATGGAACTCACTTCCAAGCAGAATATGAAGAATTGCTTCAAAAGTATGGCATTCAACATCATCACTCTTCCCCGTACAGACCTCAAGAAAATGGTGTAGTAGAGGCGGCCAATAAGAATTTAAAGACTATCATCGAAAAAATGACAGAAAACTACAAGGATTGGCCTGACAAACTTCATTTTGCTCTTTTGGGTTATTGCATGTCAATTCGTTCATCCATTGGAAATACGCCATTTTTAGTCTATGGAATGGATGCCGTACAACCTGTAGAATTGGAAATATTGTCCCTACGCATCGCGTTAGAAAGTAAACTCGATGAGGTCGAATGGACTAGAGCAAGATATGAAGAGCTAATTCTACTCGATGAAAAGCGACTAGAAGCTCTACATCATACTCAATGCTACCAAACTCGCATGGCTAGACACTTTAATAAGAAGGTTAAGACATGAAACATCAAAGTTGGAGACTTGGTGTTAAAAGCATTAAGGAAAAATGTTCTGGACCCAAGAGGCCAATTTAGGCCTAATTGGTCTGGACCATACATCGTCAAAACTATCTTATCAGGAGGTGCCGCAAAACTAACTGATATGGATGGTAGTGAATTCTCAAACATGACGAACCTTGACCAACTTAAGAAATTCTACCCATGAAAACTTGAGTAATATACTCAAAAGAGCTACGTTTGGCCTGATTCCTAAGGAAAGGATACGTAGGCAACCCTTTACAGGGTGCGGCCACTTTAATTTTTACAAACATCGAACTTCTGCATCAGTACACCAGCACAGAGCAAACGTCGCACAGATTTCAAGTCCAGCGCGCTCAATAAGATCTATCGCACGGCGATAAGGACATCGCGCCGCGACACTCTTGTCGCGCCGCGATGAATTCAAATTTCCAGCACCAGTACGTTTTCGTCAATCTGGGCAGATTTCGGTGTATTTCGGAAATTTTCGACTTCCATACTAGAATAATTTTTGAAATTAATTCAAGTTGTTTTCATTACTTTAATAAAATAATTCAATGTAAAAAAGTCAATTTAATTTAGAAAGATGAAAATTGCATTAATAAAAGTAAAATTACATTATTGATGGAATTAAAATAAAGGCTTAAAAATAAAATTGACTTGAAAATTAAAATTGACTAATAAATTGAAAGTAAAGGAAATGCTCTAATCTGTCTTCTTTTTTCTAGCTTTTTTCCAATTCTTGGCTGCTTCTTCTTCATTGTCCATCTCTTTCACCAATAGGGATTCGTTAGAAAATCTGCACACAATATTAGTATCAATAGTTTCTCCTTTAGCCATCACGATGCTTCTTTTCAACCCATACTTTCTTTTCTGTGGAGTCAACTTTTCTTTTCTCTTTGCCCTTAGTAGTACTTTTCTCCTTAGGCATAACAGGAGTCTTGAATTCAATTCTTTCACCAAGACGATCTTTGAAAGAAATTTTCTTATCTCCTAGGCGATCTTTAACATTGGTCTTGTGCATCTTTTGGATTTTGTTAATCCTATTCTCATTAGAACTCAAAATAACATTCTAGATTATTCTAGAGGATTAAAATCAATCCTAATAACTTTAGGAATATTAATTAATGGACCCTCCACTAGATTATTGAGCTATAAAACCGTTTCAGGCCTAATTTAGTATTTTGGCCATAACTTCCTCATTATTCATCGGAATTGGGCTTATAATATATCGTTAGAAAGCTCTTTTTGAGCCCAATCCAACAACACTATTATTGGACCTTTATCACGGACCAAACTAAATTGGACTGGACATTTTCATAAACAGAGTATATTTTCAAAAACAGATAGAAAGATATTTTATTAAAATAACCGCATCACAAGACTTTTCGCACTTTCACTTCGTTCGATAATCAATGACGTGAAAGGTACTCATCACTGGGTTTGGTTTTGGGGAGACACAATTAGGTGTCTACAGAAGCCCCCACTTTGACTGAGTTTGGAGAAACCATGTTTCAAAAACAAAAGTTAAAGTATCGATAGGGACGGAGTATGACTTAGAACGTTCTGCGATCCTAAATCATTCTTATAATGCCGATACCTGCAAACTAGCGTTAGTTAAATAGATAAAAGTGTTAAGAAACGTGTATCTTGCACCGTCGAGCACACGTCTCTCGGGTAACCGAATTTGTGTTGTGACGACCTCCACAAGCTAGGGGACATCGCATGAAGACCGCTCTGCTTGTAGCTGCCTTCAATTTCCGCTTTGACAGTCTTAGGGAACACCATCGAAGATTGCTCTACTTGTAGCGAACTTCTGCCACTTTGTGACCATCTTCTGCAAGCCAGGGACCATAGTCGAAGGTAACTCTGCTGGTAGCCATCTTCTGCTTTTATGACAACTTCCGTCGTCGAAGGTGACTCTGCTTGTAGTCATCTTCAGTTTGGCTGTGACAACCCTCTACATGTTAGGGAACGTCGTCGAAGATCATTCTGCTTGTAACGATCCTCAGCTTTGCGTGATAACCTTCTTAGGAAAGTTATCGAAGATCACTGCTTGTTGACCCTCAGTTTGCTAGTGCTTTGCTGGAATGCTTGCGGTGCTGTTGTTTATATTTTGTTGTGCGTTTGATGTTTGTGTTTGCTTTATGAACCAATATCTTGGTTCTTGCGATGAGCTAATGCTTAGGCGCTTAAGCTAAGTGAGACGATCATCATCAGGTTGATCACTTACCGTGATTGTAATCGAGCCGACTACTAATCATGTCAATTTACTTATAGGGGCTAACTGGCGTACCAAGGAACTTGAAATTGCTGCATGAGGTCCGCATAAATCAATATGGGGAACACACATTGAATCGCTGAGGAAAGGGAGCCAGCGCACGCTGCCACGCACTGTCGCGGCACGCCAAGCCTGTCGCGGCGCGACATGCCTATCGTTGCGCGCTGGAGTCGGGTTTTCCGGATTTAAGCCCCTTCTTCCTCATTTTGTTGTTCGTGCCTCATTCTTGCTCGGTTTCGCTTGAAACTTCCTCTTGCTCGTTCTCCTTTGTTTCTCAACGAAATTCACTCAAATCTTTTGCAAATCAAAGCTCTCGATCTCTAGTTTACCGATCTATGTAAGTTTTGCTCAAACTCACTCTATTTTGTGCAAATTTTGTGCTTGTTTATTCAAGGTTTTCCGAAAAAACCGAGACTTATACTTATTAATTCGCTTTGTTGTTGAATTTTATGCCATGGAATTGCTTGTTTATGCTTGTATATCACCTTAGGAGTGTTTTAAGACTTGTTTGACTCAACTTGGTGAAGAAATGAGCGATTTGCCATTGTTGAACTCCTTGAGTTCATGAGAACAATGTGACTTGTTCTTCATGTTTTTGCTAGCTATTCATGCACAACTTGTCACAATATTTGTCCTAGTATTGCAAGAAATTGTTTGATTGCTTGAAAATGCTATCTTTGCTCGAATCAAAATTATGCTCTATTTTAGTACTACGTACTCTGTTTTTTTTTTTACGAACATAGTATCATGCGGCTAGGCGAACCTTAGATACTATAGAACCTATTATTTACTATTTGCTCACATAATTAGCATGACTCGACGACGCGGTTCCGGCTCACGCTCTTGTGGGGCTCACCGAGAAGACGAGCCTGTCGACGCCGGCAAGGGTACTTCCACCAGTCTGGGGGAGTTCCCTGAGTGGGATGGGTGTACTTTGTACTTTGCGCCCCTGTTTCACATCTCGGAGCGAGTCCGTCTTGGGATGACCGACGAGCGAGTTCGTTGCCATGACTTGGGCAGCTGTACGAGTCTTATTTTCACAACAACGAGGAGTTGCGTGGGCTGTGGGAGTCTTGTGGTCTGACTCCATTGTTGCAGGCCACTCAGGCTCTCTATTCTTTGTCCTCGAGTCATTTTCTAATTCGAGCCTTGGTGGAGTTCTTTTGGGACACCACCAACACTTTTCACTTTCCTTGGGGTGAGATGACTATCACTCCTGTTGACTTCACTCTCATCACTTGACTCGAGTTCCGGACTACTGCAGTTCCATTTGGCAGCAATATCATCGTTTTCTCTCCCGAGGTAGAGGAGCTACTCGATCCTATCACTATTCGAGCTCGTGGCGAGGCTAAGCCGTTACAAATTAGAAGTCGATGTATTCGTCGGACCATGCTCGTAGAGGCTTTCCAAGACGATGCGACCACCCCAGAGCAGCGAGTGCGCATCTTTGTTTTGATCCTCACAAGGGTAGCCGAGTGCTACTCTACCACCTGCCTGCTCTTCGTGACCATCATATGGTCAGAACATATGATTGGGCCAGCATGGCCTATGCTGACTTCCTGCTTGGATTGCGACTCGCTTGTCCCCATCGTAGTTTTGGTGAGGAGGTCACACTTTCTAGTTTCTGGAGGATTGTAGAGGTGTGCCTTGCTTTTCTTTACTAAAGTTTGCTTTAGATATGTGTTAGCACTTGCTGATGCTTCCCTATTATTATAGGTCTGGTTCTACGAGTACTTCCTGTCTCTTTCACCGGCGAGGACCTCGCCTCGTGGGCTCCCCATTGCTGCTAGTTGGGGAGGCCGCTACAATGACCGGACTGCTACCGCCTATGTTCAAGAGTTAATTCTCTCGGTATGCTTTGCCTAACATTTTCGTTCTTTTGCTTCTTAGTAGGACCCTATCTCACGGGTATTCAATTTGTAGGGGCCTAAGGTTCAATTTCAGCCATGGGTCGATTTTGACCTTCCTGCATGGGCTATCCAGTATACAGCTCAACGTCGCTATTTTAAGGGGACGTATGACGTTGTGGTGTATTTGGGTGAGAGAGTTGCGATTCAGCACTCTTTAGAGTCCTTTGTCGTTCCTGTTCGTCCCCCACGGCATATGTTGGACCAGACAGCCATAAGAGTCCATCTCGGTAGTTCGCCAGCTGGTACGGATTGGAAGCATCATATTCATCTAGACTGGAGTTATGGCGAGAGTCACATGCCGCGTTTGGCTCCACCACCTTGCATATTGGAGGAGGTGAAGGTACATTTCGTGCCTTTGATTTATTCTCTTGATAGCCCCCTAGAAAATTTTAATCACCTAGATCTTATTTTGACAGGCTACGGCAGCGGCTGCAGAGTTCGTGCCTCCACCGGTGTCTATCACCTACCAGGGGTCTTTTGGCCCGGTTGAGGAGATGATTCCTCTGGCCCCTGAGCCCTAGCGCTTGGTAGAGAGGTCGATACCTCACCACCAGACCTCGGTAAGTCTTTTATCATTATTTGGTTTGCATACATGTTCCTTAATTGATTCTGACTTTATTACTTGACAGTTCTCACGCGAGGTGATAACGAGGATGGCGAGAGCTATGGACACCTTTCGTTATCAGCTCGTGAGATTGAGTCACCGAGCTAGTTGTCGTCGTGGTGATGACGGCATGGAGGTATTTCTTCTTGTCATCCTGCTTGCTCACTCTTATTTTCTATGCTTGACTTGATTTGTTTTTCTATTTCAGCCTATTCCTCGGACACGTACTCGTACAAGACTCGAGGATCGGAGGGAAAGATCCGGATCCGGCTCCAGACGTTGACGTACTTTGACAGGGAGCCAAGGTGGTCGAGTGGAGTCGGACCACACTGTAGTAGTGGAGGATTTCGGCTCTTCGTCTGAGGGTGCTTCGAAGAGGCCGACTGGCCAAGGAGGCGCGACATCAGCTCCTTTAGCGGGTGGTGGGACGTATGAGGTTGGCTCATCGTCGCAGCAGCCACAGCAGCCTTAGCAGTTAGGAGTGCAGCAGCAGGGTGAGGCAGGATGGACTGCCCCACTCTTTCGATCTCGACCACTAATGATCCTAATGCTGGTGAGGGGTTGACTCCTCGAGCTGTACAGTTCTTTGATATGTTTGGAGTTCCTCCTCATTTGCGTCCTCCGTCATCATAGTTATACCTGTATATTTTTTTTATTTTGACTTTGTAGGACTTTGCTTATTTGGACTTGACACTTATGTTAGACATATTGTATATATATCCTATGATTACTATGTCTGTTTTATCTTTTGCATTTTTATTTTTCATTTTATGTGCATATGAGTGTGTGAAAATATTGTGACTAATTTTTACGCAAAAATTTCCGTCATTTTTATTATTAATGGAGGGTATCCGACTTTCTCCCTCAAAAAGAAAAAATGAAAAATAAAATCAAATTTGACTAAAAATAAGCTTAGATTTAATTAAGCTCAAAATAATTAAATATGGGATAAGTGTTTGGAATAAATGTTGCCAAAAATAATGCTTGGATAAGGCTTTGAAAAGAATCAAAACCGTACAGTCAAAGTACGAATCCGAGTCAAAGTCGGATAACATATGTTGCCAAAAATTAATATTGTTGCGGCGCGCTAGCACCTGTCGCGGCGCGCTGATTTTATTTTCCCGAATCCTTCTAGGATTCAATTTACGTCAGCTCTTGTTATAAAAGCCCCCAAATCCGTCGATTTTGGTATAATTCGAACTGAAAAAATACTCTCTTTTTTAATTTCTCATCATGTCTAAGAGTTTTAGCGATTTTACTCGTGAGTGGTGTCGGTCTTTGACTTCTAAAGAGAGGAAAGAGCTTGACTTTTTCCACTTGGGGGGTTTGCTTGGCATTAAGGGGGTAGATCTTGACATAGACTTTATTCATATCGCCTTAGAGTATTAGGATCCCGACACTCATTGCTTTAGATTAGGTCATGATGAAATTTTCCCTTTACCAGAAGAATTTGGTGCCATCCTTGGCTTCCCTTCTTTAGATCTTGCAGTAATTCCTAAGGTGGGAAAGTATTATTATAAGGATTTTGAGCGTTTCCTTAACCTTAAGGATGGGGACTTAAAAGATATTGTGCATGGGAATGTGGTTAATTTGAAAGAATTTGCACATTTTTATTTTGATAGACCACGCTCGGAGTCTTTTCATGTTTATAAGCGAAGGGCTTTCCTCTTTTGCATGTTTAGCCAATATCTCCTCCCTAGTGGTAACATCCGTGAGGGTCAAGCAATATTAGTGTCTGTCATGGAGCAAATTGAATCAGGAAGAAACCCAATGCCATTAATTGTTGGAGAAACGATGCTTAGTTTAGACGAGCTAAAAAGAAATCCAAAAGCACCTATTCGAGATTCTCCAATTTTATTACAGGTAGAAAATTAACACTTTTAATTGCAGTAATCAAAAATATTTAATTTTGTATATTAATTCTAACTATTTGCATTGAATTTTTGCAAGTATGGTTAATGGAGAGACTTGAATTAATCAGTCCTCTTGACAATATTGAAAAATATACACCAAATTTCTTTGTAAGAAGGAAGAAACGCTTCTCCATAAAGATGGGCCGCCGGGAGTGGAGTAGAATCTTTGAAACTTGCGACTTTGCCATCAAGTGGGTTGTTCTTGGTGGAAGATTGAAAAGATGGTTGGTGTCAATAGCCAACCTTTTTCCCATCTTCCCAGCTTGTCTAAGTTGACCTTTTATTACCCTTCTAGGGTGAAAAGACAATATGGACTTGCTCAAACCATTCCCTCCGGAGATCTTCGTCGCCCTTATGAATTTCCCGTTTCACAAGACATAGAGAGGTTTGATGACTATTAGTGTGCTAGACCTTTGTGGGAAGTTGTTTCCCAAAAGGTTCCTCCTTCTTTATCTAGGGATGTGAAGCAGTGACTAATGATAGGAATGGTGTCCTTCAAACAAGTGTATTATTCCGATAGAGGGTTCAGAATAATTCGAAAGCTAATTATTCAGTGAGGTCAAGTGATCGGAATGCCTAGGTGGAGGCAGCTTCCGATCAGTAATATTAATGTATAATTAATAATACAGCTTAATCTTGACTGAACCCTTAGGGTCACACCCAAGCAACAAACGGACCGACAAGACGAATTAATTCGGAAGGAATTAATGAGTCGCTCGAGTATTGTGAACAAAGACGTCGGATTCCGAGCTTAGAGCGTCGGAACCAAATCTTAAAAGTCAAGCCAAAATTTAGGAATTGGCGAGAAAGGAAAATGCTTCAAGTAACAAGTAAAAACCCAGTCCTGCAAAAGGCTAAGGAAGCGCACCAAATATAAGTGCGCCACGTGGCAGCGCCATGTGGCAGCACACGTGGCAGCCACTTAGTGGCGGCGCGCCACGTGGCAACCACCATGGTGGCGGCGTGCCACGTTGGCAATGCCATGTGGCAATGGGCCAAAAGGTGGCGGCCCAATCGAACCCAACTTGGGGCTCAGGGTTTGGTGCCACATGGTTAGATCACAAAGCATGTGAGTTGCCTTAGGGAGCCAGTGAGAAAGTGGTCCTCACCTAACCATGTGACACTTGTTACTTTGTTATTCCTTGGTTTATTTAACTAAGGATTGAATTCAACGTTCTTTCTATGTGGGATCTTTTTGTGAAAAAGTCTCACATTGAAAGATGAGTGAAATTCACAAGGAAGCACTCCTTATAAATAGCTAAGGCATACTTTGGGATTGTCACTTGAGTAAGGTGTTAGAAAAGGCATCTCCATTGAGAAAACCTTTAAACACATATAATTACTTGAGTTTAGGTTGGGCTTAGCTAACCTCAAAGCATTGGACCTTGTCAGGGTCGTGTTGTGGGTGGACTTCCGTTGGAGGTCTTCGTGCGAGCGAAGATAAGCTTTCTAAAGTAAGAGCTCTTGTAGTGAGCGAAGCACGCATCAAAGGTATTAATCTTTCCATAAATTCTTGTTGTTTAAGTTAATTATGTCTTGTGATTATATTAATTGTGAGTGTGGTCTTGGCTCGGGTTTTCTTCCGCGGTGAGTTAGACTCATCGAAACCCAACAACGGTATTAGAGCCTTGCTCATTTATTTTTGGCCAAAATCCGACCAGAAATGCCTCTTTCGAGGGATTTTTCTATTTAACGAAAAATTTTAAGTCTTTCTAACCTTAAATCTTAATGGCATATTTATGGTGGTTATGTATTTGGTTCTTTCCTTAATTTTTCTGCAATTTTAAACCTCTTTAAGCATGGTTACTTTGTAGTAAATGGTGCTTGAAAGATTGGTTCATATTTTTCACATAATTGCAAATCCATTGCATTAAGTGTGAAAAATTTGTTCTTTGAGGCTTCAAGTACTAAAGATTCAATCTTTAATTGTTTTAAGTGATTGAAACTTTGAGTTACTAAATTCCATGATTTTTTTGTTGAACTTTTGATTTAATCATGTATTAAGTTGATTGGAATCATAAAGTTTGAATCTTGTGATAGAAATTTGATTTATCTTCATGTTGGATGATATAATTTTTCAAGGATTCACAAGTTAAAGTTGGAATCTTTATTTGAATATTTGTGTTCATAATTCCAACTCCCCTTTATTTTGTCAAAATCTCATGATTAATTTAAATTAATTAAATTAATAATGAGTTATTACCCTTGTTCATTTTATTGCACCAAGTTAAACCAATTTTATTAAAGAATGGTTCTTAGAAAAAATTTTGGTTATGTGCACCTTGATGAATTTTAATTTAAGTTGGACTTGTATTAATTTTTTCATTTTGGCTAATTTTATTAATTCTAAAATTAATTTGGAGTTAATTAATTAGTCACGCAAAATTGGGGATAAAAACCTGGGGTGTTGCACGAAAATCGAGGGTAAAATGCCCCTTAGTAAGCTGGGCTGCATAGCAGCCCGCATATGGTTGCCAAGGGAAACCTCGACGAAGGTGCAGCCCATGTGTGGCTACTGCCACAGCTAGCAAGCACGGCTGCCAACCGAAGCAGTAGTAGCACCATGGTGCGGCAGCAACGCCGGCCATATGGGCTGTTGTGCATAGGCTCGGCTGCCCGTGGTTGCTTTCGTGTGGTTGAACCTTGTGGTCCATGCGTTGCTTGGTGTGGCTAGGTGTGCGCATAACCCCTCACTTAGCGCTTGTACCTCGTTTTAAGGCTATGTTTATTTGCAATTTTGCCATTTTAATTATTTTAATTAATTATTTGGGTTTTAAATATTTTATTTAAAATTTTGAGGCTAGGCCTTGGTTTTGAGCGGCATTGGCAAAATTTTATTTTGGCAATATTTTAGGTTTACTGACTTAATTAATTGGATTAATTAAGATGGATGCGGAATTTAGTGGGAGCTTCAATATTAATTTCACTAAATTACATACACAATTTAACAAACTTTGACTAGTTTTAATTAGGCATGTTAAGTGGATTAACGATCTAATTTAGTTACTAGTTTATGCGTGTTTTATGCATTACTTATTTATCGTTGTAAAATTCATGGGCCATTCACAAATAGTGAATTGATGAATGGAATGTATATTCTCTCACAGCTTTTATGAAATGGCCACTAGTCGGGCCTGATTAGGATAGAAAATACGGACTGCGATCCGTGATGTATTTTTGTAAATATAAATAAGGTATGCGAACCGTTGAGTATTTTTGTACCTCGATATTTAGATTAGTCCTAATCGAAGATACTAGTATTTGCATAATTATGGTCATGTCTTGAAGACGGAGTTTCTTGGAAGACGAAGCCATGAAGTTGCAAAAGTCGTCCCTTGAAGACTCAATGGGTCATGCTAGTTGCCAAATGCATCTTTATTTATGTTTTCGATATATATATTTATGATTTTATATATGTGTGGTTCATATATTAGATGAATTTTTAGGATTTCGAATGTTGGGATGATTAATTAAGTTCAATTAAATCAACCAACATAGAAAACCTAGGTCCCTAAAATATTGAGTAAAACTTGCCATTCCAAAACAACACTTATAGACCTATTGAGAGTAGTGATGGGCTACGCCAAAGTGAGGCATCACTATTATTCCCTAGGATACGCAAGGTATGATGATGGGTTTGCCAAAGCAACACATCGCATACATGTTGGTTTTGGTTATACTCAACGATATGAGTGATGGAGTCCTAACATGTCGTGGCAAAGTGGATAAGTTGTTGAGAGAGCATTAGATGCGACGATTTATCCAACCAAGAGTGGCTTTGAGCCTTTAGCAAAGAGTTGCTTACCTTAGAAGATTGAGTGTTAAGATAAGCCAAAGCATGCTTAACAACTCATTGTTTCTTTGGATCTTGGAATCGCCTTATTCTCGCCAAATGGGGACAAATTTAATGCGTGGATAAGACGTTTAATAAGATTGAATATTTGCATGAATGCTTTTAAATTTCAAACTTATTATGTTATTTTCTTGATAAATGGTTATACTTTGCACTTATATTTGTAGAATTCCAAAACAAACTATATTGTTTTTCATGATTGGTAAAGGAAATCTTTGAGAACAGTTCTCAAAGAAAGGAAAGGCATTTCTAAAATACAATTCTCATAAATGACTTTTATAAGTCCAAAAGGACGGTTGGACATCATATATTCAAAATACTAAGTATTTTTGATAAACATGAAGTATTGAGTTGGAAGCTCAAAAATTGTCAATGCTTGACAACCAACATATCTTTTCGCTGTATACACTGGTGAGCACAACTCATTGATGTATTAATTCAAGTACGAATTAAAGGAAAAGATGGAACTTTGTTATACGGCGCAGATGATGCTTAGTCATGCCTAACAAAGTATAAAAGTCAAAGACTCTTAAAGAAATGGTTCTTAAAGATTATGAGATGAAGTATGATAAGAAATATAGGAAACAATGAACAAAGAAAAGGAATTAGATTCCATTTCTACTAAAGAATTCATGTTAACTTAGCAAGTCATTATCTTCACAAGTACCAGATACTGCTTGAATGTTACACTTTGAAAGTGACCTCAAACTATTGAAGATAAGCTAAGTTATTGACTTACAAGCTTACAATGAAGCAAGAAGAGCTACATCAGTTGTAAGGTTGTATGCTTTGTTTAAAGACCTTTTAAGCTAAGGCTGGAACAAATAAATGGTTATTGTGTTCCGTAATCATCAAACAAATCTGTTAACACACGAAAAACTCACATTCAAAGTAAAGAGCAATAGTTGCAAAATTATTTGAATGGCATGGTTGTCTAAACCATGAGTCAAGAATGCTTGATTATAAACAAACATTTCCCTAACATGAAAAACTCACAAAGTTTAAATCATAGGCAGGATTTGTGTTCCGAACATCTTTAGCGATGTCACATTAACAAGAACGTACTCAAGGCTATATAGGCTATTGACAGTTGATCGATTCGGAATCATTCTAAGACAAGCAAGTCTTACTTGTTAAAAACCAACAAAGTAAAAAGAGTTATTGTTCTTGGTATAGACAATTGACTCCAAAAGCTAAAGAGGATTCAATTACTTCAACGATTCACGAAGAATTTGAAAGAATATGGCTATATTCATCAAATGTGAATAAACTTGACCTTGAATAGCTCAAGAGTTCAATAAAGTACAGAATCGACGTGGCAAGATATCAAAACGTCTAGATTAGATCGAGCGATGTTTTCTTGAGCCAAGCGTAACCATCACAAAGTTATGAAATTGAAATTTTCAAAAATAACTCCACAAAGAACATAGTGTGTCTTCACGGAGACCTCGATGCCATTTATAATGACTCGAACAATTATGCATCACATCCTTTCCTATAAAGTTCTTAAAGATTTGCACAAATGACTAATGTTACACTAAACAAAATGTCGGAGCTAAGAAAGGACACCATAATCAGTTATGGATAGAATTAACTTCTACAAGTCTTTTCAAGTATATGTCTAAAACTCTTAGCCTCAGTGGGAGCTCACTACCTCAGCGAGAGCTAAGTGACTCAATGGGAGCTCAATGGCTTACCAAGAGCTAGGTGGTTTAGTGGGAGCTTAATGGCTCATTAAAGGCTAAGATAGCTCAAGTGAGAGCTAACTGTTTGTTTCACAATGAACTTTTACCCAAAGACAATATACATGTCTCTTTGTAAGCATTCAAGTGAGACTACGGGCATTACCTCCACAACCTAAATGAGAACATAATATTTGTTGCTCTAAGTGGTGTCTTTCTGGAAAGTAACACATTTCCAAAATGACAAGTGGGAGGAAAATGAACTCAATGACTATTGAGCTTAGCCACAAACTAGAACTGAGAATCTCGGAAAACTCAAAAGGGTTTCATGAGAATGATTGATCAAGAATACCCAAAAGTACTTTACAAGAGCCTTAAAAGAGAATTCATTACTCACAAAACTACTGATAAGTTGGAGTAAGATAAACATAATGAAAGGGCTTTGGAAGCGCCTTGAAACTCAGTGTTTGATGCAATAACCCCTTATAGGTATAGAATTCACCAAAGTTTTGGATTGAATCCTATAAATTTTCTATTAAGTTAGAAATAAACCTAAGACTTACAAGCATACTATTTACTATTAGATAGTAAGGGAATAATGCCTTGTAAGATAGCTACGACAAATCCAAATTCCAAATAATGGTTAGAGGCCATAAGATCCAAAATAGACTCCATCTTTGAAAATCATATTTAAAACTTTATTAATTTGCATGAGGAGTGAAAGACCCATCGATCACAAATAAGTTTTCAAGGAGAAAACTAACAAATGTTGAAATGTATATGCATACATAGCTAGATTGGTTTAAAAGGATATAATTAAATTCACGGAGTTCATTTTAATAAAAACCTATTCACCAATCTAAATGCTCAAGTCTTTTCATGGTTATTCTAGAAAATTTACACATATGAAATATGGCAAAATAGATACCAAAATCGCCTTCCTAAAATAGGATTTTGAAACTAACTATGAAAATAGTCTATGGGTTTTGAAAATCTAAATAATGCTAGATTTGAAAGCAAGTTCAAGAAATCCATTATGGGATTGAAGGAAGCATTGCATAAAGGAATTGGAATGTGTTTTCTCATAAAGTTAATAAATGGATTGACATATGAAGAAACATAGAAATTCTTATGAATAAGAAGTTTAGTAAGAGCAAGAGTCGATCTTGTAAGGTCCAACAAGAAGTTTACGAACTCTGTTTTAAATTAACTATCAAATGCTAAATGCTTAGATTTGAAAGTACTTTCGACAATGGACCATGCTAATGACGATACTTAGTACATATTGGGAATTAAGATCTATTGTATAGACTTAATAAAATGTTTAAACAAGTAAAGGAATTTACTGTGTTAAACATGAATCGTAGGACTTTGAAAGACTTTCGACCCGTATGTATAAAACTAAGTAAATGTTTGAACTAAGTATGAGCTAGATTAAATACTAATTCAAACAAGAAAGACTCTAGTAGAGACTTTCAACCATATCACATAGCAAACAGTTTAGTAAGAGTCAGTGAAACTGGATAAGCTAAAATGTAACATGGGTGGAAAAGATTGAGAATCATTCTACAATTAAATCCATCATGTACGCTACGATATGGTATCGTCGCACGACTTACTTGCTTAGAGCATGTGAAGTATGTATATAATACCAATCAACCTGAATTTATGTAATAGATCGTTCGATTATTGCCAAGAACATCAAAAATACTTGGATAAGTAATAAGATGAGTTCTTGACTTGTGGAAACAAATACAATTTGAGAATTGATGTTGCAAGCACAAACCTTAACAAGGATTAGATCCTAAACAAGGAAGCCGTTTATAAGCATGAGCTAACAATGAGTCGTGGCTTGAGAATGGTAACATGGACGTGCATCCATGTGTAATGTGCGGGAATTTAAGGTAAATTTCCATGATCACAAGTGATTAGGGTATCCCAAATCATTATGATCCGTTTAAAGTGAAACCCAAGCAAAGTATCATCAGGAAGTCTACTAAAAGAAATCAAGCATATTAGATATGCAATAAGTGAACAACAACGTTCACAATTGCACGAAAGAAATCAAGCATATTAGATATGGGTGTGATTTCTATAAATGTTTTATAAAGAGTGTTACTCTTAAAACATTCGGAAAAACCATTTATCATAAGATGAACCATTCAGGTTTTGGAGTAATTTAAAATTACATGCAATTTTATAACTCCGTTTGCTATTTAATTGTGGTTTAGGATTAAATAATGAGTCCATTCGATTCTGAGAATATTCAACATAGGGTATCAAGACCAGTCTTGATAAGGAAACACCTATTAAGTGGACATTGAATATTATAATCGAAAATTATCCCTAATCGAGGTCATTTAAACGATGGACGATTAATGACCACTTAAGATTAGTGTGTAGTTTGATTTATAGCACCGTTTCTTGTGCTACAAGGACATGATTGTCGTAAACCATTTGCACATGTATTTTTTTGGAACCATACTTGATCGACCTATGAGAATACTTTAAGAGTATGGCTATCGAAACCTATTTCCTCGACCATGAGTATTGTGAGTTCTCTTGTTTGAGTACTAGTCCGCTTTGATGTTGTTAAACATCTGCCGTAAAAGGGGATTATAACGGCAACAATCGGGCGGCTAGATCCTCTCAGTAAGAGAAGCTTCATTACAAGACTGGGAATAGTAAAATAGGGAAGATGTCTTTGTTGTTTACAAGGCCTCTCGAAGAGCGAGACTGTAAAAATGCCTGGTCGTGCTCGGATGGATTTTAGAAATCACCTGTATATTGACAGTCGGACTCGGGATCGAGAAACACTTCTGGACATAATAAGGTTGACGAATTAATCTTACCTTATAGTTCATGAAGAGACATTAAGCGACATAGGAAAAAGGCTATACACTAAATGCTCACTTGTCCGGAAGGACAAGTGGGAGATTGATAGGAATGGTGTCCTTCGAACAAGTGTATTATTCCTATAGAGGGTTCGGATTTATTAGAAAGCTAATTATTCAGTGAGGTCAAGTGATCGGAATGCCTAGGTGGAGGCCCCTTCCGATCAGTAATACCAATGTATAATTAGTATTGCTGCTTAATCTTGACTGAACCCTTTGGGTCACACCCAAGCAACAAACGGACCGACCCGACGAATTAATTCAGAAGGAATTAATGAGTCGCTCGAGTATTGTGAACAAAGACGTCGGATTCCGAGCTTAGAACGTCAGAACCGAATCTAAAAAGTGGAGCCAAAATTTAGGAATTGGCGAGACGGGAAAATGCTTCAAGTAACAAGTAAAAACCCTAGCCGCGCGAAAGGCTAGGGAAGCGCAACAAGTAGAAGTGCGCCACGTGGCAGCGCACCACGTGCCAGCCACCATGGTGGCGGCGCGCCAAGGTTACAGCGTGCCACGTTGGCAGCTACCAAGTGGTAACGCGCCACGTGGCAGCGTGCCACGTTGGCACTGCCATGTGGCAACGGGCCACGGACTCGGGTGGCGGGTCATGGACGCAAGCTAAAAAGTGGCGGCCTAACTGAACCCAACTTGGGGCTTAAGGTTGGGTGCCACATGGTTAGATCACAATGCATGTGAGTTGCCTTGGGGAGCAAGTGAGGAAGTGGTCCTCACTTAACCATGTGACGCTTGTTACTTTGTTATTCCTTGGTTATTTAACTAACGATTGAATTCAACATTCTTTCTATGTGGGATCTTTTTGTGAAAAAGTCCTGCATTGAAAGATGAGTGGAATCACAAGGAAGCACTCCTTATAAATAACCAAGGAATACCTTGGGATTGTTCACTTGAGTAAGGTGTTAGAAAAGGCATCTCCATTGATAAAACCTTTAAACACATATAATTACTCGAGTTTAGGTCGGGCTTAGCTAACCTCTAAGCATTGGACCTTGTCGGGGTCGTGTTGTGGGTGGACTTCTATTAGAGGTCTTCGTGCGAGTGAAGCTAAAAGCTTTCCAAAGTAAGAGCTCTTGTAGTGAGCGAAGCACGCGTCAAAGGTATTAATCTTTCCTTCTTGTTGTTTAAGTTAATTATGTCTTGTTATTATATTAATTGTGAGTGTGGTCTTGGCTCGAGTTTTCTTCCGCGGTGAGTTAGACTCATCGAAACCTAACAGCAAGTTAGTAGGTCTCAAAAGGACAAGAACAAAGCCCGAAAGATGAGTAAGACTAATGTGAAAGACCGCCTAGGAGATAAGAAAATTCCTCCTAAGGAACGCTTAGGTGAAAGAGTTGAATTCAAGACCCCTGTTATGCCTAAGAAGAAAAGTACTACCAAGGGCAAGGAGAAAAGAAAGACTGACTCTGCAGAAAAGAAAATATGGGTTGAAAAGAAACATGGTGTAATGGCTATTGGAGAAACTATCGATTTTAAGATTGTGTGTAGATCTTCTAAGGGATCCCTATTTGTGAAAGAGATGGATGATGAAGAAGAGGCGGAGAAGAATTGGAAAAGGGCCAGAAAAGAGAAGACAGATTAGAGCATTGCTTTTACGACCAATTAGTTAATTTTATTTTTAAGTCAATTTTATTTTATTTTAAGCCTTTATTTTTAATTCCATCAATAATGTAATTTTTTTTATTTTTGTCAATGCAATTTTCGGCTTTTTAAATCAAATTGACTTTTCTATTAAAGCAATGAAAACGACTTGAATTTATCTCGAAAAATGTTCGAGTACGGAAGTCGAAAATTCTCGAAATACACCGAAATTCGCCCAGATCGATGAAAAAATATTGGCGTTGGAAATTTGAATTTGTCGCAGCGCGATGATCCTGTCTCGATGCGCTGGATGCTGTCGTTGTGCGACAAATGTTGTTGTGCAGCGCTGGTTTTGAATTCTGCGCGCCGCTTGTTCTGTGTTGACGCACTGACGTGGGGATGCAAGATTTATAAAAATTAAAGTGGCCGCACCCTATAAAGGGTTGCCTATGTATCCTTTCCTAAGGAATCAGGCCAAACGTAGCTCTCTTGAGTATGTTACTCAAGTTATCATGGGTAGAACTTCTTAAGCTAGTCAAGGTTCGTCATATTTGAGAATTCGTTATCATCCATATTAGTTAGTTTTGCAGCACCTCCTGATAGGATAGTTTTGACAATGTATGGTCCTGACCAATTAGGCCTAAATTTACCTCTTGGGTTTAAAACATTTTTTCTTAATGCTTTTAACACTAAGTCTCCCACTTTAATGTTTCTTGTCTTGACCTTTTTGTTAAAGTGTCTAGCCATGCGAGTTTGTTAGCATTGAGTATGATGTAGAGCTTCTAGTCGTTTTTCATCGAGTAGAATTAGCTCCTCATATCTTGCTCTAGTCCATTCGACTTCATCGAGTTTAATTTCCAACTCAATGCGTAGGGAAGGTATTTCTTGCTCTACAGGTTGTATGGCATCCATCCCATAGACTAAAGAGAATGGCGTATTTCCTGTAGAAGAGCGAATTGATGTGCGATAACCCCAAAGAGCAAAATGGAGTTTGTCAGGCCAATCCTTGTAATTTTCTGTCATTTTTTCGATGATAGTCTTTAAATTATTATTGGCTGCTTCTACCGCACCGTTTTCTTGAGGCCAATATGGGGAAGAATGATTATGTTGAATACCATACTTTTGAAGTAATTCTTCACATTCCGTTTGAAAATGAGTTTCATTGTCACTTATCATTTCATGTGGGACTTCATACCGACATATTATGTTTCTTTTGATAAAGAGTGCTACATGTTTTGCGGTGAGTTTTGCATATGATGCTGCTTTAACCCATTTTATGAAGTAATCAATGGCCACTAGGATGTATTCATGACCTCCTGTCCCGGGAGGAGTGATTTTTCCAATAATGTCTATACCCCATGTTGAGAATGGCCATGGTGATGTGTAGGTGTAAAGGAGTTATGGAGGAATGTGTTGCAAGTTAGCGTATATTTGGCATTTAGGGCATCTCTTTACATATTGATGGCAATCCCTATTCATGGTAGTCCAATAGTATCCTTGACGCATTACTTTTTGGGCTAGCATTTTTTCATTCATATGAGTTCCACATACTCCTTCGTGAATTATTCTCATTGCCTTTTGATCTTCCTTTTTGCCTACACATAGGAGAGCTCTACCTTTAGGTACCTTTTTATGAAGCTCATCGTTTATGAGTACATATTGGGAAGCTAAAAGTCTTAGAGCTCGCTTTGCTCTCTTGTTAGTTTGAGGTAGATATTCACCTTTGGTGACATAATTGAGGATGTCAGTATACCAAGGTTCTTCCTCTTCTTCTTGTTCTTAAACTGCCTCATCATCTTCTATAGCTTGGATGTAAGCTAGTTTATACCTTTTCTATATTATTAGAGGCATTTGCTCAATTTCCTTAGGATTTCTAAACATTGAAGCTAGTCTTGCTAAGGCATCAGCAAATTGATTTTCCTCTCTTGGTAGATATGTGTATTCTACCTTTTCAAGTTGATCAGTAAGGGTTTCTAAGTATGTTTCATACGGAGCTAAGCTTGCTCTCCTTACTTTCCATCTTTTGGAAATCTGGTTAATGATTAAAGAAGAGTCTCCGAATATTCAAAGTTTCTTTACTCCTAATGTCCAAGCAGTTTCGAGGCCTATCACACATGCTTCATATTCCGTAGCATTGTTGGTAACGTCGAAGTCTAGCTTTATGGATATTGGGACATGTTCTTCTTTAGGTGATACTAATAATACCCCTACGCCACAACCCTTTTGGTTTAAGGCTCCATCGAAGTATAACGTCCAAGTATCATCTTCTGTAAGCATCAAGTCTTCGTCTGGAAAATCATTTTCATGCATTGGCGTCGAATCTTCTATTAGGAAATCTGCTAGAAGTCCGAGACCACTGATCCTTTGATAGCCTTTTGAGGCATAAACCTTACGTCGAATTGGGCTAAATTGACTATCCATCTTGATATTCGCCCGTTAAGTGTAGATTTCTCAAAGAGATACTTTAGTGGATCCATTCGAGATACCACATAAACTGTATGAATGAGCATGTAGTGTCTTAACTTGGTTGTGGCCCACACTAGTGCGAGGCACAATTTCTCAAGTGGTGTGTAGAGTACTTCATACTCGAGCATCTTCTTACTTAAGTAGTAGATGGTGTTCTCTTTACCTTCTACTTCTTGCGCAAGCATAGCTCCCATTGTCTCTTTAGTGACTGTTAGGTATAATCGAACAGGAATTCCTGGAAGCGCTGGTGCTAACACAAGAGGATTAGTGAGATAGGCTTTGATCTTTTCAAAGCCTTTTTGGCACTCATCGTCCCATATTACTGGTACATTCTCTTTAAGCTTCTTGAATATTGGTTTACATATCATGGTTAGCTTGGATATGAACCTACTTATGTATTGCAATCGGCCAATGAATCCTCGAATCTGCTTCTCGGTCTTGGGCGGCGGCATTGACATCATTGCTTTAATCTTAGTTGGGTCTATCTCTATTCCTCTAGAGCTAATGACATAGCCCAAGAGTTTCCTTGAGGTGACTCCAAAAGCGCACTTAGATGGGTTTAGCTTCATATTGTATTTCCTTAATCTTTCGAAAAATTTCCTTAAGGCTACTGGATGTCCTAGATGATCTTTTGATTTTACAATCATATCATCCACATAGACTTCTACCTCTCTAAGCATCATGTCATGGAGTAAGGCAGTCGTTGCTCTTTGGTAAGTGGCACTCGCGTTTTTCAACCCGAATGGCATTACCGTGTAACAGTAAGTGCCTCATGGTGTTATGAATGTAGTCTTTTCCATGTCTTCTTCTGCCATGAGAATCTGGTTGTATCTTGCATACCCATCCATAAATGAGAGAAGAGTGTGATTCGCTGTATTATCTACCAAAATATCGATGTGTGGTAAAGGGAAGTCGTCCTTTGGACTTGCCTTATTTAGATCTCTGTAGTCGACACACATTCTTACCCTTCCGTCTTTCTTAGGGACTGGTACCACATTTGCGACCCATTCGGGGTATTTGGATACCCTTATAAAACCTGCTGTTAATTGTTTTTGAACTTCTTCTTTTATTTTTAGAGCTTGTCGGGATTCATTCGACGTAACTTTTGTTTTATAGGTTTCATTCCTGGGATTAGTGGTGTTGTGTGTTGAGCTATTTCTCTATTTATTCCTAGCATATCTTCATATGACCAAGCAAACACATCTATGAATTCTTTTAGTAGATTTATTAAATCGGTTCTTTATTCTTTATTAAGAGTTAGACTAATTTTAACTTCTCTTTTAATGGTTAGATCTTTTGAGATATCAACTATTTCAGTATCTTCAATTACCGGTGTTTTATTCTCAAGTGTTTCCATTGCCTTAATTATTTCTTTATCATTTTCATTGTTAGTTAAGCAATGTTCGTTATCTTGAGTAAGGGAATGACCCACGAGGAGTAAGCGGAAGAAGACATGTTATTAAACTTAGAAATCATTACATCAAATAAAGAGATGTCCATTGAGACTTAGAAGACTCGACTATCCTAGGGGTAAAATTTGAAGTAGAAGGGAGAGAAGGGGATGCTACTACAGAAGGTTTAGAAGACTCGACTAAAGAAGACTCGAATTCAGATTCAGACTCAGACTCAGACTCAGACTCGTCAAACATTGATCCTTGTCCTGTTGTTATGGAGATCTTTCTTCCACTTGGTGTAGTCACCTTCACATTCTTTCTCCATCCTTGAACTAATTCTTCTGCAGGAGTAATGAGCTTTGTGGGATCGAATTCTTCGCTTTACAAGGTCGTTTGAATAAGCGCAGAATTGTCATTGATACACTTAGGCTCGTTTTTCTCGTAGCCAAAGAGTAATCCCATGACATTAAAGTCAAAGCATGGAGGTGCTTTCTCCTTATGGATAGGAATTGGAATGTCATCTAAGAAATTGCAATCTAGGAAGATTTCGAACCTAGGTTGTCTTATCCCATCTTTGACAAAAGGCTTAGGAAATTCGTAGCATGGGTAGTCCTCACCCTCTCTTGTGAATTGACCATTTAGAGTGAGAGGGTACTGGTCCATTGGAATTGCTTTCTTTTGAGTACGAGCATTCCTCCGTGCGTTAATCTTTTCCCGGGCTTGCTTATAGTCTTTCGGAGTCAGTTCAAAACCAAGTCCAAAAGTATCTGATTTAGGAAAGCCAGGCGATCCCATTTGCATTGCTACTCCTTTCTTCTTTCCTAGAGTCATTCCAGGAAAGTGTCCTTGTTTTCGGAGTATACCATTGACTATCATGTTCGTATGGAGGTCATAGGGAAGAGGGGTCTTTTCATCTTCGTCGATAAAAGAGACCTCTTCTGCGTTAAAGCCCCATAAATCTTCATCGTTTTCATCGTGCTCCACATTTATAATAGGCTTATCAATTGCCTTAATTCTCATTGGAGAAGCGTCAATAGTGACAAGAATTCCTCCAACTATGGCCTTCACTTGTTTATGAAGGGACAGCCTTAAGGTCATGAAGCCAAGGGCGCCCTAACCACAAGTTGAAAGAAGCTTTGATATCTACCACTTGGAAATTAGTAGCATGTTTAATGACTCCTGCCGTGACATTCATAGTGATAGTCCCAAGAGCTTGGGGACGAGTGTTGTCATAAGCTCTTATTTCTTGTGTGGATGGAAACAAGTATTCATCTCTTATTCCTAACATCCTCATAGTTCGAAGTGGGCAAACATTGATTGCTGACCCATTATCTACAAGAGTCATTGGGACATTCATTCTCTTGCAGATTATTGTGAGGTTTAAAGCCTTATTATGTTTATCACCCTCTGGAGGTAGATCCTTATCAGAAAAAGTGATTAGGTTGATGGGACTTGGAAGATCACTTGTGAGGAAATTAGCTAACCCCTTAGGAGTGGTTTCAGAATATATTCCTACTTTAGCCAAGGCATCCATTACTGCCACTCCATGCTCACGGGATGTGGCTAGTAATTTCCATACGTTTATCTCAACTTTAGTCTTCTTGAGTTGTTTGACAACATCATTGACCTCTATGATAGGCATGGGAATTTTTTGGGTAGTAAGAATAGGTTGTGTTGTAATGGGAGGTTGCACTCCCTGATCTTGTGAGGACATCTATGGGTGAGTTTTCTTCATCCCAAATGTCATCTACTAGATAGATTGTGGAAAGTGGAGTTTCTTCCAAATTTTGAGGTAGAATCCCCATCATCACTTTCCTAAACTCCATTAATACTAGCATTCTTTTCTAAAGTTATTTGGACCAACTTCTTGCTATCAATTAGTCCTTGGACTAGATCCTTGAACTTGAAGCAATGTTCAATGGTGTGTCCCCCAGATTGATGGTATGGACAATAGAATCTATATGTCCTTTTTAGTGATTCAAAAGGTCTTGGTTCGAGAGGTTTAATCTTCCTATTCTCGAAGAGCTTTTGAAGCATATTTGCATAAGAGGTCCCAATTGGAGCATAAGGCTTATTGCTCCTTTTTGGGTTTTTCGACTACTTGGAGAGGAATAGGTTTTCTCTCAATAGTCTTGGCAGTTGTCATCTTTTCCATATTGCGCTTATTTTGAACCATTTTTAGATGGTCGAGGGTTTCACGACATAGATCAATTACCTCTCTCAGCGTGTTTATGAGGTGACATACCTCTTCTTTACTGGCCGGAAACTCACCTATAGTGTGCTTTTTGGCATCGAAAGAGATTTCCTCTTCTTCTTCGATGGCATGAATCTCTTCAACTGGTTTAATGAGGGTTGTTAGATTGACATGATATTCCTCATCAGAAATAGCCAAGGAATCTTAAAGTGGAGCATTATTAATACTTGGCTTCTTTCTAGCAAGAGGCAATGGAAGCTTGTTATTGTCGATGAGATCTTGAATGGCTTCCTTTAGCTTCCAGCAATTTTCAGTAAGATGGCCCCTGCCTTGATGGTATTTGCAATGTGCATTGGGGTTCCAACTAGCCGTCTTTTTTCAACTAGTGGATCCCCAAATGGTCTAATGGGAGTTATAAGACCTTTTTGCATGAAGGCGATCAAATGCGGTGTCATAACTCATGCCAATAGGTGTGAAGTTTCTCCTAAATGGCTTCTTTTATCCTTGGTTGTTCATATCCAAGACCTCATTCAGATTAAAGTGCTAACATTGTTCGAGTGGGTAGTTTTGGAAGAAGAAGGATTGTCGTTCTTCTTTCCTTTTCAGCTATTGTTGGAGTTGTTAGCAGCTTTTTGCTTTGCAAGGTCATCTTTAATGTTGATTCCCACGTCATAGACGGCCTTGAAAGTGTTCAAATTGCTTTGATATTTGAGATGCTTAGAGTACTATTCCTAGAGATTCTTAATGAACATCCTTACAGATTCTTTCTCAGTGGGTACCTCAATCATTTTAGCGGAAGTTTCCTTCCACTTATTAAAGAAAGAAGTGAAACCTTCATTCTCTTTTTGCTTCAACATCTCAAGCTCTCATGGTCAATTTCGATTTGGACGTTTCATTTGTATCTATCTATGAAAGTGTTTATTATGCCATCCCAAGAAGAGGTTTTCTCCTTTTCAAGGGAAAAGAACTATTATTGACAAACGGTTTCTAGAGACAGCGAGAACAAAGTATGGAAGACCTTCCTGTCAATCCCCTTAATGTTCATTATAGTTTCAAAAGCACTTAGGTGAAAGTAGGGGTTGTCTGTTGGTTTGAATTTAGGGATGTCATTGGCATTAAACTTCTGCGGAAGAAGTTCCTTGTCCACTAGACCCCTTGTGAGCTAATTCCCTGGAACTTATAGTCATTGGAGAGCTTGCTTAAGCTTTCCTCCATTCGCTCAATTTGTTGTTGTTTCGCAGGGTCATTGACTTGAAGAGCAATAGTCTTCATCATCTCAATTAAACTAGCAAGGTTTTTCCTAAGCTCATTGACTTCTTCCTGAGTTGCCATTTTCTTCTTAACTTTTCTCTTTTGTCGAATCGGTTTATCAAAGAGTAAAACTTAGACGAAAGCGTTGTCCTTGATCACAGTGGGGCTCAAGTGTGGGATTGTAGGGAATATTTCAAGCATCCCACACTTGAGCCCCACTGTGATCATACACTTAAGCATGGTGGCGTCCAAAGGGAAGGAAGCTAGAGCAAAAGAGTCTCCAACAAGTTTTAGGAACATGTAAACCGTTCACAGGGTGAAGGTTACACCCCTTCACGATCCATGAGATCGCTAACTCCATAGTGGTCTGGAACCATGACTGGATATTCGGGGATGAAGGTACAAATCCAACCTAAAAGAGATTGAACCTGCCCTGAAAATAGGCCTATACTTTATTCTTCTCATATTAATGTGCGCTTTCTGACTAACATACAATCAATATATTAATCCTAAACCTGTTTAATCTATGTTGGTTGAATATTAATGCACAAACAAATCTATTATTGGCAATCACTTGAATTATAATCATATTAGCCTAAACAAAATTATTAATTATCTTATTAAGCGTGATTACAAATACAAATTCCCTTAAAACCTGCAAAAGAGGGCGTGATCAAGCAATAATAATAATATATTAAGCAACATAATAATGATAAATCATCATCATCATCATAATCTCAATCTCAAAGCAATAATATATTAGCAAGATCCTAGGCATAATACTAACAAGATTAATAACAAATCCAAGCATGCCACTAATTATTAAAGATCAAAGCTTTAGCCCTAACATGATACTAACATGATAAAAGAAATAGGAAGCAACCTAAGCATGATACTAGAAAGCAATAAAGACATCCTAACATGATACTAGGAATTAAAATAATATAAACATGCTTTCTAAAGAAATAAAGCAATAAAACTACTTACTTTGTTGCCTCGTATCTCTTTCTATCAAAACAATACACACGTTAGTAAATTCAAGGAAAATATTAAATCAAACAATTAATTTAAATAATTGAAATAGAGATTTGAGACCAAACCCTCAGAAATTATCAACCTTCCACATCTAGGGCGAAGGTAACTTCGAGCTTGGCTAGGTGTGTCTAAGACTCGTGAATGTGGTATTTTTATTTGAAAAGGCTAGGCTTAGAAAGAGGGAGAAAGAATAAGCTATTGCTTAAGAGAGAAGAGAATAAAATTAGATGATTGTTGATTGTTGTGAATGATTAAAAACGGGGAAATACGACCCTATTTATAAGAAAAATAGTCCGAAAACGATTAGAAAAAGACCGAATCCTTTCATGAATAAAATTACCCCTGTTGTAGAACTACAGGTACCAGCGCGATGCGACAGCCCTATTGCTGTGCGACAGGCTTGTCGTGGCACGCCAGCTTTGTCGTTTTGCGTTGGTTCACGCGTTTTCTAAAAACCCGTACGGAATCCTTAATTTAATTAAATTCGATTAATATCGCCCGTACTTATCTTTGAAAATCAGATTTAATCTCTTTAAAACACTTGTTTTAATCCAAATAAAATTCTCTATTTTCATAAAAGATATAATTATTAGTCCTAATCTCATTAGAACTTAAAATAACCTTCTAGATTATTCTAGAGGATTAAAATCAATCCTAATAACTTTAGGAATATTAATTAATGGACCCTCCACTAGATCGTTGGGCCATAAAACCATTTCAGGCCCAATTTAGTATTTTGGCCATAACTTCCTTATTATTCATCGGAATTGGGCTTATAATATATCGTTGGAAAGCTCTTTTCGAGCCTAATCCAACTACACTATTATTGGACCCTTATCAAGAACCAAACTAAATTGGACCGGACATTTTCATAAACAGAGTACATTTCGAAAACAGATAGAAAGATATTTTATTAAAACAATCGCATCACAAGACTTTTCACACTTTCACTTCGTTCGATAATCAATGACGTGAAAGGTACTCATCACTGGGTTTGGTTTTGGGGAGACACAATTAGGTGTCTACAGGGATGCTTGAAATATACCCTACAGTAGGTGTCGTCTCTTACTTCTTCATATATCCCGTAGGGGCCTTCCCAATTAAGAGTTAGTTTTACAAGCTCATTAGCCCTACCGGTTGCCTCCATTTTCCGTAACACAAAGTCCCCAACTTTTAAGGGCCATTTTTGTGCTCTTTTGATGTAGGCACGGGTCATTCTCAGAAGGCAAACCTTATGACGCAAGGCGGCATTGCCCCTGCGTTTCGGGAGTGAATCCAATGCTAGCCGCATGGCCTCGCAGTTTGCCTCTTCATCGTATAGCATGACTTGTAGAGTCGACTCATAATGTTCAACGGGCAAGACGGCTTCATCACCGTATACCATGAGAAATGGAATTTCACCGGTTGCCCCTTTTTCAGTTGTCTGGATGGCCCATAGGACGTGAATCAATTCTTCAGCACATAAACCACTGGCTCTTTCTATTTTCTTTATTATGCTGTCTGAGATGAGTTTGTTGAAGGCTTCAACTTGGCCGTTGACTTGGGGTCGGCCGACTGATGCAAAACAATGTGAGATCCCTTGATCTCCCAACCAAGTCTTGAGCTTAGGCGTTTCAAACTGAGGGCCATTATCAAACACCATAGACATAGGTACCCCAAATCGGGTGATGATGTTCTTCCAAATGAAAGAGATGACATCCTTAGTCTTGATGTTCTTGACCGCCTCTGCCTCCACCCACTTGGTGAAGTAATCCATAGCCACCAGAATATATCGTTTTCTGCCAAGTGCAGGCGTGTAAGGACCCAAAATGTCCATGCCCCATTTAGCAAACGGGACTAGGCTGTGAATTGCTATCAGGTCAATTGCCGGCTGAAGGATGAGTTTGCCAAATCTTTGGCACTTGTCACATTTTTTTACCATCTCCATGGCGTCTGACTCAAGAGTGGGCCAGAAGTAGCCTGCCACCTGGTCCTGACAGCTAGGGATCTGCCTCCTATGTGAGAGGCGCAGTATCCCGCATGCAGCTCTTCGAGAACTTCTTGCCCCTTTTCTGGGGTAACACACTTCAACAGAGGTTTTAAGAAACCCGTCTTGAAGAGTTCTCCGTTTCTTATCTCGAAGTTTGCTGCTCGCTTCTTTAGGATAGCTGCTTCCTACAATGAATCAGGCAACGTGCCGTCTTGAAGATATGCCCGGATGCCATCCATCCAGGTAGAGCTTCGGTCAAGTACTCCAATGGGCTCTTCTTTAGTTATGCTTTGTTTTTCCAAAACTTCCCAAAAGACTGACCGAGGCATATCACAGGAGGCGGAGGATGCCAATTTTGACAGTGCATCCGCCTGATTGTTTTCAGACCTAGGCACTTGACTCAGATGGAATTCTTCAAGTGTCCCAGCTTCAGCTTTGACTGCCTGAAGGTATTTGATCATTGTCGAATGGGTGGCTTCATAGTCGCCATGGTATAGGCTTACGACCAACTATGAATCAGAGTAGGCGTCAATTTTTGTTGACCCTGCCGCCTTACACATGCGGATGCCGGTGATAGGAATGGTGTCATTCGAACAAGTGTATTATTCCGATAGAGGGTTCAAAATTATTAGAAAGCTAATTATTCAGTGAGGTCAAGTGATCGGAATGCCTACGTGGAGGCCGCTTCCGATCATTAATATTAATGATTAATTAATATTACAGCTTAATCTTGACTGACCCCTTCGGGTCACACCAAGAAACTAACGGACCGACGCGATGAAGTAATCCAAAAGGAATTAATGAGTCACCCGAGTATTGTGAACAAAGACATCGGATTCCGAGCTTAGAGCGTCGAAACCGAATCTTAAAATTCGAGCCAAAATTTAGGAATTGGCGAGACGGGAAAATGCTTCAAGTAACAAGTAAAAACCCTAGCCACGCGAAAGGCTAGGGAAGCGCGCCAAATAGAAGTGCGTCATGTGGCAGCACCATGTGGCAGCACATGTGGAAGCCACCATGTGGCAGCACACGTGGCAGCGCGCCACGTTGCAGCTACCAAGGTGGCGGTGTGCCACGTTGGCAGCCACCAAGTTGCAGCGCGCCATGTGGCAGCGTGCCACATTGGAAATGCCATGTGGCAATGGGACGCGAACCCGGGTGGCGGTTCATGGACGCGAGCCAAAAGGTGGCAGCCCAAATGAACCCAACTTGGGGCTCAAGGTTGGGTGCCACATTGTTAGATCACAATGCATGTGAGTTTCCTTGGGGAGCAAGTGAGGAAGTGGTCCTCACCTAACCATGTGACACTTGTTACTTTGTTATTCCTCGGTTTATTTAACTAAGGATTGAATTCAACATTCTTTCTATGTGGGGACTTTTTGTGAAAAAGTCCCACATTGAGAGATAAGTGGAATTCACAAGGAAGCACTCCTTATAAATAGCCAAGGCATACCTTGGGATTGTTCACTTGAGTAAGGTGTTAAAAAGGCATCTCCATTGAGAAAACCTTTAAAAACATATAATTACTCGAGTTTAGGTTGGGCTTAGCTAACCTCTAAGCATTAGACCTTATCGGGGTCGTGTTGTGGGTGGACTTCCGTTGGAGGTCTTCGTGTGAGCGAAGCTAAAAGCTTTTCGAAGTAAGAGCTCTTGTAGTGAGCGAAGCACGCTTCAAAGGTATTAATCTTTCCTTAATACTTGTTGTTTAAACTAATTATGTCTTGTGATTATATTAATTGTGAGTGTGGTCTTGGCTCGGATATTTTGGTTGAACTTTTGATTTAATCGTGTATTGAGTTGATTGGAATCATAAAGTTTGAATCTTGTGATAGAAATTTCATTTATCTTCATATTGGAAGATATAATTTTTCAAGGATTCACAAGTTAAAGTTAGAATCTTTATTTGAATATTTGTGTTAATAATTCCAACCCCCCTTTATTTTGTCAAAATCTCATGATTAATTTAAATTAATAGTGAGTTATTACACTTGTTCATTTTGTTGCACCAAGTTAAACCAATTTTATTAAAGAATGGTTCTCGGAAATAATTTTGGTTATGTGCAGCTTGATTAATTTTTAATTTAAGTTGGACTTGTATTAATTTTTCATTTTGGCTCATTTTATTAATTCTAAAATTAATTTGGATTTAATTATTTAGTCACGCAAAATTGGGGTTAAAAACCCGGGGATATTGCTTGGGAATCGAGGGCAAAGCATCCCTTGGCGAGCCGAGCTTCAGGGCCCTGTGCGTGGCTCGAGTATTGTGGTGCTGGGCATGCTATATATGTATGTATGCATGTTGGTGCTTGATAGGGGTTAGTGTGCGTAGGTGGACATTGCTTACGAAGCAATGTGGTGCAATGAGCACTCCAAGTCTTGGTGCTAGGCACTTAGACATTTTGGACTACGCATTTTTTGTGTTCTTTTGCCGTTTTAGTTATTTTAAATAATTATTTTGGTTTTAATTATTTTAATTAAATTTTGAGGCTAGGCCTCGGTTTTGAGCGGCATTGGCAAAATTTTATTTGGGAAAAATTTTGGGTTTACCGACTTAATTAATTGGATTAATTAAGATGGATGCGGAATTTAGTAGGAGCTTCAATTTTAATTGCGCTAAATTACATAATTGGTTAAACAACTTTGACTAGTTTTAATTAGGCATGTTAATTGAATTAACGACCTGAATTAGTTACTAGTTTACGCGTGTTTTATGCATGTTACTTGTTTATCGTTGTAAAGTGCATGGGCCACTCACAAATAGTGAATGGATGAATGGAATGTATATTCTCTCACAGGTTTTATGAAATGGCAACTAGTGGGGCCCGATTAGGATAGAAAATATGGACTGCGATCCATGATATATTTTTGTAAAATCTAAATACGGTCTGCGAACCGTTGAGTATTTTTGTACCTTAATATTTAGATTAGTCCTAATCATAGATACTAGTATTTGCATAATTATGGTCATGTCTTGAAGACAGAGGTTCTTGGAAGACAAAGCCATGAAGTTACAAAGGCCGACCCTTGAAGACTTGAAGACTCAAGGGGTCATGCTAGTTGCCAAATGCATCTTTATTTATGTTTTCGATATATATATTTATGATTATATGTATGTGTGATTTATATGTTAGATGCATGTTTAGGATTTCAAATGTTAGGATGATTAATTGAATTCACTTAAATCAACCAACATAGAGACCCTAGGTCCCTATAATATTGAGTAAAATTTGTCATTCCAAAATAACACTTATCGACCTATTGAGAGTAGTGATGGGCTACTCCAAAGCAAGGCATCACTATTATTCCCTAGGATACGTAAGGTATGATGATGGGTTTGCCAAAGCAAGACATCGCATACATGTTGGTTTTGGTTATACTTAATGATATGAGTGATGGAGTCCTAACATGTCGTGGAAAAGTGGATAAGTTATTGAGAGAGCATTAGATGCGACGATTTATCCAACCAAGAGTGGCTTGGAGCAATTAGCAAAGAGTTGTTTACCTTAGAAGATTGAGTGTTAAGACAAGCCAAAGCATGCTTAACCACTCATTGTTTCTTTGGATCTTAGAATAGCCTTATTCTCGCCAAATGGGGACAAATTTAATGTGTGGATAAGACGCTTAATAAGATTGAAAATTTCCATGAATGATTTTAAATTTCGAACTTATTATGTTATTTTCTTGATATATGGTTATACTTTGCACTTATATTTGTAGAATTCCAAATCAAACTATATTGTTTTCCGTGATTGGTAAAGGAAATCTTTGAGAATAGTTGTTCTCAAAGTAAGGAAAGGCATTTCTAAAATAAGATTCTCATAAATGACTTTTATAAGTCCAAAAGGAAGGTTGGGCATCATGTATTCAAAATACTAGGTAGTTTTGATAAATATGAAGTATTAAGTTAGAAGCTCAAAAATTGTCAATGCTTGACAACTAACATATCTTTTCGCTTTATACGCTGGTGAGCACAACTCATTGATGTATTCAAGTACGAATTAAAGGAAAAGATGGAACTTTGTTATACGGCGTACTAGATGCTTAGTCATGCCTAACAAAGTATAAAAGTCAAAGACTCTTAAAGAAATGGTTCTTAAAGATTATGAGATGAAGTATGATAAGAAATATAGGAAACAAGGAACAAAGAAAAGGAATTAGATTCCATTCTACTAAAGAGTTCATGTTAACTTAGCAAGTCATTATCTTCACAAGTATCAGATACTGCTTGAGTATTACACTTTAAAAGTAACCTCAAACTATTGAAGATAAGCTAAGTTATTGACTTACAAGCTTATAATGAAGCAAGAAGAGCTACATCAGTTGTAAAGTTGTATGCTTTGTTTAAAGACCTTTTAAGCTAAGGCTGGAACAAATAAATGGTTATTGTGTTCCGTAATCATCAAACAAATCTGTTAACACACGAAAAACTCACATTCAAAGTAAAGAGCAATAGTTGCAAAATTATTTGAATGGCATGGTTGTCTAAACCATGAGTCAAGAATGCTTGATTATAAACAAACATTTCCCTAACATGAAAAACTCACAAAGTTTAAATCATAGGCAGGATTTGTGTTCCGAACATCTTTAGCGATGTCACATTAACAAGAACGTACTCAAGGCTATATAGGCTCTTAACAGTTGATAGATTCGGAATCGTTCTAAGACAAGCAAGTCTTACTTGTTAAAAACCGACAAAGTAAAGAGCTATTGTTCTTGGTATAAACGATTGACTCCGAAAGCTAAAGAGGATTCAATTACTTCAACGTTTCACGAAGAATTTGAAAGAATATGGCTATACTCATCAAATGTGAACAAACTTGACCTTGAATAGTTCAAGAGTTCAATGAAGTACATAATCGACCTGGCAAGATATCAAAACGTCTAGATTAGATCAAGCGATGTTTGCTTGAGCCAAGCGTGACCATCACAAAGTTATGAAATTGAAATTTTCATAAATATCTCTACAAAGAACATAGTATGTCTTCACGAAGACCTCGATACCATTTAAAAATGACTCGAACAATGATGGATCACATCCCTTCCTATAAAGTTCTTAAAGATATGCACAAATGACTAATGTTACACTAAACAAAATGTCGGAGCTAAGAAAGGACACCATATTCAGTTATGGATAGAATTAACTTCTAAACGTCTTTTCAAGTATATGTCTAAAACTCTTAGCCTCAGTGGGAGCTCACTAGCTCAGTGGGAGCTAAGTGACTCAGTGGGAGCTCACCGACTTAGCAATAGCTAGGTGGTTCAGTGGGAGCTTAATGGCTCATTAAAGATTGCTCAAGTGGGAGCTAATCGTTTGTTTCACAACAAACTTTTACCCAAAGACAATATACATGTCTCTTTGTAAGCATTCAAGTGAGACTACGGGCATTACCTCCACAACCTAAATGAGAACATAATGTTTGTTGCTCTAAGTGGTGTTTTTCTGGAAAGTAACACATTTCCTAAACGACAAGTTAAAGGAAAATGAACTCGGTAATCATCAAGATTAGCAACAAACTAGAACTAAGAATCTCGAAAGACCTTAAAAGGGGCTTCGTAAGAATACTTGATCAAGAATACTCAAAAGGACTTTACAAGTGCCTTAAAAGAGAATTTATTACTCACAAAACTACTGATAAGTTGGAGTAAGATCAAGATAATCAAAGGGCTTTGGAAGCACCTTGAAACTCAGTGTTTCCCCGTATAGGTATAGAATTCACCAAATTTTTGGATTGAATCCTATAAATTTTCTATTAAGTTAGAAATAAACCTAAGACTTACAAGCATACTATTTACTATTAGATAGCAAGGGAATAATGCCTTGTAAGATAGCTACGACAAATCTAAATTCCAAATAATGTTTAGAGGCCATAAGATCCGAAATAGACTCCATGTTTGAAAATCATGTTTAAAACTTGATTAATTTGCATAAGGGGTGAAAGACCCATCGACCGCAAATAAGTTTTCGAGGAGAAAACTAATAAATGTGGAAACGTATATGCATATATAGGTAGATTGTTTGAAAAGGATATAATTAAATTCACGGACTTGATTTTAATAAAAACCTATTCACCAATCAGAATGCTCAAGTTTTTTCGTGGTTATTCTAGCAAAATTGCATATATGAAATATGGCAAAAGTCTAAGGGTTTTGAAAATCTAAATAATGCTAGATTTGAAAGCAAGCTCAAGAAATCCATTATGGGATTAAAGGAATTGGAACGTGTTTTCTCATAAAGTTAATAAATGGATTGACTTATGAAGAAACATAGAAATGCTTATGAATAAGAAGTTTAGTGGGAGCAAGAGTCAATCTTGTAGGGTCCAACAAGAATTTTACGAACTCTGTTATAAATTAACTATCAAATGCTAAATGCTTAGATTTGAAAGTATTTTCGACAATGGACCAAGCAAAAGACGATACTTAGTACATATTGGGTATTAAGATCTATTGTATAGACTTAATAACATATTTGAACGTGTAAAGGAATTTGCCGTGTTAAACATGAATTGTAGGACTTTGAAAGACTTTCGACCCGTATGTATAAAACTAAGTAAATGTTTGAACTAAGTATGAGTTAGGCTAAATACTAAGTCAAGCAAGAAAGACTCTAGTAGAGACTTTCAACCATATCACATAGCAAACAGTTTAGCAAGACTCAGTGAAACTGGATGAGCTAAAATGTAACGTGGGTGGAAAAGATTAAGAATCATTCTACAATTAAATCCATCATGTACGCTATGATATGTTATCATCACACGACTTACTTGCTTAGAGCATGTGAAGTATGTATATAACACCAATCAACCTGAATCTATGTAATAGGTCATTAGATTATGGCCAAGAACATCTAAAGTACTTGGATAAGTAACAGGATGAGTTCTTGACTTGTGGAAACAAATACAATTTGAGAATTGATGTTGTAAGCATAAACCTTAACAAGGATTAGATCCTTAACAAGGAAGCCGTTTATAAGCACGAGCTAACAATGAGTCGTGGCTTGAGAATGGTAACATGGACGTGCATCCATGTGTAATGTGCGGGAATTTAAGGTAAATTTCCATGATCACAAGTGATTAGGGTATCCCAAATCATTGTGAACCGTTTGGAGTGAAACCCAAACAAAGCATCATCAGGAAGTCTACTTAAATATATGTTGAGAATATTGTTGCCTTAAAGGCAATAATAAAGAAGATGTTCTATGGAAATTTCGTTGTTGAACGTTAATGATTTTAGGTTGTCAAGTTGAAGATCTCAATCATGAAGATGAGTGGGACCCATCACTTGGACAATAAATCCTAAATCACATACAATCCATGACACTCTCAAATTTTATCATCTTATTATGAAAATGATCAGTAATGAAGATGCTAAGATTAGCAAAGTAATTATAACTAAACCTATGCAATAAGTGAATGACAACATTCACACTTGCACAAAAGAAATCAAGCATATTAGATATGGGTGTGATTTCTATAAATGTTTTATAAAGAGTGTTACTCTTAAAACATTTGGAAAAACCATTTATCATAAGATGAACCATTCAGGTTTTGGAGTAATTTAAAATTTCATACAATTTAATCACTCCGTTTGCTATTTATTTATGGTTTAGGATTAAATAATGAGTCCATTCGATTCTGAGAATATTCAAAATAGGGTATCAAGACCAGTCTTGATAAGGAAACACCTATAAAGTGAACATTGAATATTATAATCGAGAATTATCCCTAATCGAGGTCATTTAAACGATGGACGATTAATGACCACTTGAGATTAGTGTGTAGTTTGATTTATAGCACCGTTTATTGTGCTACAAGGACATGATTGTCGTAAATCATTTGCACAGGTATTGGTTTGGAACCATACTAGATCGACCTATGAGAATACTTTAAGAGAATTAAATATCGTCATAAGTATACTTCTCATTATGGCTATCGGAACCTATTTCCTCGACCATCAGTATTGTGAGTTATCTTGTTTGAGTACTAGTCCGCTATAATGTTGTCAAACGTCTGCTGTAAAAGGGGATTATAACTGCAACACTTGGGCGACTAGGTCCTCTCAGTAAGAGAAGCTACATTACAAGAATGGGAATGTTCCCCTACTAAAATAGGGAAGATGTCTTTGGTGTTCATAAGGCCTCTCGAAGAGCGAGATCGTAAAAATGCATGGCCGTGCTCGGATGGATTTTAGAAATCATTTGTTTATTGACAGTCGGACTCGGGATCGAGAAACATTTTTAGACAAAATATGGATGACGAATAAATCTTACCTTATAGTTCATGAAGAGACATTAAGCGACATAGGAAAAAGGCTATACACTAAATGCTCACTTGTCCGGAAGGACAAGTGGGAGATTGATAGGAATGGTGTCCTTCGAACAAGTGTATTATTCCTATAGAGGGTTCGGATTTATTAGAAAGCTAATTATTCAGTGAGGTCAAGTGATCGGAATGCCTAGGTGGAGGCCCCTTCCGATCAGTAATACCAATGTATAATTAGTATTGCTGCTTAATCTTGACTGAACCCTTTGGGTCACACCCAAGCAACAAACGGACCGACCCGACGAATTAATTCAGAAGGAATTAATGAGTCGCTCGAGTATTGTGAACAAAGACGTCGGATTCCGAGCTTAGAACGTCAGAACCGAATCTAAAAAGTGGAGCCAAAATTTAGGAATTGGCGAGACGGGAAAATGCTTCAAGTAACAAGTAAAAACCCTAGCCGCGCGAAAGGCTAGGGAAGCGCAACAAGTAGAAGTGCGCCACGTGGCAGCGCACCACGTGCCAGCCACCATGGTGGCGGCGCGCCAAGGTTACAGCGTGCCACGTTGGCAGCTACCAAGTGGTAACGCGCCACGTGGCAGCGTGCCACGTTGGCACTGCCATGTGGCAACGGGCCACGGACTCGGGTGGCGGGTCATGGACGCAAGCTAAAAAGTGGCGGCCTAACTGAACCCAACTAAATGCTCACTTGTCCGGAAGGACAAGTGGGAGATTGATAGGAATGGTGTCCTTAGAACATGTGTATTATTCCGATAGAGGGTTCAAAATTATTAGAAAGCTAATTATTCAGTGAGGTCAAGTGATTGGAATGCCTAGGTGGAGGCCGCTTCCAATCAGTAATATTAATGAGTAATTAATATTACAGCTTAATCTTGACAGAACCCTTCGGGTCACACCAAGCAACTAACGGACCGACACGACGAATTAATCCAAAAGGAATGAATGAGTCACTTGAGTATTGTGAACAAAGACATCGGATTCCGAGCTTAGAGCGTCGAAACCGAATCTTAAAAGTCGAGCCAAAATTTAGGAATTGGCGAGACGGGAAAATGCTTCAAGTAACAAGTAAAAACCATAGCCACCCGAAAGGCTAGGGAAGCGCGCCAAATATAAGTGCCATGTGGCAGCACACGTGGCAGCCACCATGGTGGCGGCGTGCCACTTGCCAGTGCGCTAAGATGGCCGCGCACCA
Organism: Chenopodium album; assembly: GCF_948465745.1. Lineage (NCBI taxonomy): Eukaryota > Viridiplantae > Streptophyta > Magnoliopsida > Caryophyllales > Amaranthaceae > Chenopodium > Chenopodium album. The sequence goes on along the minus strand of NC_137851.1, from coordinate 34,696,495 downwards.
CGTGGCGGCGCGACAAGGTGGCGTGCCACGTTGGCAGCCACCAAGTGGCAACGCGCTACGTGGCAGCGTGCCACGTTGGCAATGCCATGTGGCAACGGGCTGCGGACCCGGGTGGCGGGTCATGGACGCAGGCTAAAAGGTGGCGGCCCAACCGAACCCAACTTGGGGCTCAAGGTTAGGTGCCACATGGTTAGATCACAATGCATGTGAGTTGCCTTGGGGAGCAAGTAAGGAAGTGGTCCTCACCTAACCATGTGACACTTATTACTTTGTTATTCCTTGGTTTATTTAACTAAGGATTGAATTCAATATTCTTTCTATGTGGGATCTTTTTATGAAAAAGTCCCACGTTGAAAGATGAGTGAAATTCATAAGGAAGCACTCCTTATAAATAGCCAAGGCATACCTTGGTATTGTTCACTTGAGTAAGGTGTTAGAAAAGGCATCTCCATTGAGAAAACCTTTAAACACATATAATTACTCGAGTTTAGGTCGGGCTTAGCTATCCTCTAAGCATTGGACCTTGTCGGGGTCGTGTTGTGGGTGGACTTCCATTGGAGGTCTTCGTGTGAGCGAAGCTAAAAGCTTTCTGAAGTAAGAGCTCTTGTAGTGAGCGAAGCACGCTTCAAAGGTATTAATCTTTCCTTAATTCTTGTTGTTTAAATTAATTATGTCTAGTGATTATATTAATTGTGAGTGTGGTCTTGGCTCGGGTTTGCTTCCGCGGTGAGTTGGACTCATCGAAACCCTACAGCCATCTAGTAAGGCTTCATATCGTTGTTTGAGGCCTGGAACTTGAACCGTAGTGCATACTCATATTTGTCCCCTTCAGGAGACTGACAGATTATACCTGCACCACAGCCATTCATGGTAGAGCTCCCGTCTACATACACTTTCCAAACCTAATCAGGATTGTCCGGAGTAACCAGCTTTGTCATTTCGACAATGAAGTAGGCAAACGCCTGACCCTTCACTGCCTTTCTTGGCTCGAAAGTGATTTCAAGACTTTGCATTTCAATAGCCCATTTGAGCATTCTACCGAATGATTCCGAGTTGTCATTGGCCGCTTGAGAGGTTGGTCTATGTAGATCACAGCCGGATGTGCCATTAAGTAAGGTTTCAACTTCTTGACAGCCATGTAAAGAGCGAGGCCAAATTTTTCAACCATGGGGTATCGTAGTTCAACTTTTCTAAGTACATGGATAATGAAATAGACCGGGAGCTGAATGTCGTCTCTCTGGGCAAGGAGAACGGCACTGAGAGTATGATCTGAGACGGCTAAGTACATGTAAAGCGTCTCTTTGGGCAGAGGGCTAACAAGCCTTGGCAAAGAGTGTAAGTGTTCTTTTAGTTTCTAAAAGGCCGCCTCAGCATCATCTCCCCATTCAAACCTTGTCTTCTTTCTGATAGCTTGGAAGAAATAGAGGCACTTGTCACCTGACCGGCTGAGGAATCTCCCCAAAGATGCCAGGCAACCGGTAAGTTTCTGGACTTCCTTTACAGTACGGGGTGACTTCATGTCAATGACCGCCTGTATTTTTCGGGTTGGCCTCTATCCCCCTTTGATCAATTAGGAATCCGAGAAACTTCCCAGACTCAACACCAAAAACACACTTCTTGGGATTGAGCATGACCTTATGCCACCTGAGTGTGGTGAAGGTTTCTCAGAGGTCAGCAAGATGATCCGTCTGTTGCTTGGATTTGACTATCATGTCATCAATGTACACCTCTTCAAGCCAAACGGCATCACAGTATAACATAATAACCCCTGATAAGTGATGAAAGCCATCTTCTCTTGATCTTTTTTCCACAGGGGTACCTGGTGGAAGCCTGAGTAGGCATCCATAAAACTCATCAAGGCGTGCCCGGCTGTAGAGTCGACCAGGCTATCGATCTTTGAAAGCAGGTAACTGTCCTTTGGACATGCCTTGTTCAAGTCAGTATAAGCTACCTCATCAGACAACCCTTGTATCTGGATTCTCACCAGATTGAACCGCCTGATGTAGGAGCGGAGTCCTTCTCTCTCTCCCTGCCGTATGGTGCTCAAGTCGAGACATGTTTTCTTGGTAGGGATGTTCATTGAGAAGTTGGAGGCAAATAGGAAGGAAAGCCTCCTGAAGCTATCAATGCATGCAGCTGGCAGGTTGCCAAACCATTGTTGGGCTATGCTCTTCAAGATAGCCAGGAAGCATCGATACCACATAGCATCCTCCAACCCCTACATATGCATAAGGTTGGTGTAGGCCATGAGGTGGTCCTCCGGGTTGGTGGTACCATCATAGGCACCAACCAAGACATTCTTAACCTTGACCGGCTATGGCGCCTTGGTTATTTCCTTGGTGAACGCGGAAGTTTGTTCACCAAGTTGGAGCAGACGGAGCTGCCAGTCCAAGGGCTGGACATTGTGTGACGCCTGACCTCCGAAGAGGTCCGGCTGCATGAATGGTGGAACATACTGCCCGTATGGCGTCTGAGGCACATACGGGACTATCCCAATCATCTGAGGGCCAGTATGGATGGACTTGCCACCTTTATGGTTCTCATGCAAGGATTGAGAATTCCTTGCAGATGTATTTTTGAAGCTGTCTGGAAAGCTCAATGTAGAGGCTGACTCAGACAGCTGTTGGCTCCGGTTGTGCTCGATGATGTGTCGAGCATCGGAGAAGGTTTTCTTGCTGCCATCCGGCTGAACAGCTCGGATGACCTTCCTTTTGCCCGTCCGGGGCAGAAGGATCTTGGTCCAGTCAATGGCTGGCGTAGTCTTCTCCTTTGGATGTGGAGTAGGATGTCCGTCTCTGACTGACTTTCTCCTCTCATCTTGAGGAGTCTTCTTGGCCAACTGACCCTTGCTAGAGCCAGCCATCCTCTTGTTGATCAGGTCCTTGATTTCGCCCTTGAAACTTGTCATGAATTTTATGAGTTCATCCCGAGTTACTGGAGCCCCCTACCGCGTGGGTGTTACCAGGCAGTGGTCCAGTAGTCTTGATGGTACCAGCTTTGTTGTTTGCTCGTTCCAGCTTATCTCTGGAATGGATGTGCTTAGAGAGGAGTGACCCGTCAAGGCCCACTCAGGTTTCGACTTCATAGTCGTTATCTGTATCATGGTCCGAATAGACCACCCCATCGGCTCCAGGTCGGTTGGGTTCAAGTGGCGGTACAGACTCTTGAACCATATTAAAGGTACTCTCCTCATAGATGGCGCCAAATGTTTTGAGTGTTTTTGTCCCTCGGGAGAGTTACGTCACCAAGACTGATCCGGCGCGGTTCGTACCTGCAAAACACGGAGACTCCGGTTGGTTAGAGCTCCGCCTCCGACGATCAAGTTAGAACGTGTTGGAGAAAGTAAAAAGTGCGAAAAGGTAAAAGTGAGATCTTCTTGGATTTCGAGATCAGGTGTTTTCTCTAATGAGAAAATGTAGGGTAAGCTATAAAACAATGAATTATAGATGTCCCCAAAATGGGGGGAATCTCCCTATTTATAGGGTCATTGGTAAATGTGCCCCTAATTAGGCTAGTCTGACCAAATTCTGATGGGCTACGCCGAATTACGGCTTTCTAGGGATTTGGGCCCTAAAGGCCGTCTTTTCTCCTGAAATATGGGAATGCCACGTGTCAGATGGGGATAGGTCCAGTTTGGACAAATCCGGGGCTGACACGTGTCGCCATCTGATTAGCTCACGTGGCTTGGGTAAAAATTATACAAAACAAATAATAATGATTTTATTTCATAATTTTTTAAATACATGTTACAATTTGTACTTCTAAAATACTAAATTACAAAACTTTGAAGTAAAGCTACCCTGCTCCACCGAAGTAATTTTGGGCTTCACTTGTGGATTAGCATGTAAATTAATGCAGCCATTAGGAGGACCACTACCCTACAATCGTATAGTATAAAACTATAATATTTTTGTTCTCTCCAGGGGAATATGTGCATTTTCTTTATAAACAAGTATTGTTTAACCCTTTAAAGTATAGTAATTATATTGGCATGTTCATTTAGAGTGATAGAGTAGTTTTTTTATTTTATCTAGTGATTTTTACGACTGGTGCAATACTCAATTATCTGATTAGCTTACCTATAAAAAATCCACTACTCCAAAGACTCATGCCCAACCAAGGTAGGGAAATGACAAATATTCCTTTTCCTGCAATAAAGTTTGTCACACCTAAAAAAGTATTACACGTCATAGTACTAAAAGGACCTCCTTTTATATACACTTGTTTTACCGCGGACCAAAATAATATTGTCTTTTTTATCCCGCAGTTAATACTTGATCCGATAAGTATAAGTTCGGACCAAACACATCGATATTTATCTAAGGAAAATTGAGTGTTGTATCAACGAGAGTAAAAGAAAAATACTTGTGGGATGTATGAATACAACGCGTAGATGAATAGTAATAATTATATAGGAATAGTAAAATTGGCGCAAAAATCGGATCTTGTGCCTGATTTTATAATCTATTATGTTTCGATTCTCATTTATTCACTCACTTTGCCTTGTCTTTTTTCTTTTTGTTCTTTTCTCTTTTGGTGGAAACTATAACCTCTCGTTATGGGCTTCTGACATTCTTACTCTTTTTTTTTTCCTTTTCCTTTTTCTTTTCCAAAGGGTTTTTCTAGGTTATGTCCCCGAATTTCTTCGGTTTCTAAGCTGTGTCCATGTTTTTTCAAACATTTAAGCTGTGCCCTCAACCTCACTAATTTTTATTAACTATAACCTTTGACGTTAACAATAACCATTTATTATTTTATTTTCTGATTTTTAATTTTTTTTTTAAAGTGTTAAACCAATTAGAACGAGACACGTGTTAAATTAATAACGCCACGACACCATTGTTGAGAAAATAACTTAACTTTCGTTAACAGATATGGCTGTCAAAGGGTATTGTTGATAAAATATCGTGAGGTGAAGGGCACAGCTTATAACTTTGAAAAAGCATGGGTAGAGCTTAGAAATCGAAGAACTTGGGGGCATAGCTAAGAAAAACCCTTTTATTTTATTTTATTTATTTATTATGTCTTGTCTATTTCGGTCTAGTTTTTGTATCCTTTCGTCAATTTTGATGAACAATTAACAATAGTAAAATAATGCTACCTTTTTTTCATCTCCCACGGTTAATATTGTATCCAATAAATTTCAATTTGGACCAACTGTATCAACAATTATCTGACGGTAATTGAAACAGCTGAATTTCATACGCATCACATACTGCATATTACTATTCAAACACTATTTGACACTATTCAAATACTATTTGACACTATTTAAAACAATATTCACCATTATGATTAGTTATGTTGCCGACGCGAATTTAAATCTCTGTTTTATTTGCTTTTCTGTTGTTTTGATCTAGTATTGTATCTTTTTATCAATTTTTCGCCAATAGTTAAATAATACGACCGTGATAAGTGTAAATTTGTGTTCTAATAGGGTAAGATAGTTTAAAAGTTTATACTTTTATAGTTTTTAAGGTTGCCCGGTTAAGAGAATAATTTTTAATCTTAACCATGTCAACTTTATGTTGTATGGTTTCACATATTATAATTTTTTACTTTGACCACGTCAATTTTATGACTTTATATAATTTACCTTACTTTTATACTTTTTTTTTTGTAAGGGTCATTGTTTGTAATGCTCGTGCGTATAAGATTTTGTCGTAAGTTAGATGTTCTTTTGTAAATTTATATGTACTGTCTAATAATGGCAAAAGTTATTATCATTTTTTTAAAAAAAAAGTTTTGAAAGTATTTTGTCTGACCCTACAAGTATTGTAACCTTATGTCTTTGAGTAACTTTCAGAGCTGACATCTTAGGGGGGTATTTATTTTATATGTGTTGTTTTAGTGTCTTAGTGAGTATAATGAATTGAAGATTTATGAATAATCACTTAATAGATTTAGGTACTCTGTCATATGTATATCACATGAGTATTTTTTGAGTTTTGACATGACTTAGTTATATACATTTTTCTTTTTGGTAATACCATGGCATTTTAGAACCTTTTTTAAAATCATTATTAGAGTATGATTTAGTTACGGTTTCCTTTATTTTATCAGTTTAAGTGTTGCAAAACTGATTAATCAGTTTGTTACATAAAAAACAAAAGAATTTAATATAAATATTTTCATTATTACCAAAATCTTGATATTTACAATTTAAATCCTTGAATTATATTTTATTTACATTTTTTATTTACAAATTAACCCCTTTATTTTCCTATAAATACCCCCCTAATTTTCTCATTTCAGGACACCTAAAAAATCCTACTAATTCTCTCTCTAAAATTTCTCTCTAAAAAATTCTCCTCTAGTCTTTTGTTTTGGTTAAAGTCTTTCTAATTTAGCCTTCTTTTTAAGTTATTAGCTTATAAAAAGCATCATCTAGTTAAGTTGTTATTTTTACTTTTATTAAGTATTGTTATTATCTCAAATTCCTATAAAAAGCACAAAAAAAAATATTTTAAGTTCAAATATTATTGTTATTTCTTATCTTTATTTAGACCAAAAAAAATTAGTCTAATTTCTTAAGTGTTCCTAGCCTATATTAAAACCGAAAAAGTTTATTTCTCAAGATCTAGTTTTATAAATTTAAGTTTATTTTCTTTAATCAAAATTCCAAAAAATAAAAAAGGTTCATTAGCTTTATTTTCACTAGCTTCTCTTAATATCTCAAAAATTCCAAAAAAATATCACTTAGCCTCTCTTATTTTATTTTAATTAAGGAAGACTCATCTTTTAATCCTTGGTAAGCAAAAGGGGTCATCTAAAAAATAACTACATCTAGCTCAAGGTATTATTTTCTACTATTCTCAATTTCCTTAATTATTATTATGCTAACTAATATGTTTGTTCCCATGTGAAGTTAACAGGAGTAATGACGATATTAGGTGCTAAATTAGCTCTAAATATTTCATTACTCCATATTAGAAAGTCAAGCCTACTGGTGAGGTGATAAGTTATAAAAAAAGGGGGTTAATAGCATTTTGCATTTTATTTTTTCCTAATGCATTAAAAATATAAAGTGTTAATGCATTCATATGTTTGTCTAAGATATATATTAAAAATAATTTTCTTTTTAAGTGAGTCTAAAGACCTAAGGAAGTAAGAGTGTAAAGATGTTCAAGGATAAAGTGTAACTTACCATGTCCTAAAGATGGTCTATGAAACATCTCTTACTACCAAAAACAGTTCTAGTTCTTTATTTCAAGTGATAGGATTTTTCAAGAGCTTTCCAACCATATCTCACAATAATTTTTTCTATTTTTCTATGATTTTTTTCGTTCAAGATATCTAAAATGAGAAAAAGGCACGTTTTTCTTAATTACCTTCATTTAAAAATTGTATTAATTTATTTTTAAGAAACTAATGGTATAAAACCTATATATTATGTAATTTTAACTTATGGAACTTTAATTATTAGGATGTCTTAATTTTATCTAAAGATGACTTTAGAAATAAGAGTATTAATAAACTTTAAATTTTGTTCTGAAATGATTGTTTTTTAAACTTAACCTTATATTAAGACGACTTTAGAAATAAATAATATTTTAAGAGACTTTAACTTTATTTTAAGACAATTTTAGAAATAAAAACTTTTATAATTTTATGAGCATTTTTATTTTAACCCTTTTTTATGACACAAGAATGAATCATAACTTTGCATATTTATTTTTAATAATTAATGATAGTTAATATAAGGTTATGGCCTCATTTCCAAACATGAGTTTAAGATTAATTATTTAGTTGTATAAGGTTGTAACAATTATCCATCTCCATAAAAATAAGCTCATATACCATTACAATTACCCGATGGATTAATTAACAAAAAGAAATATGATTAAATAGTTTATTGTTCCCTTTTATTTGGAAGTAAGGTCTTGACAGGTGTCGTGTTTTTTTTTGGCCAATTCCATTGAGCCTAAACACATAACCCTTAAAACCTTACAAAAACTACCCTAGAGTGATTTTAAACTTAAAGTGAGATTACATAGTGAACCCTTACAGTTTCACTCCAAAAAATACCTTGACCCACTAAAAGTCGTCAATTGGGACGCATTCGTTGAATTGTCTTATTCAAAAGACATTTTTGGTAATCACTAATCGGGGTGATTTTCCTCAACCAAGATGGTTCATTTTACTTTTATATGAGTGAATCCGTCAAAGATCACTAAAATCCCACTTACAAAAATGACGTTTATGTCAACTACCCAAATTAAAAAACCAATAGAATTGGTTATTTAAAACACGACATCTGTCCGAACTACGAAGGTTTTGATCCGTGAGCGGATTCAACTCCCGCTATGATCGGTACGTAGTGCAACTTTAGTGCTCAAATCTACCTTATGTTAACTATTATATCATTTTATGTGACTAACATGCCTTAAAACTCGACTTTAAACAACGCATTAATAAGAGCCCGTTCTTTAGAATGGAAGAGAAGACGAGTTCCAGACGTTCAATTCTCTTAACTTAAATCCCGAACCCAAGATTGTGCCTTAAATTTTTTTTTTTATGAAGTTAGAAGTTAGTTTTTTATTTTATTTATTTTTTTTAGTGTTATTTCTTAAAATTGACTGTTTTACAATCCGTCCTTATTCGGTTAAAAATAAGGTGGCGATTCTAAGCTTTTAATTAAAAATCTTATCAGACACTTAAGTGGAACCTCTATAGACTAATTTATTCACTAAAAATCAGGTACCACAGCTACTCCCCAAAGTTGAGAGTACCCAATTTGCAATTTTTGGCAAAGTTTAGTACCCAAGTTTTATCCTTATATATTATTCCCTCTGTTTTTTTATAAGCTAGATTTACTATTGTCGCCCGTTTTTGTTATAAGCTAGAGTTTCATTTTTGGAAATCTCTTACTCTCTCAGTCACATAATATAGTTGCTATTTCCCTATTTTGGAGATTCAAAATGTTATTCCTATTTCTATTTTTACCCACTAATAGTACCCACTCCCTTTCACACCATTTTATCTATAAATAAACTAAAGGAACAACCGTTGACATCACCATTGCCTATGTGTCAGCTTTTTATTAAAATATTTCCCACCAAAACTATAAGTGACATCATCCTCTTTTATTTTTCCTTCTTTTTTTCTTTTAAAGATAAAGCTAAAGTTTGAAAAAGCTAAATTAATTACACATTTTTATAAAAACTGAATATTTTTTTTTACTAAATTGACTAACAACAATATTTTCTTATAGAGAAAAAAAATAACTACGTAATTGGTGGTAGGCTTTTTCATTTTTCCTTCTTTCCTCTTATATTAACCACTGAACACTGATGCTAGCATTATTTAAGAATTTATTTTAATTATGAATTCAATTATAATATTTAACATCATGTCTTCTAATATATATGATCAAATATTTTATTGCTAAAACCGTGCATCGCACGGGACTAACCTAGTTTTTCAATAATATAATAACCTTATTTACCCAACTAACATCTTAATTTATTAAACACCCGCACAATCTTATATCTAGCCTATCTATATCTATACTTCTATACTTCTATACTTTGTATTTAAAAACACAAACCAATACAAGCAAAAGTGCCACATGTCTTCCTTCTCTAGGACCCTTTTACATTCTTTTTCCTTGAGTCTAATTAATGTTTTTATTTTTCTTTATGTTTTCATAGGATTTCTTTAGCTTCCCCTTTATTTCTTAAAAACTATTTATATTATATAACTTCTAATTTAATTCAACAAATTGAGTTTCTTAGCTTTCTATTATTCTCCCTCCATCTTACATTACAATTAAATCACATTCATTCAATTATTTGACCCCTTATCTTTCCCCGATCTATCTCCTATTATAAATACAATTTTTCAATAAAGTAGGTTTTTTTTTTTTTTTTTCACATCACCTAAGTTTCTTTTTTTAAAAAAAAAAAAATTTAGAGAATCCAAAATTTTTATGTAAATTGAGATTGCAAAGAAGGAAGAATTGATTTTGACATGAAAAATGAAGAAAAACCCATACATAATTTGTGAAGTTTGAAGTTTAATTTAATACTCTGTATTAACTTATACATAGCCCGTGTGTAGAACGGGTCAAAAAGCCAGTTATAAAAAATTTAAAAAAAAAAAAAAAAAAAAAACGGAGGCAGTGATAACTCTTTGTTTCTCCTAAAATTACCCCCACAAATCCAAACACCATAAGTTTCATTAATTAAACAAACAGCCGGTACCTTTCATCCGCGGCCAGAGCGAATGGCTTCGACGGAGCAACCTCTAAAGAAGAGGAAACTTTACGAAACTCCACCACCACCACCGTCTCAGCCCCCACCACCACCTCCACCTCCACCTCCTCCTCCGCCTCCACCGCAGGAGAATTTCCCACCACCACCTCAAACTCCGCCTCAACTATCGCACGAAGAAATTCTTCGAAGACGAAGGAATCAGGAAGAAATTCGGAATGTCTACGAAAATTACAAGACTATTAAGCGCTGTATCTCCTCTGCCAGGGACCCCCGTCATATGCCTGAGCTTGAGCAAGCCTATCTTTCTCTAATTTCTGCTTCTAGAGGTTCGTCTTTCTCTTTCTCCCTCCCATTTTCTTTTAATTTTGTTTCGCAAATCTTTCTGAATACGTGTAAATTAATCAAATAATTGAAATTTGGATTTAAAAATCTGGATTTTTGGGGAAATTTGGAGCTTTTTGTACTGGATTTAATTTGTTCATTTACTAGGGTTTTTCTAGGGTTTTGTTTTGTATTGCATGTTGACTTAATTGGTATAATTTGTGATGTAATATGTAACATCTTGGTCTATGAAAATAGAAATCACTCTAAAAGTAAAGCACTTACTTTAGAGTGTTTTCTGAATCCATGTATGATTTTATTTGCTTTGTATATTTAGACCTTTGGTTGATTTCTGTATAGACTACCCCGAATCATCAAGTCGTTTTTGGTTAAGATTCCATTAAATTGTATGTATTTCTGGATGTACATGTAATTTTTGTGATTCATGGTTGAGCAAGGTATATATAGCTTGAGAATTTACTTGTTGAAACCCAATGTATTGTTAAATTGCTTGTTGCTTTTAATGGCATGGATGTGTTGACTATGTTCCTTGGATTAAGGATGCAACAGGGCTTTTCCTTCATTTTCGTCGGTGAAAGGTTGTAACGATTAACCCTTCTATACACCATTTATGTTACTTGCAATTAAAGTCTTAAGGATATGGACCTAATTTCAATAAAGATGCTAGTCAACTTCCCAAACATAAACATATTAATTGATCAAAGTTTGATTTGTGGACATTGTCACAGAACATGAACTATTGATTCTGTGTTTTTGAATGATTTTCCTTAGATTAGTATTGGGGAGGGGAAAAAAACTTCTTGTTGCCCGGCAATGTGGCATGATTCAAGCCTACATGAAACCATAAGTTTATTTATTTATTTATCAATAGGATATTTGGTAACGAATCTATCTAGGAAATCTATCGATGCCTAGATGGGATATTATGAGAGGTATGGAAGTAATGTAATCGGGATGCTCTAATAGTACTGGATTGCTAAAGTAGTGTACAATCAACCTTGAGTATGCGCAAATGCAATTTCACGATGGATAGCAATTGGTCAACCAGTCAGCTGAATTTTCAAAACTTGTTTTCTGAATTATTTAAATAGTAAAACTATTTCTCAGTCGGAGACTTAGGGGGCTTTAAGCTGTATGTAGTTTAGATGTTGATATTTGATACTATGGTGGAAGTTGCACCATACGGAAAATTGTGTGTCCATTTATGAAATAGACATGTACTGTATTTGACACTGAGGTGGTTAGGATTGCGATACCATTTGGGAGTGGTGAGGCGGGGTAAGATCAAGTCGGTAGAAATTGGGTCATAATATTGTAAAACCCTTCAAATTTGAGGAAATGAGCCATCATGATGATAAAATGTGACTAATACACATTGTTTTGAGTAAAAATTATGCTAAGAATACGCACTTTTGCTCGAGGCATCCCCCATTTATCTCCTAGATAAACATAAAATGTTTATCTCAATGGCGAACTTGTAACTATATCCATTTGCTTTTGTGCCAACTCATTAAAAAGGAATTAAAAAATAAAAAATAATAAAAAAATAAAAAAAATGTTAACTTTGCTCGTGAATTTTCTGTCAAACATTCCTCCTCTCAACTTTCTCTCTCCTCCCCTCCCATGGCTACCAATCTACCGCTTCCTCTCTAATATCAATTTTCTCTCTCATCCCCTCCCATGGCAACCGAAAGCCCATAAGTTGCTTTAGTGGAGAAATTGTAATTGCTACTTTCTCTCTCCTCCCCTTCCATGGCGACCGAAAGCTCATAAGTTGCTTCAATGGATAAATCAGAATACTAAATTAGTGGAGGATACCGAGCTTAGAAGGCGCTTCAATAGAGAAATTCCAGCTATGTTCCGGAATTCGAAGACAAACCCTAAGAAAATTATATAAATGAGGGCAATGGTTAACCCTATAGGGTAGGTGGTTGTGTTTGTTTGTGAGATTTCTCTCCTCCATTGATTCACCATTGAAGATGGTTGTAAGCTTCTAGTATGTACATCACATCTTGAACGCTTCCATAAAATTTTGGTGATGATGGCAGCAAACGGAAATCGTTACATAATAGGCATAGTCAGATTGATTTTACAAATATAACCCCATTGTGCCACATGAATTTACAAAAACATCCCTTGATAAACACTACCTGTTTATTCAAGGAGATAAACTTGAATTTTCTCCTTTTGCTCACATAAGATCAATGTTAGTGTGTTTCATTAGTTAAGAATCTAAGATAATATACATATAGTCTAAAGTGTACATAATCTAATAGTACAAGAAAAATATTGAGTTTGTGAATGATAATTAACCATCTATAAAATCAACTAGATAAATTCTTCATTAAAATCAAAGTTTTCTTTTGTGAGTAATCAATGCTCTTTATGTTCTGATCTTCTTGTTTCCATTACTTTTGACATTGCCATCACAGTCCCCACATTCAAAGTTTGTTTATAACTTCCTGTAATCATTAACCTCATTCAAAACAACACAAATTATTACTTTGTTGCTGTTGCGTTGTTATCATCACGAATTTTTAGTTGCTAAACATTCACTTTCACATTCACTTACACATTCATGAAGGAGATGAAAGAAAGATGAATAATGTCTATTTATCAATTATTGCAATGTAAAATAGAATGATAACAGAAATATAATAAATCACCAAAAAAAAAAAAATCACTTTGAGATGGGCTTGTTTGTCTTCTTTGTTTCTACTCAATATGTATAAGGCTTTCCTAGCTGCTCTTTTTTAGCTTGGGTAAATGTCCTATATTAGCAGCTCCTTTTTGTTATTTCGGCTTGAGCTTGAGGCTGTACAGCATACATCTTTAATTGGTGTAAACAATTCCTCTTCTTTGTATGTTCCTTCTAATAACATTGTATAAAACTTAAAAATTGTTATTTTATTATATGCTTACTTAAACAAGAAGCTATTGCTTAAAATTTGATATGCTTACATATTATTTGCAACGATTTGACATAAAGTAGAGAGAAAAAATGTCTAATTGTTGCAAATAATATGAAACGGAGGTAGTATTTTTTTTTTTTTTTTTTTCCTAACATAATTAGCAAACTTATTTTCTCAAAGGTACTCAGTTTCTGCTCACAACTAGAGGAGCTACATATTCAGCACAAAATTCGAGTAGTAAATTTCTGAAGCTTTGGTCTTTCATCTCTACTTGAATCCCACCAGTCAACTGCACAATTAAGTACTTGAAACTTTAGGAAAAATGGGGGAATTGGGTGAACTTAGAGGTTTTTATTTATTTATTTATCGATATTAATCACTGGATTAGGCAACCAAACTTTCCAATTGCATTGTGAAAGGTATAGAGGTGCAAATCAATACAACTCATTCATCAAGGTCATAGACCATTTTGGTAAACACACATACAATCTAGGGTTTTGAAAGTTGGTCTACAATGAATTATTGTGTTTAGATAATAATTGACAACTTGCAATGGCTATGGAGTTGGGATAACCCAAAAAAAAATAAAAAATCAGGCAATTAATTACCAGTGTAAAAAGATAATCTATTTTTGAGTGGCATGGAAATTTGTATGTAAAACCTTGGACATCCCCTCCAAAATCTGTGTAATTCCTTAAGTCATTGGAAAAAGTGATGGCCTCACAAGAATACAACCTAAATAACAAATTAATAGCATCTTAAATGACTGGTCTCATTTCTGTAATTACAGCATGTTTCCTAAGATTTATGAAAAGCACGGGGATGGCATCTAGGAATTGTACATATACTCTGCCCCACCTCATGCTATCTTATATTTTTCCTACTTATCCTTCAATGGATTTGGTGTTACTGGTCAAACGTGAACATTTTTCCATGTAAAGCTGTTTTGTCCGAAACTTGGACTGAGAAGCTTGGTATTCAATACATATATCATCTGTGTCTCTTGTTGCAGGTTGTGCAAGTGTTAAGCGTATTTTATCTGAGTTTATCCCTCGGTATGGATCATACTGCCCCACAGCTCTTGAAGCTGCCGGACAAGTTGTAATTAATATGCATAATTGGAGTGTGCCTGTGATAAGCAGAGGGGAGGATGCTGATGGAGTTTGCTTTGAGACTGCTAAGAATTGCGTGACTGGCTTGGTTGATATCTGCTGTACAGCCTCACTCGAGGCACCTTCATCATCTGTTATCCGAGGCATTTGCTCTGCTGTGTTTCTTAATGTTGTTACCTTCTTTTCATCATCACTTGATGGCAAAGATATTTTTCAGATTATGGATGGAGAATGCCTTAAGACGCAAGGCTCTGAAGAAATATTTATTCTGCTAAAGCAGAGAATTTTAGAAGAAGATGTATCTCCACTACTTCAGTTATTGAAGTTTCGAGCTTTATGTCTTCTTAGGATCTTTTTTCTTTGCCCTAAAGATTTTCTTTCTGCTTGCTTTGAGCTCTTCAGTACCCATGCAGCAGATAGATTTTGTAGAGAAGGAAAATACTTTCTCACTCAGTTGTGTTGTGCACTCAACATTGATGATGACTGTTATGTCTCCACTGTGAATGGAGAAAGTTCTGAGTCTGAAGCTAGCACAGGTTGTAAGGAATCAGACACTTTAAGAAAGAATGACAATAACAAAAGGCCAGAGTCTGTTGGTGATTTTCATGGAAACAGAAAAGGATTCATAAAAAGCTGCTTGCTGGGAGTGGTAAGGCTTTTAACTGACTTAGCCTTAATGTTAGTTTCCTCCCTCTTTAGTCTGATCGACAATTACTTCTCATTTCAAGGACACCATATCAGGGAAAATTGACTGAAGAACAAAAAGATTAAACTGCATCTATATTTCAACATGTGACAACAAATTATGTTGTATACTTGTATAGATTACCTACATAGAGTACATACATATGTCACTCCCTCCCTAAAATCCAGTCCTATAACAGAATAGTTGTTGATTGGGTGTTATCGTTGTTGACCTCAGCTCAGTTAAACGTAGTTTATGCCATGTGATTCCTTCTTTGGCTGATTTACCGTTTTACTTTTCCATTTTCTTCTGTTGCTGACAGCGAGATGATCTTTTCTTTTTGTCTACTTATGTCTTATTCTCTTTGACTGGAGTGCTTCAATTTTTTTCTTCTTCCCTTTATTTTATAGAGGGATATGTAATTCTTAAATGATGATTTATCTTTGTATATTCTCTTTTATTTTAATATATAAACAGGTGAATAATCAAACAGCCAAACAAACGAAGAGATTATTCTTAGTGGAGAGATGTTACCAATAAGATAGCATAAGTTCATCTGAGCCATTTTGTTTTATGTCATCCTACTGCCATTTCAACACAATCCAATGATTCTAATCGGGTTACTATCTGGGCCTCTAGGGTCTTTTTTTATCTATTCTATTATAGGCAAATAAGTCATCTCTGAGTTTTTCTTTTAGATTTTTTTTTTGGCGGTTTCTTTCTTCTTTCTTCCTTATTCTTTTTTTTTTTCATCATAATTTATTTATTTTAATTTTGTTGTGGTTGTAGTTGTTGTGATGGTGGTTTGTTGGATTTCCTGGTTCCATTCTGGTTATGTGTCATTATATCAAATTGAGCAATACCAGCCTTTTCCTTTAGTTTTGAAAAAAAATTATCTTCTGTTTCAGGTTCTTCACAAAGATCCTTCCTTAAAGAAGTGGATATTTTCTAGTTACCAAAGACTGCAGAAATCTGCATCCTCTGAAGCTGTCTCTCAGGTCACCAACGCGTTTCAGGGAATTTTTGAATCTTTTAATGAACAAGTCCATGAAGCTATAGAAGATAGTGATGAAGAAGGTTCAGATTCATCCAAATATGTTAGCAGGCATTATATGGTCCAAGGGATCTCTAATCAACACAGGGTCCTTTGTGAAGCACCTAGAAAAGATTCTTTGCAAATTCATGATAATTCATTCAAGGATGAGTTGGCAAATAAAAGTTCAGGGCAGTTTTTGAGGCGACATGGCTCTATGATATCTCTTGAAAGTAACCACCACTCAAATACTAGCTCTAACCATGATAGTGGAGGCTCCAAGTGCATGGAATTTGGTGGGAAGGAGCAAGATGTATGCCGTGGCTGGATTCCCATGGCTAAAGACCAACTTGGTGACCAGTTACTCTCCCCCATGTCCCAAAATTCATCTCAAATTAAGATAGATCCTTTTGAACAGCAAAGTCAGACAGCCCAACTTGAGAAAAATCATGCTTTGAACGTAAATGCCTCGAGATTCTCTAGTGGTCATTCAGTTAATTCTGTTTTCGGAAGCAAAACAGGTGCCCCTTTCCCATCTGCATTGAACCAAATTATTTGGTTTTCAGATGGGGACCCTCAAGCAATGAATGTGTTTTCTGCTTCAAGACAGCTCTGGCTAGGTTCTTTGTCCTCTGACACTTCTGAGGCTGCAGTAAGATATGAACTTGAGAAATTTGGTCCTGTAGAAAACTTCTCAATTTATCCAGTCAAAAGGTTTGCACTTGTTGAGTATAGAAGCCTATTTGATGCCATTAAGGCCCGAGATTTCATGCGTAGATATTCTCCCTGGGGGTATCCAGTTCGTGTCAAATTCATTGATAGTGGGTTGGGAACAAGAGGCGCTGTCAATGGTGTGGCCATTGGCTCCAGCTGCCATGTGTATGTGGCCAATTTGATGAACCAGTGGGTGAAGGATGAGCTTATGCGTGAAACAATGAAGATAAGTGGTAAAGGTCCTCGTTTGGTTACTGAATTGACCAGTGAAGCTGCATTGCTTTTGGAGTTTGAGACTCCTGAAGAAGCAGCTAATGCGATGGAATGTGTTAGGCAGATTCGGAGAGGGACAAACAGTTTTAAAGGCGCTGGTGTAGGAGCTGATATGTCCAGATCCCATCTTAACTTTTGGAATGTGGGTCCTCCTGTCAGCAGTGCCTTTGGGATGTGCAACACCGTTCTTGGTTCCCCTCATGGTCAAACAGCTGGAAGCCCAACTCACAGGTTTCTACCCTGCCATGTTTTCACCCCCAGCCCCTTCCCCCAATAAGAAAAGAAACTTACATTTAACTAGTCCTTCAGATTTAGTCTATACCCCACAGGATTTTACTTCTTTCGTTCCAATTTAGTTGACATGTTTTGATTTTTGACTAACATTTGTGAAGTATAAATATGATAAAACATAGTCATGTCGATTCTTTTTAGATCCTTTTCAATGTTAACTTACTCAAAATTTTATTTTAACTATTTTTTTACAATGGGCAGTATAAAATCTTTGTTTTGGCCTTAGCTTTAATGTCGTGCTCTAACTCAAGCTGCTTCCCCATTAAATGTCTCTATGCACCCTCTTTCCCCACCTTCTGCTTTTGTAGTTTCTGTAAACATTGTCATGTATTATTGTATATTGTGTGACCTTTATTTATTGCAATTCATGATCATGAATATGTATGGGCTCATTTATATTGATATATCTGTCTACTTTTTGACTGGGAATTACTTTCAGTGCCAAGGCTAGTGTTTGAAACTAATTCGCTTCGTATTAGTTCTTGATGAGACTTTTAACGCAGAACGTTTTTACACAGGATGCATAATGCAACTTTACCTTTTACGATAAATTCTGAAGGCATTCCTCCTGAATATCCATCACCTAAAACAAGCTATGAGAAGCAGGGATATATGCAAGGCGGACTAGTCTCTCAGCCAAATAATGCTGCTTCTGGTTGCATAGATACAAGAGTATTAGGGAGCAGCCAAGGTTTGTGCTCTTTTAATTGTGTGACATATCTAGGAATGCAGGAGCTTGTCATGTTAGCAATCGTCAATTATTTTTACATGTTATTTTGCTGGAAAATTTGCTCTCCATACACTGGTTTTCTGAATCAGTGGACTCTATTTAGATGAGTCATTCACACTAATATGTTTGATCTTACAGGTTATGTGCCGGGTATGTCAGGACAGATGTGGTTATACAGGAAACCAGAGCCTGAAGTGCAAACTGCAGGAGGAACTGTTGCTTGTACACCTATAGCAACCCAAGGCCCTATTAATGCTCCACCTCAGCCTTTTCAAACTCCACCTTACATGCAACCTGTTTATCCACCACCCTCCAGTTCCTGGGATGCACACAGTTTGAGCTACCACATGTCTCTTAATCCAATTCATGCAAATGTTGTACCTACTAATGTACATAGTAATCCCATTCCTCCTCCTTTTGCTCAAGCTTCAGTGACTCCATTGTCACAAATATCAGGAAGCGGTATTCAGGCATTTAGTCAAATGGTTCCCCTGCCAATTATACCTCCTCTTTTGTCAACAATGCCGCCACCTCAACCTGATATACCACCTCAGTTTCCTCCTCCACCTATTGTCCCTCCTCCTCCCTGTTCACCTCCGCCACCTCCTCCACCGCCCGCTGTGGACCCACCCCCACCTGCTACCCAGCCTAATGACATGATAAGTTCAGTAGGTGGCATGCAGATCCAGTGGCAGGGTACATTATCAAAGAGTGGAGTTCATTATTGTAATATTTATGCACATAGGGTTGATTCAGATCTTTGTAAATATTCAATTTCTGTTTCAGAGCCTGCTGGGTAAGGACTTTTCTTTCCTTTTCTTTTTCTTAAAAAAATAGGCAAACTATGTAATTCTCCAATATTTGTTAGTGATCAATGACAGGTATTTTGTTTTCTTAGGTGGCCAGCAAAATTGGACATGACAAAACGCACAGATTTTCGCCATGTTAAGGCTACATTTACCAACACCCCATCATCCAGAGTGAGTCATTTGTTTTTTTCAATCAAAGATATGCAATCGAAGCCCAATAGGCATTGGACTTATAGTTAACTTCATTTTGAGTGAAAAATTGACATTTCTAACCATGCAATTTTCTTAGTTTGTTCAATTCCAGATTATTGATTGTAAATATTATTATACACTCCTCTCCTTCCCTCATTTTTCCACAAAGTATGCACGATAGGATAGATAGGGTATATGGGGTATGTTTGTTTTGTTGTTATCCTAAAGAATGCTCATGATAAGATCACAAATTGCTCAATTTTTCATCTACTAAGTAATACATTACTACATTAGTGTCAAAATTTTATTGATGGTGATACAAAGTTTTGAGAAAATAGTCTTGGTATTCGTTGATGGTGATTAAAATTTTGAAAATTTGAGCCACTAGTACTACAGGGAATCACCAATTTTAACTTGCTCTCTCTCTCTCTCTTTCTTTTTGGGCGAGGGAAGAGAGGGGGGGGGGGGGGGGAGGGCGTGGGATGAGTTGGGCAGGGGTTTGTTAAGGTTTTATAATTCAGAATTGGTAAGCAGCTTTTCTATGCATTATAATAATATGTAATCTAATCATGTATTGTCTAAGGTTTGCCCTATTGTCTTTTTTGTCACTCCATTATATTGTTAGAAAGTAGAGTGAGAGTTGTGGTCATAACTTGTGTGTAGTTAAGTTGTATTAAACATGATTTTTTTTTTTTTGGTACGGAACAGAGGGAGGTATGCGTGCTTGTACCATCTTCAGCTGCTGATCATAAAGGAGTAAGTTACTTTATATACACAGAAATATATTCACGCTAAAAAAAAAAAAACCAAAAATAAAAAGCTCACATTATCTATTTTTGTCTTAGGGAGTTAGGGGATGTTTACCATTATCTTGGTCTATTGGACTATAATTTCTCATTTTATGATCTATAGTACTAGTTAGAGTTACACTGATGTGATAGAGAACTTAATTGGCTTGTGATGATGTTAGGAGACAGAACCTTCTTAAATGAATGCCATATTTCCCATGTCTGAGAATAAATTGAACACTTTCCTCTTTCATTAATTCTATATTAATTTGAGAGTGCATATAGGCGCATAACACCCTATTTGTTAGGCATATAGGAGGTTTTTTTTTTTTTTTTTTTTTTTTCATTTGATTTTTTTTTTTTTTTTTTTTTTTTTTTTTTTTTTTTTTTTTTTTTACAGTGGTACATTTTTGTGTACTATTATGCATGCTTAATGTACTGTTAAAGTATAAGTTGTCTTAATAGTACTTTATGTGTAATATTATGCATGTAATGGTACTTTTTGCCGTCCTATGTCTTTGATTATTTTCTTCTAAAATACCTACCACTCGTCACCTATTATGCAGTAGTGGTACGTTTTATCATCCTATTTGTTTCTAAAGCATATAGGCGCTATGCACCTATGGTTATTCTAATTTGAGCACCTTATGAGAAAGGCACTAATTATTTAAATACACATCTCTTTTCATTACCAACAAGTTAGGGCCCCACCTACTTTCATTTGATAAAAATAATCTATATTTTATTACATTAACATTTTCAATAAAAAAAATCACACTATCTTCTACCACATCTCTTTTCAGTTGCAACAATTTGTCCTTTACACTATTCACAAAATTCTATTTACCATATTTGTAAGAAAAATATATATAAGTGAGATCTTGTTTGAGATTTGTCTTGATTCATATTTCCAAAATACTACCTTCGATTTTTTTAGTTGCAATTTTGGAATATTTTATACTCTCTCAATCCCTAATTGTTTGCTCCACTTTCCTTTTTAAGGTGTCCCCAAAAGATTGCTCCATACTACTTTTGGCATGTTTTCCCACTTGTACTCTCTTTATCTCTCTCTTCATTGATATTTGTGTCAACCCATGTGCACCATTTTTTGCCCAAAGCCTTAATAAAGTGGATTTATGGTTTGGGGCAAACAATTGGGGACAGAGAGAGTATCTCACAAATAATACCCCAAAGTTACAACTAAAAAAAATCGGAGGTAGTATTAATTTATATTTCCTTTGATCTTTTAGTTTACGCGTTTTTACTTTAGCACTATTCACACACTTTCTTTTGACCGTGTTTTGTAATTTAAAAGTAATGAAAAATATAGTCATATAAGATCCTGTTAGATTCATTACGATATATATTTTCGAAGTATAAATTGTTTACTCCCTTTGTGTTTTAATAAGTGTTACACTTTGATCGACACATAGTTTTAATTGATTTAAATAAAATAAGTGATAAGTGGGGTAGTTATAGTATTAAAAAATTGTAAAAGTAAGATAGTGGGGTTAATAATTTATTGAAAAGTAATGAATCTGAGAGTGAAGAAATAATAAAAAAGTAGTAGTGGATTTGGTTGGGGACTATGCAATGAGAGAAATATAATATTAAAATGTAGCTTTTTGCAAAAAAAAATGAAGTGTAACACTTATTAAAACACAACTGCATTTTGTAAGTGTAACACTTATTAAAACAAGGAGAGAGTATAATTTTTGTTTATTAGTAAACAAAGATGTTGATGGTTGAATTTTTGCATTAGCAAATGTGACTAAAGAAACGTGTCAACTAATAGGAAACGGAGGAAGTATAATTTTACAATTTGGTAATTGAAGATATTAGTGGTTAAACTATGCATTGATAAGCGTGAAAGTAGAATTATGGCAAACAAAACGAAAATAAAGAAAGATCTGATAACATTTCAACTGCTTGTCACCTAAAATATATGCTCATATCAGTGCTCAAAATATCTTGGTATTGCGGAAATAATAAAGTGTAAAATGAATGGAGTGCAAAATACAATTAAACGCTGAGGAGAGTTCTTCCACCTCATTGTAGTTTACTATCTTACTGTATTGATGTTGCTGATATCATTCATGGCTGTTTGTTGAAGTTTTCCATTTTTAAGTGAACTAAACAAATTTGCTGTCTGGCTCACAAGTCACAACTACTTGACATCTAATTTTTAGGTGTTTACCCAAGAGTATGGCATCTGAAACCTAGTAAATTTACCTCATTCTAGCTTTTCTAATTTCAATTGAACTTTTTTATTATTTTTTTTCTTTTCTATGATTAGAGCTTATTTATTATTATCTGAACTAATCTGATTAGATTGTTTGATTTGACTAAAATTTTGTCCTTACATACACATTGTACGCTAATCCGAATATGTAATTTTCTTATTTTTTTTTTTTTTTTTTATTCTGGAATTAAAGATATTGAACAATAAAAATTCGCTCATTAAACGATAAAATATGATATGAACTTTTTTTTTCTGGGATCTAATCATCTAATCTGAAATAAGTATTAAGGTTTTTGATTGAATAAGGTGAACTACACATTGCCTAATAGCTTCAGGCCTTCAGCTATGGTATTCTTGGTATGCTGTTTCAAATAGTATATGTCACCAACAATCAACTGTTCCTTGCCCCTTGTGTTCATGAAATTTCTTTTAATTGATGTTTACAAGTATTGTTTTTCTTTAATGTTAAAATTCTTTTCCATTTTCACAAGCTCTTGTATCCCCTTGCTCCTTCCTGAAAAAAGTGGTTATGATGATTGTTGGCATGCTTACCTTATTTTTTTCTTGCTACAGTTTCAGGACTTTATTTTGTATCTAAAGCAAAGAGAATGTGCTGGAGTTATTAAGATCCCAGCCACAAAAGCTGTATGGGCAAGGCTTCTTTTCATCCTTCCATGCTCACCAGAGGCTTGTTCGTTGCTTTCCCTAAAGTCAAACCCTTCTGATTCCCTTATCACCGTGGTGTTGCCAAAAGATGCAAATGTGGAATGTGCATGACATATCTTGTTTAAAAGACAATCAAGGAGGCATATATGTAAACTGGAAAGGCTTATCACAAGTGATCCTGTGTGCGAGACATGAAAGTATTGGAAAGCTTGGTCTTTTTATCACATTCAACCTGCAATTCAAAAAGTTTACTGATATGGTTTCAAATGCAGTGCATGGAGCTAAAATTCAGTTAAAATAGTGAAGCTCAACTAGCGGCAAAATTATATTCAGTTATAGTACAGTACATAAAGTTATCAGAGCAAACATGTCAATTGCGGCTGCTTTATGGTACATGCAATTAGAACCCTCAACTTTGTGAGGTGAATTCTTAGGCCAACAACTTCACAAAAGATGATTGTTAGTATAGTCTGTAAATTCTGTTTTGTAACTTTACAAATTCTGCATTAGGTACCATGTAACCTTGCACAGCTAACAACTTGGATGTATTGCAAATGTAAATAGTTTCCCTTGTTGCTTTGTAATTGATGGGATTTTTGAGTTACAATGATGCATTTGCTTGGTTACAATTCAGAATTAAAACTCAGTACTGCCAAGCAGTGGCGGTGCCATGTGGGTGCGAGATTGACTTCCCTCTTAGGGAATGGCAACCTTAGTACCAACTCCCGGCTTCCCCTAAGTCTTACAAAGGTATTTCACTAAAATAGTTAGACAATTCTTTCCGTTTCGTAATAATGATAACACTTTGTTTATATATGTGATTTATATAATGGAAAATTTGTCAAAAATAATACAAATTTCGAGCGATTCACCAAAAACAAGTCAAACTTTTGATTATTTTTTAATAATACAAAATTTAGAGAGTAGCCGCTTTAAATGAGATAATTAACCTAGAATCTAAATAACTAGTATATCGATAAAAAAAAAAATCTCTCGTCTCTCCTCCTCTCTTCTAGGGTTTCTCCAAAATCTTGGCCGTTTAGGCTGGAAATAGTCTAATTTCTTCGAAAATTAGACTATTTCTGACCCTTTTCCCTTAATTTTATTTAATTTTGCATTTTAGGTTTCAATAAATCTATACAACTAGTGTAGATATTTGTCTATCTCCCTATGGTAGAGTGTCTCCCGATAGTGGAGTCGTTAGTTTTTGTTAGTTTAGTTTTTTTTTACGTTTAGAGTTTGTTTGTGTGATAGGGTTTATAAAAAAGATAATCATCTTTGGCCCTATTATCAGTTCTTTGGTAAAGATTTGTTCGGGATCGCAACGGTTGTTAAGTTTTCAAATGCATTCAGGCGAATCAGATGAGAATCATCCTTACGGGTACAACAAATCGTTAGACCGTCTTCCCGAAAAGGTTGTATATTCCAGCGATGTGTGCAAAAGATGTACCACAGTGCAAGATCTTTTCAAAAGAAACCCTTATTTGATTCAATTTTATGTACTGTGTATTTGTTAATTTAGATTTCATTTGTAGATACCGAAAGACTTTTTATTAATGAATTGATTTGTTCCAGAAAAAAAAATAAAAAAAAACCTAAAACCTAAGAGTTCGTTTAGCATTGTTGTGGTTTTCTGTTTTTTGGTTTTTTGTTATATGAAAGTATATGATATATGCCACATAATGAATCAAAAATTATATAAACTTATTAAAATCATAATACTTTTGAAAACTGGCCACAAAAAAGTGAAAACTCCTTTTTCTTGTTTCCTGTTTTTGGTTTTTAGTTTTGAAAAAAACAGAAAACTGAAAACCAAAAATGATGCCAAACAAGCTCTAAATAATCGGTTATCATTTGTATTTTTTTTTGATAAATTCATTAAAAAATTTAAGTAACTCCTAATTAAAGCTTTAATCATAATTAATTAACAATTTAAAAAAATTAACAAAAAAAAAAAAACCCATCCCTTCCCTCCAACCACCCCCGCTTCCCCCACGCACCAGCAGCTCCCCTCCCCAAGCCCCCGGCAACGCTAGCCAGATACAACGCCGGCCAGCCACCTATTTATAGCAACCGTCGCCGTTGCCGTCGCCCTCCCCCTCCCTCGAACCACAATCAACGAAATCTCTCCCTCCCCACGAAAAACCCACGAAATCCCTTCCTCCACCTACGAAACCTCTTCCCGTCGTTGCCCGAAACGAATTCTTCTCATTCCTGGCGGTTTGGGCTGATTTTATGGGATTTCGCGGCGGTTTGGGCTAGGGCGTCACGGCGGTTTTGCGGTAAGAGGTAGGGGTACTAATCGAGCGAGTCGATCACGAACTATGGGGTGCTCGACTCGCGATCGAAAATCATAGGCTCAGCTCGACTCGTGCTCGTTACTCACTTGTCAAAACTACTGCTCGACTCGTGATCGTTAATTTTTACCAGAGCTCGACTCGTGCTCGATTCAGCTCGTAACTCGTTAAGCACAACATTATAACCCAGATTTATTTAGTTCTGTAAGATTTTATATGAAAATCGAGCAATTTTATATAGATTTATTAACAAATTATGAATTAAAAAGATCCAGAAGATTGACAATTCTTAAGAGGAATTAATATAATCTCAAAATTAACCTTTATATGCAAATTACCATCAAACATACATGAATGTTAAGCGAAAGTCAGATAATAGAACTTCAGATCTATCGACCCTCGTCATTACCCAGAAAAAATAAGAATAAACTTCAAGTTAAATGTTCACCCATGATTTCTTCACCTGCTTTTGGTGGCCTTCGTTGAAGTTGCAGACAAAGAAAAGAAATCAAAGAATAAATAAAGGAAAATGAGGACAGAAGGTTAAAAGAACAAAGAAAAATGAGGACTGAAGGTTGAAGGATTTGAGAGGAGAGAGAGGCAATCCAAGAGGCTTAGACTAAAAGAGGCGGATGGGTGGGATTTTAGGGCTTTTGAGGGTTTCTTCTTTTTATATGGGGCGACTACCTCGAAGTTGCTAGCTTTTACAGTAATTTTTTATTTTTATATTTTAAAAAACTTAATTACAGTGTCTTTTTAATATTTTAATTGTATATGGAATTTTTTTTTTTTTTTTTTTTTTTTTTCGTGTAGTGGAATTTTTTATTTGTAAGTATATTATTAATATTTAAATAAAAAAATTTATCGAGCTGTTCACGAGCTTATTGAGTCGAGCTATTACTTGCTCAACTCGTGCTCGTTAAGGTTTCGAGTCGAGTCGAGACAACTAGAGCCGAGTTTGACCGAGCGTTGACCGAGTCGATCACGAGTTGTTCGTGAGCTGCTAAACTCGATTAGCACCCCTAGTAAGGGGAAGGGAGAGGGCTAGGTCGGCATCGAGTTAGGGTACTGGATTGGTGTTCGCTAGAATTCAGGGACGGTGGTCGGTGAACGCCGTCAGTCAAAGGCGATTGTTGGTCTTGGCAGGGTAAGGGGCTGGTTGAGTAGGTGGCTATGATTTTTTTTTCAATTTCTAAAATAATAATAAATGTTATTTTATACTCCTTATCCTTTAAAAAATAAAAAAATTAAATGAAAAAAAAATATTAAATTGTCAAACCAATAGAATAATGACATGTGTTTGATAAACCTACTAATCAAGTCACCAACCGGTTATAACCTGTTTAAAGCGGATACTTACCTAAGTTTGTATTATTTAGAAATAATCAAAAGTTTGACTTATTTTTGATGGATCACTGAAAGTTTGTATTATTTTTGATAATTTTTCCTTATAAATTGTAATACTTTTTTATTTGATAAGTACTCACTACTATTTTAGAAAAAAAATTCAGAAAAATCTTTTTATGTAGGTGCTTTTGTTGTAAAGATCGTTTTATATATAAAAAAATGTGGCGCAATATGTCCTTTTAACAAGATTAGGGTTGTGACAAGGGTCCTTTGACTGGGTTTCGGCCATTGATTTTTTTTTTCCGGCCAAAAAATATTGAAAAGAAGGCTTTAATATAGCAGTTATAGATAAACCGCTATAATTAAGTAACTTTTTATAGCAGCTTATTTAGAGCAACTCTAATAGTTGTAGCTAGGGAGTTGCTTGTAATTTTCAAAAGTCTCTAACTATTAGATTGACCATTAAAGCTAAAAAATACAATTAGCTTGGCCAAGCAAATTAGCCTTGCCAAGCTAATTTGCTTGAGAAAAAATTTTTCTAAAATTTTAGAGATTAATATACTAATATAATTAAACTTTTAAAGATAATTGAAAAGGTTAAGCTCATTTAAATAGCAAGCCATTAGCTAACCATTGGGGTACAAATAGCTATACAAAAAATTAGCTTAAAAAATTATGTAGCATGACAAACTTATTTAAGAATTAGTTTACCATTGGAGATGCTCTTAAAACCACTATAATTAATTTTTTATATCGGTTTTCTTAAAACTGCTATAACTAAATAACTTTTCTAAAGTTAAAACCGCTATAATTTAACACTTTATTACTACGTAGTATATAATAGGAGTCATGACAAAACCGCCATAAAAAATTGCTATAAAAGCTATTATATGGCGTAGCTTGAAAAGAAAATTTGTTCTTTCACTTGTGATGATTAATAATTAATGTGTGACCTGCCATCTCGAAATTCTGGATCTGCCAGTGTCTATAATCAG
This sequence comes from Chenopodium album, assembly GCF_948465745.1. Classification (NCBI taxonomy): domain Eukaryota; kingdom Viridiplantae; phylum Streptophyta; class Magnoliopsida; order Caryophyllales; family Amaranthaceae; genus Chenopodium; species Chenopodium album. Next base: position 34,668,850 of record NC_137851.1, on the reverse strand, counting down.
ATGATATGGATATAGAATCCTTAAAAAACTTAGCTAGATTATACTATAAGATCACATTAGTGTTAAAGTAAAATGTACATATGTATGAATGTGAACCATTCTATCTAGCATAGTTACAGCCAAACGCCCGTAAAAACATTGAGAATAAAATTTATCATTCTACAATAAAATTTTTCCTCATCTTATTTTCCACAAAATCATGGAATTAGAAATGGAGAAATCCGCTTGTAGAGACTGATATCAACTCCATTATAAGCAATAGGTGCATACATCCATAAGTCATCTGAGCTCAACAGCTACAAAAATCAATAGAAGTGGTTTAGTTTTACATGCCATTTTAGTTCATAAATTCGTCATTTCAAAATTTTCGTTCTAAATTAAAACCTTACCCGAATTTGAAGTTGTAAGAATTTTACATATTGAACAGCCTCTTCTAGCATTGTGCTAATGTCAACCTGCACCATAAATTAATTGAATCAATGTAACTAATTTAGGGACTAAGATTAAATTCCAGATTCCAGTTGCAAGAATGTCAAAGTGAACTTATAATTACCTTTGTTCCATTAGGAACTAGATTCTGTAAGATTTTCAATCTTTCATTTATTTTCTCCCTTCTTTTCTGCAGTAAATAAGTACAGAAATATATGAGCAAAAAAATTGATGACATTCTTTAGGTTCTGTATTCATTGTGACTTTGTGAGGAAGTGAGTGTTCAATTATTACCCTTGCATAAAGGCTTTGAGGATCAGTTGCTGTACCCCTGCTAGCTCTGTTCTTTCCTTTTGATGCCAAAATCTCCTCTTCATTAGTTTGTGGAGAGGCCATCGATTCTTCGTCTGTCTTAGTCTCTACACCCACGTTACTGTCGTCATCTTCTTTACTTTCAGTTGATTCATTGATCATTTTACCATTCTATAAAACGAATAATGGAAGAGAAAAAAAGTTGAAGAAATAAATAAATGCTTGAAGACATTAAAAAAAAAAAAAAAAAAGTGAAGTACATTGGTTAGTACTTACATTGGTAGAAACCCTGGCTTTTTTCTTAGGAACTACATTATTTTCAGGTTCTAATACTTCATGTGCAATTTTCTTCCTCTTTTCATGAACTTTCGTATTGAGTGTTGAGGCAAGAATGTATGATTCATTATCTTCTATTGGAGAATCGTTTGAACCATTTACATCTAGAGAGGTTGGAAAAGCCGAAACATTAGAGGCAGCAATCGCAGCATGGTTTCCTTGATCCATCATACATGGAGTAATTACTTCATTTGGCAAAGAAAAATGACAATTTTCGTAACTATTAGTTGTAGTTTGTGAACTAAAATGATAGCTAGTTGTATCACTAGCATTGTCAATATGGAAGTTACTAATGCTAGTATGAGGTAAAATACTTGACAGATTACTGTAAAAGTATTCATTATCAATAGAAGGAGCAACAAATGTATATTCATCAGTGTGAAGGCTAAGAAACTGGTGATGAGCTCTAAAACCGGGCTCGTTGAATGTGAAAACGTTGCTTAAGGACTCCCATTCCCCATCAAAGAAACCTCCCATTTCTGCAAGTTCCATGTTCCTCTAAAGGTTCAAAGGAAAGGAGAAAAAATTGAAGAAATGTAGAAGAGTATTTCAGAAATCTTTTGTTGTGTTACTAGAAAACAACTTGGAATATATTTATAGTTAAGACTTATGTAAAACACATAATGTTGATGCTTATTAATTAAGCTTAGTATACTAATATTTGCAATTCCATAATGATTGTTTGATTAGTTTAGGGGTGTTTAATTCTTGTATTGATAATTTAGATCTGTTAAGGGATGATTGTAAATGTCGAATAACTATTATTATTTAACAAAACCACTCCTTATTCCATTTTTTTTTTTTTTTTTTAAAAAAAAAAAAAGAAGGTTAGTCAGAAGTCCACTAGTGGGGTCAAGTACTATGAACAAACCAGCTCATGGAATAAGACTAAGTGAATAAATTGATCTTGATTGTAGTCCAATTATCACTTGAATGTCCTTAAGAGGCATTTTTAGCACTGGTTTAGCATTCACTAAATCACTAATAACTAATTAAGATAGGTGATGCTAATTTAATGAATTAACGTTAGTTGATTGAAAAGGACTTACTAGTATTACTTTAGGTTATTGTGATTAATTGATAATTATATATTCGGCATTGCGTTGACTACTAAACTTTGTATAATACTTTAGGATCTTACTTCAAAATATTACTTTTTATTTCATATGTTTATGATTAGTTGACTTTATTAGAATCATTTTTAATAGTTATAGTCAATGTAAGAAGAATAGGTGAAAGTGGACAGTTCTTGAATTAAAATGGAAAAAGTGGATTGAGGGAGCGTATAGTATTAGCGTAATAACATTGATATTTGATACATATGCAACCATCAAGAAAGAAATTTGAAAAAAAAAAAAAAAAAAAATCATATTTTGTTTCTTTGGAAAAAAAATTGACTTTGAAAAGTCAAGTACGTGTTGCATTTAGTTTTTGGACATACTCTGTAGTTTGTATTTGGAATGCATATTAATAAAAATTTAAGGTCACCATAATTCGAGTATTTAAAAGGTGATGTTACTCTCAAAATAAAAAGAATATTTGATATGGTATAGTCCTAACCCTAATTTGTCATATATTTATCTAAACCATTTTAGATAAAATAAAAGTTATCACTTTCAACACCTTACATTACAATATTCATTTATTACATATTTAATTTGAACAAATTTTTTGACGGGAATTTAAACAAGTTATTAATTCATCCCAACCCCTTTTCAGTCATTGTTTAAATTTGGCCTATATCTCTAACAAAAAAGTACTCGATAATGGGTGTGTCGGACGTTAGGAGTGGAGCCAATTTTTTTTTATTGGGGGACCAAACATAATATATGTATTACTATCTTGTGCACACATATAATATTAAAAAAAAAATTGTGAGGAGAAAAATTAAATGAAAACTAAAAAAAAAAAAAAAAAAAAAAAAAAAAAAAAAAAAAAAAAATGTTAGGAGCAAGCTTCGAACCTAAGACCTCTAAAATAGATCTAATTACTCTATTACCAACTGAGCTATGACACATTTAACTTAAATAGTTGCAACGTTTAATACATAACCAAAATCAAGGGGGAGGCCATGGCCCACGCTAACCCCCCTTGGTTCCGCCACTGTGTTTGATGTTAGCTTTTGAGTTAACAAAAAATATGAATGTTTGACAGTTTAGTGATTGGGGTAGCTTTTATTGGTGGAGATAGCTTTTACCAAAAGTTAGAAATATCAGCTTTTGAAGTTAGAGGTACTTATTGAAATAGTTGTTGAAAATTTAATCCGGACTTGAAGAAAAGGGTGCCAATGAGACAGCTATGGCCAGTGTTGCACATCAAAGTCTGTTGGGCAGCAGAAAATCAGTAATTAAGATCCCGAAGCACTTGTCTGCAAATTAAAACCCTCAGGAAAGGTAGGTTTCTTGACATACTGTGACGATGGGTCCATACGGGATCGATCTTCTTGTCATATTCGTTCCATTCGGACTTAGAAAAATGGTTGCGCTCTTGCTGCTTTCAGCCAATCCTTTTCTCTCTTGGCTGGACTACCTTCAAGAATTCCCAACCCTAGGATAGATAGATCACCCCGACAACTTTCTCATCCAATTATTCTACTTGAGTAAGTACTACTGGGCTTGGAAATTTCCCCTTTTTCTTTTAATCCAACTAGAGAAATAACAGTGATAACCAGGTCAAAGAGTCACATAGATATGCCCAATACCTTTACCCAGTATGAGGATCGGTATCCCTGAGAGGAAAATATTAATTTTTATATGAAACATATAGTCAACTGCTACTTATCAAACACTCCTACCTAAACCATCTATCTTCACAACCAACAACATGTTGACAAATAACAGCTACCTACACAGTTAAAAGTTACCTTCACAACTATATTTTTCCGAACACACCCAATAACTATTCTCATAAAAAAAAAAGTACTTGATAGTAGAGTAATTAATCTGGAATTTAAACAAATTAATTCATCCTAATCATTTTCAATCATTGTTCAAATGTGGCTTATATATCTAGAGGACATAGGAGATCGAGTCCCTCCATCTCGAAAATGGGGGTATTGCCAAACTAATTTATCATCAACTTGTAAATATAAAAAATCAATAGGCCATAAATATTGAAAATTTGAAATCAAAAGGTTTTTTTTTTTTTTTTTTTTTTTTAAGTTTAACTCAATTAATAGAAAATTTAGTTTGAATTAATAATATAGCTAGATTTTAATTAGTAACGTTAGAGAATAACTTATTAAAGTGTACACATGAGTAAATTGGTAGAAAATTACTTTATCGTCCTAAAATATCACAGTCTTTAATAATTACATCGTATATCTTTAACCATCAAAATTTTCAATTATTTATTAACAACATTAATAAAAATTTGATATTATAAAACTACACATTGAAACTAATCTAACAATAACTCACATGACTACATTTTATATATTTACCAGTTAAAATTTGCATTTATCCATTGTCATATTTATGCATTGTCAATTATAACTATTTAATTATTGCTTATGTTCAAGAATGTAGGAAGTAGTTTACTTTAATAGCTATGTCTCTAATTGGTACTAATATGGTTTGATTTCGGAACATGACAAAACTTTAATTCGATTAAAACCCCGCCTACACGAGTCAAAACCAATGCTTAATAATTTTTGTAAGTGTGATAAACTTTTAATTTCTATATTTTCTTTAGAACAAAGAGCATAAACTCCTAAATTTGATGAGAAATGAAGAAATTATATATATATATATATATATATATATATATATATATATATATATATATATATATATATATATATATATATATAAATTTTTCTCAATAAAAAAAAGAAATATTTATTTTGATTTTATTTATATTTTTTATTTATAAAAATAGGGGCTTCAAACTTAAGGTTAAAAACTGATTCATTAAAACAATTTACAAAACATGTACGAAACTTTTTTTTAAAGAAAATATTTGTTTACTCCAATCATTTAAAAAGTGAATGTCAACTACAATGTAGTGAATCTACAACCTCATGATTCACATTAGGTAAGAAGGAGCGAGTCAAAATATGAGCCGATACGTAGCATATTACGCTTATTAATCAATAATGGACATAATAGTACAAAATGAGACATGCCTTGAGAATAATATCTACCTAATAGACAAATACGTGTAGTTTTGAGATCTTTTATAAGATCAAATATTGATTTTAGAACTAAGTAATGTCAAATACAGGCCATATAATTCCAAATTCCAACTTTTAATCCCGTTTTATTGGATGTATATTATTTGAACAATGCCACAAGCATTATAAATGCGATTACTTATTTTATATTTTTAGACATCATTCGATTGTTGGAAACATAAACCGGATATTCCGGCAACGTTGGCGTTCTTTGTTTAATCTATTTTTGGGTTGTTAATTTATACTCCCTCCGTTTCATAATATTAGTCCCATATACTATTTTGGGCGTTTCAAAAAGATATACCCATATTGCATATATTTTATTTATAACTTGATTTTATTTGGAATTAATAAGTTGTGAATTGATGACATGATTCTAATTAAGGAAATCGTTACCTTAAATTATGCAATTATGACTTGTGCTTTCCTAATAAAAAAATTTAAAAAGTTAAATAAGGTAAACTAATTTAATTATGAATTATGTTGTACTTTAATGTTAGATTCCAAATATATTTATTTTCTTATTTTATGTGATTGATTCCATATGAGACTAATATTATGAAACGGAGGGAGTATAATTTTTTTTCCTACTTTGACACAACTTATTAACTATCTTATCTTCTGTGCAATGCACGATTTTAACAATTTATAGTTCAACAATTATTTACGAATATTCTCTTTATAAAACGTAAGGAAATTTTCAACGATAGCCATATAAAGTTGCGCATTCTCATTTATAAGTTTTCTTTAATCCTATATTTTAGAAAATTTAACATAATTGACCTTTAATGATTAATCATGGTTATACCCTCACCAGCCACCTTTACCACCCTCCTATCCAGCCCTCATGATAGAAAAAACTAACCACTCTTCTTACTCCCAGAAAACACGCACTTAGCTGCCCCTCTCCCTCCCCTTGCTGTTTCTCCCACCAACACCTTATCACTCCTCCCCCCTCCCCCCAAATCGCGTGCCCACCTCCCACGGCAAACAACCCATTTGATTCAATTGACAAAAAATCACATGATTGTGAAAGCCATGAATCACAAGTACTAAGGAAGAACCTAAAAATTAAGGTTGTTGTTATGAGTGGAGAGGTTGATTCTGGTAACGCTGAGTTCAAGGTGATCTGTATGAGTAAAGTCTAATTCATATATGGAAATAATTAGAGGTGGCAAATGGGTCATTTGGGTCGGGTACATGTCCGATCAATTTCATGTCTAGTCATTTCAGGCCAGCTAAAAGTCGGGTTGGGTTTGGGTCGCATTAGCTCAATTAAGGTTTTAGAATGTTTCAAGTCGGGTATCGGGTCGAGTTTAGGTTGAGTTAATTTCTGTAACACCTCCAAATCTCCCTCTACGGAAATACTAGTATAATAAGTATAATTACACCGTAAAGATAGACTTAGGCGTATTACCACCGCGTGATTACGCAAGGCTACTCAAACTAAGGGACTGTTCTGATTTACTGAATTGAGTTGAACTGAATTGAAATAAAATGAACTAATTGGAGCTGAACTGAACTAAACTGAACTGAACAAAACTGAAATGAAATGAATATTTTAAGAGAAAAGGAAATTAGGAACTGAACAAAACTAAACTGATTGAAGCTGAAGTGAACTGAAATTAAGCTGAAGAGAATAGGCCCTAACTCAATACCCAAACTTTGTAGCGAAAACTCAAACTCTTTCTTTATTAATACTTATAAAAATAGTAACCATTGTTAAGAGTACTCAAAATAAAACAAAAACCAACATTCCCTAAGCTTGGTGAAGCAAATTCCAGGATTCTCATATGCTCATTCATGACTCCACTTGAAAAAGTCAACATTGTTTACCATTAAGATAAACTGGGCGAACTAAAACAAATACAAAATACAGATTAGAAAAATATGCTAAGTATGATAAGTGCAAGATATTTTAACTCAATTTTATTAGCAAATGCTTTTAAAACTAATTCCAATAATTCCAAACTCATAATTAAAAACAATTCTCAAACTTCTCAAAATAATTCCAATACTCAATCATAGTGATTATTAAAAATCAATTTACTTTTAAAAACCCAATTCATTTCTTATGTGTGCACACCCAAAGTTAGTATCTTTATATTGAAAGGCCATCCTTGAGAAAAGACTCGATCATACAAAGTACAAAGTCTTATCAATTAACTCTGCATGTTTGGATTAATATAATCATGCTTGTAAAGCTTTAATAAATAATTCAATATTTCCTCTTTAAATCAATATTCCATAATTCAACTCAAAAATTCTTTTATTTTAATTCAACTCGGTTTCATAATCAAACCTTTAAATGATGATAAATAATTCAAACCATTCTAAACATGATATTAAAAATCCAATCCCAAACATGTTTATTTTAAACATGAATTCTCAAGATTATTCATAATTCATGATTTTATTCAATCGTCATTAAACTCAAACAAAACATGCTTATTCAATTCAATCAATTTCAAAGGTATTTAGCCACTTAAACGTATCTTGACCCATGCTTAAGCAACACAAAAATAACCTTAAGACTCTTGTAAAAAACACCCTACAATTAAATATAAACCTTAATCAATATAAGGCCGTCAAATTACTTTTTATAAACTCCCAACTCTATGTCCATGAACGTTATAAAAATACTTTTCATAAACTTGAAGATTTTATTTAATTTAAGCACTCATTATAACAATAATGATGATGATGATGATGATGATGATGATAATAGTAGTAATAATAATAGTAACAATAATAGTAACAATAATAATAATAATTAATAATAATTAATAATAATTATGATAATAATTCATAATAATGATAATAATTAATAATAATTGATAATAATAAATAATAATACTGAAAATAATGATTATAATTAATAATAATAATGATAAGAATAATAATAATAATAATAATAATAATAATAATAATAATAATATAATAGTAGTAATAGTAGTAATAATAGTAATAATAATAATAATAGTAGTAATAACAATAATAATAGTAGTAATAGTAGTAATAATAGTAGTAATAATAGTAATGGTAGTAATAATAGTAGTAACAATAGTAATGGTAGTAATAATAGTAGTAATAATAATAATAATGATAATGATAATAATAATAATAATAATAATAATAATAATAATAATAACAATAATAATAATAATAATAATATTAGTAATAATTGTTTCGGGTGATTTTGTGATTTCCTCGGACTCTTGTCGCGTTCTTCTGACAAATAGATTTGGACACTTGCAAAACACGATTATTCCGGTAACGGAATATTCGCCTCTGACGGTTAAGTTAGTAACCTGAAATTGAAAAGGCTAGAGAGAAAAAGTATAGAGAAGTTGGAGCTGTTTTGTGCTCTATTAAATGTTGTCTTAATCCACCCCTCCCATCATAAATGATTGGGGTATTTATAGGGGTGGGGATCTGAGCTTTTTAGGGTTTATAACCTAGAATGACGTTTTCTGATTGGCGGCGCAATCAAGTAGGGACACGTGTCCTTGGGAAGTGCCTTTTTGCGGCTTTCTCGGGATTTGGGCCTCTTGATGTAAAGAGGCCCTTTTTCTCTCTTATTCAGGTGCTCTTAAATAGGGTTGTATAGGTGGCTTCCTCCTATAGTGACACATGTCGCCTTCTGATTGGGCCACGTGTCACCAGGGGATTGGTCCACGTATTGGGGTAATTTTTGCCCCAAACATTTTCCCCTCAGAGGGGGTGGCTCGTACTTTATGGGCCGCCTCCTCTGATTTTCTACTCGTTTAGTCATGTCCAAGTGTTCATATAACTTTGTGCATTGCGTTGGTATGCGAACATTACCATTCGTTTCATTTGGGGATTTCTGCTTTGGGCCGGACGCTTGGTTCTGTCCGCCTGTGATTCCTATATTTGGACACTTCTTGGGTCCGGAGTTTAGTCGAACGCAGCAGGCCGACTACCTTTTTTTAGAAAGGACACCTGTTGCCCGGGATTTTGGGACAACGGTTTAGATTCGGCTGACCTGTCCGTCTATTTTGACGTGCCGTCAGCCCGTGGTCTTCTTTTCCGTTTAAAGTGACAGAAGAAGGTTTTTTGCCTATTCGAATTCTAGGTTAACTTTTTCAAAAAGTAACCGTTCGAATTTTTAGGCGAGAAAGGTAGATTTACCATTTTGCCCCCATAAATTTGCCTATAAATATGGGGTGTTTGACTTCACTTTCTCACTTTGGAACTTTGAGAATTTTAGAGAGAAGTTAGAGCTTTAAGAGAGAGAAAGTGATTTCTTCCCTAAATCTTCAAGAGCTTCGCCGTATATTTGAATTTTCCGGTCTCATAGTTTGAGTTTTCCGGTCAGCTTCCAAGATTTTCAAGGATTTCCAGAGTTTTCTACACGTACTAAGGTAAGCTGACTGCTCTTCTTACTTCTCTTTTTATTTGCCTTAGTTTTTCTTTTTGTTTAAAGCTGGCTCAACACTCGGCTTCGTCCGTTTCTCCTCATGAGGCCGGCAGTTTGCCTGGGACCGAGGAGTCTAGAGTGGACGGAGACGATCTGTCTCCTTCATGGAGTGGATCCATTTCCATTGTGTACCGACTCTCATCCACCTATTCTTCTCTGTCCCTACGGTCGCAAATGGCCCGGACGAGGCAAATGTATGACCTGCACGCCGCTAGAAATTCGGACGGTAGTCTGGTAAACCCTAGAGTCCCCTGTAATCCAAATGACACAGATGGGGAGACATCTACCACCACAAACAAAAACACAAACATTGCCACGGTTAGTGGCAGCGAATGTTTGGCGGTCGAAGTGACCGTCTCATTCGAGGAACACCAGAGGCAAGGCGTCCCCTCAGGCAGGGAAGCGTCTGAATAGGCTCTTGGCCTTCGCTATCCCTAATTTTCCAACTAGGTTATAGACCCGGCCGAGTTGTAGTCTCTGAAAGAACCTCCTTCTTCTTCTCAGACGGACGTTGGAGCGTCCGCTCGAATTCCGAAACAACCCCTTCCACAATCTACCAGGTTGGCCAGACCTAGAACTGGCATAAGATTTACTAAACTGCCCGACTTGCCATCTTACAGCGCTCCTCCTCCTGGAAATCAAGCGCACACCAGGAGGAAGGATAAGGGCAAAGGGCCCTTAGTTCCGGAGGGAGTTTTTATCTCCGAAGGCGGCCGAGGCTCTAAAATTAGGAGCTCGGCCGAGGCTGCTGAACTGGACACCGTGCTGTCCTCAGAATTTGAGGTCGCCCCTCACCCTGATGAAGGGGAGGCGGAGAATCAAGGAGTGGAGAACCCAGGGGCCGAGGAGGCTGATTAGGAGGCCAATGCGGACAATTTTAAAGATCCGTACGCCTGTCCGGTTGGAAACACGACCCTAGCCTTTCTTAATGATGGGATGGAGGAATTCAAGAGCTTCCTTATGTCAGGGGAAGGTTTTGAGCTCAAGGCTCCAAAGCGCTCCCATTCTGTGGCCGCCTGGGAAAATGAGCGGCCGTGCAGGCATGCCTTCAGTGTATACCGCGCTACTCTCGAGGTGGGACTCCGGCTTTCCTCTTCATTCATTCGTCCAAGAGCTCGTGGACGAGTACAACATTGCCCCTGGACGAGTAAAACATTGCCCTCTTCTAGCTGATGCCGAACAACTAGTTGAACATCTTTGGGTACTTGGTGTCGTGCATCAGGCAATGCTTCAAGCCGGACGTCCCGGTTTTCTGTGAGATGCACTCAATGGTCCGCCTGGACAAAGGGACGGACGATTGGTTTATTTTAGGCACGACCAAGGACTATATGGTGGTGATGGGCCGAGTATCCAAGTGGCAGGACTGGAAGAACCGATTCTACCGCATTAAGACTAAGGACACAAAATTCAACTTACGGATGAATAGGTTCGACGCTGCCCCCATTCAGCTTGGCCGAGGGTAAAACCGTTCGTACAAGCCACCCGTCCATTTGGACTATGTATACCAACTAGACTATTTTGGAGTCAAGAGGAGAACTAGAGGCGGAAAATTGGTGGCCGTGCCTAACAATTGTATCCCCTTTGTCCAGCTGGCTCAGGAATCCGGTTTTTATGTTGGCATGCGGTCTGTACCGCAACATCCCCCAAGGTGGAGACTCGTACTTTAACCATTTTCGAGCAAATTATATCAAAATTTTTCTAACACTTTTTCCTTTTCCTTGCACAGACGAAGCTCTAGCCATGTTGGACCCAGAGCAGAAAGGGGAGGTTGACATGTCCAACCTTGATTTGGCTCGGTACAAGGCTTGTCAACAACTGTATAAGTAGACCAAGGAGGTACTGGTCGTCTGCTTGCCTTTCATAATTTTTACTATCTCTGTTTTTTGTTTTTTTTTTTTTTTTTTGCCGAGCTGGTATGTTGGAAGAGAAGTCCTTCCAGTTTTAACACGGACAGCTTCATTTAAAACCTTTGTCCAACTTGAAATTCTAGAAAGGGCTTTCTGTACACATATGCTCGGATGCTCCATCTTGGCCTTTCTTAACTTCGTGTTGTTTTCTTTCAGGTGGCCACTCCCACCCCAAGGTCATAGAGGAAGCAGCCGATCTTTGCTTCGAAGGAAAAGAAGGCGTCCAAATCCCGTAAGAGCACTGCCTCTTAGGGGACGCCTAACGTCCAGGCGGCCAAGACGAAGTCGCGGACTGCTCCAAAAAAGTCCGAAGGAGAGCCACCCCAGCTGTCACCTAGTGGGGGCTCCAAGTTCGTAGGTCCAACCGCAGAGTTGATCTACGAAAGGTACGTCCAAACGGACGACGGGGTAAGTCGGCCCCGACACAAATGACCGGCCCCATCTCGACTCCATATGTCGAGTTAGTAAAAAAGTCTGATTGGCAGGCTGCTGCCTCTTAGCCAGCCGAGGATGTACTCGGTCGCCAGGACGGAGAGGGGGACAAACCCATTCCTCCTCCTGCTTTCAATCTTCCCACCCCACCATCTTTCTCGGACGGTGAGGGTCTTGTCATGGTTTCTTAACTTATCTTTTCGAACTTATTTCGTTCAATCTGACCTTTTTTCTTGGCCGTGTGCAGATATTGCCGAGGAGATGTACATAAAACCACCCGACCAGTCGCTTACGGGCGCTGACCGGAAGGCTATGAGGGAGGCTATGTTGCGGGCCGTCCCTCAGGAGCAGCGGGAAAAATTCCGCGGAATAAACGAGGGCTTCCTTGGCCCCATGGTTAACTGCACCGCCGAGGTAATCCTATCTTTCATTCTTGCGTCCGCTTCTTATTTTTTACTCAATATATTTTCCACTTTTCATACTTACGGACTTTCACTCGTCCGCCTGCAGCTCTTTCTTCATCTCTCTGCCTTCCAGGTGTGGAAGGACAAAAAAAACGAGAGAATCAAGAAGGCCTGGGCCCAAATTAGGAAGGCTGAGGATGCGAACACTGACAACACAACCCTCTTGAAGCTTCACTACGAGACGACCCTCAATGCTTTGACCAGCAAGGCAGCTAAGCAGACGGAGGATATCGTCAAAATAGGGAAGGCCCTTGAGATGGAAGAGCTGGCGAGGCAGACGGCCCAGCAAGAGTGGGACGAGGCGATCCAAAATGCGTCTCAGTGGAAGGAGGGCTTTGAAGCCTCCGAGAAAGTGAAGCCCGAATTATCCTCGTCCCAAATAGCCCTCAAGTCCGCCCAAGACGAGGCGGCCTCCCTCAAGCTCCAGGTAGAAGAGCTAAACAAGTCCATGGCTGACTTGTCTAAGAAGCTGATTATGTCGGATGAGCTGCCAGTATCAACTAGCACTCGACCAACCTTCATGTTAGTCACCTTCATGATGAATACCATGGGGTCATTATGAGGGGCTCTTATCTCGCCTTGGTCTACCTCGTAGACCATCACTTTCGGGAAGGGCTCATCCTTCACCCCCTTGGTGTGCATGACATTCCCCAGCTTCCAAGCATCCTGCTTGATTCCCTTCAAGGTAGGGCCACTTGATATAACGGCCACAAAACCAGAGTCAGTGCTGTTTCCACCATCTTCCTTGTCAGCTGGTTTTTTCTTCTCAGAATTGTTGTCTGTTCGAGTGTACGTGAATTTTGACTTCAAGATGTACGAATTCAACATGCCCTTTTCGGCTAGTTTATCTAGCAATCTTTTCAAGTTGATGCATTCATTGTGTCATGTCCCACGTCCTTGTGGTAATGACAGTATTTGTTCTTGTTGCGATACTGGGCCGAACCTCTCAGTGGTTAGGGCTTCTCGAACTCAAATTTATCTTTGATTTCCATCAGGATTGAGTATCAATCCTTGTTGAGCTCGTACTATGGTTCGTACGTCTTGATCTTCTTTGATTTTGGCTGCTGGGTGTCAGCCACCCAGACTTCCTTCCGCTTGTTTCCTTCTTTTTTCTTTCCAGCCGAGTATTGCTGAGAAGGTTTCTTCTTCCTAGCCCCCTTGGCCGGCTGTTCTGCTTTGGTAAGCGAACAAAAGTCAGATGCCTCAATGCAGGCTTCGGCCTCCTGCAGTACTCCTGTGTATGTCCGAATCTTTTTCCTGACTAAATCAAACTTGAAACCGTTATGCCTTAACCCCGGAGAAATTCCGAATAGGCCATTTCATCCGACAAGTTATGAATTTGGGATTTTTCTTGATTGAACCTTTGGACGTACGAACGCAGTGTTGGGTTTTGATGAGTCCAACTTATCGCGGAAGAAAACCCGAGCCAAGATCACACTCACAATTAATATAATCAAAAGACATAATTAACAAGAATTAAGGGAAGATTAATTACCTTTGACGCATGCTTCGCTCGAATCCTGAGCTCTTACTTGAGAAAGCCTTTAGTCTCGCACGGGCGAAACCTCCAACGGTATCCACCCGCAACTCGACCCCGATAAGGTCCAATGCTTAGAGGTGAGCTAAGCCCGACCAAAAACTCGAGTAATTATAGGTGTTTAAAGGTTTTCTCAATGGAGATGCCTTTTCTAACACCTTACTTAAGTGAACTATCCCACGGTATGCCTTGGCTATTTATAAGGAGTGCTTCCTTGTGAATTCCACTCATCTTTCAATGTGGGACTTTTTCACAAAAAGATCCCACATAGAAAGAATGTTGAATTCAATCCTTAGTTAAATAAACCAAGGAATAACAAAGTAACAAGTGTCACATGGGTAGGTGAGGACCACTTCCTCACTTGCTCCCTAAGGCAACTCACATGCATTGTGAGTTAACCATGTGCCACCCAACCTTGAGCCCCAAGTTGGGTTTGGTTGGCCGCCACTTTTGGGCCCGCGTCCATGACCCGTCACCTGGGTCCACGCCAGTTGCCACATGGCATTGCCAACGTGGTGCGCTTCCACGTGGCACGCCGCCACCTTGGCGCGCTGCCACTTAGTGACTGCCACGTGTGCTGCCACATGGCGTGCTGCCATGTGCGCTGCCACATGGCGCTCTTCCCCGGCCTTCGCGTGGCTAGGGTTTTTACTTGTTACTTGAAGCATTTTCCCGTCTCGCCAATTCCTAAATTTTGGCTCGACTTTTAAGATTCGGTTCCGACACTCTAAGCTCGGAATCCGACATCTTTGTTCACAATACTCGAGTGACTTATTAATTCCATTCGGATTAATTCGTTGCGTCGGATCGTTAATTGCTTGGGTGTGACCCGAAGGGTTCAGTCAAGATTAAGTTGTAATATTAATTACTCATTAATATTACTGATTGGAAGCGGCCTTCACCTAGGCATTCCGATCACTTGACCTCACTGAATAATTAGCTTTCTAATAATTCCAAACCCTCTATCAGAATAATACACTTGTTCTAAGGACACCATTCCCATCAATCTCCCACTTGTCACAAAGCTCTTGCTAAGCTGGAGAGCTCCCACTGAGTCACTTAGGTCCCTCTGAGCTAGTGAGCTCCAACTGAGGCTATGAGTTTTAGACATATACTTGAAAAGACGTTTAGAAGTTAATTCTATCCATAATTGAATATGGTGTCCTTTCTTATCTCCGACATTTTGTTTAGTGTAACATTAGTTATTTGTGCAAATCTTTAAGAACTTTATAGGAAGGGATGTGATCCATCATTGTTTGAGTCATTTTTAAATGTCATCGAGGTCTCCGTGAAGACACACTATGTTCTTTGTGGAGATATTTATGAAAATTTCAATTTCATAACTTTGTGATGGTCACGCTTGGCTCAAGAAAACATCGCTTGATCTAATCTAGACGTTTTGATATCTTGGCAAGTCGATTCTATACTTCATTGAACTCTTGAGCTATTCAAGGTCAATTTTGTTCACATTTGATGAATATAGCCATGTTCTTTCAAATTCTTCGTGAAATGTTGAAGTAATTGAATCCTCTTTAGCTTTCGGAGTCAATTTTCTATACTAAGAACAATAGCTCTTTACTTTGTCGGTTTTTAACAAGTAAGACTTGCTTGTCTTAGAATGATTCCGAATTGATCAACTGTCAAGAGCCTATATAGCCTTGAGTATGTTCTTGTTAATGTAACATTGCTAAAGATGTTCGGAACACAAATGATGCCTATTATTTAAACTTTGTGAGTTTTCATGTTAGGGAAATGTTTGTTTATAATAAAGCATTCTTGACTCATGGTTTAGACAACCATGCCATTCAAATAAATTTGCAAATATTGGTCTTTACTTTGAATGTGAGTCTTTCCGTGAGTTAACGGATTGTTTGCTGATTATGGAACACAATAACCATTTATTTGTTCCAGCCTTTGCTTAAAAGGTCTTTAAACAAAGCATACGACCTTACAACTGATGTAGCTCTTCTTGCTTCATTCTAAGCTTGTAAGTCAATAACTTAGCTTATCTTCAATAGTTTAAGGTCACTTTCAAAGTGTAACACTCAAGTAGTATCCGATACTTTTGAAGATAATGACTTGCTAAGTTAACATGAACTCTTTAGTAGAAATGGAATCTAATTCCTTTTCTTTGTTCCTTGTTTCCTATATATATCTTATCATACTTCATCTCATAATCTTTAAGAACCATTTCTTTAAGAGTCTTTGACTTTTATACTTTGTTAGGCATGACTAAGCATCTAGTGCGCCGTATAACAAAGTTCCATCTTTTTCTTTAATTCGTACTTGAATTAACACATCAATGAGTTGTGCTCACCAGCGTATAAAGAAAAAAGATATGTTGGTTGTCAAGCTTTGAAAATTTTTGAGTTTCCAACCCAATACTTCATGTTTATCAAAACTACCTAGTATTTTGAATACTGATGTCCAACCATCCTTTCGGACTTATATAAAAGTCATTTATGAGAAATGTATTTTAGAAATGCCTTTCCTTTCTTTGAGAACTATTTTAAAAGATTTCCTTTACCAATCCTGGAAAACAATATAGTTTGATTTGGAATTCTACAAATATAAGTGCAAAGTAAAACCATTTATCAAGAAAATAACATAATAAGTTTGACATTTAAAAGCATTCATGCAAACTTTCAATCTTATTAAGCGTCTTATCCACACATTAAATTTTTCCCCATTTGGCGAGAATAAGGCGATTCCAAGATTCAAAGAAACAATGAGTGGTTAAGCATGCCTTGGCTTGTCTTAACACTCAATCTTCTAAGGTAAGCAACTCTTTGCTAATGGCTCCAAGCCACTCTTGGTTGGATAAATCGTCGCATTTAATGCTCTCTCAACAACTTATCCACTTTGCCACGACATGTTAGAACTCCATCACTCATATCGTTGAGTATAACGAAAACCAACTTTTATACTCGGTATGCCTTACGTATCCTAGGGAGTAATAGTGATGCCTCACTTTGGTGTAGCCCATCATTACTCTCAATAGGTCGATAAGTGTTGTTTTGGAATGGCAATTTTACTCAATATTTTAGGGACCTAGGGTTTCTATGTTGGTTGATTTAAGTGAACTTAATTAATAATCACAACATTCAAAATCCTAAACATATATCTAACATATAATTCATATATATAATCATAAATATATATCGAAAACAGAAATAAAGATGCATTTGGCAACTAGCATGACCCCTTGAGTCTTCAAGTTTTCAAGGGACGACTTTTGCAACTTCATGGCTTCGCCTTCCAATAACCTCCGTCTTCAAGACATAACCATAATTATGCAAAAACTATTATCTACGATTAGGACTAATCTAAATATTAAGGTACAAAAATACTCAACGGTTCGCAGTTCGTATTTAGATTTACAAAAATACATCACGGAATGCAGTCCGTATTTTCTATCCTAATCGGGCCCATTTAGTTGCCATTTTTATAAAAGCTGTGAGAGAATATACATTCCATTCATCCATTCACTATTTCTGAACTAGATTAAACCCCGTGCAATGCACGGTTTTCAAATAATTATAATTACAATAAATTTTATGAAAAAAATATAACTCAGTATTAAAAAGTATAAAATATATTTCTTCAAAAAAAAAAAAAGTATGATATATATGTGAAAGAAAATAATGAAATTGTACGTAATAATTATAACGGGCAAAGTGCTATTTGAAGAAGTTTAATTTAGATTTTGTACAAATCAAAAGTCAAAATTTAGATACAAACATAAAAATAAGGTTTTTTAGTAAGTTATTTTTGAGGGAAAACTCTTTATATATATTATATTGCCAAGTATCCCTTTGGATTCGCCTTTAGTATAATGTTATTGATGGCCCATGCATTTTACAACGATAAACAAGTAACAATGCATAAACACGCGTAAACTAGTAACTAATTTAGGTCGTTAATCCAATTAACACGCCTAATTAAAACTAGTGAAAGTTGTTTAATCGATTATGTAATTTAGCGCAACTAAAAAATTGAAGCTCCCACTAAATTTCGCATCCAACTTAATTAATCCAATTTATTAAGTCGGTAAACCCAAAATTTTGCCAAAATAAAATTTTGCCAATGCCGCTAAACCAAGGCCTAGCCTCAACATTTAAATTAAAATAATTAAACCAAAATAATTAATTAAAATAATTAAAACGGCAAAAGAATACAAAATCGCGTAGTCCAAAAAGTCTAAGTGCCTAGCACCAAGACTTGGAGTGCTCACTACTCGCACAACCGATTGATGCTCAATGAACGTGGGAGTGACTTGCGATGTCGCCTACGCGTTACACTGACCACATTAGCGAACTTTCACACACCAAATCGTGACCCATGATGGCCATGTCGCGCGAGCTCATTGCACCACATTGCTCCGCAAGCAATGTCTACGCACACTAACCCCTATCAAGCACCAACGTGCATACATACATATATAGCATGCCACGCACCAAAAGGCTCAAGCACACGCAAGCAAGCCACAGGCAGTAGCTACGCACAAGCTGCACCACCTTGAGGCAGCCCCTTGGCAGCCACATGCGGGCTGCTATGCAGCCCGGCTCGCCAAGGGATGCTTTGTCCTCGATTTCCGTGCAATATTCCCGGGTTTTAAACCCAAATTTTGCGTAACTAAATAATTAATTCCAAATTAATTTAAAATTAATAAATTGAGCCAAAAATGAAAAATTATTACAAGTCCAACTTAAATAAAAATTCATCAAGGTGCACACAACCAAAATTATTTCCAAGAACCATTCTTTAATAAAAATTGGTTTAATTTGGTGCAACAAAATGAACAAGGGTAATAACTCACTATTAATTTAATTAATTTAAATTCATCATGAGATTTTGACAAAATAAAGGGGAGTTGGAATTATGAACACAAATATTTAAATAAAGATTCCAACTTTAACTTGTAAATCCTTGAAAAATTATATCTTCCAATATGAAGATAAATGAAATTTCTATCACAAGATTCAAACTTTATGATTCCAATCAACTTAATACATAATTAAATCAAAAGTTCAACCAAAAATTCATGGAATTTAGTAACTCAATGTTTCAATCACTTAAAACAATTAAAGATTGAATCTTTAGTATTTAGAAGCCTTAAAGAACAAATTTTTCACACTTAATGCAATGGATTTGCAATTATGTGAAAATATAAACCAATCTTTCAAGCACTTATTACTACCAAGTAACCATTCTTAAAGAGGTTCAAAATTGCAGAAACATTAAGGAAAGAACCATATACATAATCACCATAAATATGCCATTAAGATTCAAGGTTAGACTTAGAGGTTAGTTAAGCCCGACCAAAAACTCGAGTAATTATATGTGTTTAAAGGTTTTCTCAATGGAGATGCCTTTTCTAACACCTTACTCAAGTGAACAATCCCAAGGTATGCCTTGGCTATTTATAAGGAGTGCTTCCTTGTGAATTCCACTCATCTTTCAATGTGGGGCATTTTCACAAAAAGATCCCGCGTAGAAAGAATGTTGAATTCAATCCTTAGTTAAATAAACCAAGGAATAACACAGTACAAGTGTCACATGGTTAGGTGAGGACCACTTCCTCACTTGCTCCCCAAGGCAACTCACATGTATTGTGAGCTAACCATGTGCCACCCAACCTTGAGCCCCAAGTTGGGTTTAGTTGGGCCGCCACTTTTGGGCCCGCGTCCATGACCCGTCACCCGGGTCCACTCCCGTTGCCACATGGCATTGCCAACATGGCGCGTTTCCACGTGGCACGCCGCCACCTTGGCGTGCTGCCACTTAGTGGCTGCCATGTGCGATGCCACATGGGCTGCCATGTGTGCTGCCACATGGCGCGGTTCCCTAGCCTTCGCGTGGCTAGGGTTTTTACTTGTTACTTGAAGCATTTTCTCGTCTTGCCAATTCCTATATTTTGGCTCGACTTTTAAGATTCGGTTTCGACACTCTAAGCTCGAAAATTGACATCTTTGTTCACAATACTCGAGTGACTTATTAATTCCTTTCAGATTAATTCATCGCGTCAGATCGTTAGTTGTTTGGGTGTGACCCGAAGGGTTTAGTCAAGATTAAGCTGTAATATTAATTACTCATTAATATTACTGATCGAAAGCGGCCTCCACTTAGGCATTCCGATCACTTGACCTCACTGAATAATTAGCTTTCTAATAATTCCAAACCCTCTATCGGAATAATACACTTGTTCGAAGGACACCATTCCTATCACACAGAGCTTCATTCTTCCCTTGAACAATTGTTGCTAGGTTCAAGCTGGTCTTCCTTGGGGGAATATTATATGAGAAGTTTCCAACAAATAATAGACTGAGAGTGGTAAAACAATTGATGCACCCGGCTGGCAGGCTGTTGAATCAGTCCTGCGCCATGCCCTTAAGGGTGGCCGGGAAGCACCTGCACCATGTGGCATCATCCACACTTACCAAATACATCAGGTTTCTGTACGAAGTGACGTGCTCTTCCGGGTTTCCTGTACCATCGTAGGCACCCACAAGTACACTCTTAACTTTTGCTGGTTGAGGGGAGTGGAGAATTTCCTGAGAAAATGGAGGCGGCTTATCACCGAGATTTAACAAACGCATTTGCCAATCAATTGGCTGAGGCTGTGCAGACGGTGCGGCAAGGTAAGCTGCCTGGTCGAATGGCTGGACATATTGCCCGTACTGTCCGAAGATAGGAGGGTTAGGCGGCAAAAATGCATTAAGATTCTGGGGGGTCTAATATTGAAATGGCTGAGCAACTGGAATAGGAGTTTGAGTTTGAAGAGCTTGGCTTCTGCTGGTCCTGGCCGAGCTGGTATGTTTGGAAAGAGAGGGGTTTGAGAATTCATCCGGCATTGTGGGAGTAGAGGCAGTGTCCGAGTAGGCTGCTCGTTCCCGTTATTTGTTCTGAATGTGTTCCCTTACGTCCTTCCAGCGTCGAGATGACTCAGGCTCTTCCCTTCAGGGCTGTCTGGTCTGCCCCCGACTGTGTTTTCTCTAGGAACCTAGATAGATTCGTCCGTGGCACCCTACGAGATCTTCCAGGTCGTCTGAAAGGGGTATTTCTAGAATTTTCGGCGTTAGTTGCCTTACTCTGGGTCTTTTTCTGAGTGCCTCTCCTCCTCTCCTAGGCGGCTGCCTAGAGGAAGAAGGCATCTTACCCTCAAGCTCCTTTCGGAGCTTACTCAAGGGAAGCTTAAGTGAACCAGCAGTAACTAGAGGATCCCCGGCCTCATGAAACGAGGTAGTTAGAGGGTCACTAGAATTGATTGTTGCAACTATATCCTCTACATGTCCGTCCTCACCAGAAGCAGGACCTGTGTTTGGTGTCTGACCATCTATTTCCATAACGGACGAGAGTCCCCACAGACGCTGCTAAATGTTTCGGGTGATTTTGTGATTTCCTCGAACTCTGGTCGCGTTCTTCTAACAATTAGACTTGGACACTTGCAAAACACGAATATTCCGGCAACAGAATATTCGCCTCCAACGGTTAAGTTAGTAACCTGAAATCGGAAAGGCTAGAGAGAGAAAGTAGAGAGAAGTTGGAGCTATTTTGTGCTCTATTAAATGCTGTCTTAATCCACCCCTCCCATCATAAATGATTGGGGTATTTATAAGGGTGGGGATCTTATATTTTTAGGGTTTATACCCTAGAATGACGTTTTCTGATTGGCGGCGCAATCAGGTAGGGACACGTGTCCTTAGGAAGCGCCGTTTTGCGGCTTTCTCGGGATTTGGGCCTCCTGATGTAAGGAGGCCCTTTTTCTCTCTTATTCAGGTGCTCTTAAATAGGGTTGTATAGGTGGCTTCCTCCTATAGTGACATGTGTCGCCTTCTGATTGGGCCACATGTCACCAGGGGGGATTGGTCCACGCATTGGGGTAATTTTTGCCCCTTGCCCCCAATAATAATAATAATAATAATAATAATAAAAATCTTGACAAACTCTTTCGACAAAGGGCGATTAGGGCTGGGTAGGTTAGGTCTCTACGTCATAACTGCAGCAGCATCTCCTGCGTAGGGCTTGGTCAAGCGAAGTTTCTGGCTACTTCTCGTTGAACTTTTGTCGAAGTTTAGGCAGTTTTAGGGCAATTCAGGGGCGGCTCTTTGGCGAAATGCAAGCAAGTTCCGCATTGATATTCAGGCAGGTTCCACGTCTATTTCCCGACCATTTTCTAGGTGCTAATAGGTCCGGCGAGGGCTTCCATTTTTTGGCAGTTTCAATTGCATTTAGGGGCTTTTTTTAGGCGTAATTTTAGGCGATCATCTTGTTTTTTGGGTGCAGTTTCAGGGCGTGTTTTGGTAGTTTTCTGGCAAAGGTTTTTTAGGGCATATTGGCTTCGGTTTTGGTTTTTTTTCAAGCATTTTGTGGTTGTGTTTTGGGATGTTTTAGTCGTGTTTTGGGATGTTTCAGTCGAGTTTTGGGCTGTTTTCAGCACTAGTTTCAAGCGATATTCTAGTCGATATTTAGGAAATTTTCTGCTCGGGTTTTCAAGCTGTATTCTATTTGGATTTCTACTGAAGTTATGTTCAGTTGCTTGAGGTTTGGCAGCGTTGTTTCAGGCAGCAGTGAGGTAAAGTTTCGGCCACGTTTGTGTTTTTTTTTTCAGTTGCATTCTTCAGGTGTTTTTGGCGATGTTGTGTGTTGGTTTTAGACGTATATTGGGAGTGTTTTTCAGGTGTATATTTATGCCTTGTTCTCAAGGATTTTGGGTGTAATTTTGGTGCAGTTTTGGGTGTATTTTTGGTCCGTTTGGGTGCTGTTTTCAGGGAGCAGTTTTGCTTTTCTGGTGTGTTAGCTATTTTTGGTCCGTTTTGTACTTCGTGGTTTCTCAAAGCCTCAAGATTACACTTCTCCAGCTCAGCTTGGAAACATGGGTAGTTTGGTGCAAGATAAACAGTGTGGTTTTGATGTGGCTCTTCTTTATTGTTTTTTCTCTAAGGCGTTTCATACTGTGAAGTCTATCCCTCCCAAGTGTCGTTTGGGGTTTTCTCGGGTTTTAAAAGGTGTTCTTAATATGGTGATTTCTAATCCTGATGACATTTCTAGTTAGGTATCTTTGTTGGTGTTACCTCTTTGCACCCTTAAAACCTTTCGCCCACGAAGCAGCTCCGAGTCTAGGTCTATGGTAAAACATCAGGATCAAGAAGAGAGTATTTCCCATGCTATTTGTTCTTGGAGTGCACCAGGTGGTAATTTGTAGTTTGTAAGGGATACTTTGATAGAGGATTCTCCTACTCTCAAAATGGTTGATGACGAGGACCTTGATTTAGAGGAGCGTAATATCAAGGAGTGTTGTAGGAAGATTTGTGATGGACATTACACCGCTGCAATCCGAATACTTTCTTCTTTAGTCGTTGCTCCTTATAATGAGGCCACTCTCGTGGATTTACAATTTAAACAACCTACTTCTCTTGCTCCATCCTTTCTTAATATACTTGTTGATCACCGTCATCTCGTTACTACTTTTGCTGTTTTTTTGGATAGCATTAAGAGTTTTCCGGCCACGTGGCATATCATGTGGTAGGGACAATTTACATGCTCAGCACCTTATGAATTGCTTGAATAGTGCTGCTGTGGTTGTACCAGATGAGTTAGTTGACTCTATTTTCGGGGTGGTTAATCTCTTTCTAGCTGGAAGATGTCCTATGGAATTGGGAGAGTATATTGCTAGTGCTCCTCTTACACCACTTGTCAAGCCAAGTGGTGGTATTCGTCCTATAGTTGTGGGTACTGTTTGGCGGTGTCTGGTTTCGAAGGTGGGTGCTGTTATGGTTGGCCAGTATTTGGGTTGGAACCTTATGGTCGTCTCAGGGGTTGTAGCTGGGTGATACCCTTGGTCCTTTGCCTTTTGTTTTGGTTTTACAACCCCTGGCGTATAAAATCATACACTTTTGATGTATGTCTTTAGGTTTGGTATTTGGATGACGACACATTTATTGGTGACACGTTGGTGGTGGGAAATGTTCTGCAACTGATTATGGAGGAAGGGACTCATTTTGGGTTACATCTTAACGTGAAAAAAATTGAAGTTTTCTTGCCTACAGAACACCCTCGAAGCAGGCTTGTGGGTTTCTTTCCACCTAATATTGCTTGTCCTTTGCGTGGTGTTAAGTTGCTTTGTGGTCCCTCTAGATACGATTCTGGTTTTAGTGGTGAGCTAGTGATGCAGAGGGTGACCAAGACCATTGCGCTTATAGATAAGATTGCTACGCTTGGTGATTCTCAGTGTGAGACAGTGTTATTTACAGCATGTATCGGAGTTTCTTAAATCTACTTTGCATTTTGTACTTGTCTTCCTAGTACTTTTGAGGCGGCTCAGTGCACATTCGGCTGGGCTCTTTGATCTTCCTTAGATCGTATTGTTATTGCTTCGGTGCTTAGGTTTGGTGGCAGTGGCGGCTTTCCACCTTACCATTTGGAGGGTTTGGTGTTTATTCCACAGGTGGTGTTCGTCATTATGCTTTTCTTGCTTCTCGGTTACAGTCTTCTAGCTTATAGACAAAGCTTATATAGCATGCTGGCATTGTTGGTCTTGGATGAGCCTTTGAAGATGTGCTGAGTATGTTTAATAAAATAGTGGAGTCTAACATTTTGAGTAATTCTAGCGAAGTCGCTGCCCCTAAACTCATGAAGAAATTGACAGATATATATTTCACAAAGGATACCGCTTCTTCAGAATCCGCCTATTCTTTATCTCCTCAATAATCAGCATTGTGGAAATCACAACAAGGAGATCACACCTTTGCTTGGCTTTGGGTGGTCCCTATTTTGGGGTTGGGTCAGACGATGAACGCCAAGACTTACTGATGTGTGATGTGCTACAGGTTAGGTGTTCCATTATTCTCTATCACGACGCCGCTCTACTTTTTCAAGGGTTTTTATAGGGGATATTTTTTGGTGATCACGCAGTGTCTTGTGTTGGTATTGTGGGCATTAAACATCGGCATAATGTTGTTCGGGATACCCTTGTTGATATTTGCTATTCATTAGGGATTTCAGCTAGAAAGGAGGTGGACATTAGGTTGTCTAGAGGGAACGACAGGGCCCTTAGACTAGTAGATGTTTTATTTTATTCTTGGGAATGTGGTCGCGATGTCTGTGTTGACTTAACAGGGTCTTCTCCTTTGACATAGTCTGGGATATCTAACTTTATTCTTGAAAGGGTTGTGGCTGATACGGCCCATCGGAAGCGGGTCAAGTACAAATCTAGTTGTCGAGAAATTGGATATGGCTTCCTTCCTTTCCCTTTCTCTTCACTCGGGGAAAAAAGGAGGCTGTTGCATTATTGAAGCGGATCCAGAAGTTCTAGAAGACTCAGGACATTGGGGCACGTGCTGTTGCTCATATATTCACCAGGTGGTGGTGGACTATTTTCGTGGTATTTTCACCTCTTTGATTCCTTCTGAGATTGGTGCAACTTTGGAGGGGGTGGAGAGGAGAGTGACGGAGGACATGAATGTGGTCTAATGTGCCGAGTATACTGAAGTCGATGTCCTGACGACTCTAAAGCAAATGCATCCTTTAAAGGCTCCGGGTGTCGATGGTTGTAGACACCCATTTGTGTCTCCCCAAAACCAAACCCATTGATGAATACCTTTCGCGTCGAACCATAATCGAATGAGGTAAAAGTGATTCGAAAGCCAAGTGTTGCGGTTAGTTTTATTTAAAAATCCTTCTTTCTGTTTTCGAAAACCAACTCTATTTTATTTGAAAACGTCCAATTCAGTTTATTTTGGTCCATGATAAGGGTCCAATAACGGTGCAGTTGGATGGGGCTTTAAAAGACCTTTCCAACGATATATTATAAGTCCAATTCCGATGAATATTGAGGAAGTTATGGCCAAAATACTAAACTGGGCCCGGTTATTTATTTTTAATACGGTCCAATGATCTAGAGGAGGGCCCAATATTAATTGTTATTCCTAAAATTATTAGGATTAATTATAGTTTTCTAGAAGTTTCTAGAAAGTTCCTTTTAATTCTAATATTGTTAGATTTAATAATTAATTATCTTTAAAAGATTTTTATTTGGAATAAAATATTGTTTTGTTATCTTTAAAAATACGTATTTTATCTTCTGTACGGATTCCGTAGATCAAGTTGATTAAAGATCGGATTCCGCGTGAAGAAAAACGCGCTAATACAGGTTGTCGCCAAACGACAAGTCTGTCGCCACGCAACAGACATTGTCGCGTCGCGACAGAGTCAATTCCTGGCGACAGCGTGGAGTTTTATTCCTTATCAAATTCTATGTTTTTCCGGATTATTTTCATTATAAATAGCGTCCGAATCTCTGTTTTCAAAAATCATCTACAAAAAACATCATATTATTCTCATCAATTCTATCATCAACTCTTTCTCAATTCTCTCTATTCCCTCTCAAGAATTACTTAATTCTTTTCTTTCTCTCTCTTTCTAAACTACCTTTTTTACAAAATACAATATTCCGCATTCACAAGACTTAGAATCTCTTAGCCAAGTTCGAAGTTACCTTCGCCCTAGACGTGAAAGGTTGATAATTTCTGAGGGTTTGGTCCAAAACTAGTCAAAACTTTATTTAATTTGATTTTAATTTAATTCTTTAATAATTCTTTATTATTTTCATTGAAGTTTACTAACTTGTGTATTTTGTTATTAGAAAGAGGTATAAGGCTTCAAAGTATGTAATCTTATTACTCTCTTTCAATGTAGAAAGCATGTTTAGATTTGTTTATTATTGCCTTTTAATTCCTAGTGTCATGTTAGGATGTTATCTTATGCTTTCTAATATCATGTTTAGGGTGCCTTTACTTATGCTTTCTAATATCATGTTGTCATATTAGTGCCATGTTAGGTTTAAAGCTTCGATCTTTATCGTCTAGTGACATGCTAGGATTTGTTATTAATCTTGTTAGTATCATGCCTAGGATCTTGCTATTATATTTAAGCTTTATTATGCCTTATCATGCTATTCATCGTTATCGTTATTATGATTATGATTGTTTATTATTATGTTGCTTGATATATGTTCTATTGTTATTGCTTGATCACGCCTTTTATGCAGGTTTAAAGGGAATTTGTCCTTGAAATCACGCTTAATAAGATAATTAATAATTTGGTTTAGGCTAATGTGATTTTAACTCAAGTGATCGCCAATAATAGTATTATTTGTGCATTAATATTTCAACCAACATAGATAAACAGGTTAGGTTTAATATAATGTTTGTATGTTATTCGAAAAGCGCACATGAATACGAGCAGAACAAAGTAGAGGCCTATTTTATAGGGCGGGTCCTTTCTTTAGTAGATTGGATTCGTACCTTCATCCCCGGACCCTATTTGGTTCAAGACCTTATGGAGTAGTTGATGGTCCTTTTGGATTGTCTTTTGGGTTTACAAGTTCCTAAAACTTGTTGGCGACTCTTTTTTGCTCTTTGTCTTTCCCTTTGGAACGCCACCGTACTTTAGTGTATGATCACAGTGGGGTTCAAGTTTGGGGTTATCATAATGCTTGAAAGATTCCCTACAGTTTTTGGCGACTCCACTGGGGAGGATTTCTATTTATATTGCTGAAATTTATTTAATTTTGGCAATTATTTAGAATGAGCGGATGAGACTTGAAAAATTCTAAGTATTTCATGTGCGTGATTTGATTAACATTATTGTCATATGCATTAAAAGGTCCTCATGGGAGTACCCCATGAGTCCATCCATAGGAATTTTTACACGTAGGAAATTTGGGAAATGTCTTTCATGACTAGAATCGAAAAGATAATACGAAATCTGGAAAATTCGAAGAACACAGAAACTTGCCAAGGCATGTAGGAACTAGCGTCTAGAAAACAGGGCTTGTCGCCCGTAAAAAGTTTCTGTCGCCTGGCGACAGTTCTGTCGCCTAGCGACATAAGCTTTTTTGCGGCGACAGTCCCTGTAGTCTGGCGCCAAGTTCTTCCAATACCGAGCCAGGGGTCTGCCTTCTTGCTTTGACCTTTTCTAGTGTTGTTGGCTCGATTTTGCTTATTGATTGAGTCATTTTCTCACTTTTCTGAACCCATATGTGTTCTACATATGGAAATAACCCTCTGGGGGTTCCTGCTTCACCTGCCCAATGGAATATCCCACGATCATGTGCAAAGTTCAGATTTGGGTACGTGTAATGTTTGTGAATCCACCAAACCATGGAGTCGAGTCCGATTTCATCTCGCACTCGCGGAATCCTGTCCATTCGCTCCAACCCTCCCGGTAGGCTTGTGTGCAATGCATATGGATTCTTAACCATGGACCTTTTTTGACTTAACCCATATCCTCGAACTTTAGAGAACTAGAGCCATGGTTAGGTTGCAAACTCATCTTGTGACTATGTGAACTACTTGTGCACCCTTGCTTGTATATATTATATATGTGCTAACCGTTTGTTTGACCTGTGATTAAGACTAAATAAATTGACTAATGACTAAAAGGACTTTGTCTAATTAATTAATTAATTTTGAATTAATTAAAGGCTAATAAATTAATCAATTCGACTTAGTACGACTTTAGGCATGTCCATTTAGAATAAAACTGCTGGAAACAGTCCAGATTAATGTTCCAGCAATGGCGCAGGAATTTGGACTATGGCGCTGCAGTCTAGCGTCTGTCGCCTGGCGACAATTTTGTCGTCTGGCGACAGGCTCTAAACTGTAGCGACAGTCCTGTTGTTTTAGCGACAGTCCAGTTCTTTTGCTCAAGTCATCACGACGAGTCTAATTAACAGTCCACTAATCGGATTAATCAGTTTGTTAATGGTTCAAACCATGTTTAAGTCTTTAATTGAGTTTAGGCACTTAAAGTCCCATGGTCATACACTAATAGTCAAAGCATGTCACTCACATACACATAAAGCACACACATAACATGTTTGTCACATTATGACCATGTCTAGAGAGTCTTGAATGCGTGTTTTCCGTCATTTTTTTTAGGGGGGTAAGTCGGATATTAATCCTCCAATTTTTAAACTCCCTTAAAATATATACCCCAATTTTTAAATTCCCTTAAAATATATACCCCATTTTCCATTTTTTCACTTTTTCTTTTAAATCTTTTAAACATAAAGTCAAGTAAATTAGAGTCAAATATTAAAACAAATATGGTTTAAATTACAGCGCGTGGTCAAGAAAGGAAGGGCGTTTAATCAAAGACAACACTTTTGTTCAAGTTTTACTTTTCGACAAACCAGTCGGTAGGAAAAGGAAAGCTAAGAAGGCAATGGCTAGTCAAGAAGAACTTAATGAAGTCAAGGGACAGGTAGCCAACTTGGCTGAAATGCTGCAAAACCTATCACTGCAAATAAGTAATCCTGAAAAACAAAAACAAATGGACCTAATCCAGGAAAGCTTGGGCAAATTGTCCAGCGACTTTAGATTTCAAGAGATTAGCTCCCAAGGGGTCTCGGTGGATAAGGACCTTCTTCCACAAAAGTTCAATCCAAATGACATCCCTAAGTTCAAGGCCATGGTCAATCCTTATTTTCATTTAAGAGCTTTTGAAACTGTAGTGGGTATTAAGGGGATAGATAGAAAGGCATTTCATTCTGTATTTTCATTATCCTTAGAAGCTGTATGTCAACAGTGGTACTTTTCACTTGATAAAGAAAAGACCTCCAGTTGGGAATCTATTGTGAGCGCTTTCATTGAAAGATATAAATGCAATATACAAGTTGAAACCGATCATAGAGAATTAGAAATGCTGAAACAAAAAGAAAACGAGGGTTTCACTTCCTTCTTCAATAAATGGAGGGAAATCACTGCAAAAATGGTTGAAGTGCCTCGTGAAAAGGAATCCGTCAGAATGTTCATTAAAAACCTCCAAGAAAAATATTCTAAGCATCTCAAATATCAAAGCAACTTAAATACTTTCAAAGCGGTATATGACATTGGAATTAACATTGAAGATGACCTTGCTAAACAGAAAATTGCTAATAACAACTCAAGTAGTGGCTGGAAAAATAAGAAGAACGACAATCCTTCTTCATCCAAATCTACCCACTCAAATAATGTTAGCACTTTTCCTCTTAATGAAGTATTGGCAATGAATAATAATCAAGGACAAAAGAAACCATTTAGGAAGAATTATACTCCCATTGGTATGAGTTATGACACCGCATTTGATCGCTTACATGCAAAAGGTCTTATAACTCCTATTGGACCATTTGGGGACCCACCTGTCGAAAGGAGAACGGCTAGCTGGAACCCAAATGAACATTGCAAATATCACCAAGGTAGGGGTCATCCTACAGAGAATTGTTGGAGATTAAAGGAAGCCATTCAAGATTTGATTGATAGTAACAAGCTCCCATTACCTCCTGCAAGTAAGAAACCAAGTATCAATACCGCACCGCTGTCGGATTCCTTAGTTATTTCCGATGAAGAAAACCAGGAGGATCCATCTAGCCTCATAGAGCCTATCAAGACCATTGAAGAAGAAATCTTTGAAGATGCTCTCGAATTCCATGGCCAGGAACCTGCAACTAAGCAAGAAGTAGTAGCATTGACATTAATACTTTCAGAATTGAAAAAATTAATCTCACAAACCTTCGAGGCCATAAAAGAGAAAAATGAGTTGCTTAAAAATAAACCTCCTCTTAAGAAAAAGAAACCATTTCCTTTCCAAGTAATTGACACTCCCAAAAAGAACAATAGGAAATATACTCCAATTGGGACATCATACACAAACATGTTCAAAATTCTCTTCGAGAATGGAAAAGTTCAACCTCTCGAACCAAGACCATTTGAATCGCTGAAAAGGACAGACAAATATTATTGTGCATATCATCAATCAGGAGGACATACAATAGAGCAATGCTTCAAGTTTAAGGACTTGGTTCAACGTTTGATTGATGAGAAAAAGTTAGTTCGACTTCCACAAGATGCCATGATTAATGGAGTATGGGACAGTGATGATGAGGATGTTTACCTTAAAGACATTGAAGAAACTCCTCTATCAACAATATACCCAGTAAGTGACATTTGGGACGAGGAGGATTCACCCATAGATGTCCTCACAAGGTCCGGGAGAATACAACCTCCCATTTCAACACAACCCATACCTTCTATTCAGCAAATTCCCGTGCCTATTATAGAAGACAACGATGTTGTCAAACAGCTAAAAAAGACTAAAGTAGAAATGAATGTATGGAAACTTTTAGCCACATCTCGAGAACATAGAGTCGCAGTCATGGATGCGCTGGCTAAGGTAGGCATAGATTCGGACACCACTCCTGAGGGACTTGCAAACTTGATCACGAGCGATCTCCCAAGTCCAATTAATTTGGTCACTGTTTCGGATAAAGATCTACCACCGAAAGGTGACAAACACAATAAAGCTCTAAACCTCACAGTCATATGCAAAAGAATGAATGTCCCTATGACTCTTGTGGATAACGGTTCAGCAATTAATGTGTGCCCACTTAGAACCGCAAGAATGTTAGGAATAAGAGATGAGGATTTATCCCCGTCAACCCAAGGAATAAGAGCTTATGATAATTCACGTCGTCAAGCATTAGGGACAATCACTATGAACGTAACGGCAGGCGCAATTGAACATGCTACTACATTTCAAGTAGTAGATATCAAAGCATCTTTTAACTTGCTATTAGGACGCCCTTGGCTTCATGATTTAAAGGCCGTCCCTTCGTCTCTCCATCAACAAGTAAAGGCTATAGTTGGAGGCATTCCAATAACCATTGATGCTTCATCTATGAGGATTAAAACAGTAGAAAATCCACTAATTAATGTGGAACACGACGAAAACGATGAAGATTTGTGGGGCTTTAGCGAAGAGGTCTCCTTAATAGAGGAAGATGAAAGGACCCCTCTTCATTATGACCTCCACTCAAACATGATAACAAATGCTATCCTAAGAAAACAAGGACACTTTCCTGGAATGACTCTAGGAAAGAAGAAAGGAGTAGCTAAACACATGGGCTTACCTGGCCTCCCTAAATTGGATACTTTTGGACTTGGTTTTGAACCAACCCGCGAAGACCTTAAACGAGCCCAGGAAAAAGCAAAAGCACGAAGAAATGCCCGCATACAAAAAAGGAAATACCCATGGATCAATATCCTCTCACTTTAAACGGGCAATTTATAAGAGAAGGAGAGGATTACCCCTGTCATGAATTTCCTGAACCTTTTGTTGTGAATGGTATAAGGCAGCCTGGATTCGAAGTCTTTTTGGATTGTTGTTTCCTAGACGAGATCCCAGCTCCAACATATAAGGAAAAGACACCCCCTTGTTTCGACTTTAATGTCATGGGACTCCTCTTTGGACGGGAAAAGAACGAATCAAGATATGCGGAAGATGATTCTTCACTTATCCAAGCGGTTCTCCAAAGTAAAAATTTCGATCCCTCCGAACTTATCACTCCAATAGAAGATCAAGAGCGTGGATGGCGCAAGACAGTGAAGATAGTTACTATAAATGGAAAGAAGATTGCAATAACTACAAGGCAAGGACCAATATTCGAAGAGTCGTCTGAGTCAGAGTCAGAGTTAGAGTCTTCCCTCATCGAGTCTTCTAAGTCTTTAGTTGTAGCACCCTCACCTTCTTTTTCTACTCCTAGGATAGTTAGCAATCAAGTCCCGACGGACATCTCTTTATTTGATGTAATGACTTCTGAGTTTAATAACATGTCTTCTTCCCCTTATTCCTCTTGTTTTTCTTTATCTAAAGATGACGAGCATTGCTTAACTAATGATGAAAATGACAAAGAAATAATTAAAGCAATGGAAACACTTGAAAATAAGACACCAATAATTGAGGATACAGAAACGGTTGATATCTCAAAAGATTCAACCATTAAAAGAGAAGTTAAAATCGAATTGACGCTAAACAAAGAAGAAAGAACCGATTTAATTAATCTACTTAAGGAATTTATCGATGTATTTGCTTGGTCATACGAAGATATGCCAGGCATTAATAGAGAAATAGCTCAACACACCATACCATTAATTCCAGGAATGAAACCTGTAAAACAAAAGTTACGTCGAATGAAACCCGACGTGGCCCTTAAAATAAAAGAAGAAGTACAAAAACAAATAACTGCAGGTTTTATCCGGGTATCCAAATACCCCGAATGGGTCGCCAATGTTGTCCCGGTTCCGAAAAAAGATGGTAGAGTTCGAATGTGTGTCGACTATCGAGATTTAAATAAGGCAAGTCCAAAGGACGACTTCCCTTTGCCACACATCGATATTTTGGTAGATAACACAGCAAGCCATGCACTTCTCTCATTTATGGATGGATACGCAGGATACAATCAAATCCTCATGGCCGAAGAAGATATGGAGAAAACAACATTCATAACGCCTTGGGGTACTTATTGCTATACGGTAATGCCATTCGGGTTAAAAAACGCGGGTGCTACTTACCAACGAGCAGCAACTGCCCTACTCCATGATATGATGCATAAAGAAGTGCAGGTCTATGTGGATGACATGATTGTAAAATCAAAAGACCGCCAAGGACATCCAATAGCCTTAAAGAAATTCTTTGAAAGATTAAGAAAATACAACATGAGGTTAAACCCCTCTAAATGTGCTTTTGGAGTCACCTCGAGGAAACTCTTGGGTTATGTCATAAGCTCTAGAGGAATAGAGATAGATCCCACCAAAATTAAAGCAATCATGTCCATGCCACCGCCCAAAACCGAAAAGCAAATTCGAGAATTTATTGGCCGGTTGCAATACATAAGTAGGTTCATATCCAAGTTAACCACGATATGCGAACCAATATTCAAAAAGCTTAAGAAAAATGTACCAATCATATGGGACGATGAGTGTCAAAAAGCCTTTGAGAAGATCAAAGCCTATCTTGCGAATCCTCCCGTATTAGCCCCAGCACTCCCCGAAATACCCTTAAGACTATATTTAACCGTCACAAAGGAAACAATGGGAGCTATGCTCGCACAAGAGGTAGAAAGCAAAGAAAATGCCATTTACTACTTAAGTAAGAAAATGCTCGAGTATGAAACACGCTACACACCATTGGAAAAGCTGTGCCTCGCGTTGGTGTGGGCCACAACTAAATTGAGACATTACATGCTCGTGCATACCGTTTACGTAGTCTCACGAATGGATCCCCTAAAATACCTATTCGGAAGATCTACACTTAATGGACGAATCTCAAGATGGATAGTAAATTTGGCTCAATTCGACATAAGGTTTATGCCTCAAAAAGCAATTAAAGGATCAGTGGTCTCGGATTTTCTAGCAGATTTCCCAATAGAAGATTCAACACCCTTAGAAGAGAATGAATTCCCGGACGAAAATTTAATGATGACAGAGGATGATACATGGACTCTATATTTTGATGGAGCCTCAAACCAAAAGGGGTGCGGCGTAGGAGTCTTATTAGTATCACCTAAGGAAGAACATGTCCCTATATCCATCAAATTAGATTTCGACGTCACCAACAACGCAGCGGAATATGAAGCATGCGTGGTAGGCCTCGAAACCGCTTTAGCCCTAGGTGTAAAGAAACTCCGGATATTTGGAGATTCATCCCTAATTATTAATCAAATCTCCAAAAGATGGAAAGTTAGGAGTGAAAGTTTAGCTCCTTACCAAACATATCTGGAAACTCTCACCGATCAATTGGAAAAAGTGGAATACACTTACCTACCTAGAGAGGAAAACCAATTCGCCGACGCCTTGGCAAGGCTAGCCTCAATGGTGAGAATACCTAAGGAAATTGAGCAAATGCCTTTAACCATAGAAAAAAGGCATAAACCAGCATACATTCAAGCCATAGAAGACGACGAAGTAATTCAAGAAGAAGAACCAGAGGAGGAACCATGGTTCGTAGATATATTGAATTATGCCACCAAAGGAGAATATCCTCCTCATGCTGACAAAAGAGCGAAAAGAGCATTAAGACTCTTAGCTTCCCAGTTTGTACTCATAGGAAATGAACTACACAAAAGGGTACCTAAGGGACGAGCTCTATTATGTGTAGGCAAAAAAGACGCTCAAAGGGCTATGAGAGTAATCCATGAGGGTATATGCGGAACACATGTTAACGGCAAAATGCTAGTCCAAAAGATAATGCGAGAAGGATATTACTGGACTACCATGAATAAAGATTGTCATCAATATGTAAAAAGATGCCCAAAATGTCAAATTTACGCAAATTTGCAACATATCCCACCATCTCTTCTCTACACCTACACTTCACCATGGCCTTTCTCTACATGGGGAATAGACATAATTGGAAAGATTACACCTCCCGGAACAGGAGGCCATGAATACATCTTGGTTGCAATAGATTACTTCACAAAGTGGGTGGAAGCACAATCATATGCTAAACTCACCGCCAAGCATGTAGCACTCTTTATCGAAAGAAACATAATTTGTCAATACGGAGTCCCACATGAAATGATAAGTGACAATGGAACTCACTTTCAAGCAGAATGTGAAGAATTGATACAAAAGTATGGTATTCAACATCACCATTCTTCCCCGTATAGACCTCAAGCAAATGGAGCAGTTGAGGCCGCTAATAAGAATTTGAAAACGATCATTGAGAAAATGACTGAAAATTATAAAGATTGGCCTGACAAACTTCACTTCGCACTGTGGGGTTATCGCACGTCAATCCGAATATCAACAGGAAATACGCCATTCAATTTAGTATATGGAATGGATGCCGTACAACCTGTAGAGTTAGAAATACCTTCTTTACGCATTGCGTTAGAAAGTAAACTCGATGAAGTTGAGTGGACTAGAGCACGATATGAAGAGCTAATCCTACTCGATGAAAAGCGACTAGAAGCTCTACATCATACTCAATGTTATCAAACCCGCATGGCTAGCCATTTCAACAAAAAGGTTAAGACTAGAAATATCAAGGTTGGGGACTTGGTATTAAAAGCATTAAGAAAAAATGTTTTAGATCCAAGAGGCAAATTTAGGCCTAATTGGTCTGGACCATATATTGTTAAAACAATCCTGTCAGGAGGCGCGGCTAAATTAACTGATATGGATGGCAATGAATTTTCAAACATGACAAACCTTGACCAACTTAAGAAATACTACCCATAATTACTTGAGTAAAATACTCAAGAGAGCTACGTTTGGCCTGATTCCTTAAGCAAAGGATACGTAGGCAACCCGTACAGGGTGCGGCCACTTTAATTCCTTCAGATTCTGTATCTCCGAAGTAAAAAACACATGTCTGCAAAATTTCAAAACTGGCGCCAGACGATAGTCTCTGTCGCCAGACGACAATTTTGTCGCCAGGCGACAGAGCTAAATCGTCAGCGACAGTGCATCAGTTAGCAGCGCCAGTCTTCTGCGAGTGTCTAGACCAGTTTCGCATATTCTGGAAATTTATTCGACTCTCGTACTCGAATTAATTCTCCGAAAAATAAATGTTGTAATTGTTTTCATTGCTCTAATTGAAAGTTAATTAAAAATAAAAGCTGAAATTTTATTGATTAATAAAGAAAGTACATTATTGATAAAATAAAAGCTGAAAATTAACTAAAACAAATTAACTTTGTCTAATAAATCAAAAGAAAAGCAATGTTCTAATCTTTTTTCTCCTTCTTCATTCTTTTCCAATTTGTGTCTTCATTCTCTTCCTCTTGATCCATAACCTTCGCTAGGAGACAACCGTTAGAAGATCTACATTCTATTTTAGTATTGATAGTTTCTCCTTCCGCTAGGACTCCATGTTTCTTCTCTACCCAAGCTTCCTTCTTAGTTGAGCCGACTTTTCTTTTTCCTTGATTCCTCTTGGCACTCTTCTTTCTAGGCATAGTAGGAGTCTTGAATTCAATTCTTTCCCCTAGGCGTTCTTTAGCAGGGACCTTCTTGTCACCTAGACGATCCTTCACATTGGTCTTTTCAATTGTAACTTGAGATTTTTGGAATCTTCCATCAAGCCATTGCTTCACTTTATTTGACAAGCAAGGTGGTTCCTTATGAGTAATCACCTCCCATAAGGGCCTACCACTCCAGTATCCATCAAAGCGCTCAATCTCTTGTGACACAGGAAATTCATAAGGACGGCGAAGATCTCCTGTAGGGATGGTTTGTGCAAGACCATATTGTCTCATGACTCTACAAGGAAAGTAAAAGGTTAGTCTCGACAAGCTCGGGAGACGACAATATGCTTGGTTACTACAACCAATCATCGCCTCAATCCTCCACCAAGGAACAATCCAGTTTATGGTAAAGTCACCGGCAGCGAACACCTCGCTCCACTCACGGCGCCCGATTTTCAAAAATCGTTTCTTTCGGCGGACTATGCAATTTGGAACATATGTGTGAATATCATCGGGAGGATTAATAAGCTTCAGCCTCTCCATGAGCCATATCTGCAAATATGTATTTAAATTAACATTACAGTGTAAAAATAATATTCTTTAGTTCTTGATAAATTAATAATAACATTCTTTTATACCTGTAATAAAATTGGAGAACCTCTTAAAGGTGCCCTTGAATCTTTTCTTAGTGCATCTAACCACAGCATAGTCTCTCCAACAATTAATGGCATTGGATTTCTCCCAGATTCAACTTGTTCTATAACAGATATAATTATCGATTGCCCTTCATTATCTTTACCACTCACTAAGAGCAATTGGTTAAATAAACAATAAAGGAAAGCCCTTCTTTTATAGACACGGAAATCGGGATTGGGATTATCATAAAAATAATGTGCAAATTCTGTCAAATTAACTATGTTACCATGCACTATGTGTTTCTAAGCCGTCCCCCTCAAATCAAAAAAGTGTTCGAAATATTTATAGTAATATTCATTGATCCTAGGCATTACCGCAAGGTCTGTGGAATAATAACCTATGATGGCCCCAAATTCTTCCGGTAAAGGACATATTTCATCATGAAAGAATCTAAAACAATGAGTATCAATATTCCAATAGTCTATGGCAGAATAAATAAAGTCAATATCAAGACTCATCCCCTTGACTCCAAACATACCCCCCATATGAGAAAGATCTAATGCTTTTTTATCCTTAGCAGTTAAGTGACGACACCATTCATCCATGTACCCACAAAAGGTTCTTTTAGCTAAAGGCATGATTACTAGTTAATTAACTATTTAATAAGCTGGTTAAATTATGCAGTAAACGGATGATTCGGGGGCTATTTATAACTTTTTCTGCACGACAGACTTCAATTCCTGTAGGAAACGGGAAGGCGCGTCTGTCGCCAGGCGACAAAATTGTCGCGTGGCGACAGAATGGTTTACGCGGCGCCAGTTTATTCCTTAGCAGCGTCACCTATTGCGCGTAGGAAACCGTGTTTTTACGTATTTGATTCCGACTTTGACTTGACTTACTGTTCTACTCCTCTTCTCATACCCTCAATATTATTATTCTTATTATTTTTATTATTATTATTATTACTTTTATTATTATTATTATTACTCCTATTATTATTATTATTATTATTATTATTATTATTATAGTAAAGCTTAATTAATTTTAAGCTTGCCTTCATTTTTCTTTTTTTCTTTTTTTGGGGGAGAGAGTCAGTACCCTCCATTAATATTAAAAATGACGGAAAAATTTTGCGCAAAAATTACACTTTCTCACACACTTACATACACAATGCATTCATTATGGAGTAACAAACTAAGTAAATAAAATGTTCAATAAATAATAAAATGCATATATATATACAAGTGCCTGGTACATGAGTCATATAAATACAATAGGCAAAGTCCTACAAAAGTCAAACATAAAACAAACACAGGTACAACTATGGCGCTGGAGGTCGCAAGTTGCGAGGGATGCCGAATGTATCGAAAAATGTCGTACTCCGTGGAGTATGTCCATCATCGTCCCCTGAACCACCAGGCGGCGCGAACTGCAGCTCAGGACCAGGCTATCTAACCTCACCCTGAAACCCGACGGAAAGAGGCTGGGGCTGCAAAGGCTGCTGCGACGACGAGCCAAACTCGTATGTCCCACCACCCATCCCACCTCGAACGGTCGGCCCGGTCGGAATGTCCTCGGGTGATGACGCCGAATCCTCTACAGCGGCGACCTCAGAACGACCACCTCGACCACCAGAAGTAGTCCGGCGACGCCTCGAGTCAGACCTAGTAGTCTCCCTCCTAGGCTCGGGCCTCGATCGAGTGCGTGGAGAAGCAATAGGCTGCCCCTGCAAAAGTAAATCAAAGTTAACAAATGCAATGAAAATAAAGCCAAAAGCAGTAAAAGTAAAAGTAATACCTCCTCAGCGTCGTTGCTACGACAGGTAGCACGGTTCCGCAACCTCACAAGCTGGCTGCGAAAGGCGTCAATGCACCTGGCCATAGCCGTCACCACCTCACGAGAGAACTGCCAAAATAGCCAAAGTCAATAACAATTATAAAGCCAACATAAGAATGGTATATAAAAAAAAGAGGGAAACTACTTACTCGAGTCTGGTGACGAGGAATAGACCGCTCCACAAACTGCTCTCCCTCTGGAGCCGGCGGAATAAGCTCCTCGATCGGTCCATACGTACCCTGGTAGCGTATAGACATCCTCGGAGGGATGAACTCCCTAGGACCAGCCTGCTAAAAGTAAAAGTTAGAAGGATACTTGGGGGCTACCTAAGAAAGATAAACTAAACGAATAAAAGCATACCGCTGCCTCCTCTGAAGGGACAGGAGCCGGCGCTAGCAACGGTAGCAAGTCCTCCTCATAGCCCTGCTCGAGGAGAACGTATGACCTCCAGGGAGTACCTCGCGAAGGCCCACCAGCACGATCCCGCTGCAAGGCATCGTGGAACATATACCAAGGTGGAGGAGCGGGAACAACGAAAGTATCCGAGGAGTGCTGGATGGCCACCCTCTCCCCTAGGTAGACCACCGCGCCATATGTCCCCAGAAAGTAACGACGCTCAGCTGTATACTGCGCCGCCAGCGCAGGGATAGGAAAAGCAGCCCAAGGTCGATATACCGGGCTAGGATCCTGAAACATCACTAAGTAAGATACTAACGCTAAAAGATGATAAAAGAGAAAGTAAGAATTAAAGAAAAGTCCACCGTGAGGATCATCTCTCGAAGGCGTAGCACCTCCGGCGGACCTCTGCGGCTTCCCCAGCTAGCAGCAATGGGGAGCACGCGAGGAGAAGGCCTCGCAGGCGCAAGAGAGGGAAAGTACTCGTAGAACCAGATCTATACCAAACAAATGAAAATTAGTACAGATTGTGCTTCTAAATTTAGAGTTAAAACCTCAAAAAGAAAGGAGATGTACCTCTACGACCCTCCAGAAACTGGAAAGGGCTATCTCTCCAGATAAGGCCTTGTGACGACAGGAGCGCCGCAAGACCAGTAAGAAATCAGCATAGGCCATGCTGGCCCAGTCATATGTCCCGACTAACTAGAGGTCGCGAACGGCAGACAGGTAGTATAAAAGTACTCTACTACCTCGATCAGGGGAAAATGTCCCTGATAGCAAAATCAGCACAAAGATGCGCACCCGCTGCTCTCGGGTAGTCGCATCATCCTCGAAAGCTGCAGCCAGCGTGCAACGACGGATACATCGGGAACTCAGCTGTCCCGACTGGGCCTCAGCCTGGGCCCGAATAACGATCGGCCCCAATAACTCCAAAACCTCCGGCGAGTAAACAGTAACGCCAGCATCGAAAGGTAGAGGAGTAGACTGGAACTCTAGCCCCGTAATGAGACTAAAGTCAGCTGGAGTGACTGTCATCTCACCCCAGGGAAAGTGGAAAGTGTTGGTAGTGTCCCAAAAGAACTCCACCAAAGCTCGGACGACGAGGTTACCCCCATCGTATGAAAACATGGCCCGAGTGGCCTGCAGCAGAAGAGTCAACCCACATGACTCCCAAAGACGGCGAAGCCCCTCATCGCGGCAGATGAAGTTGTCGTACAGGGAGATGATGGTGGAATTACCCGAGCCATGGCTACGGGTCCTCCCACTCGCTAGACCTCGTCGGATTCTCTCCGACAGATGATGAACCGGCGCGTGAAATAGAGTGCGCTCGTCCCAATCAGGCATGACGCCCAGCCCGGAAGTAGAAGGTACGTCCTCGCCCTCGCTGGTGGGCTCGTCCTCTCGACGCGTGTCCCTCGACCGAGAACCGGAACCACGTCTTCTAGCCATGCTAAAGTATGTAAAAGTAATTAAGTTTAAGGCTCTGCAGTATCTAAAGTTCGCCTAAGCCGCATGATACTATGTTAAAAAAACAAAACAAAAAAAAACAGAGTACGTAGTACTAAAACAGAGCAAAATCTCAAACAAGCATGGAAGTGTTTTTTGAGCAAATAAACAATTTCTTACAAACATATGATGAATATTGTGACAAATTGTACAAGTAAAAGCAGTCAGAATGCAAAGAACGACCCGCATTGTTCTTCACGACCTCAAGAGGTCCTACAATGGTGAATCCTTCGTTTTTTCACCAAATTGAGTCAAACAAGTCTCAAAATACTCCCAAAGTAATATACAAGCATAATTAAACAAATTCAAGGCATAAAATTCAACGAGCAAAGCAAATTAAGCAAAATGAGTTTCGAATTTTTCGAAAATTCGCGAACAAGAACGCGTAATTCGTCAAAAACCGAGTAGAGTTTGAGCAAAACTTACATAGATCGGGAAAGTAGATTAGAAGAGCTTCGAT
This sequence comes from Chenopodium album, assembly GCF_948465745.1. Classification (NCBI taxonomy): domain Eukaryota; kingdom Viridiplantae; phylum Streptophyta; class Magnoliopsida; order Caryophyllales; family Amaranthaceae; genus Chenopodium; species Chenopodium album. The sequence goes on along the minus strand of NC_137851.1, from coordinate 34,627,195 downwards.
TTGCAACAAGTTTGAGCGAATTTGGTTGAGAAATGAGCAAGAACGAGTAATTTGAAGTTTTTCGCAAAATTTGTGAAGCAGAGCAGCGAAATGAGAAAGAAGAAGAAGACGGGTTTAAAACCCCGATTCTGTCGCCAAACGACAGAATTGTCGCGAGGCGACAGACTCTGTCGCGTGGCGACAGATGCAAAAGCTGGCGACAGGCACTTCTGGTCAGCGCAGGAGCGGCGACAGAGTGCTGGGCTCTTCCTTATGGTTTTGTGGGTCCATTTTAGTAATTTGGGTTCCTTGGTACGCCAGTTAGCCCCTTTGAGCAATTGACATGATTTAGTCAGCTTGATCGAAAATGCACTGAGTGATCGACTTGATGAAGATCGTCTCATTTAGCTTAAAGCGCCTATGTATTGGCTCGTAATAATGGTTCAAGGCACCGAAATATTGGTTCAAGGCACCGAAATATTGGTTCAACAAATAAAGGCACCGAAATATTGGTTCAACAAATAAGGCACCGAAATATTGGTTCAATAAAGGCACCGAAATATTGGTTCGATAGATGCATCAAAGTAATGGTTTACAAAGGCAAAAGCACCAAAGTACCGGCACAAATATAAAAAAACAATGATAAATAATTATAGGGTCAATAGGTAAAGTGATTCTTTGGCAATGTCTCAACGTAAAGGGAAATTGTTTAGCGGTGAAGTACGGTCGTGACGAGGTAGTGTCACAAATAGTGGAGATGGCGAAGCAAGGCCACCTTCGGCGGTCTCTCAAGGTAAAGAGGAGATTGTCTATAGCGGCGACATACTGCTGTGGCGACATATTGCCACACCCAGGAGATGACGACATACAGTTATTTTCGACGATGTTCCCGAAATACTGTGGAAGATTGGCACCAAGAATATTGAAGGCAACGACATATGGTTATCTTCAACGATGGCGTTCACGAGGCACTGTGGAGGTTGTCGCAAACCACAAAAGAAGCAACAGCAAAATGGTTACTTTCAGAGACGTGTGCTCGACGGTGCAAGATACGCATTTCTTAACTCTTTTATCTGTTTTAACTAATGATTGGTTTGCAGGTATCGGCGTTATAAGAATGATTTGGAATTGCAGAACGTTTTGAATCATTCTCCGTCCCTATCGATACTTTGACTTTTGTTTTCGAAACATAAGTTTCTCCAAACTCAGTCAAAGTGGGGGCTTCTGTAGACACCCATTTGTGTCTCCCCAAAACCAAACCCAGTGATGAATACCTTTCGCGTCGAACCATAATCGAATGAGGTAAAAGTGATTCGAAAGCCAAGTGTTGCGGTTAGTTTTATTTAAAAATCCTTCTTTCTGTTTTCGAAAACCATCTCTATTTTATTTGAAAACGTCCAATTCAGTTTATTTTGGTCCATGATAAGGGTCCAATAATGGTGTAGTTGGATGGGGCTTTAAAAGACCTTTCCAACCATATATTATAAGTCCAATTTCGATGAATATTGAGGAAGTTATGGCCAAAATACTAAACTGGGCCCGGTTATTTATTTTTAATACGGTCCAATGATCTAGAGGAGGGCCCAATATTAATTGTTATTCCTAAAATTATTAGGATTAATTATAGTTTTCTAGAAGTTTCTAGAAAGTTCCTTTTAATTCTAATATTGTTAGATTTAATAATTAATTATCTTTAAAAGATTTTTATTTGGAATAAAATATTGTTTTGTTATCTTTAAAAATACGTATTTTATCTTCTGTACGGATTCTGTAGATCAAGTTGATTAAAGATCGGATTCCGCGTGAAGAAAAACGCGCTAATACAGGCTGTCGCCAAACGACAAGTCTGTCGCCACGCAACAGACATTGTCGCGTCGCGACAGAGTCAATTCCTGGCGACATCGTGGAGTTTTATTCCTTATCAAATTCTATGTTTTTCCGGATTATTTTCATTATAAATAGCGTCCGAATCTCTGTTTTCAAAAATCATCTACAAAAAACATCATATTATTCTCATCAATTCTATCATCAACTCTTTCTCAATTCTCTCTATTCCCTCTCAAGAATTACTTAATTCTTTTCTTTCTCTCTCTTTCTAAACTACCTTTTTTACAAAATACAATATTCCGCATTCACAAGACTTAGAATCTCTTAGCCAAGTTCGAAGTTGCCTTCGCCCTAGACGTGAAAGGTTGATAATTTCTGAGGGTTTGGTCCAAAACTAGTCAAAACTTTATTTAATTTGATTTTAATTTAATTCTTTAATAATTCTTTATTATTTTCATTGAAGTTTACTAACTTGTGTATTTTGTTATTAGAAAGAGGTACAAGGCTTCAAAGTATGTAATCTTATTACTCTCTTTCAATGTAGAAAGCATGTTTAGATTTGTTTATTATTGCCTTTTAATTCCTAGTGTCATGTTAGGATGTTATCTTATGCTTTCTAATATCATGTTTAGGGTGCCTTTACTTATGCTTTCTAATATCATGTTGTCATATTAGTGCCATGTTAGGTTTAAAGCTTCGATCTTTATCGTCTAGTGACATGCTAGGATTTGTTATTAATCTTGTTAGTATCATGCCTAGGTTTTAAGCTTTATTATGCCTTATCATGCTATTCATCGTTATTGTTATTATGATTATGATTGTTTATTATTATGTTGCTTGATATATGTTCTATTGTTATTGCTTGATCACGCCTTTTATGCAGGTTTAAAGGGAATTTGTCCTTGAAATCACGCTTAATAAGATAATTAATAATTTGGTTTAGGCTAATGTGATTTTAACTCAAGTGATCGCCAATAATAGTATTATTTGTGCATTAATATTTCAACCAACATAGATAAACAAGTTAGGTTTAATATAATGTTTGTATGTTATTCAAAAAGCGCACATGAATACGAGCAGAACAAAGTAGAGGCCTATTTTATAGGGCGGGTCCTTTCTTTTGTAGATTGGATTCGTACCTTCATCCCCGGACCCTATTTGGTTCAAGACCTTATGGAGTAGTTGATGGTCCTTTTGGATTGTCTTTTGGGTTTACAAGTTCCTAAAACTTGTTGGCGACTCTTTTTTGCTCTTTGTCTTTCCCTTTGGAACGCCACCGTACTTTAGTGTATGATCACAGTGGGGTTCAAGTTTGGGGTTATCATAATGCTTGAAATATTCCCTACAATGGTATGTGTCCTTTATTTTAACAAACGTATTGGCATATTGTTGGCCATGCAGTTAATCAGCTAGTTTTTGGTGTTTTGAATGGAGAGCCTATTCTGAAATTGATTAATAACACTTTTATTGTTTTAATTCTAAAGAAGAAAGCCCTAGATAAAATGGTTGATTTCATGCCTACAAATTTGTGTAATGTGGTATATAAGTTGATCACTAAAGTCCTTGCAAACTGTCTTAAAGCCTTTATAACATAAGTTATCTCTATTAATCAGAGTGCTTTTGTGTCGGGTAGATTGATCACTGATAATATTTTGGTTGCATTTGAGGTTTTTCATCATATGAAAAATTCACAGAGTGAAACTGGTACTAGGGCTCTAAAACTTGATATAGCGAAAGCGTATGATAGGGTAGAATGGTGTTTCCTAGAGGCGGTTATGAAGAAAGTGGGTTTTGTGGAGACATGGGTGGATCGTGTGATGCATTGTGTATCTTCAGTGTTGTTTGCGATATATGCATAATATCACTTATATCGAATCCTAGAAAAACTCTTTGGTCTTGAAGTATATGCATTATTTTGCATACATCGTTCTTTACAGATTAAGATGAACTAAATAAATAACTTTTTCTTAAGACAAGAAATATACATTTGTTATAAAGAGAGGGGAATATAAGAGACTTGTATAGATGTAAATTCCTTATACTTGTCATCATTCCAAATCTTTAAAAAATCCTTGAACATTGTTTTTGGCACTCATTGGTAGTTTTATCATCCTCTTTTTATTACTATCTTTTTTGTTGTAGTATATTACTTTCAAATAACTTTTTAATTACTAAAATATCACTTCATATTGTTTTATGTCTTATGATTGTTGCAAGTGTCTTTCAGCAATTTTTTTCATGCATGCATGTCTGGGTGATAATACATGATATTCATCATAAGCTATAAGTTGCCATGTTATATATATTACACATGTGTATTTTTTTCTCAGTTTATTAAACATAAAATAAGTAAATTCTACGCTTTCAATTTATGTCAGCTTCATGTTTAATTGGTAGGGAGTGTATGACTATACATAACTTTAGTTTACCTTCAAGGAACGACACTATATCCAAGGATTTATGTAATTAGTTGTTTCTTACTTTATTCTTTGTTATTCACCCTCCTTATAGATTCTTATGTTGTAGGATATCAGGTAATGGCAAACATCAACAATGATTGGATTGATGCATCCCAAAGTGCTAAAGAATATATTAAAGGATTTAAGAATTTTCTTGATTTTGCATTTCTAAATTCAACCATCGACGCAGAGGAAGATGATGAACCAGAAATTTTATTCCCATGTATGAAATGTGTTAACAAATTCGGGTTTCCAAGGGAAGAGGTTTTCGATCACCTAATTGCTAACAGATTTAACAAGAGGTATAAAGTGTGGAACTTTCATGGTGAAGGATTGACAACAGGGTCTTCTTCAATGGAAGGTGGGCATCAGTGTGATAGAACACATTAGACAATATGGATGAGATGATTAATGATATTTTTAGAGATGTTGTAGAAGGTTCAAGCTCCAAAGTAGATGAACTTCGAAAGGGTCTTGATGAGAGTGCTAAAAAGTTTTATAAATTGTTAGAGGATGTACGAGAGGAATTATATCCAGGTTGTAAGGATTTTTCTGTGCTTTCATACAAAGTGCGACTTTATTTACTTAAAAGGCTTAACGGGTGGAGCAATTCTTCTTTTGATGACTTGATGAAGCTTCCCACTTCTTTCCATCATGCTAAAAAAATGGTGAAAAACCTTGGATTTAATTACAAATGAATTAATGCATGTCCTAATGATTGTATGCGGTAGTATTTGAAAGAACGTGCAAATGACTAGTCTTGCCATGTTTGTAAAGCTTATAGGTGGAAATTAATTGAGAAACAAAAAGAGGAAGATGCATTTCCATACGAAGGAGTTCCTACAAAGGTTCTGTGTTACTTTCCACTTAAACCTCGTTTACAAAGGTTGTTCATGTGCTCTAAAACGACTGAACTAATGACATGGCATGAAACTGGTCGCAAGAAAGATGGAAAATTAAGGCACCTTACTGATGGACAAGCTTGGAAATATTTTGATGTTGTGCATCCTCAATTTGCAAGTGACTTTCGAAATATGAGGCTTGGTCTTACTATTGATGGTTTCATTCGGTTCAAAACTATGAGTGTGTCATATAGTATTTGGCCTGTTGTTTTATCCATTTATAATTTTTCTCCTTGGTTATATAAGAAGTCCGAGTACAATATCATGTCTTTAATTATACCTGGTCCTTCTTCTCCGGGGTATGACATACATGTTTACTTGCAACCATTAATTGAGGAATTATAGGAGTTATGGGAAGTTGGAGTTAATAAATATGATGTCGGGAAAGATGAAACATTTTCCTTAAAGTCACCCTTGTTATGGACAATCGGTGACTTCCCTGCTTATGCAATGTTGTCGGGATGGAGCACGAAAGGAGAATTTGCTTGCCCAAATTGCAATCATAAGACTTGGTCCAATTACCTGAAGTATAGGGAGTAAATGTGCTATATGGGACATCGTAGTTCTTTGAAAGAAGCGTTTATATAAGCATATTTTTCTTTATCTTCAAGTGAAAAAGACTTGTTTTGCAGTGTGACAAAAGGTTCTAAGTTACCCGATGGTTGTGCATCGAACATCTCGAGATGTGTTCAATCCAATGAGAGGAAGGTTGCTGGTTATAAGAGTCATGATACTGTTGGGTTTCGTGATGTCCAACATTACGTTGAACAAAACATTCCGAAAATCCACACAAAATATAAAGTAAGTAAACATGCATATTAATTAACAACAACCACATAATTAATTAACTAAGAGAGAGAAAGAAGAAAAGACGATCATACCCTTGATGCGTGTTTCGCTGTGTTTTAGAGCTCGGACTTGAAAACGTAGAGCCTCGAAAATGCGCAAGCCTCCAACGCCTAATACCCTCGAGACTTGACCTGAACGACCCCTACCCTGAAGCTTAGTCGGGGCTAGACCAAAATAATACTAGAGTATTACAAACTTAAACATTTTCTTACCTATTGGGAGATGCCTTATTGAGTTCAACTCAAGTGAAAAATTCTAACTCCTAGAGTTGGTATTTATAGGCACAGGCTCCTAAAAAACTCAATCCTCTTTCTATGTGGGAGAAATGATAGAGTGAGAAAAGTAAGCAATTAATTTAATTCTAAATTAAATTAAATAGCAAGATAAATAATAAAAAAACACTTGGCACACACATGGGAGGGGTTAGGTGAGGACCACAAGCGGAAGACCACTTTACCCTTGCTCCCCAAGTAACCCCTCAAAACCAGCTCCCCACTTCTTCCAATGAGCACCGCCACGCTGGCACCCAGCCTTGGGCACTAAGGTGCGCCTCGCTGGCACCGCAACGTTGGCACCCAGCCTTGGGCACTAAGGCGCGCCTCGCTGGCAGCTTGGTGCTCGGTAGGGCCTGCAAGCATGCCGGCATGAGTGTGCGGCCCAGTAGGCACACCTCGCATGCTTGCGGGCTAAAACTGTTAGGTGCGACTGCTTAGTGAGGCCCCCTGCCTAGCCCAACAAGCTTTACCCGTTTGCGGGCTACTGGGTGCCTTAAGCTAGCAGCACCTAGCTTACTCTCACACTAGCAATGTTAGCTTGATGTGCGAGCGAGCTAGCGTACTAGCATGCCTTGTAACGCGCGGTTGGCCATGGAGGCCATGCCTTGCGCGCAAGGCTCGCTCGGCCAGCTTGCTCGGCTATGCTTGGCATGTTGCGTTTGCAGGCGAGCCTTGCTAAGCAGCAATGGCTATGGCTAGCTGTCACAGTCAAAGACGGTGGCTAGTGCATCAACCGCTGATGTGGCCACAACCTCGCATAAGCCACGTGGTAGGGCCATGTCTAGTCCCGAGTACGACCTTCCACCTGTTGTGTTAGGCTTCCCTAACAATCCTTCGGTTTGATCCCGCAAGGGCGGGACACTCTAAGAAGGTCCTACTAACCTTTTAACCTCACCCTCGATGGGACCATGGGACCATTATTGTGTTTTTGTCATTTGGATGTTCACTGGTATTACTTAACTAAATCAATATAAATCTCTTTAGGGGGCAGGTGCTCACTAATGGATTGGTGGCCAACCTTAGGTGGCTTCATGGCCAAGGGCCATGGGCATAGCCTCGGACATAGGATTGCCTATGGGGGATATAACATGATGGGATTTGGCTAAGGGGTTGGCTTGAGCTACGGCTTGGTCCGAATTAGTGCACCATGGCTAGAACACGATGGCTAAGAATTGCGAGGCTCCGGGAGTCTAAGCATAACTTAATGTGTGGTTGATGTCTAAGATGAGCCCTATTTTTAGGGATCACGAGTTGGATAGTTACTCGACGGTTTCATTGGATGGCTTAGTGGAGAACGTTGGCTAACGGTTATCTCATCTAGTGGGGATCACGGAAAATGGTTACCACGGAGATGTAACCGCTCGCCGGTTGAGAAGCATGGTGATGACGTGGCATCCATCCTTTGAATTTAGGAGGGACTAGTAGTAGAAACGTTGACGGTTATACTAACCACCCATGCAACCTACTACTCCTATTTAAGGGCAGGGCACGCCACTACTTTTCATATAAAAGCTTAGGCATCCGGAGCAGTGCAACGGGGTATAGTCCGTTTGAGCTTGCCATGGGGTGGCAACCACTTACTCCTGCTATGGTAGCAAGGACGAAGTCTGGGGGTAAGTGTCCAACTGCATATCAATTTGCCCGTGATAGGCACGAGATGATGGACGAGGCAAAGGATAGCTTAGCTAAGGTTCAGCGTCGCGTGAAGAAACAAGTGAATAAAAGTCATAGGTCACTTAAGTTCCAAGCTGGGGACCTAGTGATGCTTAAGTTAACCCCAAAATTGTGCAAGAAAATATGAGGAAAGAATCGTCATCGAGGTTTAATTCCTCCTTACGATGGTCCATTAAAGGTAATGACTAGGGTAGGCAATGTTGCTTACCGCTTAGAACTACCTTTTAGACACCCAAATGTGTCTCCCCAAAACCAAACCCAGTGATAAATACCTTTCACGTCATTTGATTATCGAACAAAGTGAAAGTGTGGAAAGTCTAGTGATAAGGATGTTTTTATTAAAATATTTCTCTTTCTGTTTTCAAAAATATTTCTTTTCTTACTCTATTTATATAAAAATAGCAAGTCCAATTTTGTTTGGTCCATGATAAGGGTCCAATAATAGTGTAGTTGGATGGGGATTGAAAAGAGCTTTCCAATGATATATCATAAGCCCAATTCCGATGAATTATGAGGAAATTATGGATTAAATTAAATTAGGCCAAATGATTTTAAATGTGGCCCAATGATCTAGAGGAGGGCCTATTAATTATTATTTCTAAAGTAATTAGGATTGCTTTTGATCTTCTAGGAATATATAGAAGGTTCTCTTTAATTTTAATAAGATTAGAATTGATAATTATATTTTTAAATCTACTTGGACGCAGAATTACCTGTAACCGGTTTAAAAAGTTATTTCGCGTGTAACAGCGCGTTGTACTTTTGAACCAACGCGAGACGACAGAGTCGTCGCCTGGCGCTGACCTTCGTCGCTTGGCAACGAGCTTGTCGTCTGGCGCTGACTCCTGTCATTGGCGACAGGAGGTATTTTATTTGGAATATGATTTTCTTTGATACCGTGCTATTTTTCCTATAAATAGGGGTCGAATTTCCCTGTTTTCAATAATCTACAATTCACAACAATCATCTCTCTCTAAAAGCTAGAAGCTGTCTCTCTCTATTCTTTTTCTAAACCTTTCCTTCTCTCAAAATTCCACACTCATTAGTTCTAGACACACCTAACCAAGTTCGAAGTTGCCTTCGCCCTAGACGTGAAAGGTTTATAATTTCTGAGGGTTTGGTCCCAAATCTCTATTTCAATTATTTGATTTAATTGTTTGATTTGTTATTTTCCTTGAAGTTACTAACGAGTGTATTTTGATATTAGAAAGAGATACGAGGCATCCAAGTAAGTAATTTAATTGCTTTATTGATCTTTTGATATAGAAATCATGCTTAGATTATTTTGTTGATTCCTACTATCATGTTAGGATGTTATATTGCTTCCTAGTATCATGTTTAGGGTTAATTAAAATTTCTAATATCATGTATATTATTATGATGCTTCTTATTTCTTTCCTAATATCATGTTAGTGTCATGTTAAAGCTTTGATCTTTAATGCTTAGTGACATGCTAGGATTTGTTATTAATCTTGTTAGTATCATGCCTAGGATCTTGGTAATATTATTATGCTTTGAGATTGAGAATATTATTATGATGATGATTATTATGTTGCTTGATATATTATTGTTGTTATTGCTTGATCACGCCTTTTATGCATGTTTAAAGGGAATTTGTACTTGTAATCATGCTTAATAAGATAATTAATAATCTTGTTTAGGCTAATATGATTATAATTCAAGTGATTGCCAATAATAGATTTGCTTGTGCATTAATATTCAACCAACATAGATTAAACAGGTTTAGGGTAAATCTATTGATTGCATGTTAGTCAGAAAGCGCACATGAATACGAGAAGAATAAAGTAGAGGCCTATTTTTAGGGCATGTTCAATCCCTTTTAGGTTGGATTTGTACCTTCATCCCCGAACTTCCAGTCATGGTTCCAGACCTATTGGAGTTAACGATCTCCTGGATCGTTAAGGGGTGTAACCTTCACCCTGTGAATGGTTTACAAGTTTCTAAAACTTGTTGGCGACTCTTTTACTCTATCTTCCTTCCCTTTGGACGCCACCATGCTTAAGTGTATGATCATAGTGGAGCTCAAGTGTGGGATGCTTGAAATATTCCCTACATACCTGAACGGATCAAGGTACATCCTACTTTTCATGTAAGTTATCTTAAGCCCTACCATCCGGATTTGTTGAATGTGCATCCTCTGACTAAACGGGCACCTCCTACTGTCAATAAGGAGATTGATTAAGGTATCGAGAAGATACTTGATCATAGAGCTATCGCACAAGGATAGAAGTACTTCCGTCGGGAGCACCTCGTCTCGTGGAAAGGGAAATCTGAATCGGATGCTACTTGGGAGAGGGCTGAGACTCTTTGGAAACACGAGGATGTTGTCAAGACTAACCTAGACAGCCTAACGGGGAGGTTAGGCTTATTGGGTGGGGGAGGTTTGTCATATTCAAAGATAGGGGCTAGTGCCTTCGCCGCTGATGTGGCCACAACCTCGCATCAGCCGCTTGGTAAGGCTATGTCTAGTCCCGAGTACGACCTTCAACCTATTGTGTTAAGCTTGCCTAACAATCCTTCGTTCCAGTCCCACAAGGGCAGGGCACTCTTAGAAGGTCCTATTAACCTCTTAACCACACCCTCAATGGAACCATGGGCACGAGAATGGCCCATGGGACCGTTATTGTGTTTTTGTCATTTGGTTGTTCACTGGTATTACTTAACTAAATCAATGTAAAGCTCTTTAGGGGGCAGGTGCTCACTCATGGGTTGGGGCCCAACCTTGGGTGGCTTCATGTCCAAGGCCCATGGGCATAGCCTTGGACATAAGATTGCCTATGGGGGCTATGGCACAATGGGATTTGGCTAAAGGGTTGGGTTAAGCTACGGCTTGGTCTGAATCGGTGCACCATGGCTGGAACACGATGGTTAATGCGAGGCTGCGGGAGTCTAGGCATAACTTAGTGTGTGGTTGATATCTAAGGGGAGCCCTATTTATAGGGATCACAAGTTGAGTAGTTACTCGACGGTTACTTGGATAGCTTAGTGGAGAACGTGGGCTGACGGTTACCTCATCTAGTGGAGATCATGGGAAACGGTGACTATAGATTGTTAACCACTCGTTAGTTGAAAAGCATGGTGATGACGTGGCATCCATCCCTTGAATTTAGGATGGACTAGTAGTGGGAAAGTGGACGATTATAGTAACCTCCCACGCAGTCCACTTCTTCTATTTAAAGGGCAAGCATGCATGCAAGACACCTGTACAAAGAAGCAGTTACTTGGTAGTGGGTAGTTACCATGTAGTAGGCGGTTAAAAAAGTAGTGGGAAGTTATTCCTATTTAGCTGCGATGTGGCCAACCCTTGACAATTATAAATAGAGGACTTGCCCCATTCTCTTGGCATTCACTCCTTGGGGCTCTTTGCCTTGTATTGTACTTTTGTTTTCAAAGTAATAATAAGTAGTCTTGCGTTTGCCTTTCTTATTACTTGTCTTGCTTTGGCTATCATAGTAGGTTGGTCTAGACTTGGTCTAAACGCCATCACGGGAACCTCCTTGGTCCCTAACTTAGAAAAAACGTTAGTTCTTAAAATTTTCTGTGACACTAGTCATGCTAGCCATCCTAGCCCTCGATTGGCTAGGCCATTTCGAGGCTAGGATTTTTCCGTGCTATCGAGGCCATTTCGAGCCTAAATTCGACTCGACTTATGATGCTCGGTTTTGACGCTTTAAGCTCGATATCCGACATCTATGTTTGTAATACTCTGATAACTCATTTAATCCTTTGGATTAATTCGTCATTTCGGGTCGGTTACTTGATTGGGTGTGACCCAAAGGGTTTAGTTAAAATTAAGCTGTAATATTAATTATGCATTAATATTACTAATTAGAAGCGGCCTCCAGCTAGACATTTTGATCACTTGACCTCACCGAATAATTTTCTTTCTAATAATTCTGAACCCTTTATCCGAATAATACACTTATTTGAAGGACACCATTCCTTTCAGATGCCCACTTTATACTTCATTATTTGCTCCAAGTTTCTATAAAGAATACCTTGCCTAAGCAAGTAGCATTGACTTTGATTAGGCTAGGATCCTTTTTTAGGGGTTTGTGTAAGAAAGCTCTAAAGCCTAAAGATATTGACAATCTTGAATCTAAAATCATAGAGTAACTTTGCCAACTTGAGAAGATAATTCCCCCTAGTTTCTTTAGCATAATGGTCCACCTTCCACTTCAACTTGTAGATCAGGTAAGGCTTGGGGGTCATGTTCAAGGTCATTAGATGTATCCAAAAGAGCGGTATTAAGGTAAATTGAAGTCATATGTAAAAAATAGAAGTCGACCCACAGGTTCCATTGTAGAGGCCTACTTGGTGGAATTATTTTTTGTTCTCGGTATCTTCATGATGTCTTTAGTTCAAAGTTGAATTAAAAACCTAGAAATGATGATGATACTACATCCAATTAATATGGAAGCCTTTTTCCTAATGTTGGACCTCCTTTAGGTGTAAAAAAGAAAAATAAAGGAAAAAAGGTTTCTTTAGATGAAGACACTTTGATGAAAGCTCATTTCTATGTACTCTTTAATTGTGATGAAATCATTGATTACATAAGGTCAGTAAGTAATTAACTATTGGTATTATTTCATTTTAAATATGTTTAATCTTATTATTTATAATTGACTAATACAACTAAGTTGCTTTGTTGTATGTATATAGTGAACATCAAGAATTAGTGAACGTCAAAGAAGTCAAGGTAGACGTGGTAAGCAGAGTAGGTAGGCGAGAGCATAAGAACACAGTCATGATATTGGAGCATGGTTCAAGGACCGTGTACGGGACGAAAATGTTTCCAAAGAAATCAAGGCTTTATCCCAAGGTCTTAACTATACTATGAGAAGTTTTAAAGGGTACCTAATAAATTGAATCATATTTCATATAACTGCACATGAGTCATAAAGGAAAACTCAATGTAGTGGAGTTAGTATAACATCTTCAATGTCGAGTTTTGCAATTTCTAGGGATCAAAATCATGCTGTTGGGGATGTCAAATATTATGGAGAGGTGGAGGATATCATTGAGTTAGATTATTTTGGATATTTTAAAGTGGTATTATTTCGCTGTAAATGGTTTTAAGTGGAGCAAGATGAGTTTGGGCTAACATGTGCAAATTTTAGAAGGTTATGATATACTAATGACCCTTTTGTGATGGCTAATCAAGTAAACCAAGTTTTTTATGTGCAAGGTTCCAAAGAAAAGAATTTGTATTAGGTTATGGAAACTATCCTCGGAGACTTCTTTGATATGAGTGAAGAATCAAATGGTGATGTTGGAGTTTCTTATAGGAATGAATCTGCTAGCGATGGTGTTCTCCCAAGGGCAATTGTTGATATGTTAGTTGGTTAAGAGACGACTTGCTTGCCACTACTATTGACATTCCAGAATACAAGTTAGACATGCAAGCAGAGCCGGAAATTGATGATTCAGATGATGAAATCGGCGACAATACTGATGAGTGCGATTTATGGGACTCATTTGATGATTATTTAGGTTGTTTTACCTTCTTTTCATAGCTTTCTTTCTTAATAAATGCTTAGTTGTATGCTTTTTCTCTTTATTTTACCTTTTCTCTCTTATTTTGTGTTTTTATGGTTTTTTTAGTGTTTTCTCCTTTATTTCTTCTCTATTCGTGGTTGTAGGTATTGAACGAGGTTAGGGTCTTGATATTCGTGGTTTTCTAAGTTGGAAGATGCATTTGGAGCAAGCTTATAACATTGGAAAAGCTCAAGATGCAAGGAAGTGGATGCTCCAAGTTCTAGCTCTTGCGCTCTCATGAAAAACGGTGTTGAACCCACCGTGGAGGCCCTTAGAAACTTCCACCCCCAATGTTCATGAAGTTGAGCTCACGAAGACCCATTTGCGAGCGCACGAGGCTTCGTAGAAGTCGAAGAAACCCAGAATAGTGCGGGCGCGCACCCGTGCCCGCGCAGGCGCTCCTCCCTGTTTCCGGTTTCGCTCGATTTCATTTCCACGCCTCTTATAAATACCTATTTCTAACCCGATTTTTGTAAGAAGTTTTAGAAATAATTTTGATCATAATTTTATCTTAGTTGAGATTTTCTCTCTAGTTTTAGGGTTAGTTTAGCAGTAGATTTAGAGAGAGAAAGTGAGAGATTTCAATGGTGATTTGAGAGATTGATGATACAAGGGTGACAATTGTGTTGAAGATCTTCTCTATTATCAATGAGCATTTCTAACTCTATGTCATCTTATGGATTTGTTTATATTCATGTTTGTTTGATTTGGTTTTGATGATTGATCTTGATTAGTGTAATTATTCTTCATATTTTGTTCATTCTTGATTTCTTTAGTTGCTTGTTAATTAGATAATGATTCTTAAGTAGTTGTTTGGCTAGGGATTGGGTGAAACTTATATGATTAATTGGTTGTGATTAATTTCGGAATTCTATTGATTGATTGTTGAGATTAAAGTGATTAATGTAAGTTTGCATGTGTGTAATTTGATTAGGCCTTGAGAATTATGCTAGATTGCATTGTGATTTCTAATGATACGACACATTGATTTAGGAATTGCAATTATCGATTGGTTTGGATTATGATTCTCCTAGTTTGTTATTCGTATAGACCACTAGCTTAACGATTAGGAGATAGCTCTTTGATTCCAATTGATTGCTCTTATCATTAGTCTTCACAACCTTTGATTGACATGTTTTTCCCAATTTGTTTCAATTGTCATGATTACTTGTTGATCCCCATTCCCTAGTGTTTTATTTGTTTCGTTGTTTGTTTTGTTAGTTGTCTAGTGACCTCTTCACCCTTAACTTCGACTTAGCTTAGGCGCCCAATTAAAAGCACTTGAACATAACCGTTCCTTTGGGTTAGACCCTTGACATACCTCTATACTTGTATTTAGGTTTGTTAAGTGATTATAAATTTTGTTTGGATTAGGGAGGATTAGTCAACGACCTAATTTTTCCCTCGTCAAAATGGCGCCGTTGCCGGGGAGCGGTGTCTATGTTTGAGTGTTTTTTACTGCTTGAGTCTAAGTCTTTGTATATACTTTTCTTTTATTTGATTTTTGCTTGTTTTGAAAAAAATAATGGCATTTCTCTCATTTCCTCAATAAGATAATGAGTCTTTTTGTGAATATTTCAATAGACTCGAGGGATTTCATGATTATAATTGTTGTAATCTTTGGGAGGCTTGTGAGAATTGTTATTTTGGCTATAATGAGAAAACAAGGGATGAAGTTGAATGCATGCATAATGGTGAATTTTGAGCATTATCAATTGATGATGCTTGGGATTTTTATGTTTGGCTTGCTTGGGATGTCTATAATAGGGGTAATCATGTTTCTATTATTGATATGCAATGTCTTGATTCTTCTTATGTTAGCATGAATTCCCATGAATTGTCACATGATCTCATTAGTGAACCTAGAACGATTGATTTCAACTCTATTTCCTCTATTACTCATGATGATGAGGTGCATGCTCAAGTTGATGCTAATGGTGTGTTTCAATATTCTTCATTATTTACCCTGCCTTCTTGTGATGTGCTTTGTTTGTTGGGTTTCGATGAGTCTAACTCACCGCGGAAGAAAACCTGAGCCAAGACCACACTCACAATTAATATAATCACAAAGCATAATTAACTTAAACAACAAGAATTAAGGAAAGATTAATACCTTTGACGCATGCTTCGCTCTCAACAAGAGCTCTTACTTCAGAAAGCGTTTAGCTTCGCTCGCACGAATACCTCCAACTGAAGTCCACCCACAAGACGACCCCGACAAGCTCCAACGCTTAGAGGTTAGCTAAGCCCGACCTAAACTCGAGTAATTATATGTGTTTAAAGGTTTTCTCAATGGAGATGCCTTTTCTAACACCTTACTCAAGTGAACAATCCCAAGGTATGCCTTGGCTATTTATAAGGAGTGCTTCCTTGTGAATTCCACTCATCTTTCAATCGGGGACTTTTTCACAAAAAGATTTCACATAGAAAGAATGTTGTATTCAATCCTTAGTTAAATAAACCAAGCAATAACAAAGTAACAAGTGTCACATGGTTAGGTAAGGACCACTTCCTCACTTGCTCCCCAAGGCAACTCACATCCATTGTGATCTAACCATGTGACACCCAACCTTGAGCTCAAACATGGGTTCGGTTGGGCCACCACCTTTTTGCCCGCTTCCATGACCCGCTACCCGAGTCAGCGACCTGTTGCCACGTGGCGCGTTACCACTTGGTGGCTGCCAACGTGGCACGCCGCCACCATGGTGGCTACCACGTGTGCTGCCACATGGCGCACTTTCCTAGCCTTTCGCGCAGCTAGGGTTTTTACTTGTTACCTGAAGCATTTTCCCGTCTCGCCAATTCCTAAATTTTAGCTCGACTTTTAAGATTCGGTTCCGACGCTCTAAGCTCGGAATCCGACGTCTTTGTTCACAATACTCGAGCGACTCATTAATTCCTTCCGAATTAATTCATCGTGTCGGTCCGTTTGTTGCTTGGGTCTGACCCGAAGGGTTCAGTCAAGATTAAGCTGTAATATTAATTATACATTAATATTATTGATCGGAAGCGGCCTCCACCTAGGCATTCCAGTCACTTGACCTCACTGAATAATTATCTTTCTAATAATTCCGAACCCTCTATCGGAATAATATACTTGTTCGAAGGACACCATTCCTATTAATCTCCCACTTGTCCTTCTGGACAAGTGAGCATTTAGTGTATAGCCTTTTTCCTATGTCGCTTAATGTCTCTTCATGAACTATAAGGTAAGATTTATTCGTCATCCTTATTATGTCCAGAAGTGTTTCTCGATCTCGAGTCCGACTGTCAATAAACAGATGATTTCTAAAATCCATCCGAGCACGGCCATGCATTTTTACAGTCTCGCTCTTCGAGAGGCCTTGTAAACAACAAAGACATCTTCCCTATTTTAGTAGGGGGACATTCCCAGTCTTGTAATGTAGCTTATCTTACTGAGAGGACTTAGCCGCCCGAGTGTTGCCGTTATAATCCCCTTTTATGGCAGACGTTTCACAACATTAAAGCAGACTAGTACTCAAACAAGAGAACTCACAATACTTATCGTCGAGGAAATAGGTTCCGATAGCCATAATGAGAAGTATACTTATGACGATTTTTAATTCTCTTAAAGCATTCTCATAGGTTGATCCTGTATGGTTCCAAACCAATACCTGTGCTAATGATTTACGACAATCATGTCCTTGTAGCACATGAAATGGTGCTATAAATCAAACTACACACTAATCTCAAGTGGTCATTAATCGTCCGTCGTTTAAATGACCTCGATTAGGGATAATTCTCGATTATAATAATCAATGTTCAATTAATAGGTGTTTCCTTATCAAGACTAGTCTTGATACCCTATTTTGAATATTCTCATAATCGAATGGACTCATTATTTAATCCTAAACCACAATTAAATAACAAAAGGAGTTATAAAATTGCTTGAAATTTTAAATTACTCCAAAATCTGAATGGCTCATCTTATGATAAATGGTTTTTCCGAATGTTTTAAGAGTAACACTCTTTATAAAACATTTATAAAAATCACACCCATATCTAATATGCTTGATTTCTTTCGTGCAATTGTGAACGTTGTCGTTCACTTATTGCATAGGTTTAGTTATAATTATTTTGCTAATCTTAGTATCTTCATTACTGATCACTTTCATAATAAGATGATAAAATTTGAGAGTGTCATGGATTATATGTGATTTAGGATTTATTGTTCAAGTGATGGCTCCTACTCATCTTCATGATTGAGATCTTCAACTTGACAACCTACAATCATTAACGTTAAACAACGAACTTTCCATAGAACATCTTCTTTGTTATTGCCTTTTAAGGCAACAATATTTTCAACATATATTTTAGTAGACTTCCTGATGATGCTTTGCTTGGGTTTCACTCTAAATGCTCACAATGATTTGGGATACCCTGATCACTTGTGATCATGGAAATTTACCTTAAATTCCCGCACATTACACATGGATGCACATCCATGTTACCATTCTCAAGCCACGACTCATTATTAGCTCGTGCTTATAAACGGCTTCCTTGTTAAGGATCTAATCTTTGTTAAGGTTTGTGCTTGCAACATCAATTCTCAAATTGTATTTGTTTCCACAAGTCAAGAACTCATCCTGTTACTTATCCAAGTACTTTAGATGTTCTTGGCCATAATTTGATGATCTATAGATTCAGGTTGATTGGTACTGTATACATACTTCACATGCTTTAAGCATGTAATTCGTGTGATATGGTTTTTCCAATATTTTTAATTATAAAATGATTCTCAATCTTTTTCCACCCACGTTACATTTTAGCTCATCCAGTTTCACTGAGTCTTGCTAAACTGTTTACTATGTGATATGGTTGAAAGTCTCTACTAGAGTCTTTCTTGTTTGACTTAGTATTTAGCCTAGCTCATACTTAGTTCAAAAATTTACTTAGTTTTATTCATACGGGTCGAAAGTCTTTCAGAGTCCTTCAATTCATGTTTAACACGGTAAATTCCTTGACACGTTTTAACATTTTATTAAGTCTATACAATAGATCTTAATACCCAACATGTACTAAGTATCGTCTTTTGCTTGGTCCATTGTCGAAAATACTTTCAAATCTAAGCATTTAGCATTTGATAGATAATTTACAACAGAGTTTGTAAACTTCTTGTCAAACCTTAAAAGATTGACTCTTGCTCCCACTAAACTTCTTATTCATAAGAATTTCTATGTTTCTTCATAAGCCAATCCTTTTATTAACATTATGAGAAAACACGTCCCAATTCCTTTATACAATGCTTCCTTCAATCCCATAATGGATTTCTTGAGCTTGCATTTAAATCTAGCATTATTTAGATTATCAAAACCCTTAGACTATTTTCATAGTTACTTCTAAAATCCTATTTTAGGAAGGAGGTTATGGTATCTATTTTGCCATATTTCATATGTGCAATTTTGCTAGAATAACCAAGAAAAGACTTGAGCATTCCGATTAGTGAATAGGTTTTTATTAAAATCAACTCCATGAATTTAATTATATCCTTTTCAACCAATCTAGCAATGTATGCATATACATTTCCACATTTGTTAGTTTTCTCCTTGAAAACTTATTTGCGATCGATGGGTCTTTCACCCCTAATGCAAATTAATCAAGTTTTAAACATGATTTTCAAACATGGAGTCTATTTCGGATCTTATGGCCTCTAACCATTATTTGGAATTTGGATTTGTCGTAGCTATCTTACAAGGCATTATTCCCTTACTATCTAATAGTAAATAGTATGCTTGTAAGTCTTAGGTTTATTTCTAACTTAATAGAAAATTTATAGGATTCAATCCAAAACTTTGGTGAATTCTATACTTATACGGGGTTATTGCATCAAACACCGAGTTTCAAGGCGCTTCCAAAGCCCTTTCATTATGTTGATCTTACTCCAACTTATCAGTAGTTTTGTGAGTAATGAATTCTCTTTTAAGGCACTTATAAATTCCTTTTGAGTATTCTTGATCAATCATTCTCATGAAGCCCTTTTGAGTCTTCCAAGATTCTCAGTTCTAGTTTGTTGCTAAGCTCGATAGTCATCCAGTTCATTTTCCTCCGACTTGTCGTTTTGAAAATGTGTTACTTTCCAGAAAGACACCACTTAGAGCAAAAAATATTATGCTCTCATTTAGGTTGTGAAGGTAATGCCCGTAGTCTCACTTGAATGCTTACAAAGAGACATGTATATTGTCTTTGGGTAAAAGTTCGTTGTGAAACAAATAGTTAGCTCCCACTTGAGCTATCTTAGCCTTTAATGAGCCATTAAGCTCCCACTGAACCACCTAGATCTTGCTAAGCCGGTGAGCTCCCACCGAGTCACTTAGCTCCCGCTGCGCTAGTGAGCTACCATTGAGGCTAAGAGTTTTAGACACATACTTGAAAAGACGTTTAGAAGTTAATTCTATCCATAACTGAATATGGTGTCCTTTCTTAGCTCCGACATTTTGTTTAGTGTAACATTAGTCATTTGTGCAAATCTTTAAGAACTTTATAGGAAGGGATGTGATCCATAATTGTTCGAGTTATTTTTAAATGGCATCAAGGTCTCCGTAAAGACACACTATGTTCTTTGTGGAGATATTTATGAAAATTTCAATTTCATAACTTCGTGATGGTCACGCTTGGCTCAAGCAAACATCGCTTGATCTAATCTAGACGTTTTGATATCTTGCCAAGTCGATTCTGTACTTCATTGAACTCTTGAACTATTCAAGTTCAAGTTTGTTCACATTTCATTAATATAGCCATATTCTTTCAAATTCTTCGTGAAACGTTGAAGTAATTGAATCCTCTTTAGCTTTCGGAGTCAATTGTCTAGACCAAGAACAATAGGTCTTCACTTTGTCAGTTTTTAACAAGTAAGACTTGCCTGTCTTAGAACGATTCCGAATCGATCAACTGTCAAGAGCCTATATAGCCTTGAGTACGTTCTTGTTAATGTGACATTGCTAAAGATGTTCGGAACACAAATCATGTCTGTGATTTGAACTTTGTGAGTTTTCATGTTAGGGAAATATTTTTTTATAATAAATCATTCTTGACTCATGGTTTAGATAACCATGCCATTCAAATAAATTTGCAAGTATTGCTCTTTACTTTGAATGTGAGTCTTTCCGTGTGTTAACGGATTGTTTGCTAATTATGGAACACAATAACCATTTATTTGTTCCAGCCTTAGCTTAAAAGGTCTTTAAACAAAGCATACGACCTTACAACTGATGTACTTCTTCTTGCTTCATTCTAAGCTTGTAAGTCAATAACTTAGTTTATCTTCAATAGTTTGAGGTCACTTTCAAAGTTTAATACTCAAACAGTATCTGACACTTGTGAAGATAATGACTTGCTAAGTTAACATGAATTCTTTAGTAGAAATGGAATCTAATTCCTTTTCTTTGTTCCTTGTTTCCTATATTTCTTATCATACTTCATCTCATAATCTTTAAGAACCATTTCCTTAAGAGTCTTTGACTTTTATACTTTGTTAGGCATGAGTAAGCATCTTGTGCGCTGTATAACAAAGTTCCATCTTTTCCTTTAATTCGTACTTGAATTAATACATCATTGATTTGTGCTCACCAGTGTATAAAGAGAAAAGATATGTTGGTTGTCAAGCATTGACAATTTTGAGTTTCTAACTCAATACTTCATGTTTATCAAAACTACCTAGTATTTTAAATACATGATGTCTAACCATCCTTTCGGACTTATATAAAAGTCATTTATTAGAAATGTATTTTAGAAATGCCTTTCCTTTCTTTGAGAACTATTTTAAAAGATTTCCTTTACCAATCCTGGAAAACAATATAGTTTGATTTGGAATTCCACAAATATAAGTGCAAAGTATAACCATTTATCAAGAAAATAACATAATAAGTTTGAAATTTAAAAGCATTCATGCAAACTTTCAATCTTATTAAGCGTCTTATCCACGCATTAAATTTGTCCCCATTTGGCGAGAATAAGGCGATTCCAAGATTCAAAGAAACAATGAGTGGTTAAGCATGCCTTGGCTTGTCTTAACACTCAATCTTCTAAGGTAAGCAACTCTTTGCTAATGGCTCCAAGCCACTCTTGGTTGGATAAATCATCGCATCTAATGCTCTCTCAACAACTTATCCACTTTGCCACGACATGTTAGGACTCCATCACTCATATCGTTGAGTATAACTAAAACCAACATGTATGCGATGTCTTGCTTTGGCAAACCCATCATCATACCTTACGTATCCTAGGGAATAATAGTGATGCTTCGCTTTGGCGTAGCCCATCACTACTCTTAATAGGTCGATAAGTGTTGTTTTGGAATGGCAAGTTTTACTCAATATTTTAGGGACCTAGGGTTTCTATGTTGGTTGATTTAAGTGAACTTAATTAATCATCCCAACATTTGAAATCCTAAACATGCATCTAACACATGAATTACACACATATAAAATCATAAATATATGTATCGAAAACATAAATAAAGATGCGTTTGGCAACTCGCATGACCCCTTGAGTCTTCAAGTTTTCAAGGGAAGACTTTTGCAACTTCATGGCTTCGTCTTCCAAGAAACTCCGCCTTCAAGGCATGACCATAATTATGCAAATACTATTATCTACAATTAGGACTAATCTAAATATTAAGATATAAAAATACTCAACGGTTTGAAGACCGTATTTAGATTTACAAAAATACATCACGGATCGCAATCCGTATTTTCTATCTTAATCCGGCCCCACTAGTTGCCATTTTATAACACCTGTGAGAGAATATACATTCCATTCATCCATTCACTATTTGTGAATGGCCCATGCATTTTACAACGATAAAAAAGTAACAATGCATAAACACGCGAAAACTAGTAACTAATTTAGTTCGTTAATCCAATTAACATGACTAATTAAAACTAGTCAAAGTTGTTTAACCGATTATGTAACTTAGCGCAATTAAAATTGAAGCTCCCACTAAATTCCGCATCCATCTTAATTAATCCAATTAATTAAGTCGGTAAACCCAAAATTTTGCCAAAATAAAATTTTGCCAATGCCACTCAAAACCGAGGCCTAGGCTCAAAATTTTAATTAAAATATAAAACCAAAATAATTAATTAAAATAATTAAAATGGCAAAATTGCAAATAAACATGGCCTTAAAACGAGGAATAAGTGCTAAGTGTGGGGTTGAGCGCACAGATAGCCACACCAAGCAACGCATGCACCACAAGGCTCAACCACACGCAAGCAACCACAGGCAGCCGTGCTTGCTGGCTGTGGCAGCAGCCACGCATGGGCTGCACCTACGTCGAGGCTGCCCTTGGCAGCCACATGTGGGCTGTTATGCAGCCCGGCTCGCCAAGGGGCATTTTGCCCTCGATTTTCGTGCAACACCCTGGGTTTTTAACCCCAATTTTGCGTGACTAATTAATTAACTTCAAATTAATTTTAGAATTAATAAAATGAGCCAAAATGAAAAATTAATACAAGTCCAACTTAAATTAAAAATTCATCAAGGTGCATATAACCAAAATTATTTCCAAGAACCATTATTTAATAAAACTGGTTTAACTTGGTGCAATAAATGAACAAGGGTAACAACTCATTATTAATTTAATTAAGTTAAATTAATCATGAGATGTTGACAAAATAAAAGGGAGTTGGAATTATTAACACAAATATTCAAATAAAGATTGCAACTTTAAATTGTGAATCCTTGAAAAATTATATCTTCCAACATGAAGATAAATCAAATTTTTTATCACAAGATTCAAACTTTATGATTCCAATCAACTTAATACATGATTAAATCAAAAATTCAACAAAAAAATCATGGAATTTAGTAACTCAAAGTTTCAATCAATTAAAACAATTAAAGATTGAATCTTTAGTACTTAGAAGCCTCAAATAACAATTTTTTCACACTTAATGCAATGGATTTGCAATTATGTGAAAATATGAATCAATCTTTCAAGCACCAATTAACCACCATAAATATGCCATTTAGATTCAAGGTTAGAAAGACTTAAAATTTTTCGTCAAAATGAAAAATCTCTCGAAAAAGGTATTTTTGGTCGGATTTTGGCCAAAAACACAACCCTAAAAGAGTAAAATCATTTCCAAAACACGTTTTCCACCCAAAATTCACTATTTTTGGGTGAAAATTTGGGTTTTGGGCTGAAGACAGCTCTAATACGGGCTTAAAAATAATAAAACCGAGCTACTAATCTAATTAGCAAATTAAAACCAGAAAAATTAAGCCATAAAAACACCTTGAAAATTATGATTATAAAAATAAATTTGATGAGTCTAACTCACCACGGAAGAAAACCTGAGCCAAGACCACATTTACAATTAATACAATCACAAAGCATAATTAACTTAAACAACAAGAATGAAGGAAAGATTAATACCTTTGACGCGTGCTTGGCTCTCAACAAGAGGTCTTACTTCGGAAAGCTTTTAGCTTCGCTCGCACGAAGACCTCCAACGGAAGTCCACCCACAACACGACTCCTACAAGCTCTAATGCTTAGAGGTTAGCTAAGCCCGACCTAAACTCGAGTAATTATATGTGTTTAAAGGTTTTCTCAATGGAGATGCCTTTTCTAACACCTTACTCCACTGAACAATCCCAAGGTATGCCTTGGCTATTTATAAGAAGTGTTTCCTTGTGAATTCCACTCATCTTTCAATGTGGGATTTTTTCACAAAAAGATCCCACATAGAAAGAATGTTGAATTCAATCCTTAGTTAAATAAACCAAGGAATAACAAAGTAACAATTGTCACATGGTTAGGTGAGGACCACATCCTCACTTCCTCCCCAAGGCAACTCACATGCATTGTGATCTAACCATGTGGCACCCAACCTTGAGCCCCAAGTTAGGTTCTGTTGGGCCGCCACCTTTTGGCCCGCGTCCATGACCCACCATCCGGGTCTGCGGCCCGTCGCCACATGGCATTGCCAACGTGGCACGCTGCCAGGTGGCGCGTTGCCACTTGGGGGCTGCCAACATGGCACGCTGCCTCCTTGGCGCACCGCCACCTTGGCGGCTACCACGTGGCGCACTTCTATTTGGCGCGCTTCCCTAACCTTTTGCGTGACTAGGGTTTTTACTTGTTACTTGAAGCATTTTCGCGTCTCACCAATTCCTAAATTTTGGCTCGACTTATAAGATTCGGTTTCGACGCTCTAAACTCGGAATCCGACGTATTTGTTCACAATACTCGAGCGACTCATTAATTCCTTCCGAATTAATTCGTCGTATCGGTCCGTTTGTTGCTTGGGTGTGACCCGAAGGGTTCAGTCAAGGTTAAGTTGTAATTTTAATTATACATTAATATTACTGATCGGAAGTGGCCTCCACCTAGGCATTCTGATCACTTGACCTCACTGAATAATTAGGTTTCTAATAATTTCGAACCCTCTATCGGAATAATACACTTGTTCGAAGGACACCATTCCTGTCATTGTTCCCCCAAAGATGAATCTTACATGCTTGATTGTGCCCCCACTCCCCAATGTGATGATTATGCCCATGATTTTAATGTTGGTTATTCCAATCTTGGTTATACTCCTTCTTTTGTTGAACCTTAATCTTCTACACCTTTTGAATCTCTTGTTGATATTTTTGAATCTCAAATTAGGCGCATTGAGCTTGATAATGATTTTGGGCCTAGTAAAGAGTTGATTCTTAAATCTATGAGAAGTCAATTAGAGATAATGAAAAAGAATGAGGAGTCTCTTGAGGAAGGAAGGAGAAGGAAAGAGGAGCTAGAAAGCCAATTGTCATCTTCAATGCTTGTTTGTGAAATTTCTTATTTTAATATGTGTGTTGAGGATGATGATGATGATTTTGAGCAACTAAGAGAGTGTGAGGATCCCATTGGTAAGTATTTGAGTGATGGTGAAAGAGTTGAGAGTGAAGAGAGTGTTGATTTCGAAAACCCCAACCCTCCTTCCCATATTGATGACTCTCTTGTGCATGATTATGATTCTTCTATCCATGAGTATTTGAACTTGTTTGAGGTTATGTCCAATAAGTTCTTTGAGAGTCAAACGAAAACCCATAACCTTTTGAATAAGTTCATTGAGGATGCCTCATGGGAGAGAGATGAGTTTGAAATGAATTTGCATTAATTCATGCATGGTTTTGAGACTTTGGGCTTTAAGGATGTTGAAGGAGTTGTTGTTCATTGTTGTGATGGAGGGGATTATGTAGTTCCTCTTGGAAGTTGGATGTTTGAGGGAGATAGAGATCATGAGTGTTCTTCTTTTGAGGATTCAATGATTGATTTTCATGCTCTTATTGGTGATTTGAGGAATGGTGGTGAGAAAGAGTTCCTTTGTGAGACCATTACCCTTATTCTCTTTTCTCATGTCCCTTTTTCAAGGAAATTCAACCATAGTCCCTACAGATACATTCTTATGTCCCTTCCTTCTTTTGTCAATGAGCCTATTGGGGACCCTCCTTCTATTTGTGATATTCAAGCTCCATACTCATCGATTATTAAGCAAAATAGTGATTTTGCAACCCAAAAACATTTTAAGGAGAGTTTGCCTTCTTCTTCTTCTTCTTCTTCTTCTTCTTCTTCTTCTTCTTCTTCTTCTTCTTCTTCTTCTTCTTCTTCTTCTTCTTCTTCTTCTTCATCATCATCATCATCTTCTTCTTCTTCTTCTTCTTCTTCTTCTTCTTCTTCTTATTTTGTTAAACTTGCTTTTGATTCTTCTTCTTTTTCTTAGCATCTCTCTCCTCATTTGCGTGCACTATTCTTGTTGCACGTCCACTTCCCCTCATTTGCCTACTTGTTATCTTATGAGATGTGTAGTAGTGTATTTGACAAGCTCTTACATTCGTTGCAATATTATTTACCAGAGCGGTCAAGCTTGGAACTTAAGCAAGCCTTTCTCGGGAAGTAACCCGTGTTTTATTGCTTTCATTTTCTTTTCTTTTTAGAATAGATTTTCTCTCATGGAAATGTTTGTGTGCCTTTTGGTAGGTACATGACTTGATATACTTTGGTGCATTGGTTTGGATCAAGAATCAAGGAAGTAAACTCCACATTTGCTAGCATATGGAAAGCAAGGTTCAATTCTTGAGGAAATTAGCTTTGAAAGGTTGAATTGGGTCATTTGCGGGTATTTACACCACCTAAATCTGGTAATATCTTTCCTTGCTCTTTCTCTAATTGTTGGTGACTTGTTGGACATGTGTTGGTATTATTGGTTTAATTTCTTTCTCTTCCCCTACCATGGATTATATGATTATGATTTGAGTGTATTATCTCATTTAAGCTTGGGGGAAGGTACTCTATCATGTCTGGTAGGATTTTGGTTCATATATGCCATGCACGATTGAATATGCATTTCCATGTTCTTTATTTTGAAAAAAACTCCAAAAAGATTTTTGTTTCTATCAAGGCAAGTTTGCAATATGTTATGTTTTGTTCTTGCTTTGGACATAATACTTTTGGACTTGTATAGTTGAATGCTTTTCTTCTTAGATGGTAATGGCGTGCACGGTTTGAGAGTATATATATGTTTGGTTGATTTTAGGATAGAGTATGCTAAGGTAGTTTCGTTAGAACTTTTGGGACTTTGAAGTCGGATTCCAAATGTTTGTGGTAAGGAAGAAGTTGCTCCCTTTGGTGAATTTGAAACTAATAGTGAGTTATTGCTTCAACCATGTGAGGTTTTATTCTTTTCAAGCCTTCTACATATTTTGCATGAGCGGCACTAATGTGTTCATTTTATATATATTTTTATCCCCGTCCCTTGGTCGTAATTAGTAGTGTTTTTGGCTCCTACGAGCCACTTTTATTACTAATTTGTGTTTTCCAGTGCTTTGGTAGTTTTGCTTGAGTTTTGTAGGAATTTGTGTACTTGGAGCATTTTCCCGGGTTTTTCGAGGAGCATCTACAAGTATTGGAAGATCCCGACCGCGTTCGATAGCCCAAGGCCGATTGGAGGGATCAAATCGGTGATTAAGGGCTCGGTTATGAAGATTTGAGGACTCGGGCCAAGTTCGGAGGCCCAAGAGTTGGAGGTTTCGAGGCCCAAAAGCCTCGCCCAAGACTACCTTCTCCGCCCGGAGGCGCGCCCGGCCGGGCGGGCCAGATCAACACGCGCCCGGTGCACGCGCCCGGCCGGGCGCGAGAAATCATCAGAGGCAAAAAAAAGGCGGGCCCGGTCGGGCGAGCCACTGCCCGGCCGGGCGCGAGAAAGCATTTGAGAGGAAAAAGGCGGGCCCGGTCGGGCGAGCCCTTGCCCGACCGGGCGCGTGTAGAATTAGGGAGTTTTGATTTCCGATTTGTTTTGTTTAGCGGTGATTGTCTTGCTTAGTATTAATGTGTTATTATTAGGCAAGATTAGGAGTCTTCTTCATTATTCTTACTCTAGTTTTTATTCTCCTCCTTCTCTCTACTCAACTTTCTCTCTCTACACTTTATTTTCTTTCTTGTTCCTCAACTCTATTGTAATTCCGGCGTTTTGGTACGATTTCTCTCTTAATTAATCTCAGTATTTTATTCATTCTATTTGTCTTTCATGTCTTGTTTAAATATTATGTTTTGCTTAGTTTTAATTATGTCTGAGTAGTTTTCCTTCTAGGGTTTTTGGGGATCTGATAAATAATATGAAAGGGTAATTTTATGATTGTTGATTATTAATGCTTATTTGATTTCCTATTGATTGTTTTAATGCTATGCAATTAGACTTGGCCAGGTTTAATTGTATGAGTTTAGCAATATTGATTCGAGATTCGAGAGATGAGAATTGATGTTTAGGTTTAGTTTCAATAGGCAGTTTAATTTATAAATGGTTAGGTCGAGATTCGAGAGATGAGATTTAATACCGGTAAATTAATTCTGTGATTGTAATACGTAGCGAAATCCCTTTATGATCTGATTAATTAATGCATTGATGATTGATTATTGTGTTTTACCCTGGAATATTGTTTATTAGTGAACCTATGCCCTAGGCTTTATTATTATTGATTTCTTCCTTAATTATTCTCTTTACTCATAATCTTCGTAGTATAGTTTATAATCACAACAAATATTGGTTACTTTAATAATTTAGATTATAATAATTAATTAGGAGTAGAAAGACTTGTTTCCCTGTGGATTCGACCCTACTTCCCTATCTGCATAAGCTAGTGGACTTAGGTAATTATTTTTTTGATTAGGTGATACGACTTTAGCCTGTCAAAATTTGGCGCCGTTGCCGGGGAAACGGTTTTATTTTTATTTCTAATTGTTTTTGTAGTCTAGATTATTTTTCTTTTGCCTCAAAGGACATTAGTTCTTTGAGGTAGTTCTAATATCTGTCTTTTTAGTTCTTTGTTTATGCCCAGGTGTTCCAGATCAGGTTACATTCCATTCGATCCTGAGATCGAACGCTCGTTTCATAGACAGAAGAATTTCTACAGGCAGATCTCAGCAGACTCTGGGAGTAATAATATTCCTAGAGATCCATTACCTACTTCTAGCGATTCAGAGCATTCTTCTGATTCAGAACTAGAGATGGGTACACCACCACCACCTCCACCTCGCAAGCTTAGCGATTATTCGCAACCATCGCTGACGGATTTTCCACATCTTTCTCCTACGCCCGACCTCGAGGGAGTCCAGTTCGAGATCAAGCCCCAGTTCATAACGATGATAGAAAGAAAGCAATTCAGTGGAGCAAAGGGTGAAGATCCTAATCTTCACATTGCAGATTTCTGTCAATACTGCAATACTATTAGGCAGAATGGGGTAACGCAGGATCAAATCAGGGAGATTCTTTTTCCCTTTTCTTTATGTGGAAAAGCTAAATTATGGTTTAATGGTTTGAATAGAGCTGCACTTGGTATTACTAACTGGGAGACTCTTGCGTTGAATTTTTATAATAAATATTACCCTGCAGAGAAAACAGCTTTATTGAGAAGCGCCATCCAGAATTTTGCCCAAGAGGCAGATGAAGCATTATATGAATCTTGGGAAAGATTCAAGGATCTGCAGAGGGAGTGTCCCCACCACAATTTGGCGAAGTGGCAGTTGATTCAAGCTTTTTACAATGGTTTAGGAAATGCATCTAGGACAATTTTAGATTCCGCAGCTAGCGGTAGATTTATGAATTTAAATGTTGATGATGCAGGTCAGGTTATCGAAGATATGGCAATCCATAATTCCCAATATGGGAATGCTAGAGGCTTTGCTAACAAGGGCAAGCATCATGTTGATTCAGTCACTTTATTGCAAGCCCAGCTTACTTCTATTTGTCAGAAACTAGATAATCTTACTACTAACAATCCTAATTCTGTTGCTAATGTTTCTGCTGTTTCTAATAATGCTAATGATGCTTTCTGTGAAAATTGTGGAAGTGTAGGTCATTTTGAACAAGATTGCAGGAGTTCAATGGAGCAAGTTAATGCTTTTCAAACTTACAAGCAAAATAACCCATACTCCAATTCCTACAATCCTGGCTACCGGAACCATCCCTACCTATCTTACCGTAGCACCAATGTTCAAAATCCTCCACCTCCACAACAACCACAACAAGCACCCCCTCCACAGCAGAAATATTACCATCCTCATGCTAATCAAAAACCCCCATCACAGCCCCCTACTACATCTTCTGACCCTGCTTTATCAGAAATTAGGGCAATGCTGACCAACATGCAAAAACATATGGAGAGTAGAGACCAACAGATTGACTCTATTATAGCCCATAATAAAGTCATGGACACCCAAATAGCACAATTGTCCTCTACCCTTCAATCTCGTCAGCAGGGAGCTCTACCAGCGCAGGGAATTCAACCTATGGATCATGCAAATGCAATCACCCTAAGGAGTGGTTCACACTACGATGGGCCCCAGATGCCCAAAGAGTATGAACCTGAATTATCTAATATTGCTAATCCTGATTCCGTTGTACCAATTTCCCCTGCAGGGCTGCAGGGTAAAATTCCTGATGCTAATATTTTTGATGATTCATTGCAGGGTACAACCCCAGGGAAGGATGTACCCAGGGGAAGAGTAGGGAAGCACCACCAGTTATCAAATTACCATTCCCTAATCGCTAACTAAAGACTAAGTTGGACAAGAAGTTTGGTAAGTTTCTGGAGGTTGTTAAAAATTTGCAGGTAACGGTTCCTTTTACTGAACTTATTACACAGGTTCCTGTATATGCTAAATTTATGAAAGATATTTTGACTAGGAAGAGGGCCTTTAATGAAATAGAAACTGTAGCTTTTACTGAGGAGTGTAGTGCATTATTACAAAATAAATCTCCTCCTAAATTGAAGGATCCTGGTAGTTTTTCTATCCCTTGTCATATTGGTAATGTCTTCATAGATAAAGCATTATGTGATTTGGGTGCTTCTGTTAGTGTAATGCCATCGTCTGTTTGTGCTAAATTAAATATGGGTGATTTAAAAATTACTAATATCACTTTGCAAATGGCAGACCGTTCTGTTAAATATCCCCTAGGTATTTTAGAGGACGTCCCTGTTAGAGTTGGTAAATTTTTCATCCCTGTTGATTTTGTTGTATTAGACATGGCTGAGGACACACAAATACCCATTATATTAGGTAGGCCTTTTCTCCATACTGCAGGAGCCATTATAGATGTTAAAAATGGTAAACTAACCCTATCTGTTGGTGATGATAATATTACTTTTAATTTAGGGAAGGTTTTAAAAGGTCCTATGCTTGAGGAAAACTGTTGTTTGATTGATGTTATAGATATAATGGATGATATTTGTGATGATAGCTTGACACAGATTCTTGCAAGGGATCCCTTGGAAGAAATACTTTGTGGTCATTTGTCTGCAGATGATGCGAGTATCTGGAGCAAGGAGGTGGATATTATTGAGAAAGCACTTGTCATGGAAGAACTTGATGACAAAGAAAATAAGAAGGTAGTAAAATTAGTTCAGGAATCGAAACCTGCAGAGGTAAAGAAACCTGAACTAAAACCTCTCCCTTCTCATTTAAAATATGTTTTTCTTGATAAGCAGGAAATGCACCCTGTGATCATTAGTACTGCACTTGATGACCCACAAACTTCCCAACTTCTAGAGGTTCTCCGAACCCACAAAAGGGCAATAGGGTACAGTATTGATGATCTCAAGGGTATAAGCCCAGATTTTTGTATGCACAGGATACACCTAGAGGACAACTACAAGCCATGCATTCAACCCCAGAGGAGGTTGAATCCCAATATGCAAGAGGTAGTCAAAAAAGAGGTTATGAAATTACCTGATGCAGGTATTATCTATCCTATTTCTGACTCTAAATGGGTAAGTCCTGTTCAGGTGGTTCCTAAGAAGGGTGGGATGACCGTGGTCAGAAACGAAAAAAATGAATTAATTCCCACCATAACTGTTACAGGGTGGCGTATGTGCATTGATTATCGTAGATTAAATGTCGCCACTAAAAAGGACCATTTCCCTCTCCCCTTTATTGATCAAATGCTTGAGAGGTTAGCTAACCATAAGTTCTTTTGCTATCTGGATGGGTATTCAGGATTTTTCCAAATTCCAATCTACCCTAAAGATCAGGAAAAGACAACATTTACATGCCCTTATGGCACTTTTGCATATCGTAGAATGCCTTTTGGTTTGTGTAATGCACCTGCTACTTTTCAACGTTGCATGATGAGCATTTTTTCTGATTTCATAGAGTCTATCATGGAAGTCTTTATGGATGATTTTAGTGTCTATGGTTCTTCATTCGATTCATGTCTAATAAATTTAGCTAAAATCCTTAAAAGATGTGAAGAATGCAACTTGGTCTTAAATTGGGAGAAGTGTCACTTTATGGTGACGGAGGGAGTAGTCCTAGGTCATATTGTATCTGATAAGGGCATACAGGTAGATAAAGCTAAAATTTCAGTGATTGAGCAATTACCTCCCCCAGTTAATGTTAAGGGAGTTAGAAGTTTCTTGGGTCATGCGGGGTTTTATCGCCGTTTTATCAAAGATTTTTCTAAAATTGCCAAACCACTGACTCAGCTTTTACTTAAGGATGCCCCTTTTATCTTTACTGATGAGTGTCTTGAGTCTTTCAACAGGATTAAGCAGGCTTTGATATCGGCGCCCATCATATGTGCTCCCGATTGGAATCTTCCTTTCGAGATCATGTGTGATGCAAGCGATTTTGCTCTAGGAGCCGTGCTTGGACAGAGGAAGGACAAAGTTTTACATGCTATCTACTATGCTAGTAAAACTTTGGATGAGGCTCAAGTCAACTATGCCACTACGGAGAAGGAGTTTTTAGCTGTCATTTATGCTTTAGAAAAATTTAGATCATATCTAGTTGGTTCTAAAGTTATTGTTTTTACTGACCATGCAGCTTTAAAGTACCTGATAGCCAAAGCTGAATCAAAGCCTAGGCTACTCCGGTGGGTTCTCTTGCTCCAGGATTTCAACATTGAAATAAGGGATAAAAAGGGTGCAGAGAACGTTGTGGCAGATCACTTGTCACGAATCAGGTATGATGAGGGTAAGGATTTTCTCCCTATAGATGATTCATTCCCTGATGACAACCTGTATGCAGTTGTAGAGCAACACCCCTGGTACGCCGATTTTGCAAATTATTTAGTGGGTGGTACTGTACCTCTTGACTTGTCCTACCAACAAAAAAAGAAATTCCTGTATGATGTTAAACATTATTTTTGGGATGATCCTTTTTTGTTTCGTGAGTGTGTAGATGGATTATTTCGCAGGTGTTTCCCCGAATGGGAGGTACATGGTATTCTCACTAGCTGCCACACTTCACCTTATGGAGGACATCATGGTCCCTCTAAAACAGTGGCCAAGATAAACGAGTCAGGATTCTATTGGCCCACCATGTTCAAGGATGCTAACATTTTTGTGCAGGCTTGTGACTCTTGCCAGAGGACCGGCAACATTTCGCGGCGGCACGAGATGCCTCAAACTGGGATTTTGGAAGTAGAAATTTTTGATGTTTGGGGTGTTGATTACATGGGACCGTTCCCTTCCTCTAGAGGGAACCGTTATATACTAGTCGCCGTAGATTATGTATCCAAGTGGGTAGAAGCCATTGCCACTCCTACCAATGATGCCAAGGTGGTCCATAGGCTTTCAAGAAAACTATTTTTCCTAGATTTGGAGTGCCTAGAGCCATAATCAGTGACGGAGGATCCCACTTTCATGAGCGGAAGTTAGATACCCTCCTAAAGAAGTATGGTGTTTACCATAGGACAGGGCTAGCCTACCATCCCCAAACTAGTGGCCAAGTCGAAGTGTCTAATCGCGAGATTAAGGTCATCTTAGAGAAGGTGGTAGCAAAATCTAGGAAAGATTGGAGCGATAAGTTGGATGACACCCTTTGGGCATATAGAACCGCATTTAAGACCCCTATAGGTACCACTCCCTATAGACTTGTGTATGGTAAAGCATGTCATCTTCCGGTGGAGTTAGAGTACAAGGCATATTGGGCTATTAAAGAGCTCAATTTGGACGCTAAGCTAGCGGGAGAAAAGAGGCTTCTACAACTTAACCAGCTTGATGAGTTTAGGTTGATGGCCTATGATAGTGCGCGAGTCTACAAGGAGAAGACCAGGAGATGGCACGACAAGATGATCCTTCCGAGAGAATTCAAAGAGGGTGACAAGGTGTTGTTGTTCAACTCTAGGCTTAAACTTTTCCCAGGAAAGTTGAAGTCAAGGTGGTCGGGTCCTTTCACAGTGAGAAAGGCCAACAAGTTCGGTTCTGTAGAGTTGTTTGACGAGCATGGTAATGAGTTCAAGGTAAATGGTCAGAGGCTTAAGATTTATCATGACGGGGCTACGATTGGTGCAGTTGAACTACTACACCTGACTAGCTCCAGTTCACCCTGAGAAAACTACGGTAAGTAGGTCGTGCGGGACCTAAATAACCCAGCGCTTTGCGGGAGGCAACCCGTATTTTATTTGTTTTTATTTTTACTTTTATTTTTCTTCTTTTTCTTATGAGAGGAGAGAGGAGGGAATTTAATGAGTTTTACGAGTTTTTGGTACAGTTTACAGGAAAAGAGTTAGCCAAATTTGAAGAAAGTAGAATCGTCAAACCTTGCTCTCGGGCCCGGCCGGGCGAAGCTTCGCCCGACCGGGCGCGAGAGTTGACGTATACGGACATTTTTGGCCCGGCCGGGCGGAGCTTCGCCCGACCGGGCGCGAGACTTAGCCTAGAATTTGTTTAATAATCGCCCGACCGGGCGAAGGACCGCCCGACCGGGCGCGAGAAGAAATTTGGAAGAAGAATTTATCGCCCGACCAGGCGGTATGGGCGCCCGACCGGGTGGTATGGGCGCCCGACCGGGCGCGTGTGATAAAATACGAATCAAACAGATCGCCCGATCGGGCGAACGTCCGCCCGACCGGGCGCGACGCCCTCACCGTCTTCCTTTTCTTTCTTCTTCTCCTTTCTTCTTCTTCTTTCCTTCATTTTCCTTCTTTTCCTTCACTTTCTCTCTCTAAAACTCTTATTTTTCTCTGACTTCTCTCTAAGATTTCTCCTTCATCTCTTACCCAAATCCAAAACTTTTCACATATTTTTACTCCTCTCTTCATCCTCTACACTCCTACATCAAAAATTTTCAAACTCCACAAAATTTAATTTTTGACCACTCATAATGGCGGCTAAAAGGGCGAGGAATTTTCTCGGGGGAAGCTCAAGCGGGTCATCCCAACAATATGACCCGGCTCTTCAACTCATTCAGTGGCCGACGATCAAGATCGCGACGACGGAGCAACGGGAGAAATTGGAGGTGCTCTACGGACGAGAGGTAATTCCCTCACGGTGGTTACACCGTCCCACTTTAGAGGCTTTAGGTATTTATGGCTTTGTTAGGAGATTTTTGAATGATATTGGTATGCGCAAATTTGTAGATATGCATTATTCGACATACCGTGAATTAACCTGTGAATTCTTGTCATCTCTTGTTATTCAAAACCATAAAAGTGGTCCAAAATTAATTTTTAGGCTTAACAATAAAAACATCACTCTTTCTTTTGTGGAATTTTGTAAATTGTTTGAACTGGAACCGGAATTAAACAGACAATGGCATGCTGAGTTTAAAATGGAGGATGTGTATTTATCTTTGACTGGTATTCCTCATGTTTCTGCACAACATGCTAGTGCTAGGCCTATCCACCACCCCGTCCCTAAAATGTGGCAAAGATTTGCCGGTGTATGTTTCCTGGGTAAGAATGAACCCCATAACTGTCAGACCAATGAACTAGCTGTAATTGGCCATTACATGTTTGGGTATGAGAAATTGAACATAGCCCGGTATATCATCCACCACCTAGGTAGGCACGCTACGGCCAGCAACCACCACACTACCCCCATCCGTCTTGGTGGCCTTATCACTAGGATAGCCATCAAGAAGGCCGGTTTTGTAGAGAGTGGACCCCACCAGATGACTAACATGGGACCCGACACCTACATGACCTCTAGGTACCTTGAGGAGCTTGGGTGGTTGCGGGTAGACGAGAACCAGGTCACCCATTGGTGCATTAGGACAGGGACTGAACAACCCTTGCCCATTTTTCCTTTGCCCAACCCAGACCTGACCGCCTTTCCCCCAGGGCAAGAGTCCTACACTTACGCCCTGTTAGTCGCCCATGCTAGGGGTGAGGATCCACAACAAGCCCAGGCCCAACCACAGCTTGTAGTTCAACCCATCCCACAGCCACCATCACCACCCCGACAGTCCCATTCCGTCCCTCACGGTGACTGTGACCCAGTTTGGGACTTGCAGAGTATTGGCCAGGCCATAGGTCGCATAGAGCAGACCCAGACCGAGTTCAGACAGATGATTGGTTCTGTCGACCAGAGGCTAGGCTACCTAGAGAGGAACCAGGGTAGGGGACTCTACCCCATTTATGATGATTATGCTCGTCGGGGCAACATTCCCGACGATGCTGTTTACCCAGACTGGTTCCAGCCCCCACCTCAGGGATACGATAGGGATCCCACTGCCCATGGTATTTACACAGACTATTCCTCGTTCCATGGGTACGGCCAGGACATTCCTTTTGGGGGACCGCCGGGGGGGACTTTTCAAGCTAACTATTTTGGTGGTAGCTCTTTTGGTGCAGATGGTGCAGGTTCCAGTGGTGGAGCTGGTGGGTCCTCTCGGATGGACCAGGATGAGGATGAGTAGCCAGCTGGGCTACTTTCGAGCCAATGAGGACATTGTCCGATCTTGGCTTGGGGGAGATTTTTGGATTTGGTATATATTTTTTTTTTTTTCTTCTTCTTCCTTTTTGATTATTTTTGGTGTGTTTTGTTAGTTTAGATTTATTGCTTTTTAGATTAGTTTATTGCTTTCCTTATATGAAAAATACAAAAAAATTGAAAAATAATCAAAAAAATAAAAAAATACGAACCAATGAACTGTAAATCATGCTTCCCTGTGCCCCATACTTGAGAAAAACTGTTTTGATTCTTGGTATTTGATTTTGAGCATTGTGGATTAGTTGATCATGATTTTAAGTTTAGTTACTTGGATTCCTAAACATGCGTCAATTTTGTCCAACTACTTGTGAATATAGTGCTTGACTAGTTGATTTGGTTAGGAATGTGTGATTAGTTCCTGGTATGTCAATGAATTTGAGTATTGGTTTGCAACTATGAGTAGTGTTTCATGGCTCATTATTATGCACATGTGGAGGACGAAGGCATTTGTTCTTTTAGGTAGCCTTCAGATTTATTTAGATACATTTGTTCCCTTCTTGCTACCCATGTTGTTGCCTTGACCCTTTTATTGTTTTTAGCCACATTACAAGCCATGTTTGCCCCATTGGTTACTAGTCCCAAGCTTGGCTTGGGGGAGCTATTAGTGAGTGAGGTGAGGGAGTTTGTAGTGTGCACATTATTTGCACAATTTGGGTGGGTTTGAGAAGTTATTTGTTCCTGATCATATTTTTATTTGATGAGTTTTATTGTGTATATATTTGGAAAATAAAAGTGTGATGAAAAAGAAAAAAAGAGAAGTTCAAAAAAAAAATTAAGAAAATAAAAAAAAAGAAAGTGAACTTCTAGAAAATAAAAGAAAAAAAAAAGGAAAAAAAGAGCAAAAAGAAAAATAAGTTTGATGTTCAAATTGTCTAAGTGAAGGTTTATCGAAAAAAAAGTTGAGTATCATTGTAAATATTTGAGTTTGATTTTGTTTATTCACTCTAGTTTATATTATCATATTTTTATGAGTGAATTTTATAAGTATTGGGATTGATTATTATGATTGGAGTTGTATTTGGTGGTTTTTGTTGGAGTTAGTTATGTTGTTGGAGATGTTTGATCATTGTTTATTTTTGGTCATGGGTTTATTAGGATATGGCTCCCTTTTTGCATAGCTTTTCTCTCACATTTCCCCAAATTTATCCTACCCTTTCACCCTAGCCTTACATTACAAGCTTTAAAGACCTTTTGACCTTGTGCATAGAGTTGTGTAAATATGAAAGTGTTGTTTATCAATGCAAGTTATGACTTGACATATTCCGAGTCGACTAATAGGTTGAGTGTATGTCTTTTTAAACACACGAGGTTGTGAGTTTGGGAGGGCATTGTTCACATAAAGGGGTTGGGATGGAGAGCGATCGAGTACATCTTTTACTCGCCACATAAATGAGAGTTGAGTGTGTGAGCACTAGTCTTGAATTCTATATGCTCTTGTGGTTTGCTCTACTTGACAATTGTTGGGGATGAAGGGTGATTAGATGGATAGGATTGGTTGATTTTGAAGCATGTTCACTTGATTTGCCTTAAATCGTTTGTGCTTGATTTTTATATTGGGGTGAGGCATGTTTTATTGTTCATTGAGGAGCCCTTTGCTTAGGGACAAGCAAAGGTTTGGCTTGGGGGAGTTTGATGTGTTCATTTTATATATATTTTTATCCCCGTCCCTTGGTCGTAATTAGTAGTGTTTTTGGCTCCTACGAGCCACTTTTATTACTAATTTGTGTTTTCCAGTGCTTTGGTAGTTTTGCTTGAGTTTTGTAGGAATTTGTGTACTTGGAGCATTTTCCCGGGTTTTTCGAGGAGCATCTACAAGTATTGGAAGACCGCGACCGCGTTCGATAGCCCAAGGCCGATTGGAGGGATCAAATCGGTGATTAAGGGCTCGGTTATGAAGATTTGAGGACTCGGGCCAAGTTCGGAGGCCCAAGAGTTGGAGGTTTCGAGGCCCAAAAGCCTCGCCCAAGACTACCTTCTCCGCCCGGAGGCGCGCCCGGCCGGGCGGGCCAGATCAACACGCGCCCGGTGCACGCGCCCGACCGGGCGCGAGAAATCATCAGAGGCAAAAAAAAGGCGGGCCTAGTCGGGCGAGCCACTGCCCGGCCGGGCGCGAGAAAGCATTTGAGAGGAAAAAGGCGGGCCCGGTCGGGCGAGCCCTTGCCCGACCGGGCGCGTGTAGAATTAGGGAGTTTTGATTTCCGATTTGTTTTGTTTAGCGGTGATTGTCTTGCTTAGTATTAATGTGTTATTATTAGGCAAGATTAGGAGTCTTCTTCATTATTCTTACTCTAGTTTTTATTCTCTTCCTTCTCTCTACTCAACTTTCTCTCTCTAGACTTTATTTTCTTTCTTGTTCCTCAACTCTATTGTAATTCCGCCGTTTTGGTACGATTTCTCTCTTAATTAATCTCAGTATTTTATTCATTCTATTTGTCTTTCATGTCTTGTTTAAATATTATGTTTTGCTTAGTTTTAATTATGTCTGAGTAGTTTTCCTTCTAGGGTTTTTGGGGATCTGATAAATAATATGAAAGGGTAATTTTATGATTGTTGATTATTAATGCTTATTTGATTTCCTATTGATTGTTTTAATGCTATGCAATTAGACTTGGCCAGGTTTAATTGTATGAGTTTAGCAATATTGATTCGAGATTCGAGAGATGAGAATTGATGTTTAGGTTTAGTTTCAATAGGCAGTTTAATTTATAAATGGTTAGGTCGAGATTCGAGAGATGAGATTTAATACCGGTAAATTAATTCTGTGATTGTAATACGTAGCGAAAGCCCTTTATGATCTGATTAATTAATGCATTGATGATTGATTATTGTGTTTTACCCTGGAATATTGTTTATTAGTGAACCTATGCCCTAGGCTTTATTATTATTGATTTCTTCCTTAATTATTCTCTTTACTCATAATCTTCGTAGTATAGTTTATAATCACAACAAATATTGGTTACTTTAATAATTTAGATTATAATAATTAATTAGGAGTAGAAAGACTTGTTTCCCTGTGGATTCGACCCTACTTCCCTATCTGCATAAGCTAGTGGACTTAGGTAATTATTTTTTTGATTAGGTGATACGACTTTAGCCTGTCAGGCACATGGATCCTTGACTATTGTATGCTTTATCTAGAACTTGACTCTTGTCTCCCGAGATCGCGACCGAGCCATTTAGGAAAGACAAAGGCATCTCTTCGGGGTGGTGATTTTTCCTTTTCCAAGATAGTTTTCTTTTCTTTATTTTGGGTTTACATTTGCCTACTTGCTAACCATTTGAGCCATAATCCTTCATTTCAAGCCATATCTTTAGATTTTGAGCCTTTTGTTTCTTTTTTGTTCCCATTCTTGGTTTTTGTGAAGCAATTGACCATTATTGTTGGAGATTGTGGTGGATGAATTTAAATATTGGTTCTTATAATGTAAGCACTTTTGTTTTGTGTATATTTTGTGAATAAAGGCAAATGCCTAGTTGAAAAAGCCGTTCATAGTTAAAAGAGGCGAGGGAAATGCAATAAAGTGAAAAAAAAAAAGAAAAAAAAATGAAAAAATCCTTTGGCAAAAGTGAAAAAATGTGAAAAAATGAAAAACTTCAAAAATATTTTGATGTAAGTGTATTTCTCCCTATTTTAAGCTTTGAGGACAATACTTCATTTAAACTTGAGGGGAAGCGTTCTAACACTTTTTGTATATATGATTGTGATTTTTGGCTTTGAATAAACCTGGAGGTGTTGGTGTTTTTGTTTGGTGATTGCTTGATTATTGTATTGAGGATTAATCACCCTTTGCTTCACAATTTAGGTATACCACCAAATTTCAAATTTTAGCCTACTTTCACCCTTTTTGTCCTTACATTAAAACCCTTCTTAAGACCTTTTGACCTTTTTGGTTGAGTCACAAGTCGGTGGAGGGAGATGTGAGTGAAGCCTATGGAGCGATGTGCATAGTCAAGATGTCGAATAGCCCAAAAATCTCTTCTTTTTCGGTTCCTTCGAGGAATCATTGAGATACTCATTAGAGGTGGATTTGAATCTAGTTGGGAGAACGTGGTAAGATTGTTTGAGATGAAGGTGAATTGTGTTTCACTAGTTCGCTATGCTTAGCATATTTTATGTTTCAATCAACCTTGGATATCTTGAAACGTGCACTCCCTTATTTGTTTAGAAAGAATTGTATCCATTTGTGCTTGTTCATTTTCAAAAGTCCATTCATGAAGATTTGTTTTCTTTTCTTTTCTTTTAATTTCTTTTTAATGCTTTGCCTTGTTTGCTTGGATTTAGAGAGTTGTGGGTTAACCTCTTAGGAAACCCTCACAAGACCTCACAAGTGCTCATTGGAGACTTTGGGGTTTTAAGGGCTTGTTGTAGCTAAAAAAGACTGTGATTTCTACGAAAGTGAGTTAATGTATATTCTTGTCTCATCACTTTTCTTTTGTTTCTTTGAATAAGCTCATCATTTTTCCCTAACTTGTTTTGGTTTTGCTCGAGGACGAGCAAAAGTTACGCTTTGGGGTGTTTGATGAGTGCTATTTATGGCACTCATTTAATGAGTATTTAGGTTGTTTTACCTTCTTTTCATAGCTTTCTTTCTTAATAAATGCTTAGTTTTATGCTTTTTCTCTTTATTTTACCTTTTCTCTCTTATTTTGTGTTTTATGGTTTTTTTAGTGTTTTCTCCTTTATTTCTTATCTTTTCGTGGTTTTAGGTATTGAACGAGGTTTGGGTCTTGATATTGGTGGTTTTCTAAGTTGGAAGATGCGTTTAGAGCAAGCTTATAACATTGGAAAAGCTCAAGATGCAAGGAAGTGGATGCTCTAAGTTCTAGCTCTTGCGCTCTCAAGACGTGCTCTCATGAAAAATGGTGTTGAACCCACCGTGGAGGCCGTTGGAAACTGCCACCTCCAATGTTCATCAATTGGAGCTTACGAAGACCCATTTGCGAGCGCATGAGGCATCGAAAAAGTCGAAGAAACCCAGAAGAGCGCGGGCACGCAGGCCACACGCGCGGGCACGCACCCCTGCCCGCGCGGGCGCTTCTCCCCGTTTTCGATTTCGCTCGATTTCATTTCTGCGCCTCTTCTAAATACCTATTTCTAACACGATTTTTGTTAGAAGTTTTAGACATAATTTTGATCATAGTTTTAGCTTAGTTGAGAGTTTCTCTCCCTAGTCTTAGGGTTAGTTTAGGAATAGATTTAGAGAGAGAAAGTGAGAGATTTCAATGGTGATTTGAGAGATTGATGATACAAGGGTGACAATTGTGTTGAAAATCTTCTCTATTATCAATGAGCATTTCTAACTCTATCTCATCTTATTGCTTTGTTTAGATTCATGTTTGTTTGATTTTGTTTTGATGATTGATCTTGATTAGTGTAATTGTTCTTCATATTTTGTTGATTCTTGATTTCTTTAGTTGCTTGTTGATTGGATAATGATTCTTGAGTAGTTGTTTGGATAGGGATTGGGTGAAACTTGTTTGATTGATTGATTGTGATTAACTTGGGAATTATGTTGATTGGTTGTTGAGATTAAAGTGATTAATGTAAGTTTACATGTGTGTAATTTGATTAGGCCTTGAGAATTATGCTAGATTGCATTGTGATTTCTAATGTTACGACACATTGAGTTAGGAATTGCAATTATCGATAGGTTTGGATTGTGATTCTCCTAGTTTGTTATTCGTAGAGACCACTAGCT
The DNA here is from genome assembly GCF_948465745.1 of Chenopodium album. Taxonomy (NCBI): domain Eukaryota; kingdom Viridiplantae; phylum Streptophyta; class Magnoliopsida; order Caryophyllales; family Amaranthaceae; genus Chenopodium; species Chenopodium album. The sequence goes on along the minus strand of NC_137851.1, from coordinate 34,584,753 downwards.
TAACGATTAGGAGATAGCTCTTTGATTCCAATTGATAGCTCTTATCGTTAGTCTTCACGACCTTTGATTGGCATGTTTTTCCCAAGTTTCTGCAATTATCATGATTATTTGTTAATCCCCATTCCCTAGTGTTTTATTTGTTTTGTTGTTTGTTTTGTTAGTTGTCTAGTGACCTCTTCACCCTTGACTTAGACCTCGCTTAGGTGTCCAATTAAAAGCACTTGAACATAACCGTTCCTTTGGGTTTGACCCTTGACTTACCTCTATACTTGCATTTAGGTTTGTTAAGTGATTATAAATTTTGTTTGGTTTATGGAGGATTAGTCAACGACCTAGTTTTCCCCTCGTCAAATACTCTATGGGATATCATGCAAGCAAGTGAAGATGAAGCTTAGGAAATTTGATTGGCCTTTTTAGTATTCATTTTTTGGTCTTGAAGTATTAAAACCTTAGGGAATTTAGTTTAAATAATTTTGGTTTGCTTTGACTGCAGTTGTAATGATCAAAAGTTTTATTTTTTTTGTTTTGGGAGTAATTGATAATATGTTGATGCTTGATTCATATTAGATAAAGATATCTTATTGACATAAGGATATGGTTGAAAATTGAGAAAATGATTTTGCAACAATGAGGTATAATCTGATTTTATTATGATTTCTTATTATCTTACAAAGGAATGGGATACATGGACTGTTTTTGCACTCATAATAATTCTCAAAATATTTATATTATCTACCTTTACTTTCTTGCAATCCAAAGGAGAATAGTCTATTTTCAGACCCACATTACTTATCAGGTGATCTGAATTTTGATGGCATGTGATTTCCATTAGTTGGATAATGTTTTCAAGGTCCATGATTGGCGTAGAAGTATTGTAAGTGACAGGGATTCCATTATCATGAGCCAATTCTTAAAAGAATTATTCACTTTGCAAGGAACATAATTTCTTCTGTCTTTTGCATACTAGATGGGCAGACTGAGGTTGTCAACAGATGACTAGAAACTTATTTGAGGTGCATGACAAGTGACAAGGCCTAAGGACTGGTGCAAGTATCTCCTTATGGCTGAGTGGTGGTATAACATGCATTTTCATTCCACTGCTGGAATGTCTCCTTATAAGGTTGTTTATTGTCAAGCCCCTCCTGTACACCTCCCTTATCTGTTTGGAGAATCACATAATGAAGTTGTGGATCAATGTATGCAAAAAGGGAATTAGTCTTGAAGATACTAAGGATAATTTGAACATGCTAAGGCATAACATAAAATGAAGGTGCATAGGTAGATAAAGGAAGATCATAAAGGCAGTTTGCTGTCAATTAGTGGGTCTGGTTGAAGTTACAGAACTATATGCAACATTCGGTCTCAAACCAAAGTAGTAAAAAGCTTGAAACTAAATGCTTTGGGCCTTTCAATATCTTTATAATCATTAGAAAGGTGGATTACAAGTTGCGGCTCCTTAGTTCTGCAAAAATTCACAATGTCTTCCATGTGTCTCAGCTAAAACCCTTTAAGGGGGTATTGCCTGTAACTGCAGTTATTCCACTAGATTCACCTGAGGCTGCTCAAGCTTCTTTCTTGCCTTCTTTCATTCTTGATACCTGGACAATTCCAGTTGCTGGTTGGTCCTAAGTTCATTTCCTAGTCCAGTGGCAGCATAAACCAAGACATGAAGCTACTTCGGTGCAAAATGAAGATTTTGAAGCTAGTTTTCCTTGTTTATCTCCTATTTCGACTCGAGGACAAGTCTGTTAAAGGGGGAGGGTATTTTATAGAACATATTAGAGTAGTCTGTTAAATAAATATGTTATTTCACTTTCTTATGCTTCTGCAATTTGTTATTACAACTGGTTTAAGGAATCTTTCTGTTATTAGCTCATGGCTTATTAATGCACCTAAGTTTGTAATTGTAGCATTATGAAATGAATGACAACTTCTCTCTCTAACCTTCTTTTCTTTTCTCTCTTCTCTCTCTATTTTATTATCTTCCTCTCCTTCTTTATCTATTTCCTTCTTCTTCATTTCCTGTAAATTTCTGAGATATTTCTCAGATAGCTCTAACCAGATAAGGTCCCTCCCTTATCAATTTACCTGATAATTAATGGAATGACTACTCCTTTACAATTGCAAACAGTACAATTAAATTACAAGGATGATATTTCCTGTTTAAAGGGGTTTAGATGCATATGTTATTTTATTTTTTATTTTTTATTTTTTTGCATATGTTAAAGTAAGTACTCCATAACTACTTAGATATCCCTATAAACTATAACCACCCACTTTAGTGTTTTTTTTTAATTATTATTATTATTATTATTATTATTATTATTATTATTTTATTTTATTATTTTTTTTTAAAAAAAAAAAAATCAGTTTATGATCATATAGAGGAAAATTAGGATTGACTTAAAGAGAAATCTGTTAAATTTTGTTAAACATTTTTATTTTATTTTGAGAACCGTTTTTAATTGGTTTTTTAAAAAATCGTTTTAATTGGTTTATTAAAAACCGTTTTTAATTTATTTAAGAATTTTTAATTTTTTTTTATGATAAAAGAGGAACATAGTAGATTAATGGGGATTGGGGAATGACATTGTTCATGGTAGTTTCTTTTTTAATTATTTTTTGTAAATGGTATTTTTTTAAAGAGAAAATTCCCAACAAAAATAGGGAGTTCTCTATAATGATTAATATAGATTGTAATGTAAACGAAAATTTGATTCTTATAATCCCACTTTTTGGTTTACCAGTGGCGTATCTAGAAATTTCATAGTATCACTTCATATATATATATATATATATATATATATATATATATATATATATATATATATTGAAAAAAACTGATGGGAATTTTATTAATTAAATACATAAGTTCAAAATTTGGATTACAACATATCACTCAGAATTTATCTACACTAAGAAAAATTCACATGTAATTATTATTTTTGTGATGTAAATTTAGATCAACAATCAATAATTGATACATTTGTGTAATTCAATCTAATTTTGTAAATGAAGACAACAATCCCTATACACAAATGAAAAGAAGAAATTCTAAATCTAATTGTACAATAGTTAATTTACAATGGAAGTAAATTAATTCAATTGTAAATCAAACTCCACTATTGATTTATAATTGAAATAAATCTAACATTTTAAGTTTGAACTCCATGATATATCAATTAACTTAAAATTTGTAAAACTAAATTGATATGAAGAGTACCTTATAACTTGTGGTGGTTTTTAAGCAATTCAAACCATTGATCTTAAGGGCCCAACTGGATAGTAAGGCAAGATCAAAATAACTACTGAGCTTGATTGTTATCTCTTACCAAAGTTTACTTAGAATATTTGGTTTAAACCTTCTAAAAAAAAAACTTGTTTTTTTTTTAAAAAATTCGGTGGGTTTAATGAACCCACATGAAACCACCATGAATCCGCCATTGCGGTTTGCTGTAAACAATCCAATCTCTGGGGAACATTAATTTACAATTGCACAAGTTAAAAGGTTACCTCAGCTCCATGATAATACAATTGGAAAATGACGATCGATATTCCATACGTGCTAAAAAAAATTAAACTATCGCTTTGCTACTAAGCCAAGGGAAACTAAGAAAGCTAAGAAGAAAGTATTAAATGAAATACTTGTTGATTGATTTTCTAATACCTTCCTTCGGTTTCTTCACTTCTATTTATAGACAATTTAGAGAGGTTATTGTTGACTCCAATAATTGTTGTGCGGTGACTCTTCTTAATGCCAACTCCATTTAAAATCGAATTGCCTTGTTTTGCCTACAAATCGGTCCTTTCTTCTTCTTGAGCCTTTTGATTAGACCCAACCCATTTCCTACCTTTTTTTATCATCGCTTCACCCAAAGGCCCTTAATATGACTCTAAAGTTCATTTCCCTGACTGGCCAACGAGTCAAAGTCAAGAAAAATAAAAAATTGTAATTTTGGGTTTAACAGTTGTCATCCTTTTTCATCAATTCCTAACACTTTCTCTCTCCATCTCTTCAATAATTCTCAATCACTTTTTTTTCTCGTTATCTTGCTCTCATCCTACATGCCCACATGTACTTCCAATCAACTTTCTTTATTCCTATGAAAAAACCTAAATAGTCCTATATAGAGCGTTAAAATTTTATAATCTTATGCGGCGCTCTAAAATCCGCTCTTTAAAAAATTATAATCCTACATGGCACGTTAAAATATTATAATTTCTTGTGCCGCTCTAAAATCTCGGGACAAAACTCCCCTTAATATATACTAGTTTTGCGTCTAGGCAATGCCTGGAAGGTTAATAAAATTTTAGGATAAATTTTTTGTTTGAATGTTAAATATTTTATACATGCGATATCATGTCACATATTTATATAATAGTGTACTTATTATAGCTTTATTTTATAGAGATTTATATTATTATTAACTTGAAAACTTTTTTTTGTTGATCTTAAATTACTTTTATTGAGCAGAAAGTATTTTTACCAAACTATTTTTTTTTTTCTGATCAAAACTAATTTTTTCTTATTTGCTATTTTTTTATAATAAATTAAATATTTTTTAATTTGATCATATTTTACAGAACTTTTTAAAACGAGTTCTACGATGTAAAGAGAACTGAGTTATAGGATGTTTATTAAAAGTTATGTATAAGAAATATTAGAATTATATCAATAATAAACCACTATACAACATTTTTATCTAAAAAACCTATCCAAAATCCGCTTACTTAGCATTATATGTATCACAATAATACGTACTTATCTCCTAAATGGCTCAAAACTTAGTGAAATTGAAATGTCCAATGTTGTTGTTTTGTGGCTTGATTGCGAGATCAATCTTTATGTATTAATTACTAATTTTGTGCCTGGGCGATGCCTAGATTACTGATAAAATTTAGGATAAACTTTCTGGCTTGAATGCTAAATATTGTCCTATAATCCCTCTTGATAAACTTTTATATACATACATAATACATACATACATATATATATATATATATATATATATATATATATATATATATATATATATATATATATATATAGGACCAGGTTATAATGAGAACCAATCGTATAATAGGAACTAGGAACAAATCTAGACCGTAAGATCTAAGAGAACAGGCGCGCGATCTAACGGCCCAAATTAATTCAGACAAACTAAATAAGGCACAAAAATTTCAAGCGCCATTTTCTCTCTCTTCTCTCTCTCTGTTCCGCCATTTTCAACTGCTCAAAATCTTTTAAAAACCACCATAACCGCAATTTTTAACTGCTTAATTACTCTATAAAAGCACAATTCAAGTTCTATCATCTACATTTTTTCAGTTTCGAAATAAAAATTGCAAAAATTAGAAAATATTGGCGAACATTAGGTATTACTTCGAAACATTGAAGTTCATACTCTTTTGTTTAATTTTGTTGTAATTTCTTACTTATCTGTGTGATTTTTTCCTTAAATTTGAACGAAGTAGCAAAAGTTGAATCGGAGTAGGTCGAAGTTCAATTTTGGTGCTTCGAAGTTCGATATCAGGTATTTTTAGAATTTTGTTTGTTTTTGTTCCAACTTCGTTTGATTTACTTTTAATTTCTGGTAAAATTTGTTGTAATTTATTATAAATTGATTAGAAGATAATTCGAAGTTGAATCAAAGGTTTTATTTATTTATTTTTATTTATTTTACGCATTTTGCCATAAATTTAGATCAGTTTTTTTTTTTTTTTTTAAATGAATTTTGATATAAATTTATATCAGGTTTTTTTTTTACAGAATATAGGTGTAGGCGTCGTTCGATGCGCGCCTACGTTAGCATGCTGTGAATATGCTTGGCACTCTTAGGAAGTGGGAATAGTCATATACGATTAGGGACAACGATTAGGGACAAGGAAAGTAGGGAGCCGCCAACAAGTTTTTAAGGAACTTGTAAACTGTTCACGGATCATAAAAGGCAACCACGATTAAGGGACAACGATAGACAACAACGATCGACCCGTGAAGGTTATATCCCATTCATAATCCATGAGATTACTAACTCCATATGTTTCGGAACCACGAAAGGAGGATCGGAGATGATGGTACGAAGTGAGTCATGGAGTCACATTCGCCCGTATTGGCCTCTACTCGATTCTTATATTGAGAAGTGATTCCTGCGATCTCAAAGGCATGCAGAAAAAGATTTAATTTGCTCCAAACTATTATTATGCTAAATTGGTTGGATATTAATGCAACATATAATTCTAAAATATTTGTGATCACTTAATTGAATAACAAGATTAAAAAGGAACTTAAACCGGTTGTCCAAATTGTCTTATTAATCATGAATTTTCAATTACATATTCCCTTTAAACATGCAATATGGAGAACAATATAAACAATAGAATAAACATCAACATTGGAAGCAATGTAAAATAATATCGTTAGTCAAATCAAATAATAATAAACCTAATCATGATACTAGCAATATTAAAACAAAATAAGTAATTAAATTAATTAATTACTCACATTCCGAGCGTTCCTTCAAATTGCTACATCATGAATAAATTTTTAGTAACTTCAATAAAAATATAAATCAAATTGAAACAATTAAATTAAATTAAAAGTAGAGTTGATTTGGTCCAAACCCTCGGTTAATTATACCTTTCATGCCTTGGTTTAAGGACGGAACCTTGGGTCAAATATGGACTTCTTGGAGTGCTTAAGGAATGAATGATGTGATTAAGAATATAAGTTTAAGGCTTAGAATACGAGAGAGAAGAGAGAATGATTTTGGTGTATATATAAGAGAGGAAGAGAATGATTTTGGTGTATATATAAGAGAGGAAGAGAGAATTATTTTGTGATCAACCTTGTTGATTATTAAAAAAGGGGTAATATGACCTCTATTTATCAAGAAAAAAGAAGGGTCGAAGAATCAAGAAAAGATCCGAATATGAATCGGAATTAAACTCTTGCGATAGGCAATAGTTTTTGCGGTTTTTGTTTTTATCATATCTTTTTATCCAGAAATTAGAATAAGATAAATAATATGTCGTTGGAAATCTCTTGAAGTCTTCTTTCCGACCCAATTAGGATCAGATTAAAATCGTTTTTATAATAATAGATATGGCCGAAATAGTGGCACAGAGTCAATTTTGGATAGAGTTTAGTATTTTGCTCATATCTTCTTCGTTTTAAATCAGAATGATGTATCGTTGGAAAGCTTATTCAAAGGCCTATCCAACCAAATAATATTTGGATCAAAATTATAGGGCCACAAATCAGTTCAGCTCGGTTTTGTGATGCGGATACGAAAAGTGGAAAATAAGTAATGGCTTGGGGAAATGGGCTAAGAATTGGGTTGGTTTATTGAATGGAAAATGGATTAAGCACTATAAAGATTAAATACTTAACCCGACCAATAATGCTGGTGAAAGGTTGTTCATCATCAGGTTTGGTTTTAGGGAGAAATTTTTAGGTGTCTACAATACGTGAATATTTAGATCTGTTTATTTTTACGAATTTGAGTAAATTTGATTCTATTGCTACTAATTTCGAGTAATTTCAGTTAATTTTTGAGTAATTGTTGTTACATGTTAAAAAAATCAAATAAAAGTTGATATAAATTATTTAAAAGTCAGCAAAATAAAATCACGAATTTAGAGTAGTTTCCTTTGAGTAATTTTGAGTGGTTTATTTTTACAAGTAGAATGAAATTGACTAAAAGTGACTTTGAATTGATTAAAAGTTAATGAATTATTGTATGATTTGTTGCTATTATGGCTTGTGTAAAAATCAAGAAATTGATGTGGTTGAAATGAGGATTGGTTTTTTTGTTTCGAAATTTTGCATGTGTAGAAATCATTTGTGGTTTTTATTATAATAACAAGAGTTGATTTGAAAGTATATATATCAAGCAGTGTAAAACCATCAAGTATAAATAGAGAAAGCATGATTCATTTTTTTTTAATTGCATGCATGCATATTAAAATGACGAAAACTACGAAGAAAAATGTTGCAAAAAAAACCTCAAAAGGAATCTGCTGCAGCAAAGAAAGCTCCTAAGGGGAAAAAAAGCTGCTCCTGCTGCCAAGAAAGCTCCTCAGCACAGAAGATAACTCCAAAGAAACCTGCAAATTCAAAGCAATCTCCAATTATAGGTATATTATCTTGAAGTAAATTTTCATTCTATAAAGTAATTAGAAACAGTTATAAGGTAAACCATTTGCCTTTATAAGTCTATGATATCAATATAAATATTATGATGCATACTATTACATGATTGATCATAAAAGTAAATGATAAGTTTAATAAAGTAAATAAAATTGCTTATAAAGTAAATAGTTATTTTTTAAAAAGTTATTTAACATATTTTATATGTATATACTCCTTGTATTAACATAAAATCATTATTAAACTTAACCGTATTAGGTGCTAAACTTCAAAGGATTTCAAAAAAGCAAATACTGATATAGAGAAAGCTTAAGGAACTAGAACCTTCAGAAGGTTTATAAAAGTTTATTATATTAGGATTTATTGTATTAGGATCTAAAGTTAGATTGATATGTTGTGAATTAGGTTGTTTGTTCTTAAATATTTTACTTTTAAAAGTGAATGTTTTAAAATCTTCTAGTTTAACAATTTATAGGAACCAAAAAAAGAAGAAAAGCTGAAGTTAAAGATAACAATTATGAACCAGAAGAAGATAAGAATGAAGAATCTGATGAATCATTAGAAGAAGACAGACTAAATACAAAAGCTCATTTAAAGAAGAAAATGAAGCTTGACAGTTTAGATAAGAAGGTACAAGAAGTTATAGAGGTTAGAAAAGGAAGTGACGATGATGATGGTAATCTGGACTTTAAGAAAACACACTGCAGACCAAATGCAGTATTTGATATGATCAAGGATTTTAGTGAGAGACATGGATTAGATGTCATAAGTGTTGGATTTAGAGGCTTGCTTGAACTAAAACTGACAAAAGTTTCAATAAAGATGCTTCCATGGCTTGGTCATCATTTCAATGAAAAAAAATTGTATGTTCAAGATTGACATGATGAAGGAGTTCTTTGTAAGTTTCTATGATGTTCAAGATGTTTTCATGCTTCCAAATGTAACAGAGAATAAGTTACCTTATTAGTTAAGGAAGCAACCTATAGCAAACATGGTGATTCAAAAGGAGTGAAAGAAGAAGCTAGGAATTCCAAAAAGAGAGGACATCTTTGTGAATAATTTGGAGAACAAAATAAAGAGTCTAAAGGAAGGAGGGGATGATTTTAAAAGGTTCTTTGGGATGTATGTTTGCAGCACATTCTTGGCCCCTGTTGCAAACAAAGTGATAAATTACAAGATAATTTACTATGAAGACAATTAAACGAAATACATAACCTGGATTGGTGTGGTTATGTACTCAATAACTTGTCAAAAGCAGTGGGGAGCTTCAAGAAAAACAAGCATAAGGAATCAAGAACAGGAATCAATGGATGTGTCCTAGTTCTTCCGATTGATTGTGTACTTTCATCATTTTTCATTTAGAGGGCAGCCTGAACCGACAACATTGCCCTTGATCAAATATTGGACAAATGAGAAAGTAAGAAAAAGAATTACAAGTGAAGCAAAAGCATCATTTGGTCAAGGACAAGTCCAGAAAGATGTGTATCCGGTTTATAGAAAAGGAGGTCAACAATCATACTTAGGTGATGTTATTAAGACTACATATAGGAATTTAGCCGATAGAGAGAGAAGATTAGTCTCTTTCAACCTTGCAGATGGTGTTGTGACAGACAATGAGATACATGAGGCTACACATGATGTGAATATTTTTTCTAGCTCCAACTTGTATTATTCTAGCTTGCAACGATTTTTTGTATATTTACTTGTTAGTTTTTTTGTACTAACTTTTTGTATTATTCTCTTCACTTTAAACTAAAATGCCTTTAATTTGATCTCATGCTTTTCTGTGGGAGTTTGATCTATTGTTATTTCGTTTGAATATGAACTTATGTATGTATTTGATTTATTTGTAAATTTTGATTGTTGCATGGGCTCTAATTTTACTTGCAATTAAAGAGTAGCACAAATAAGACGAGAGCGAGGATAATAAGGGAAGAGTGAATCCCACCGTTTTCTTGATTTATCACATTAGCTTTATAGTCGATCCATTCATCTCATATCTATTTCACAGGGTTAAAGAGTATTAGAGCAGAGAAGGAAAAGGTAACTTTATGCACAATGAAACTAGTTGAAACAATAAGTTACTTTTTCTTCATTATGCAACATTTAAATTTTTCATTCCAACATTATATGATAATACATTCAAGGTAATGGTCCTATGATTGTTGATTTGGTTAGTAAATTAATTTCTTGTTTCTGGGCTCTAAAACTTGAAAAACCGTTTCTAGCATATTTCTACCATTAGAGTTTTGTATAAAACACTTTCGACCCTGTCACTCTGACTTTTCTATGAACGTCGTTCTTGTATAGTCCATCTATTGACGTGAGGGAGCTATATGAGAGACAAAAAAGTCTAGAAGCACTTTGTTGATTTGGTGATGCATCTTTAAAATGAGTCTAAAGCTAGAAATTATGATTTCTAGATGTAGCAATTTCATTTGAAAATTTGCTAGTCAAGTGACAAGAAGTAGTTTTTCCTTGTTTCATTTTTACTTTCTTTTTCAGCATCAATTTGGGTCTTGCTAACTCTTTACTATTATTATACGTCCTTATTATTAGTGTGGGTTATGAGTTTATGACATCCACTTTAATACTTCACCATATTGATTGATTTTTTTTTCTTACTTTTGAAATATTTTGATTTATCTTATAATGATTTTTCTTTACCTTTTATACACTAGTCTACTTGCTCAATGGGTAGAGCATTGTGAAAATGCACAAAGATCATTTTAACTAGTTGGTTTACTTTAACGATTGATGTATATTGTTTGTTTGAGTTAAGAATTTTTGTTATTTGATAAACTAGTTTGTTTACTTTAATGAATTTGTTAATTTTAGATCATTTTAGTCTAGCTGTAATTACATTCGATACTCAACCTGTCTTATTTTGTTCATGGTTTTTTTTTTTAATTTCTTCTTATTTTGTATGCTTAGGTTTATGAATTCAACATCTTGTTCCAATTTGAAGGATTGGATTCGATCATATATTATGAGATTTTATGTTGCTTAGTATGAATTTTCATCTTGTCTAAGTTAATACAGTAGCTATTATTTATTAATACCTAGTATGTTCTTTGGGTGGATGATTTGTTAGCATTGCATTCTCTATGAGTGTATTAGGGGAGTGAAATTGGAGTTGTGTATGGTGATGTGTTGGAGAGTCCATTTGCATTACTTCTACAGAATAACATGTTTACATATTAACTAAGACAGACTTTTCCTAGATCCAATGGTTGCAATATAGGCCTAAAGTAGATATAGGCTATCATAGACTATGGGGGAGGTTTGACATAATACTTAAGGCCATATTCAATTTTACTACAACTAAGTATATATTAACTTTAAAAGTAAATAGTTTTATTTATCAAGAGTATTGTAACAATAAATTTTTGTTATTTATTTGAAGGAAGTTGAAGAAGATCTGCTTTTTTTGGCTAGAGATTCAAACACTCTTTTCAATGTTATGTGCCGAGCATATAAACTGCATAACAAAGTGGCTTAAAAAGCAAAAATCGAGTTTGTCTGCATTTGATTCTCAACTATTTTCTTAAACACAAAGGCTAATTGAAGATCCTAGAGTGCAAAGGGCTATTGGTGAAATAATAAAGATTTATGATGATTTGAGAGATGTATCTAATGTGTTTCTATCAACATGGGAGGATCAGCATAAAATTTCTGAAACTAATCTAGATTATGATGGAGATAATCAAGATGGTGCAGATGATACTTTAAATTTTAAACATGATGCTATTACTTTGGATTATGAAAATGAAGAATCTGAAAAAGAGGAGGAAAAGGAAGAGGAGAAGGAAGAAAACAAAGAGGAGAAAGAGGAAGATGAGAAGGAGAAAGAGAAGGATGAAAAGGAACAAGATAAGGAAGCTGAAGTTAGTGTAGCAGTTTATGCAAATACTGTAAACCAAGCAATTGATGTTGATGATATTCATGAAGACCTTACTTATTTAGTAAGCTCGGGCACTGAGAGTTTCCTAAAGGATACTATTGTTCAAGAGAAGCAGCCAAATGTTACCAAGAAAGCAACAGAAAAAACAATTGAAAGTAAGTTATTAACAAATGAAAGTAATTTATTGTATTAAAGTAAATACAAATATATTAAAAGTAGATAGTGTATGATTTCTTTAAAACTACATCTGCTGTTTTATTTAAGGTTATGGTGATAAACAACATGTTGCAGAAGAAACCATTGTGCTTAAGAACATTCACTAAGAAATAGCTTCAAAGATAAACATCAATGTGGATTGTGGAGAAAAAGATTTTGATTTGAAGTTAATTTCATTACAAAGTCGATGAAAAGCAATAAATCAAGAATGAATGAAATGCCAGAGTTGTATCTAATAGTGGCTGATTACTGCTTTGTGAAGTACAGTGCATTCAAACAGTAAGTTATGAAATTTTTTAGTTTTAAAAATATTCTGTCTACTTTAGTTAATATTTAATTTACTTTAAATAATATTTTATTTACTTAGTAAACATTTAAATGTGAACAGTGAAGAGCTTATGAAATATGAAGCTCCCTAGCTCCAACTGCCCCCCTCAAATGATAAAATCCATTATAGTTCAATGTTGGTCATTACTTATGAATGATTCACGATTGAAGGAAGATCTATCATGTTTTTTCTTTGGCATTGACCATAATGTAAGCGTTAAATTAAATGTTTACCTAAATACATAATTAAATGTATATGATTTAATTAAGTAACATGTTTTATGTCCTTATTAATACACAGAGACCTCTAGAGTTGTCTTTCATGTCACAAGATCCTTCCCACCCAACTCCAAAAATAGATAAAAAAGAAAAATTATCTCCTTCAACACACTTTGGCAGAATTGAATCAGGCATGGTATGATTGGATGTGCCTCTATGATGCGAAGGAGAAAATTATGACAGCTCAGTTGGTATGTTTGATTATTCATGTCATTTAAACTACATTGTAGGCATTATGATTTTGAATTTGTAGACTAATAAGTGTAATTTTAAGGACAAATCTTTGTTCTAATCTGTCTGAGTAACCACTATAGTTTGGTAGTGGTTAACTTGTTGAAGAGACTATTCAATATATTGATAACATGGAGTATGATGACTTGCATAAGCCTTTCTACAAAATTCTTGAACCTCTTGTGGTAAGATTTTTTAATTTCTCAAAAGTAAATTATTATAAATATAAAGTAAATGAAATTACTATTAAAGTAAATAAATTTGTACTAAAAGTAACTGTACTGTAAATTTATTTTACTTATATATTGTTTTACAAATGTTATAGGTGGAGGAAATGTCATACTTCCTGAAGAGAATTGATCATGAAAAAGCTGAGGAAATACTAGATTATGTGTTTGATGAAGTTAAGTTTAAGTGGAAAACACCAAAATATACTCTTGATTGTGGTGTTTTTATGATGAAGCATATGTTGTGTCTTTCTGGAGACTCTTTTGATTCTGACCTTGATTTAGCAAATAGGAGAAAGGTGTATCGTATAGAAATCTGTGTTGCACTTGCTTTGGCAGAGATAAACACTAAAAGAAAAAGTCTTGTGGAAAAAGTTTCAAGGTTCAGAGTAGTTAGAAAACTTGAGTAGGAGAAAGAGGTAAAAGATATGGTATATGTTTTTGATTTTTTGAAAACACACAAGGAAGTAACGGAAAGCATGAGCTTGAAATGTAACCAAGTGATTAACTACTTAGCAATCAATGATGATGAAAACTTTCCAAACAAGAGATGTGTTATACATACAAATAAACTAATACTGTTGTTGCATTATATATTAAATTGTTTGGCATAAATTTAATTTTAAACTTAATTTAACATTATAACGAAGTAGTAGGTTGGTTTTGAGAATCAATTGAAATAATAAGGGAAGATTGTAACACTTTTCTCAATGAATGGAAAACTTCAACTAATATGATCACTGCTTGGTCAAACCACCTCAATAACAATGAATGGAAAAAGAGAGGTCTGAAAATGACATGGTCATATTCTTCTTTGGACTTGTCTTCATGGTAAGTTTTTTACGTTTAATTTTATAATATAAAACTATACATTGTATAAATATGTGAAATAAACTTGGGAATTTTTTGCAGGATGCTTTAAATATGTGTTTGAATGAACATGGGAAAAGGGGAGTAACAAGTCTGCCAAAACTATGGATTAAATGGAGAAAATCACAATCATTGGACTTGGATGCAGCTGAATGTATAATATATAGAATAAATATTTAAAGTAGATAATATATGTTTAAAGTAATACAACAAATTAAAAGTAAATATGTGTAAATATTTTTATGTGCAAGTGTTTATACTTCTAAAGCAGGAAGATCAATATTTTCTTGCTGTCATAAACATTAAAAATGAAACAATTGATCATTTGGACAACACTTTATACAAGAACACTGATAAATAAAAGCCTGTACAGATTTTTTTTCTTAGAAATGGTAAAGCATAAATATATTAAAAAATTGTTATTAAATTCATTTTTCAATGTATCATATTACATTAATATTCATTTCATTGCAGATCATACAAATACAAAAGTTGTTTAAAAAAAGAAAGCATCTAAAGGCAAATGATATGTTGTCCTACAAGTTGAGAATAATTGAACTTCCATTCCAAAAAGAAAGACAAGAAAATTACTCAGGAAGCTATCTAATTCTGCACATGAAGGTGTATGATGGTGTTAAAGGGATAGGATTGGGAACCATAAAAGAGGTAAGTTACCATACTTATTTTTGAAGTCCTTAAATTCTTTAAGTTATATGAATTACTCAGAGCATAGTTTATTAAAACTAAGGTTAATCTTTGTTTTTTTTACAAGAATTTTGAAGATTGACACACCATCATATAACAATAGTACTTTACCTACTTCTCAATGATAACAATCAAATGCAAGAGAAATTGCTGAAAAATGTTGAGGATTAAGAAGAGAAGAAAGCACAAAAAGCAAGCAAAGAATTGTAAATGTTTTTAATAGATTTGATTATAGGAACTTATGATTTTTACCACCTTCAAACAACGACTTATTGACTTTTATTACCTATATAAAAAAAAGTTATATTTTACCACCAACAAAATTTCCAAAAATTGGATTTCACCACCACCTAACGAATTCTGTCCATGAATCCGTTAGTAGGGCCCACATTTTTGACATTTCCTCTTCATCTCCCCCGATCTTCCATCTCAACCAGCCGTCAGCGGAATTAACTCACCTCGGTTGGGCAGAATTTCGAGTGGGGCTAAGGACGGTCGAAATTTAGTGTTGGATAAGGAAGAGGTCGGAATTAGGTGGTGGTTAGGGTTTTAGGAGTACGAAATTTGGTGGTGACTAGGGTTTTAGGAGTGGTCGGAATTCGGTAGGAGAGGGATTTTTGGGTGGTGCATTTTGCGGTGCAGTGGCTGGTGCGTTGTGGGTGTGGTGGTTATGCTATGCTTGTGTGTATTATGCGATGGTTGTGGTTGTGTAGTGGGCGGTGGATGTTGTGTGAAGAGTTGGTGGTGGGGTTGGTAGTCGGCCCGGTGGTGAGGCTAGTAGCCGGTCCGATGGTAGTTAAGGTTCCGGTTGGTGGCTGGGTTTCTTTATTTTTTTTTAATTTTATTTTGTTTTTTAAACTTTTTTTTTATTTTACCCAATAATATGGTAACACGTGTACATGGTAGGCCCCACTAACAGATTTATGGACGAAATCCGTTAGTTGGAGGTGATTGGTGGTAAAAGCTATTTTGGATGTTTTTGTCCCTCACGAGAGTTACAACTCGAAGACTGGTGAATGCGGCCTGTACCTGCAAAACAACGGAGACTCCGGGTGGTTGGAGCTCCGCCTCTGACGATCATGTTTGTACTTGAATGAGAGTAGGAATAAGGTGCGGAAATTTAGGTGAGATCTTCTCAGATTCCGAGATCAGGTGTTTCTCTGATGTAAGAGAATGTAGGGTATGCTGTAATAAATTGTAGGTGACCCAAATTGGGGGAAATCTCCCTATTTATAGGGCTACGCCGAATTACGGCTTTCTCGGGATTTGGGCCCTTGAAGGCCGCCTTTTTCTCCCAGATTTTGGGAGTGACACGTGTCAAATGGAGATTGGTCCTATTTGGACCAATCAGGGTATGACACGTGTCACGATCTGGTTGGCCCATGTGGCATGGATAAAATTACCCAAAACATTTGCCCCTCATAGATGTGACGTGGCGTGCCACGTGGCATCTGTGACACATGTCACTCAGCCACCTAAAATAGTAATAATAAATTTTTATTTTTTATTTTTTAATTTTTTACTGTGAAAGTTTAACTTTTCACATTCCGGGGAAAATACACAATTTACCCCTCCCTTTATTTTGGACGTTTTAAAAACCTTTAAGAGAGAGAAAGTTAAAAGTTTTAGAGAGAGAGAGTCTGACTTCCGTCTATGTGTGAATACAAACTTTGGTTCTTTTCTGTCTGCCCCAGCCGGTTTGACAACCGCATGTGCCCCACACAAGTAAGGTCGTCTTCAACAGCATTTCTTCTCTTTCAAAGACAAAGGTACCGCCTCTACCCCCTTCAGCTCATTCTTTACATTTGTATCATTTCATTCAATAAATGGACTCATCACCTACACACACGGCACGACCTAGGTCAGTAGTCAGCCGGTCTCTTGGTACGGCTTAGTTTAGGACTAGGAGTGCCGGCTCTGGGTGCATAGAGCAATTTTGTACTCCCCAACCGACCATCTATGTGTTTATGCAGGACACGATGGCTAGAACTAAACAGACAGCCACCAGACGACGTCGAAGAGACGGTACATTGGAAGTACCGTCAAGTGAAATAACCCCGGTTGAGGGATCAGAGAGGAATGAAGATTCAGGGGAATATCCCCCTTCTGAGATCCCTAGAACCCCAAGTGATGCAATCTTGGGTGAAGTTTAGGGTAGAGACGGTGAGGAAGCCATCTCCCAAATGGAACTGGATGAGGCTGGCCCCGAAGACAGAGATGGGGAAGAGTCTGCATCAGGCTCGGGGTCAGGCGGCGAAGAGGTCACCCAAGAAGGAGACGGGGAGAGCTCCGCCTCAGGGTCTACCTCTTAGGATGATAGCGATGTCCCTTTTTCCCCGCTTGAGGATAACGAGGCTGAAGAGAGGAACAAATGGGAGGCCAAGGATAATCCCTTTAATATCCATATCTCTACTAAGGATAGGAGGATCATGCTAAAGGGAATTAAAGCTTTGTACAAAAGCGGCCTCTGGGAGAAGGATACACCATCTGGGTGCCGCCTGAGCTGGGCACCATCTCTTGGAAGGATGACCAGGAGAACGCCAATGCCTATTTTGGCTGTTATGAGGCGGCGTTCCTGGCTCGTCTCCAGTTTCCGCTTTACGATATTGTGAAGGCCACACTTAGGGGTTATGGCCTAGGCGTTTGACAGTTATCCCCAAACTCGTGGGCTAACATTCTTGGGTATGTTGCCGCCTGCGAAATACAGAATTTGAACCCCGGCTGGGAGGTGTTTGCTCATATGCACTATCTCAGTCGCAACCCAGGCGGGTGGAGAGCGTGGTACACATTGACCACCCTCCCATAATATTAGATGACCTTGGACAAGGTGTCCAAATATGATGGCTGGAAAAATCATTTTTATTTGCTGTTTGCCCCCCCTCCCATCGTGAAAGCCGGGAGTTGCGCAGGTATAATAAAAAGCCCGACCTTCTGGGCCGCAAATGCGCCCTTCCCCGGATCCCAGGGGATGATTATGACAAAATTATGGAAACCAAGTTCTTTGAGCTCATACCAGAGACTCTCTCAACCGGGGATGTAATAAAGGTTCCCAATAACTGGATTCCCATGTGCACATGGTATAGAGACGAGGCGTTCTTGTCCGCCTACGGGCTAAGCACGATGTTTCAAAAGCGTATGTTTGCTACACATCTGGCGGAATGCCGCTTGTACTATTTCTCTGTAACCAATTATGATTTTGTACTAAATGTTTGTTTATTATTTTTGCAGAAAAAGCTTTGAAAATGGTCGCAGACGAGAAAACCCCCAAACGGTCTTCTGCCCAAATCCGGAAGGACCTGGCGACGGCTAGAGCCGCCAAGCTAAAGGCTGAGGTAAAGAACTGTCTAGCCCCCTAACCTGATATTCATGCAGGTATTGCCGGTTGTACGCTTAACACATCTTTACTTGCAGGGTGGAGAGGCTCCTAGGTCCTTCACCAAGAACCTTTTCAAACGGGGACGGGATGACACCGCCTCCACTCCAATTAAGCTTGCAAAGTCTGCCAAGGCAACTTCAGGTAAGACGGGCCCAGAAGGCTCTTCTGGGAAACACCGCCTGGGCATCGAGGGGAGGAATATGACGATTGGAGGCTTCGGAGTGGGCTTTGATATGGTCCATCCGGCCTCTCTGCGCCTGTGGGTGGTGCAAACCCACTGACTTCTAAAGGTATATATAATCCTTTTGAATCCGCATGATGAAGAGTGTCATTTATGGCACTCTTAGGCTAGGTTTTATTTATAATTTTACTCTCGTTTTTAGCCCTTTTTGTCGTGTTTTTATATAATAATGCTTGCTTTGCGTGTTTGTGTGTAAGTTTAGAGAAATGCATGCTTTTAATGATTTTCTTGTCATTTTGTTCATTTCTCAACTATTTCTCTCGATTCTTTATTTCCTTGACTTGTTTTGTAGGTGTGTTGAGTTTCCCGAGGTATTATCACCAAGGAGAAAGCTCGAGCGCATTCAAGAAAGTTGATGGAGCAAAGTTCGGGATTCCGAAAACGCAATTCAAGCTAGCTCCGCGAGCTTGAGGGCCTTGGATGTAATGCTTTGGCTTGAGGCATTCAAATGCTTGGAAGATAAAGGAGCTGCCCTTCTCACGAGCATTTCCTCGAGTGCACCAATGATAGGGATGCTCGGGAGGGCGCCCCGCCTCTTGATTTGAGAATTGCTTTAATTGATTGAATTTGATTGTGATTTTCCTTGTTAACCTTTCATAGTGAACCCTAGCTTGGCTTATAGGAGATAACTCTTGAATTCCTTTGATTACAACTATTGTTTGTCCTTTGCAATGTTAGAATTGATTGAGTGACCCTTCAATTAGCATAATCATTGAGCTTGCATGTGGAACCTATATCCCTAGTGTTTAGTATATTGAATTTCTCGATTTATCTAGCTTTCTCGATACCTTAGTTACCAACCATATCTTTCTACAATATTCGAAGTAGCTTGACCTAGGCTATAGCTTTCACCTACTCATTCCTTTGGGTTCGACCCTTGACTTACCATATACTCGTATTAGGTTGGTCGAGTGTTTATAAATTTTTTTTGGCTCTAGGAAAGGGTAAAAAACGACCTACTTTTCCCTACGTCACCTGAGCTGGGATGACCCTTGCAAGTGAAATCTCACTCTTAACAAACCTCTTCGTTAGACAGCCAGCATCAAGCTGGTGCCGCGCATATAGCTCACTCACCTCCTTTCACATATGGTGCAAATCAATGCCCCCGATGGCCGGACGTGCAGACGTATGCCAAGGCCATGCTAGCAACCATCCCCAAGAAGGAGAAGGACGCCATCCCTGGCATTGAGACGTTCAATGTTGAACGAATCACTACACTCCTGTCTGAGGTATGATTGATTCCTTTCTGAGAAATATTAAGTATATAATTTTTTCCCGCATGGTTCACACCGTTTGCGTTTGCAGGCTATGCTCAGGGTTGATGGGCTCAAGAGGCCGTATGCCTGAAAGAGAGAGGAGGTAAAAAGAGCAACTAGATTAGCTAGGGATTCTCAAGATGTTGCCTAATATCAATGTACAATTAATGAACTTGAAACTAAAGCCATCTTGATGCAACAGGCGGATCAAATCAGAGCCTTGAATACTGCTTTGAATGAGGCTAAGGAGAAGGCCAATACGGCTGAGACCAACCTCAAGAATGTAAGAGTTCATAGGTACGAATGCGAAAAACATGAATCATATTTATATAGCACTTTATCCCAAGATCTTGCATAACACATAAAGAATTAGAATTAATACCTTTGAAGCGTGATTCCACGTGCGATCGAGCAAGAACAAAGGGAGATAAAGAACCCTAAGCGTGATTCCTCTACTTGGTCCACGAGCACGGATCAAACCTCCACTAATGCTAGTTAGTCGTGATCGAACACTTCAATCAACCTTTGACGGAGATGTGAGTCACGAGCACACCACAAACCACCCACGACACCACCACACGCGCCACCTAAGGAGGAGGGCCGTACGGATAGGGAGGAGAGAGAGAGGGCCGAATAGAGAGAGAGAGAATTAGGGTTTTGGTCTTGATTGCTTGATTCACAATTAACTGTTAATTGTTATGTCATACAACCCTAGGCATGGATTATATTTATAGATCACATCTCTAAATAAATCCACATCAAGCGCAAAACACATTAATCCCTTCTAACTATTCTAGCCCAACAATCAATGTAGCATGTCATAAACTCATGAGACCCAATAATGGGCCTAACTTGTTTGACCCAATACTCTTGTGTGTGACCTCATAGGATCCATTCTAGCGGGCCTTGGACTATTTGACTGGCCCAAAGATCATTGATCATAGTCTAGCAACAGATAATGACGACCCAAAAGAACGAACTTATTATCTGCACAATAGTGATCCTTGATATATCTATCAATTGCACTTATCGAAGACATAATTCCTTCAAAGAAGACATAGGACAATCTCAAGGCCTTACAGGGTGTTTCCAAGGAGAATGCAAATCTCAAGGCGGAGGTTGAGCAACTGAAGAAGGATGCGGAGCAGGTCTAAATGAACATCAAATCAACAATTGAGGCGGGGCAAGACTGCCTGGTTGCTGAGAATGAAGAGGACTCCGACATCCGGATGAAGATCTCCTGGAATGTGCTCTACCCAAACAAGGATTATGGCATTTGGGCTCTGGCTTTCCAATACGCTGAGGATATTGTGTATAGGAGCGTGAAAGGAGAGCCGAAGCCTGAGTCCTTTGAAGCTTGGGCAAACGCCAAGCTTGAGGAGCTTGCCAAGGAGCTTCCCAAAGTAGGAGAAGTAATTGATCTCCAATCGGATGGGGAGGATCCCAAGAAGAAGGACCAATCGACCCAACCCTAACTTCCAGCGACAGTATGCCAATTTTTAGTTTTTTCTGGCTTGTGTGCCGAGTATTTGAACGTTTCATCAACAATCTTTATATTTTCCACCGGATGGTTATCTGGTTAGACAATTCTCCCTGGCTCTTAGTGGCCGGGTTTATATATGAAAATACCAACTGGATCGGTTTGCTTTGCAGCTTTGATTTTAAATTTTGCTTTTTAAATTTGACTATATATGTTTGAGTTAGCCTATGCCTATCTTATTAAAAGCACGCGGCATTCGGTATACCAGCTATTCTTGCCCCTGGCGGCTGTGTGGTTGGTTTCGGTACATCTTTGATTGATTGACATAGAGATTTTTGATACTTTAAGGAGTATGGAATGTTCCTAAGTCAATCAATCACAGTAGTGATTGCCCCAAACCAAGGACACGGCCGTTCACAAAACTAATATGTAGCCGCTTTACCCAGTCAGGGAATTAGATAGACTATTATCCTTACTCCTCCGCCTGGGGTATTCGCAATTCGATTAAGTTGTTTTTCAGTAAATCAGGTGGCAAATTGCCGTCTGGCAGTTGATGAAACAGGGGACAAACGGTCCACCTGACAGATGGTCCCTAGGCAACTTTAAGGCCATCCGAGGTACCCGTAATTCATTGCACTTGACCCACTGCCCCATTAGGGGAACTTGTACAATTTCGTGGAATAGTCTAACTCAGAACTTCGGTTATTTACCGGCTGATGTCATTTGACATCTGTTTTAAGCTTAATCATTCTTTTGACTATTTTGGTCAGACAACTATGACTAGACCAATTAGGTCGTTCAGTCTTTGCTGTCTGCATATGCTTGTAGAGCAAACGATAGAATGCCCTCTGCGACGATAACACCCGGAGGGGCGTTGCCGGACGCCATACCCATGTCGGAGCAGACGAATTTATAAATTTGCATCCGGCCATTGGCCTCAATTTAAAAATCGATTTAGCCACTAAGTTTTTAATTAGCTTAATTTATTCAATGGACCATATGTGTTTTGAACAGACGGTAATTTATTGTTGCGCATGTATATATACAAGACAGTAAAAGGATTTAAAAATAAAAAGCAACTTTTTTCATTAACAGGCTTTTCATTTACAAAAATTTACAAGTCTTAGAAGTAGTACTTTTTCAAATTGTCTACATTCCATGTTCTGGGCAGCCGCCTGCCGTCTAGAGTTTCCAGGCGGTAGGTGTCGTTTCTAACTTCCTCGTAGATCCGGCAGGGGCCTTTCTAATTAGGAGTTAGCTTCCCTTGCTCATTGGCCCTACCAGTTGCCTCCATCTTACGTAATGCAAAGTCCCCAACGTTCAAGGGTCGTTTGTGCACTCTCTTGTTATAGGCACGAGTCATTCTCAGTCGGTAAATTTCATGACACAAGGCAGCATTGCCCTTGCGCTCCGAGAGTGAGACCAACACTAGCCGCATGGCCTCCCAATTTGCCTTTTCATCGTATAGCATGACTCGTAGAGTCGCCTCATAATGTTCGATAGGCAGGACGGCATCAACACCGTATACCATCAGAAATGGGGTTTCACCGGTTGCTCCTTTATCAATTGTCCGGATGGCCCATAGGATATGAATTAACTCTTCTGCCCATAAACCACCGGCTCTTTCAATTTTCTTTTTAATACCGTCTGAGATGAGTTTGTTGAAGGCTTTAACTTGGCCGTTTGCTTGGGGTCGGCCGACTGAAGCAAAGCAATATGAGATCCCTTGATCTCCCAACCAAGTTTTAAGCTGAGGCGTCTCAAATTGAGGTCCATTCTCAAACACCATAGACATAGGTACCCCAAACCGGGTGATAATGTTCTTCCAAATGAAGGAGATGACATCCTTTGTCTTGATGCCCTTGACCGCCTCTACTTCCACCCACTTGGTGAAATAATCCACAGCCACCAAAATATAGCGCTTTCCGCTTGGTGTAGGCGTATAAGGACCCAGAATGTCCATGCCCCATTTAGCAAATGGGACTGGGCTGTGGATTGCCGTCGGATCAGTAGACGGCCGATGGTTTAGCTCGCCTAACCTTTGACACTCTTCACATTTTTTAACAAACTCCATGGCATCTGACTCAAGAGTGGGCCAGAAATAGTGCCGCTTGGATCTGATGGCCAAAGATCTTCCGCTTGCATGAGAGGCGTAGTATCCCGTATACAATTCTTCGAGAACTTCTTTCCCCTTTTCTAGGGTAACACACTTTAATAGAGGCTTTAAAAACCCTGCTTTGAAGAGTTCTCCTTTTCTCATCTCGAAGTTTGCTGCCCGCTTCTTTATGATGGTTGCCTCCTGGGGTGAATCAGGGAGCGTGCCTTCTGTCAAATATGCCCGAATGCCATCCATCAAGGTGGAGCTCTGGTCAAGTACTCCAATGGGCTCTTCATTAGATATGCTTTGTTTTTCCATCACTTCCCTGAAGACTGACCGAGGAATATCACAGGAGGCGGACGATGCTAATTTAGACAAAGCATCCGCCTGATTGTTTTCAGACCTGGGCACTAGACCTAGATGAAATTCTACAAGTGTCCCAGCTTCAGCTTTGATCGCCTGTAGATATTTGATCATTGCCGGATGGGTGGCTTCATACTCACCATGGTATTGGCTAACGACCAACTGAGAGTCAGAGCAGGCGTCAATTTTTGTTGCCCCTGTTGCTTTGCACATGCGGATGCCGGCTAACATGACTTCATATTCCTCCTCATTGTTTGAGGCTTGGAACTTGAACCGTAGTGCATATTCATATTTGTCTCCTTCCGGAGATTGACAGATTATACCTGCACCACAGCCGTTCAAAGTCGAGCTCCCGTCTACATGTACCTTCCAAACCTGATCAAGGTTGTCATTGGCAAACGCCTGACCCTTCACTGTCTT
This sequence comes from Chenopodium album, assembly GCF_948465745.1. Lineage (NCBI taxonomy): Eukaryota > Viridiplantae > Streptophyta > Magnoliopsida > Caryophyllales > Amaranthaceae > Chenopodium > Chenopodium album. Next base: position 34,560,611 of record NC_137851.1, on the reverse strand, counting down.
TCTTAGTTCGTAGGTGATTTCAAGAGACTGTATTTCAATAGCCCATTTGAGCATTCTATCGGATGACTCTAGGGTTGTCATTGGCCACTTGAGGGGTTAATTTGTATAGATTACCACCAGATGTGACAAGAAGTATGGTTTCAACTTCTTGACAACCATGTAAAGGGCAAGGCCAAAATTTTCAACCATGGGGTACTGAGGTTCATCTTTTCTGAGTACATGGCTAATGAAATAGACCGGGAGCTGAATACCGTCTCTCTCAATAAGGAGAACGGCACTGAGGGCATGATCTGAGACAGGTAGGTACATGTAAAACGTCTCCTTTGGCAGAGGGCTAACAAGCCTTGGCAAGGAGTGTAAATGTTCTTTCAAATTTTGAAAGGCCGCCTCATCATCATCTCCCCATTCAAATCTAGTCTTCTTCCTCATTGCTTGGAAGAAATAAAGGCACTTGTCACCTGACCGGCTGAGGAATCTCCCAAGCGCAGCCAAACAACCGGTAAGCCTCTGAGCTTCCTTGATAGTGCGTGGTGACTTCATATCAATCACTGCCTGTATCTTCTCTGGTTTAGCCTCTTTCCCCCTTTGATCAATCAGGAATCCGAGAAACTTCCCAGAGTCAACACCAAAAACACATTTTTTGGGATTTAACATTACATTATGTTGCCTGAGTATGGTGAAGGTTTCTTGGAGATCAACAAGGTGATCCGTCTGCAGCTTTGATTTGACTATAATGTCATCAATATACGCCTCTACATTCCTCCCAATCTGATTAATGAAGATTGTATTAATCATCCCTTGGAAAGTAGCCGGCGCATTCTTCAAGCCAAACGGCATCACCGTATAACAAAATAACCCCTGATCAGTGACGAAGGCCTTCTTCTCTTGATCTTTTTTCAACAGGGGTATCTGGTGGAAGCTGGAGTAGGCATCCATAAAACTCATCAAGGCATGCTCGGCTGTAGAGTCGACCAGGCTGTCGATCTTTAGAAGCAGGTAACTGTCCTTTGGACATGCCTTGTTCAAGTTAGTGTAGTCAACAGACATGCGCCAAGTACCATTCGGCTTCTTTACAAGCACCACGTTCGCAACCCAATCCGGGAAGTTACATGGCCGAATGAACCCGGCATCTAACAACTTTTTTGACCTCAGCAGCTGCCGCCTGACTTCTTTCCTCGCCGTGATTTCTTTTCTTTTGCCGGATGGGCTTCTTTTTTGGATCCACGGCGAGTTTGTGGACAACAAGATCCGAGCTGATGCCTGGGATCTCTTCCACTTCAAAGGCAAAGATGTCTTTAAATTCTTTCAGCAAGAGGTGCAAGTATGCACCTAAACATTCGAAGGCAGCCGTCCCCACCTTCACAGTTTGCTCTAGACGGCTGTCGTTTAGAGGAATATCAATGTGATCACCAGCCGGCTGGGGACGGAGATCATCTAACCGTTCCTCGGTCAGTGATTGCTATTTCTGCTCCTTCATCACCTCCATCAGCTGGTCAATGTTTCTCTTCTTTGCGGCTAAAGGGGGTGAATCAGGGTCCTTGACGCGTCAAGGTCTATTGGCTCCTTCGGCTGACCGACTGCAGTAGTCGTTGGTTTAATGTCTGAGAGATAACACTCCCTTGCAGTCTTCTGATCCCCGTTGAGGGAGCCAACAGAGCCATCATCCTTTTCATACTTGAGAAGCATGAGAGCTAGGATGATGGAGGCCTTGCACTCGTTTAGAGTGGGTTGGCCAAGAATAATGTTGTAAGCAGTCAGCTCTTTAACCACCAGGAACCGGACGACCATATGTCGCCCTTTCCCCTTCTGCCCCAACCATATGGGTAGATCGATTTGTCCAACTGGGTGCACGATCCCTCCACCAAAGCCAACTAATGGATAGGAGAGGTCACGCAAATTGTCCAGCTTGTGATTAAGCTTGGACAGACACTTGTAGCTGATGAGATCAGAGGAGCTACCCGTGTCTATTAGGATCCGGCCAACCAGTTGGTTGGCGACCTTACATTCAATGGCAACTGGGTCGTCATGCGGTTGGCGGAATTTGCCCTTATCCTTCTCAGTGATGAGGACATCTGGGAATGTTCCATTAGAGAACGCCTGTCCATCATCAACTGAATGGATCATCTTCTTCAGGTGATCCTTGGTGCCCTGAATGATCGGGCCACCGCATGCGAATCCGCCTGCTATAGTGTAGACCGGATCCTTGCCGATATCCGAGCTACTAGTAGGCTGGACAGTCTTTGACGACTGTCCCGGATTCGTCTTAGAAGCCACTTTGGACTTCAAGACATAGGACTTTAGCAAGCCCTTGTAAGCCAAACGGTCCAACGTCCGCTTGAGACTATAGGAGTCGTTGGTGTCATGGCCTACTTCCTCATGGAAGTGGCATAATTTATTCTTGTTCTGCGACTGAACGGAACTCTTCATAGGATTCGGCTTCTCAAAAGTCAGCCGGTCCTTCATCTCTGTGAAGATGGTGTAACAGTCTTTATTGAATTCATACCGTGAGACATACGGTTTGAACTCTTTTTTTTTTGGGACGGCTGATCAGGCTCATCAACCGCCCAAACTTTTCTCTTTTTGCTCTCTTCAGATTTCTTAACCGGTTGAGCAGACTGACTCTCTTTTTGCTTGTCGGACTTCTTGGAGTCTGACTGATGACTGGACGAGAAGAGGTCGATAGCTTGGATAAAGTTCTCCGCCTTTATCAACGCCTCTTGAAGGGTGAAAACCCTCTTTCGGACAAGGTCGAATTTAAAGGTCGACCCGTCCTTCAAACCCTTGAAGAAGTCTGTATAGGCTACCTCGTCAGACAACCCCTGGATCTGGATTCTCACCAGGTTGAACCGCCTGACATAGGAGCGGTGTCCTTCTTTGTCTCCTTGCCGGATGGTGCTTAAGTCAAGACTTGTTTTCTTGCAAGGGATGTTCATTGAGAATTTGGAGGCAAACAGGAAGGCAAGCTTCCTGAAGCTGTCAATGCATCCGGCGAGCAGGTTGCCAAACCATTGTTGGGCGACGCCCTTGAATGTAGCCGGGAAACACCGACACAACATAACATCTTCCAACCCCTACATATGCATGAGGTTGGAGTAGGCTATGAGGTGGTCTTCCGGGTTGGTGATACCGTCATAGGCACCTACCAACACATTTTTACCCTTGGCCGGCTGTGCCACCTCGGTTATCTCCTTGGTGAACGCAGATGTCTGTTCACCAAGTTTGAGCAGACGGAGCTGTCAGTCCAGAGGTTGGACATTGAATGCCGCCTAACCTCCAAAGAGGGCTGGCTGCATGAAATGCGGAGAATACTAATCGTAGACCATAGGGGGTACGTACGGTGCATTCGCAATGATTTGAGGGCCAAAATAGACGGTATTACCGATTGTATGGCTCTCATGCAAGGATTGAGTATTCCTTGCAGATGCATTTTTGAAGCTGTCCGGAAAGCTCGAAGTAGAGGCTGACTCAGACAACTGCTGACTTCTCCTGCGCTCGATGATTTCTCGAGCATCAAAATTAGATTTTTTGTTACCCCTCGGTTGATCCTGCTGGCGGGGTTTCCTTAGACCCTTCTAGGGTAGGAGGATCTTGGACTAGTCAAGTGTTGCGACTGCCTCCTCCTTTGGATATGGAGTTGGCTGCCTGTCCTTGACTGGCTTCCTCCTCTCTGCTTGAGGAGTCTTCTTTGTCGACTGATCCTTGCTTGGGCCAGCGTTGCTTTTACTGATCAGATCCTTGATTTCACCCTTGAAACTAGTCATGAATTTCATTAGTTCGTCCCTGGTGACTGGGGTTGATCCGGTTGCAATCTGGGTTTCCCCTTCCGGCTGCCCAGGGGGCCTGCTTTTACCCTCCTAGCTTTCACCTCGTTCCAGGTTATCTCTAAGGACGAAGGTTCCTGGTAATGAGTGACCCATCTTTGGCCACATGTGTTTCAACCTGAAGGTCATCATCCTCCTGGTCTGTAAAGACCTCCAGCTGATGACTATTGGGGTCAGGAGGCGGTATAGACTCTTGAACCATCTTTGAGGTACTCTCCCCACAGACGGCAGCAAATGTTTTCGGTGTTTTTGTCCCTCGGGAGAGTTACAGCTCGAAGACTGGTGAATGCGGCCTGTACCTGCAAAACAACGGATACTCCGGATGGTTGGAGCTCCGCCTCCGACGATCAAGTTAGTTTTGAATGAGAGTAGGAATAAGGTGCAGAAATTTAGGTGAGATCTTCTTGGATTCCGAGATCAGGTGTTTCTCTGATGTAAGAGAATGTAGGGTATGTTGTAATAAATTGTAGGTGCCCCCAAAATGGGAGAAATCTCCCTATTTATAGGGTCATCGGGAAATGTGCCCCTGATTAGGTCACTCTGACCTAATCCTGCTGGGCTACGTCGAATTACGGCTTTCTCGGGATTTGGGCCCTTAAAGGCCGCCTTTTTCTCCCAGATTTTGGGAGTGACACATGTCAAATGGAGATTGGTCCGATTCAGACCAATCAGGGTATGACACGTGTCACGATCTGGTTGGCCCACGTGGCATTGGTAAAATTACCCAAAACAAAAGTCAACTTTCATTTTTTTATGTGGTGGTAAAATAAAACTTTTTTTTTTTTTAAATGTAGGTGGTAAAAACCAATAAGTCATTTTTTAGAGGTGGTAAAAGTTAAAATCGCCTTGAATATATCATAGGCATTAAAGTACTTTATGTTGTATGGTATTAATCTAAAACATTAGTTTGAAGATTTAAGTATTCCCTCTGTGTTTGAAAAGTGTTACACTTAACAAATCTGACCGTGTTTTAATAAGTGTTACACTTCCTTTTTTTGACGAAAAGTTACTTTAAAATATTATCTCTCTCTCTTCTCATGGTCCTCACCCAAACCCACTCATATATATATTTTTATTTATTATACTTCCTCTCATATTCATTACTTTTCAATAAATTATTAACCTCATTATCTTTATTATACGATTTTTTAATACTCCAATTACTCCATTTACCTCTTATTTTTATTTAAATCAATTACATTGCCTAAAACTATGTGCCAGTCAAAATGTAACACTTATTAAAACACGAACGGAGTAATATGTTTGTATGAAGATACATATTATTTCTCTGAGTTGAAGTAGTAGAATTATTTTGTGTTAAAAATGGTGTTTGATATAAAAGTAGAAGAAATCAATCAAAAGGCTAATGAAAATAACGTTAAAGTAACAGGAACTTAGTAAAATGTAAAAGAAAAAAATTTAGAAAATGAAGTCTTTCTGAAAATTAAAGTACAAAAAAATACTGTTAATGTAAAAGAAATTAATTCAAAAGTAAATGAAATTATCAATAAAGTAAAATGAACAAATTTAAGAGAAAAAAAGTTCATAAAATAGTCAGAAATATGATGTTTGATTTAAAAGTAAATAGTAGTGTTAAAGTAAAAGACATGAAGTTAAAAGTAAAATATAAAAGTTCAAAGAATAAAGTCTTTGTGAGGTGCTTGTAGTGGTGGTTAAGGAGGTGGTTGTACTGTGGAGGTGGAGGTGGAGGTGGTTGTGAGGGTGTTGTGGAGGTGGTAGTTCAATGCTTGTTCACACTAAAAAAAAGTACAGATTTTCCAAAAGATTGTTGGTTGGAAGGTTGTGCACCATATTATTTCAACTATTGGCCATGTGATAGTGTTAGTGGCTATACGATGGTTGTGCTGTGGTAGAAGGTGGTGTAGGTGGTTGTGCAATTGAGATAAGGGAGAGAGAAAAGAATGTTTTGGTTATAAAAGAGCCCCTTATATTAACAAGTTTTGTTATCATGGGACCATGGGGGTTATTAAAAAATAATGTTATAAATGTGGACCCATGCTAATTTTAGATATGTGTCTAGTATTTTGGGACGGATGAAAATGGAAATCACGCCAAGTATTCTGGGACAAAGGGAGTAATATAGGATATTATCTTCAATTTTGTAAATAAGAAGGACATTAGATGATAAAACAATTCATATGATATATTATTCATTGTGAAAGGTAGGAAAAAACAATATCATAAAATAAATGAAATATTTCATAAAGTTAAAGTATAATAGGTAAAAGTAAATAAAGGGAACTTTATTTCTACAATACAATTACTTAGAGAAAATGTAAAAAAATTTCAAAAAAAAAAAATTAATATTTCTTTAGTACATCTTGATCTTGATCTTCCAAAACATCTTTAAATTTCCAAGTATTATATAATTGCACAAAAATAAACATCGGAAAATCAGTGACAAATTAAAGTAAATAAATCATATAACTAATATATAAAGCTAAACTTTTAGCCAGGTCACGAGGCAGCAACACTTGATGTTCCAACCTTTCGCCAAGTGTCGTATCACGTTGGATAGATTTAAATAGACTTTATAAGATAAGAAAAAAAGAAGTTAATTTAGAATTTTATTTGGATAGAATTTTAGGATAAAATTATAAGTTTAGAGTTTTATTTTCGATAAAATACCAATATTTCAGATGTACAAATTGAATTATAATTTTATTCAAAAAAAATTATTAGATTATAATTCTAAAAAATTATCATATAAATTTATTTTTTATATCATAATATTTTTTGGAGCGAAGGAAGTAGTTCAAACTGTAAAACATCCATTTATAATATATACTAATTGGTTAAAATAATAAACTTCACAATCTAATAGAATTTTATTACTATGTAGATCTGTCAATTAAGGTCGGGTCATGAGTCATCTGGGATTGGGTCACTTCAGGTTACGAGTCAAGAAATGTTCCACCCTTACCCAAAGTTTTGGGTTCGGGTCAACCCAATGGGCTTTGAACATTTATTTTACTAAATTTATTTAATTACAAAAGAAATTGTTTTCACCTTCAGACGTTGAAGTAGAACACAGCAACCCACCCATAAAAAAGTCCCTAAAAAATTTAGGGATCTAAAGATGCCTAATAATCTTGAACATGTATGCAAACCACTCATGATCTACAAGGTTAAATTCCTCCATAACACTGTTCCGGCCATCAAAAAATACATGGGGATCAATTTCTCTATCTTAAACTACTGCACTTAGCTTTTTCAGGAACTCAGTTTCATTACAAAATTGAGTTCCAACCTTTTCAGGTACCTTCCTCATTATGTGCCACATACATAACCTGTGTTCAGTCTTGATAAAAACCTTTTGTATTGCAATACCCATTGCAAGGTCTTGATTAGTGATTATGCAAGAGGGTTCTCTTCCCATACACTTCAAAAAAAATTTGAAATAGCCACACAAAAAATTCTACATCTTTAGATAATAAAGCATCACAAAATGTAACACATATTTTATGATTATGAACTCCATTAAAAGGGCATAAAACAAATGAGTATTTACTTGTATCATAGGTAGACTCAAAAGCTAAAGAGTCCCCAAACAATTGATAATTTCTTCTACCAATAGCATTATCCTAAAATACATGTGTCAAGTGCCTGCTTTCATCAACACATAATCAAAATAATAACCCCCTTTACTACTTTTCACTTTTTCTTCAAGGTTTTTAACAAGCATTGCACCATCAGCATTAGAGATATAAATTTTGAAGTCCCTAAAATAATTTTTGAAGTCATTTTTACTGCCCATGACATTTTTAAACCCACCACAAAGTTCTTTCATGATCCTATAAGACATAACAACCCCTATATTTAACTTTGAGTTGTCAAAAATAACTTATGAGCAAAGTTTAAACCAACTTCATATTTAGTAACTTGCCTAGTAATAGGTGTAGAAAAAGCGTGAGAATGAGACTCATAAAAAGAGTAAACAATATACTGCCCACCATTACAAAACCTAAATTTAATCTTAGCAGCACATCCAACTCTCTTCACGGTCTTTTTTCATAAACATGTACCTTCAACTTGTTTACCAGCTTTCTTGTTATTTGTCACATACCCTTCTTTGCTACATAATAAAAATTTAATTAAAGTAAATCCTTTACCATTACTAAAAGCAACCTTATTCTTATCTACTTTAGTAGTACTAGAACAGACTTTAATTTTAATCCACACTCATTAGCATATTTGTAATGAAACGCAATATCATCTTCAAGACAATCAAATTTCATTCCAATAATAGGTTTGTTCTAAAGAAAAACCTGGGATATACTCTTTATCACCTCTAGAATTATAATATATCCTAGGAAGCCAGGCTTAATGTTTTTTTTTTTTTTTAAATTCTTACATTCATATCTTGATATGTGACAACAACTGAACAATGCTCTACAATTTTAGTCATCTTCCTAAAAAGTAAATGTGTAACACCTTAGAAATTCCTTTCCTTTAAAATACCTGTTTTGCCCCTTTTAAAATAAGAAATAGGAAAATCTAAGACATTATCGCCACCGTGGAAACGACTATGGTAATTATCAAAGACACACAACGAAAGACTATTTTTAAAACCATTCAAAACAAGTTAACTTAAAAACCAAACCAAACGAAATTAAAGTCAAACAAGGTCAAACAAAGTCAATCTACAACTTGGAACCATCGTAGGCCCTTATTAAAACCGAACAAATACTTGAAAACGTTTGTGTTAGTGTCACAAGCATAATAAATAATATTCAAAGCATTAAACCACATCACATTCTTATAAAAACTAAGCATGATTTGCTCTTCACTTATGCCTATCATGAATATGGTTCATCACCTGAAATGTTCCTCTTTACTTGTCCCCACTACTCGCCATTAGAAATGAGTCGTCGTAGGGCCAAGAAAAAGACAAGGCCAAACAAACATACAAACTCACAATAAAAAAAATTGAGTACATAAGCGTAACAAAACACGCTAACATGCTTTCATCCTCTCATCACACAACTTACCTTGTTGCACTTGTTCACAAGCATATAACATACTCAATGACCAACTATTATAACACTAGAATATTTATTTAGTATGATTACGAATCGAACGGGTTTCCTCCCTGACATTGCCCCAATAAAGGGGTACTAACACTAGAGCTAACCGTGCTATTATAAAGAACCAATCATAAGTGGCGAAATTCCTGCGCATAATAAAAAGGAATGTACTGTGTCCTGTACTCAAGTAGAAGTTATGGTTAAATATAAAACCCCATAACTCCCCCATGTGTTTATACTTGAGGTATATACGTTCCAAGAACTTTGGTGCATAATCTCTTTCACTTTACGTTGTTTACATATTTTTATATTTGGTGATGACTCTCAAACCGTAACACAATCAATCATTATAATCATTCAAGAAATCAAAAATACCAATTAAATTCTTGAATAATTAGTGACCACATAATCTTAAATGTTGAACCCTTTTTAATCTACCTCGGTGTCAAAGACACCTTAAATACATAATGCGCCACAATTCTTATCCCTCTGTGTTAGAAACACCTTAAGTGCACTTAGGCACCAAAATATAATTTAATCCTCGTGCACATAGATACTTAAATAGCTTGTTTCTTATGCTTATAGCATCAATAAAAATTATATGAGCCATAATAAAATTCCCTTTCAATATTCCAAACCAAACTAAACATTTAGTTTAATTAAACATGCTCTCAATCATGCCAATAATAAAAGTGTGGTTCATATTCAACATCCTAGCATAATTAATTCCAATCATCTATTCACCACGTACAAATAATCCGTACCTTACAAATCATTCACCAACATCATTCCATACAACAATTCCAATCAATACTTAACATGATACTACCTTATAATTAATTAATCAAAGCCTAGCATGCTTCTACATACTCAACTAATTACCAAGTATGCGAACGTACCTTGAATATAATCCCAAGATCGCCATGACTAAATTAAGTCACTCACTTGGAAATTAAATATCCTACAACCCAAAATTACAAAAAAAAAAAAAAAAAAAAAAAACATCAATACGTACTCCATATAAATTTTAAGCAATATATACACACTCATTAAACACTTCATAAATCCTCTAACATAATATGAAAATTAATTTAAAACCCTTACTTTTATTCCCAATTAATGGGTAATTAGAAATCCTTTCAAGAAACATTATTATAGCTTATATACAAAAATTTCAGCTTAATTAAATCATTTAAAATTGCTGTAATTGTGTTTTAAAACAATTATTTCAATAATTTTAGTCATCCATAATCAACTTCCATCAATATACATAAACTTAGAAATCAAGGGTTTATAATTTAGGGCTTTTTAATTCAAAACCAAATCTGAAAAATTTATATAGATAGTACTTATAATCAAACATCATAAAAATCATCACAAAACCCAAAAACAATAATTAGATCAAGGATGGATTAGATTAAAACCAAAAAGAAGAATTTTTTTTCTTTGAAAGCAGCACAACCACAACACACAGCTAGGCTATTGTTGCACCCACAGGTGTTGCTGTGGCTACCGGCATGCTCGCTGGTGGCTGCAGTGGTGGCCGGCGACGTGTAGTGGTGGTCGGCCGTGTGGTGTGAAAAAATTAGAGGAAGGGCAAAATAAGATAGAGAAAGAGAAAATTAGAGGAGAGAGAGATTTATCGTTGGGTATTCTTTACCTTAGGCAAAGTTCAATTTGCCCATGTGATGGGTATTTATACCCTTTCTCTAAAAATCCTTCTATGCTTTAATTCCCTTCCTACCCTTAATGACCCCTTTCCTATTCAAACAAGTATTGTAACTAATTTCCTTAAATACCATTGAATTTCAATTTCATTTTTATAAAATAATATGTCCCAAAAATTTTAAATTATCAAATAAAGTATTCCTAAAATAATTAAATAAATAAACTGGACCTTTATTTAAAAATAAAACTCTTTAAATTAATAAAGTATCATAAATAATTCATTTCAACTTATTTAAATAATTTAAGAAATACAGGGTATTACAAAATGAATCAAATAAAAAAGTAAACAAACAATAATAAAAAGTAAACCATTTAAAAAAGTATACTAATAAAAACTATTAGAGGTATACTAAACAGTAAATGACCCAAGCAAAAAGTAAATAAAAAAGCTCAAAAAGTTAAACAAACTAAAAAAATGAAGTTAAGGATTAAGCGAAATTAATAATGAAAAGTAAATGGACTCAATGCAAAAAGTAAAGATAAAACCACAACAAGTTCTATTACTTGATTAAGACCAGCCAGCCATATAGCAACTCTATGCATAACCACTACCATGAATTAGGTAAGTAAGTGTAAAAGCCCTAAATCGGAAATAAAAAGAACCCTAAATCGTAAAAAATAAAGCCCTAAATGAAACACTAAGTCGTAGAGAATAAATCAGAGAACAATTAATACGTAAAAATAAACTAATTGATAAAAATTACAATAATAAACCCTAAATTGCGAAAATGGTAATGAAATAAACAATGAAATTATAATAAACAACGAAAATAAAATTAAATCAGAAACACAAGAAAATTACCTCAATGAATGATAAAAAATGAAGAATACGAAGTAATATAATGAAGATCAAAATCGAAGAATTTGACAAATCAATGAGCAGTGCAGATCTCGAAAAATCGCCTTTGAGAGAATTCGAAGGTAGAGAGAAAATGCTGAAGAAGAAAGAGAGAAAATGAAGCATCTCCCGGAAAAACAAGGGAAGTCATTCAATTACCGAAATTACGATAATACCCTTAATGAAATTGAAAAAGGCGGGCGAAGCTTGAACCGTTGGATTGAGAGAGATCAACGGTCACGATGAGTTCCTAGTTACGATCCGATCCTATTGAAAGTATTTTCACATACCAAATTAAAATTATTGTTAAGAAATTTTGACATTTGCTACCAAGAAAAACACCTCGTTTCACATTTGCTACCATTTCATTCTTTTTTTTTTTTTTTTTTTTTATTTATTTATTTTTTATTTTCCTTTACTACCACCTAAATCAAAGTTTGTTAGAAATTACTACCCCGATGCCTTACACCGTAATTATTTCCGTTAGTGGGGCCTAACCACCGTCTAGCCACCCCACTGCCACCCCCTCCCCTCAACTACACCCCCTCCCCCCTGCTGGCGGCCAGTGACCCCATCCCCCTCCCTTTCCCCTACCTACGAAGCCAACACCCCCACCCACCGAAGCCAAAATCAGCACCCCTCCCCGTTCCCTCAACCGCAATCGACCCCCTTCCTCTTCTCCTACCCTTTTAGGCCACCCCTAGCTTTAAGTCCCTAAACCACCACCCCAAAACCACCATAAGCGAAACCCTAAAACCAGTATAGGTGGTTTTGGGTTGGTGGTTTAGGGTTAGGGGTGTCGGTTTTTAGGTGGGGGAAGGGGGGGTAACTTTAGGTGGGGGTAAAGGGGAGGGGGGCTGATTTCGGTGGGGTTGGCTTTGTGGGTGGGGGAAAGGGAGGGGGGTTGGCTTCGTGGGTGGGGAAAAGGGAGGGGGATGGGGTCGCCGGCGCTCGCCGAAGCTTTTGGCGCCGGCCGCCGGGGGGGGAGGGTGGCAGTTGAGGGAGGGTGGTAGTGGGGTGGCTGGTTTTCTTTCTTTTTTCTGTTTTTTTTTTAATTTTTCTCTGTTTTTTTTAATAAACTTAATGGAATCCTAACAGATTCCATTAAGTGGTAGTAATTTCTAACAAACTCTTATTTAGGTGGTAGCAAAGTAAAAGAAAAAAAAAACACATAAAACAGTAGCAAATGTGAATCGAGGTGTTTTTCCTGGTAGCAAATGTCAAAATTTCCTTATTTTTACTAATTAAAATTTCTATTGATTACCTATTGTTTTTATTTTTTAAATAAATTAAATATGCTATAAATGGAATTTTTTGAGAGAAATAGAACCGAGTTATAGGATATTTATTCAAAGTTATGATTAATTTAGTATTTATAAAATATTATAATTATACCAATAATGAAACTCTTAACAACATTTTATTTATATCTTTAAAAAACCTAAAATTAATTGCTTACCCGGCATCATATGTGTCACAATAATACTTTTTGTCGCCTACGTGGTTTGACACTTGTTTGGCGAAAAATTAAAATGCCAAGTATTGTTGTCTTGTGGCTTGACTGCGAGATTCGACTTTATTTATTAGTATAGTAATATAATAATATGATATGATATTAGATTTTTATTCTAACAAGCAACCCTGGCCGGAATTGATAAACTGGAAAAGTAGCTGGAATCCGTGTAATTGCCTCTTACAAGAAATCTTGAAAGTGACTATTTTGAAGAATACATAAACTCATCTCATAATTACACATATTATCTTATGATAATTTTAAGTTCTGTTTATTTTCAACTACCGTGTTGCACTGTTACTGTGTGATTATTATTATAAACATTTTTATGATACTTCATTGACTTCAATATGAACTGTTGTTCCATCATTAAGGCGTACATATGACTTTATAAAATTATCATGTATATGTATAATTATGATTAGAAGGTGAGATAATGTTGTTTAGTGAGTAAACAATTCCTCTAAATCTAACCAAGCATCCGATTAGCCCTTACTACTGCTTCATGATAACATTAATCGGCCGTCTAACAACTGCTGCGCAATAAATATGAAAAGTAGGGACCGAAAAATTGTCAAATGGTTGGACTAGCTACTGTTTTAAATAAGAATTGAAATAATTTAAGTTCACATTTGCATGATGCATGCATGGTCGGTTTGACTAAGAACAAAACGAAGTATAATTGAAAACTACAAGCCATTGGCCATACAAACTAGTGAACCCCTTGTTTTGTGCCCGGACGATTTGGGTTGTTGATCTAGTTTTGTCCCGTATGCCAAATATTAACACGTATTATTCATTCAAATCAATCAATTTTATAAAAGGCAAATATAGGATACCCTTAATTTATTCAACAACAATATATATATGTTATAGAATTATAATCCGTATGAGATAAAAATAACAATGTAATTTCTGTAATTTCATTAGTAAAATACATCTATGTTCAACTTTATACTCATGAATTTATGATCACTTGATAATTACTTCAAATCAATCAATTTTATAAAAGGCAAATATAGGATATCCTTAATTTATTTAACAACAATATATATATGTTATAGAATTATAATCTGTATGAGATAAAAATAACAATGTAATTTCTGTAATTTCATTAGTAAAATACATCTATATTACTTCATACTCATGAATTTATGATCACTTGATAATTACTACCTCTGTTATTATTTAATTGACATATTTCTTTTATTATGCTTGTCAATGCACTATTTTAAGGACTAATATTTCTAATTCTCGACATTGTAAAGTTATAAAGATTGTATATTAGTAAAATATACATTGAGACGATTCAAAAAAAGTAGAACCCACTTAACTATGTTTTAACATAACTATAAATCACAAAAATTAGTCAAAGTGTAGTTTGTGAATAGTGTAAAGGTCAAATTGTGTCAACTAAATAAAAACGGAGGAAATAGATGATTGTAAAATATCGTCGGTCATAAAAGTTATTAGTAGTTTTGGGATATAATAACCGTACAAGAACGTGAATTTTTTTTTTAATTTTTTATCAATTAAAATATACTTTTCCGTTCTTTTTTTACATGACTTGTTTTATTTACACTTGTCAATAGAGAACTTTAACCATCAATAACTTTGATTCTCCGAAAGTAAAAATTGAAATATATATTATGATAATAATTATTGTCTTATTGAGACAATTCTAATAAGATTCCCCATTAATATAACTTTCATTACATATAATTCACAAAAGACAGTCAAATAAGAGGTGATGAATTAGTGTGTATATATATATATACATATATATATATATATATACATATATATATATATATATATACATATATATATATATATAATTTCAAAGAAAATTTTATGATGTAAATAAAAGAATATTAAGTATTGTGTAAGGCTGTTATATCATGTGGCCCCATAAAAGAACAAATAAAATAACTCTTACAACACTGACTAAGTAACCCCTATAATACTAAAGAAGTGATCTCAATCATGATGGCTGGCCACATGATATGAAAAACCACATATAAAGTCAGTGATAATAGATTTACAAGATATTCATTGAAACTTATTATGTTTTTCTTGACACAAAATATATATATAATGTATATGAAATGTTAAATTTTATATAGTGCCCAAAATAAAACTTTAAAATAACTAACGCTTTCCCAAAAAATCTATTCAGTTTTTGCTTACTTGACACCGTTACGTACGTGTCATACTAATGCATAATTTTAAACGTCATACTAATTCATAATTATTGATGATGTTAGTAAGATGGTATTTATATTATTTACTATGCATGAATTAATGTTCACTTAATAATAATATTTGTACCATAAAAATTATATATGTAACACTTTTTATGGATGCCGAAATGCCAAGTTTTCATGTCTCATTTTTGTTGGTTAAAATACATCATAAATAAATCTGATTTTTGTACAACTTTTTAAAACGAATTATATGGTATAAAAATAACATATTTATAAGAATTTTTTTAAAGTTACAATAATGTAATTTAGTCATATGGAAGATTAGAAATCCTATAAAAAAAAAAAAAAAAAAACTCTAAATACTTTTTATATTATCATTATCTTACAAAGCTAATTTTGTTTTTAAAAAATTATTTTAAATTTGCTTATCCAACATCAAAGGTATCGTATTAAAGTTATATATATATATATATATATATATATATATATATATATATATATATATATATATATATATATATAAATATATATATATATATATGATGACCCAAGTGGCCAAATTCATTATATGAGTAATATTAATAAGTTAAAAAAACATTATATGTTTATTCGAGTAACTCCTATTATTTTATTTTTCGTCTTTAATTAACAAATAAAACAAAAAACTTAACTTATTATCCTATTTTCTCATTGGAGTGAGTAACCCCACATCAGCAAATCTATCAATCAACTCCATTTGTTCATTGAAGTAATCTTTATTACTAGTTAATCCTTTATATATGAAATGGTCACGTAATTTAACTAATCACATGTAAAGTATAAGAAATTTTTAGTTATTAAGTAGTTTTGAACATTATTTTAATCGTTGAAAATTTAAGTGGAAGGAAAAAAATAATTGGCTCATAAAGTATATATATTTGTATGAGGAAGTAACTAGTTTTGTGTAGAAAAATTTGTCAAAAACTACCTTTTAAAATGAAGTTCTTGTTAATTGAAAGCCACCTTTTGAATTTTTTTTTTTTACCTATTTCATTTTTTTTTTGGGTTTTTATAAGTTGTGTCATCCGGTTCTTGAGTTTCTGAGGTGTGCCCATGTTCTTTTCAAAATTACAAGCTATACCCTCCAACTTTAATTGTGTAATCAGTCATACCCTAACTCGACATTAGTAATTTTAAAAACATAGGAAGTGATAAAAAGCAGATGAGAACAAAGAAGAAAAATTACACCGAGAGATTGAAATATTAATGATTACTTTTAGAAGAAAGAAGAAAAGATAGATGAGAAAATGTGGAAAAAATACTTAATGTTAATCTCCTTTATATAAAATGTAATCCAATATGGGTGTGAAATTTCTCTCCAATGCAGAGTAATTAACAGTTAACACAATTACTCACGTTGGGTTAACGTTAGAGGGTATGATTAAATAAACACCTTAAGTTGAAGGGCACATCTTGTAATTTTGAAAAAGTATGGACATACCTTAGAAACTCAACAACTACAAGGGCATAGCTTAGAAAACCTTTTTTTTGTGTGAAATAACACCTTGAGTTTCCTTTTACAGCATTGACGACTAACTTAATTGCTAAAAACACCCATGATAGCCACACCACCACCGGAACCACAATTGCATTACAATCTAGATTTAAATCTTAGAATCATACGATTATACGATTCATGTCCATACGATACAATTTACGATTCTATCTAATTTTACACATTTCTCTTAACTAACGAAAACCATAAAACATTTAATCTTCCTTACAAAGTTATTTATAAATATACATTGTCAATTATTGGTTGCTTATCGGGTCAGCAACAACTTTCTATTAATAAATTAGATTATTAACTTATAATTTAAATATATTAAAAAAAAATTAGTCTTGTAGGTACTTTTTGGAATCGTTTAAATGAGTATATTGATTATTAATATTCAATAATTATAAATTTTACTTATTAACAATTACAAATAGGCAAAAATTGGAATTAATACTCTAAACTATGGCTACCTTGTACTTAGCGTAGTAGCCAAACACCACAAACTAATGGCTTAGGAGCAAAGCATGCCACTAGTGATCTTTTAAGCTACCATTTTCGTGGGCGTCGGAGACCTACCATTTTTAATAGGAAAAATTGCTTAGAATAATCCTAACTTTAATATATTTTCTCCATTCGCCCTAAATAGTCAAAACTTTCAATTATTTTATAATAATCTAAACTTTAATATGAATTTTTTCCAGCCAACGGTCCCAAGTGACTTGTATCCTGCTGTATAGGTCATTTATTCTATGTTTAATGTACATGTGTCACACTACATTTTTGGGCAAAGTAAGTTTAAATTGTAATTTAGTTACTAATTAAATCTTAAGTAAATAATTTAAACTACCTATTTTTTTTTGTTTAAAAAAAGCTTTATAAAAAAAAGAAGCACCAGCCCCAGCCACCTCCCTGACACCCGTCAACCCTCAGACTGAAAGGAATGGCGTCCTTCAAACAAGTGTATTATTTCGATAAAGGGTTCCGAATTATTAGAAAGCTAATTATTCAGTGACGTCAAGTGATCGGAATGCCTAGTTGGAGGCCGCTTCCGATCAGTAATATTAATGCATAATTAATATTACATCTTAATCTTAACTGAAACCTTCAGGTCACACCCAATCGAGTAACGAAACCAAAACGGCAAATTAATCCGAAGGATTAAATGAGTCCTTAGAGTAATTACGAACTAAGACGTATAATTTCAAGCTTAGAATGTCGAAACCGAGTGTCGAGTTGTTTCAAGGAATCGACGAGACGAGAAAATAAGTCAAATGACAAGTCATAGAACTAGCCTCATATTGGCCGAGCCAATCGAGGACTAGGCCGCACTAGCTAGCATGGCAACTAGCCATGGACTAGCCTTGGCTGCAGGCCCAGTAGCCACGCATGTGCGCTGGTCGGGCATGCTAGCCGAGCTATCTAGCTAGCATCATGGCCATGCGAGCTTGGCTTGCTGCGCGAGCTAGCAGCGCTAGCACCAGCCCGCAAGCACGAGAGCAGGCCGATGCTAGCAGCGCTAGCACCTGCCTGCAAGCACGCGAGCAGCCCGATGCTAGTAGCGCTAGCACCATCCCACAAGCACACGAGCATGCCGATGCTAGCAGCGCTAGCACTAGTCCGCAAGCACTCGAGCAGGCCGATGCTAGCACCGCTAGCACTAGCCCGCAAGCACGTGAGCAGGCCTAGTAACTGCCTGCTTACTCGCGTGGGCTTGCGGCATGCTAGCAAACCTAGCCAAGGGTAACGCCGCCAGCTAGGCGAGCATTGAGGCCTAAGGCATGTGGTCAGTTATTCCTTTGTTAACCAAGTGTTCCATTCACACGGGGTTGGTAGGTTTATGCTTGCTCTCCAAGGATGAGTTTGTAATCCTTTGACGTAGGGAAAATGTAGGTTGTTTTCTACCCACCCCTAGAGCCAAACAAAATTTATAAACACTCGACCAACCTAATACGAGTATATGGTTAGTCAAAGGTCGAACCCAAAGGAATGAATAGGCACAAGCTATAGCCTAGGTCAAGCTACTTCGAAGATTGTAGTAAGAAATGGTTGGTAACTAAGGTATCAAAAAAGCTAAATAAATTGAGAAATTCAATATGCTAAACACTAGGGATATAGGTTCAACATGCAAGCTCAATGATTATGCTAATTGATGGATGACTCAATCGATTCAAACATTACAAAGGACAAACAATGGTTGCAACTAATGGAACTCAAAAGCTATCTCCTATAAGCCAAGCTAGGGTTCACTATGAAAGGTTAACAAGGAAAATCACAATCAAATTCAATCAATTAAAGAAATTTTCAAATCAAGGGTTCATGTCATTGAAATTTGCAATGCAATCTAGATTAATCTTATAGGTTGATCACTCCTAGTCTAATTAATCACATGCACAACTATGTCAACCAATTTAATTGCAACAATTCAATCAATCAAGGATCATCAACTAGCAAAAATCATCAATCAAGCATGCTTTCCCTTCTCCCTAGCAACTAATCTACTCACTTATCATGGTGGAATTGAAAAACAATACAAATTAAATCACAAACATTATCATTTCAAGTTTAATCAAGAAGAAAATCAATCATTCAACAATTTGTCAACCAAAGATTAAAATTCAAATCAAACATTCAAGAATTAAAGGAAATTGCAATAAAAGTAAATTCAAAGGAAAGAAATCTCACAAACTTTCATTGATTTGAAGATGAAATCCAAAATCAAGTTGAAATCAAAGATTAAAGTGAAGTACAATCAAGTATTCTTAAGCTTCTCTATCTACTTTCTCTCTCTTCTATTTCTGGAAAATAAGTCTTTAGTACAAGATAAAGTCGTCTCTCCCAAAAAAGGAAAAGTCAAAAGCTATATATAACAAATCGAGCGAAGGGAGGCAGAGCCCCTTGTGCGCACGTACCAGGCCGCCGCGCGCGCACAGCTTTGTCTGCGCGCACGCACAGAGGGGTCTGCGCGCGCACACCCCTACTATGGTGCTCGTGGCTGGCCTCCCTTGCTCGATCTTCGTGCTCCCGAGCATCCCTATCATCAGTGCACTCGAGGCGTTGCCCGCGAGGAGGGCAGCCATTTATTCTCCAAGCACTTGTACACTCCGGACCTAATCATTGCTTCCTTGGTGCTCGTGCTTGCGGAGCTAGCTTGGTTTACTTGAGTTGCATGCTTGGATTCCCGAACTTAGCTCCATCAACTTCCTTGAATGCGCTCGAGCTTCCTCCTTGATAATTAAATCCCGGGAAACTCGACACACCTACTAAACAAGTCAAAGAAACGAAGAAGCGAGAGAAATAACATAGAGATGGATAAAATAATAAGAAAACCATCAAAAAGCACACATTTCTCTAAACTTACACACAAACATGTAAAACAAGCATTATTATGTAAAAATACGACATGAAAGACTAAAAACGAGCATAAAACTACGAAGAAAACCTAGCCTAAGAGTGCCATAAATGACACTCATCAAATTCCCCCAAGCTAGACTTTTGCTCGTCTTCGAGCAAAACAAAATCAAACTTAAGGAAATATGATGACATTATTGAAGCTAAACAAGAAACGAGAAAAATAGAGAATAAGAGAATGTACACTAACTCACTTTCGTAGGAATCACGGTCAATTTTAGCAACAATTGACAATCCATTTAAACCTCTAGATCGCTCTAGAGGACGAGTAATGCTCTCCTAAGGGTTTCCTAAGAGATTAACCCATAACTCTCAAGTAAAAGGAAGCAAAGAACAAAAAGAGAAAAGAGAAAGTTAAAACATAAAAGGAAGAGAGGTGTTCTTACAATGGACTTTTGCAAATGGTCAAGACACGAGAGGATACCAAACTTCCTAAAACAAATAATGGTAAGCACGTTCCGAGATATCTAAGGTTGATTGAAACATAGGACATGCGAAGTATAGAGAACTATCAAAACGCAATTCACTTTTCATCTCAAAACATTTTTAGCACATTTTCCCAATTAGCTTCATATCTACTTTTAGCAAACATCTCTATGGTTCCTCGATGGAACCGGAAAAAGAAATAGATTCACTAGGCGAAAAAAGGGGTTGGCCACCGGTTCAAAACCCCCCTTTGCCACCGGTTTTGAACCAGTGGCCAGTGGGGGGGTGGCAAAACCTAGCACAAAAGGCCACTGGTTCAAAACCGGTGGCAAATTAATTAATTGCCACCGGTTAACCGGTGGTATTAATTAATTTGGCCACCGGTTAACCGGTGGCAAAAACCCATTCCCGCTTTTTTTAAACGGGTTTTTGGCACCGGTTTTGTTCAAAACCGGTGGCAAAAATGGCCCAAAAAAATAAAAAAAATAAAATTTTTTTTTTTGCATTTTTTCCACATAAATTGATATATAAACACTAACATATATATATACTTACATATTTTCATTAAAAAAGGCTGTAACATTACTATTT
Organism: Chenopodium album; assembly: GCF_948465745.1. Lineage (NCBI taxonomy): Eukaryota > Viridiplantae > Streptophyta > Magnoliopsida > Caryophyllales > Amaranthaceae > Chenopodium > Chenopodium album. Next base: position 34,539,494 of record NC_137851.1, on the reverse strand, counting down.
CGGTCTTAAAAAACTTTAAAAATAAACTAGTCACTGTTAAATACAAGCTAAGTCACACAAATGTAACAGCCTTGGCGAGGCAGCAGCTGCAGCAGCATTACGAGGCAGCAGCAACCTTGCGTATAAGCAAACAAACAAGAGATAGCAGATGCATCATATAAACACTCTAGAACCAAAATCAAGCGATTAATCAAGCAAAACAAGAGACGAGGCCTGAAGTATAAAACATCCCATCTTTAGCAGACAATCCATATACCGTGAGGAGCACAAAAAACCAGTCATACAGATAGCACAACCTCAATATCACAAGATATTATGGGAGAATTAATGCTATTTCAACTCAAAGAACTACAGCTTCCCGCATTATAGCTAATGTAACTACACATAAACAATGAATAAATAACAATGCTAGATATAATCAACATAAAACACTACCACTCCTTACCTATTTACTTCATCATCTTGTAAGTGAGAAAAAGCATATACAATAAATTACATTTCTTTATCCTCCCCATTAAAGAGAGCACAGTATCAACCTAGATTCTAATGCCCAAAACAAAATATTTAATTATGAAAATTAAAAATAATAAAAAGGAATTTACCTTGCGAAGAATCATGTCAAGAAGATCAGCACAAGCTTTTGAATCACAAACATCGTTTTGTTGGCTGTAATCAAAATCAAACAAACCAAAATTCAGCAAAAAAATCCAAAAAAAAAAAACAAACAAAATTCAGCAAAAAATAAAAACCAAAATGCAGCCTTGCGAGGCAGCAGCTGCACCGCCCCTCGTGCTCGTAAAACAAAAACAAAACTTGTCCCATCATCTAGGCATATAAGATCACGAAGGATGAGAAGTCAGCAGTACAGTAATATAAGATCACGGAGAATATATGATGACCTCCAAAATTAACTCAACAAAAAATACAAAAAAACACATTTACAAGTAATATACCATGTGCCAAGGAGTTGCTTTAATCTGGGGAAATCTAAAATATATCATGACACAGGCTACACAATCATGAGCTTCCAATCTTATACCTTGATAAAATAATCTGAATTATAGATACTTATATCAGGCATGAACTAACTACAAAATCCAGCTAAGCTTCTGCATTCTGGCAATAAACCTCAAAATCTTATGGTTCATTTCATATCAGGATCCCTATCGGAAAAGATACACCATTTAAAAGTTTTTATGGACACAAGAGCATTACAAAATCTCTGTTTAACTTCCGGTCTTTTTCGACGCTTTTAAGCCTAAAATTTGAGTCTATATATAATTGTAAAACAGAAGGTAGAAATATTAAGATAAAACCAGGCATAACTATTAGTTCATTTTTATTCACTCATTGATAAGAAAGAATATTGTTCTTTTATGCCTTATGGTTCATTAATTAGCCTTATATTTGAGTATATTTCAACTCTAGAACATGTCTATAACAACTACCACATGAAACAATAAGCGAGTTTTACATTCATTGGTTTAGAAAATATGACTCTTATTCTCATATGACCATGACTTCTTGTCCTTTAGAATATACCATTTATAAGTAGGTCACAAGCTCACAACCATAGTGAATGATTATTGTTTCAAATGGCAATATCCCAACTCAAGCAACATCACACTAAAACCAAATCAGGAGGAAGGTCAGTGCTAGCAGCTCACCAACTTTGTTTCTTTGCTAATTATCAATACAACTCAACTATAAACCTTGAAAAAAAACAACTAAGAAAGGGAGGATATAGGATTGAAAGTAAGATTAATTAAAATTCTTATTTCAACTTTCATTTCTACAGCTCATCAATAACAAAACTTTAAAACTGGAATATGGCCTCACATCAATGACATACAAAAATTCTTGAAGCCATACTTATTTGGGGTTGTGATAACATAGTCAAAATTTAAAAAGAATCATCATTTACAAAATAAAGGATAAGGAGATAAGTCACAACAACATCTAATACAAAGAGAAAACAAGTAAAAAAAAAAAAACCGAACAAGAGACCCCAAATGAATACGAGATAAGCAAATCATAACATTTTCAAAAAACTATAAAATGGACATTTCATCATTTAATTTTGCTACTGTGTGCACTCCCAACTAATTTATAATGAAACAGAGTCCAAAAAATATATAGGCTTCTTATACCCAGTAGCTATTAAAAAAGGACAATTAGCTAATCACTTTATAATGTGGAAACAAATAATTATGTTGATTTTAGTATACTCGTAGACTATTCTTGCAACATAGGAGTAAAGGAAATTATCAATTGTTTGACAAATTAAAGTTAGGAGATAACTTTTTTTTTATATATATAATACGGAGTACAAAAGGATTAAAAACAAAGGAGTTGCGAATACATATATAGAAGTCAGACTATATATGCTCAAAAAACCAAGAATTCAATAAACCTTCAAATTAAAATATTCATCTATTAATGAACCGAAAAATAAATTGACACATGAAAACATACCCATTTATTGAAACAAATTAACAAAACCCTAGATCAATCGCAATAAAACTGAGTTGTGTAATCTGATTTCAAACTCCGAAACTTACTATCAAGTCTGCTAAGGCTACTAAAACCCAATTAAACCCATAATCTAAACTAAGTGAAAACACTTGAATATCAAAATTACAAGAAAAATCAAAAAGGGGGTTTTGGGAATCAGATCAAAAATTACAATAATCATTAAAGTACAGGGACAAAATCAAACTCGAAATCAACCATCACATACAAATTCAAACTTAAAAACAATAACCAAATCACAAAATCCAAAATCAAAACCCAAAAACTCAACGAATTCGACACCCTAACCCAAATTATACAAAATTAACAAAAAAAAAAGAGGGATGAACCTTGTAAGGAGCAGCGTCACCATTACAGATCTAGGGATCGTTCTCCAAGTTTTTTAAGGGCTTGCTTTGACATGCATCTTCATTAGTGACGAATGCGGTGGTGGTGGTGGAAAGCTAGGATGGAGAGAGAGGGGAGGGTCGCGCTGGTGGTTGCTGTGGTGGGAAGCTAGGATGGAGAAAGAGGAGAGAGGGGATGGTTGCGCTTGTGGTGGTTGCGGTGGCGCGAGAAGAGAGAGGAGACAGAGAGTTTGGGAGGAGAGAGGAAACAGGAGAGTGAGGAGAGAGAACCAGAGAGTTCGTGAATAACAAGGAAAGAGTGAGGAGAGAGAGCGTGAGTGTTCTAATTTTAGGGATTTTTTTTTATTTGGGAAAAGGCCACCGGTTAACCGGTGGTCATTTATCTCTATTACACGTTTTTTTTTTTTTGGTCTTGTCTTACATTTTTACCACCGGTTTTCAATAACTGGTGGGCATTTGGCGGTGCCCATTTATCTTTTTCTACTAGTGATTTGAGGTTTCTAGACGTCTCAACTATTGCATGCCGCTCTATAAGCTTGACCTACATCTCCCTTCACCGACTAGTGACTCAACCACAAAGGTCAAAAGGTATTGGAAAGGGTTGTAATGTAAAGGCGAGAAGGGTGAGGGTAGGCTACAATTTGAAATTTGGTGGTACACCTAAATTGTGAAGCAAAGATTGGCCAAATCTCAACACCAAAACCAAGTAAACACCAAACAAAAACACATCACCCCCAAGCTTATTCAACGCTAAGAATCACAAACATATGTACAAAATGCATAAGACGCTTCCCCCCAAGCTAGAATAAAGCATTTTCCTCAATGCGAAAGAAAGGGAGAAAGAGACTTACATAAAAAAAAATTTATTTTTTGAACATTTTCATTTTTCGCTTTTTCATTAATTCAATTTTTTTCATTTTTTATTTCACGTTATTGTCCTCGTCTCTTTTAACTATGGACAAGTTTTTCAACTTTTGCATTTTCTTTTTATGCACAAAATATTTACAACACAAACTTGCTTTCATTAAAAGAACCAAACAATCCATTCTCTTCTACCAATACTCCAGCATAAGAGACAAAATGCTTCACAAAAACCAACATGGGAACAAAAATGAAACAAAAGGCTCAAGATCTAAAGATGCGCTTGAAAAGAAGGGTATATGGCACAAATTGTTAGCAAGTAAGCAAATGAAAACCCAAAATAAAGATATAGAAAAATATCCTAGAAAAAGAAAAATTACCACCCCGAAGAGATGCCTTTGTCCTTCCTAAATGGCTCAGTCACGATCTCGGGAGATGAAAGTCAAATTCTAGATAAAGCACTTAATAGTCAAGGATCCAAACGCCGCAAGAAAAATAAGGAGAAGTCTAGAAAAGCATGAAACCTCACAAGGTTGTGGCAAAGACTCACTAAAAGCTTCAAATTCACCAAAGGGGAACAATTGCAAGTTTTCAAAAACAATTGAATCCGGCTTCAAGGTCCTAATAGTTCTAAACGACTACTTTAGCATGCTCTATCCTAGAGTCAACCAAAGATATTCTCAAACCGTGCGAACCATTGTCCTTAGGAAAAGTGATAGCCTAAAGTGCAAGTCCAAGTGGTACTAAGTCCAAAGCAAAAGCAAAACTATTAAGAAAGAAAAGCAATGCCTAAAAAAGTTTTGTTTAATTTTCAAAAGTTATGTTTTTGTTTTTTTTTTTTATTTTTTTTTTACTTTTTTTCGAAGTCAAATTTAAAAGCAAAACATAAGAAAGCAAAATGCAAAAAGAAATGTAAAAGAAAAGAGATAAAGAAATCAAAAAGAAAAAGTAAAACAAAAAGGAAATAGAAAAAGAGGAAAAAGAAACAAAGAAGAAAAATAGAAAAGCAAAGGAGAAATAGGAAGTATCAAGGAAGTAAGCTAACATATATATCCCAATTGACAAAAAAGTGAACATTCGGCCACAACCCCAATGTTCCCAAACACGCTAAGGTGTTAAATAGCAAACAATCTCGAACCGTTCAACTTCTCCTAATCTAAACCTATACTAAGCATCAAAGAAAAGAAAAGAAAATAAAAGACAGAAGATTAGAAGGATCTCACTAGGCGTCGAAGCTATGCTATAACAAATAAGGTGAAAGAACAACCACCGTCATGGAGCACCAATAACCATAGCACAAACTATGAGGCAAGGTGAGAAAGAAAATAGACTATATACAAAGAAAAATGTTAGTAACTTCAAGATAAAAGAAAAGAAAGATATAAAAGAGATATATGTACTTAATAGGGAAATAGTAATACATGAAAGCAGCAGGAACATTAGTAACAGGATTAGGAAACGATATCAGGAAGCATAATCAAGAAGCAATATAGCAGACAATTATTAGAAATCGTAGTCATCCGGAGAAACACATCACACAGCAATCAGTGAAACAAACAACAATACCAGGAACTGGAGCAGAGAAACCATCAGAAAAACATCATCATCATCATCAGAAAAGTAAGAGATAAACAGTGATCAATACCAACAAGCAAAAGAGACCTAGAGTGATCTACAAAGGCGATGGGGGGAACGATGAAGAACACAAACAACATAAATCACCCCCAAGCTTGAAATGAACTACCCCCCAAACTCTAATCCTAATAACACATAGGCAAAAAGAGAACAACATATAAAGCACATAGGAAAGGGGGGTAGTCACGATAGTCTCACTCCGCACTATGGTAAGGGGTAGAGTGAGAACTCCCCTCACCGGTCTATAAAACATGACTCGAGTTAGCCATTTCACTCACCTCAATAGGGGCCTTTCCCCTTAACCTCCCCTCCCTCCGAGCACGATCTATCACGAAGAAATGAGACCAATCATCCAAGACTGGCTCGCCCAACAATCCCCACCTACCAAAAGTCTCGGGGTTCGGGAAAGGCATAGGGTTCGCGGGATCATAAGTATAATCGCATCCACCGGGCCGCTTATAGTCGTAAGTGGCCGGGGTGGTGCCAACAATAGCACTAGGATGGATATGAGGACCCTCCCAGTAGGGGTAACAAGGTCTTGGTCCGATGGATGGGTCAAAGGTTCCCATTGAGGGATAGGTCCTTGTTGGGCCGGGAGGTATGGATAGTTCAAGTAAGGGTCCATCTCCCCTCTCCTCACATGGCAGTCATACACTTGATTAGCATGGTAATCATAGCCAAGAGATAAATCCCACCCCAAAGGCATGGAATACAAAACATTAGTAATGGAATCTAACTTGGCATGCAAAGCAGATAATGCAAGTGTAGAAAAAGAAGTAGAAGGAGGAATAGGAGTACCTCCCCGTTCAACCGGGGGCAAGGCTTGGAAATCCGCCGATATAGCATCATTGGAAGCGGTTCTTGTATGGTTAGTCTTCCGCCGAAGAGAAGGGTCGATGTTGCACCTTGGAGGCCTCCAAGTTAATGAATCCTTCTTCCTCTTGCGGTTGGAAGCTTCCTTGCTAGGAATCTAGAACCAATCCTTCACTCGAGAGACCTTCCAAATGAAAATATCACGTCTCTTGGTTCGATCGATGAACTTTTGGTTTACAAGAGCGTAAATGTTGAGGAAGTGGGAAGGCATCTTTTCTCGAGGATCAACTATCGGAGGGAGTTCACAAAGCAAATCCTTATATGAATCGTTAAGGCATAGGACAAGAATGGAGATCATGCCCCCAATTTGGATGCTCCCCGAAAGTGAAAGACCATCTCGGATGTCTAGAAATCGGTTGATCAAATGTTGAGTGAAATCCACAAGCTCAAGCTCTTGCGGCTCTTGATCAGCTATCCAAAGCCAACATAATTCCTCACGGTAAATAGCTCCCAATGAGTCTTTAGAGCATAGGGCATAGGTGAAAATACGATTAAAGTATCTCATAGCCGGATGAATGATCGATGCGGACTTGGAAGTTTGAGGCTCATATTTCCCTTCATCGGAGATACGACGCCACCACTTGACTTCATCATACCCATGGTCACTAGTCATTTTACCATTGGTCGGATAGACAAGATGGCCTTCATCGACGACCCAAGGAAACCGGAAGTAAGAGCAAAGTTGTGACTCCGATAACCGATGATCATTGTTAAATAGTTGAAAGGTCAACGTTCTTGAAGAGTCACCACTTGTCTCACGGACCACCTCTAGGGATGAGAGAAACTCATGAGTCACCCTAGCTTAAAGTAGGAGCACTCAAGTCCAAGAACTCTAAAAGACCGAGATTCTTGGCAAGGCGGCGAACGTCATCATCAATTCCAAGCAATTTGGTAGTTGCTTGATCATATAATCTTGTCGACTTAAGCTTCCTCTTGGTAAGTTTCTTGAACCTATCCCAATGCATTTCTTTGGAAAATTCAATGCCATACGTTTCTACCACCTCAGGAGGAGGTGGAACAACGTGCCGGGATTTACTTGTGTTTGATCTAGCTTGCTGCATTTGACGTATAGGGGTCATCTACAAGAAGCAAAGCAATTCATGAGCAATTCATTAACAATTATTATTGTTCAAGAATATTCATAAGAAATTGCTCAAGAATCAAGCACAAATATAATCCAATCAAAAATGAAACAAGAAATGGTCAGAAATGAACTATGCCATGAATATAGAAGCAAAAGTTAGAAGCAACTAGTCATGAATCAAAGGCAAAACTTAACACAAAAGACCAAATCATAGATCATTATGAGCAAATTAATCCAAAAACATTGGATTATCAGAGAAATGAAGCTATCATAAAAATACCCATGAGAGAGAAACTAACCAACAATGGTGATTCAAGGATTCAGGCAAGGTATACAAATTCATCATGAAAAACCTTCAAATTAACATTAAATAACATCATTCAACACAAAATACAAGAAAAAAGAACCAACAATGGAGTTCCATCATTAAAGCAAAAATAAGGGTTTCAAGCTTCAAAAATGAGGAAGAAGATGACTAGAGAGTGAGAAATTTGAAAGGAATGGTGTCCTTCGAACAAGTGTATTATTCTGATAGCGGGTTCAGAATTATTAGAAAGCTAATATATAAAGTAAGGTCAAGTGATCGGAATGCCTGGGTGGAGGCCGATTCCGATCAGTAATATTAATATAATTAATATTACAGCTTAATCTTGACTGAACCCTTCGGGTCACACCCAAGAAAATATATGCGAACCAACTCGACGAATTAATTCGGAAGAAATTAATTCGTTGCCTGAGTGTTAAATATTTAGACGTCGGTAATTCGAGCTTAGAGCGTCGAAACCGATCGTCGGATGTCGAGTCTAAAATGATAAAAGACGAGACGCGCAAAATAATAATAAATCGACCATATTCCCGAAAATACCCCTAGCATCGGTGTGCCCCGAGCATCCGAATGCTAGGGGAAAGACGTTCTAGCACACCGTGCTAGCAGCCCCGGCCAGCCGCGGCTAGGCACAGCAACAGCCGCGCCGTGCCACGGCAGCAGCCGCACCACGACATCAGCCGCAGCCCGCTCGGGCCAGGTGCGGGCTGGTGCGGGTCGGGCTCGGGCTTGGCTCGGGCCATAGGGCCATGAATAAAGGGGAAGCTTGGAATATGGGAGTAAGTGGGAGAGGACATGTGGCACAAGGAGAGTATTGAGTGGGGAGCAAGTATGGTCCCCTGTAGAGAATATTTCAAGCATTACGATAACCCCAAACTTGAACCCCACTGTGATCATACACTAAAGTACGGTGGCGTTCCAAAGGGAAAGACAAAGAGCAAAAAGAGTCGCCAACAAGTTTTAGGAACTTGTAAACCCAAAAGACAATCCAAAAGGACCATCAACTACTCCATAAGGTCTTGAACCAAACAGGGTCCGGGGATGAGGGTACGAATCCAATCTACAAAAGAAAGGACCCGCCCTATAAAATAGGCCTCTACTTTGTTCTGCTCGTATTCATGTGCGCTTTTCGAATAACATACAAACATTATATTAAACCTAACCTGTTTATCTATGTTGGTTGAAATTAATGCACAAATAAACTATTATTGGCGATCACTTGAATTAAAATCACATTAGCCTAAACCAAATTAATAATTATCTTATTAAGCGTGATTTCAAGGACAAATTCCCTTTAACAATCATAAAAGGTGTGATCAAGCAATAACAATAAAATATAAATAATATCAAGCAACATAATAAATAAAGCAATAATAATAATAACGATAATAGCATGATAAGGCATAATAAAGCTCAATAATAATAGCAAGATCCTAGGCATGATACTAACAAGATTAATAACAAATCCTAGCATGTCACTAAACAATAAAGATCAAAGCTTTAACCTAACATGGTACTAACATGATATTAGAAATAATAAAGGCATCTTAAACATGACACTAGAAAGCATAAATAACATCCTAACATGATACTAGAAAGCATTAAAAGCATCCTAACATGATACTAGGAATTAACAATAATAAGCATGCAATCTACATTGTGAGAGAAATAGAGAGTAAGCTAATCTACTTACTTTGAAGCCTCGTACCTCTTTCTAATAACAAAATACACAAGTTAGTAAACTTCAATGAAAATAATAAAGAATAATTAAAGAATTAAATTGAAATCAAATTAATTAAAGTTTAGACTAGTTTTGGACCAAACCCTCAGAAATATCAAACCTTGCACGTCTAGGGCGAAGGCAACTTCGAACTTGGCTAAGTGATTCAAGATCTTGTGAATGCGGAATATTGTATTTTGTAAAAAGGCTAGTTTAGAAAGAGAGAGAAAATAAGAATTAAGTAATTCTTAATGAGAGTTGATAGAGAGAATTGATGATGAGAGTTGATGAAAGTTGATGAATTGATTGTTGATGAATGAAAACAGAAGTTCGGACCCTATTTATAGGAAAATAGTCCGGAAAATCATAGAATTTGATAAGGAATAAAACTCCACTCTGTCGCTAACAAACCGACCTTGTCGCCAAAGATTTATCTTGTCGCGAGGCGACAAGCCTGTTGTTTGGCGACAGAGACAGTTTTTGCGGATTTTGTTTTTATCTTATCTTTTGATCTAGAAGTCTAAATAAGTCATATAATATGTCGTTGGAAAGCTCTTGAAGTCTACTTTCTAATGCAATTGGAATCAGATTAAAATCTTTTGTAGATAAAAAGATATGGACGAAATAGTGAGACGGTGTCAGTTTTGGATAGAGTTTCGTATATCTTTAATATCTTTTTCGTTATAGCTTGGATTTAATATTATAATATATCATTGGAAAGATAATTTCAAGATCTATCCAACCATATAAAATTTGGATAAAAAATATGAGGCACGAAAATAATATCTGACTATCTTTGAACATCTTTAAATCCGAATAGAATTAGGAAAGTTTTAAAAAGGAAAGTTTATATTCAAATCAAATTCCATGATCTTATCTTTTCAAAAAAGGATAATTAAGATATTTTAGAAACTTATAGAAGATTCTAATCAATCCTAATTAGTTTAGGAATAGGATTAAACCTTTGGACCCTCCTCATGATCATTGGGTCGTAGGTAAAATCCGGTTTGGGCCCATTTTAGTATTTTGGCCATAACTTCCTCATTATTCATCGGAATTGGGCTTATAATATATCGTTGGAAAGGTCTCTTCGAGCTCCATCCAACTAAACCATTATTGGACCCTTATCATGGACCAAACTAAATTGGATTGGACGTTCTTATAAAATAGAGTGGGTTTTCGAAAACAGAGAGAAGGATTTTAATAAAAACTAACCGCATCACTTGACTTTTCACACTTTCACCTCATTCGATTATGGTTTGACGTGACAGGTATTCATCACTGGGTTTGGTTTTGGGGAGACACAAATGGGTGTCTACAGAAGCCCCCACTTTGACTGAGTTTGGAGAAACTTATGTTTCGAAAAAACGAGAGTCAAAGTATCGATAGGGACGGAGAATGATTCAAAATGTTCTGCAACTCCAAATCATTCTTATAACGCCGATACCTGCAAACTAATCATTAGTTAAAACAGATAAAAGAGTTAAGAAACGCGTATCTTGCACCGCCGAGCACACGTCTCTGAACGTAACCATTTTGCTGCATTTGTTGTTTGTGACAACCTCCACTGTGCCTTGTGAACGCCATCCTTGAAGATAACCATATGTCGTCGCCTTCAATATTCTTGGTGACAATCCTCCACAGTATTTCGGGAACATCGTCGAAAATAACTGTATGTCGTCATCTCCTAGGTTGTGGCCGTATGTCGCCACAGCAGTATGTCGCCGCTATAGACAATCTCTTCTTTACCTTGAGGGACCGCCGAAGGTGACCTTGCTTCGCCATCTCCACTATTTGTGACACTACCTCGTCACGACCGTACTTCGCCGCTAAACAATCTCCCTTTATGTTGAGACATCGCCAAAGAATCACTCTACCTATTGACCCTTAATATCATTATTCATCATTGCTTTTATATTTGTGCCGGTACTTTGGTGCTTTTTGCCTTTGTGAACCATTACTTTGGCGCATCTACTGAACCAATATTTCGGTGCCTTGAACCATTATTCCGGTGCCCTGAACCATTATTTCGGTGCCTTATTACGAGCCGCTCTTCTCAAATCTTGATGACAACTTCCACAATCTTAGCGGGCGTTGTCGAAGATTGCCCATCTCGTGCTATCTTCTCAAATCAAGTGATAACCTTCACAATCTTAGCGAAAGCTATCAAAGAACGCTTCATCTTGAATCGCTCTTCTCAAATCCAAGCAATAGACTCTTTTCAATCTTAAAGCCCCCTGTTGAAGGCTCCGTGATCTCGAATCTTCAAATCTTCTTCCATCCTAGGAATCGAAATCGTTGTGAACCGTTACTTTGGTGCTTGCGATGAGCCAATACTTAGGCGCTTTAAGCTAAGTGAGACGATCTTTTGTCAGGTCGATCACTCATTGTGATTGTAATCGAGCCGACTACTAAATCATGTCAAATTGCTTATAGGGGCTAACTGGCTTACCAAGGAACCCAAAATTGCTGAGCCAGGTCTATATGACCACATCATGAAGCCACGTGACCTGTCGCTGCACCAGCGCAAGCAAAAAGTTCCTGTCGCCGCGATATCGCTCCGAACTTTTAATTTGGTCGTTTCCTTACAACCAAATCTGCTCAAATCTTTTGCAAATTAAGGCTCTTCATCTCCATATAATTTTGTTGAAACTTCTCTCATCTTGGAAGAATCTCATATATCTATACTCGCGGTTTTTCGAAAAAATCCGGAAACATTCTTGCTCGCTAGAATGTACCTGCATCTATATTTCAGACTATAGGACTTTGCTCATCTTTTATTATCTTAGGGTTGACCTAAGGCTTAGTGTTTCTTGACTCATTGATTTGACATGACTTAACTTAAATCGTTTGACACATGTGTTAGACTCCACTCGATGTGATATGACACGACATGACTCAATGACTCGTGTGTGAAGTGCGACTTGAAAATGCAAAAAAGCAAAAATTTTCGTCATTTTTGTGGAGGGTACCGACTTTCTCCCGAAAAAGAAAGACGTGAAAAAGAATCAAAGTGTTTAATGGTGCATGTTGAATGAGCTTAATCAAGTATATGCATTCAATATTGTCCCTCAAGGTGCAAGGATTAATTCCTCCTAAACTATCTTAGTTGACTTGATTATGAAAGTATTTAGGTAACTTAGGCACGGAAGCTAAGCACTTCATACTTTGATACAATGATGATTATAAGCGATGAGTGATGTGTGATATGACAAAGCATGCTTCAACATTATGCTAAGACTTCATGACAAAAGGTTCCTAAGGGAAGTATCTTTGGCCATGTATCTGTGATGTGTGTGAAAGTGACACTAAAGTTAGGCTGCAAAGGCTAAGTGTATGGAAAAGTATTATTTGATAAGAGTCAAATAATGATGACTCTTAGGCTAGGTAGGCTAATGATGTAAGGATCAAGCCCCCAAGTCTAGCTCTAAGTAAATAGGGATGAGCATTGGAAATCCCTTGATATGATCATGGTGTAAGTGTGTGAATGTGAAAATGAATGCATTTTTATTATGGCCGCACCTCAATATGAGGTTGCCTACGTATCCGTTAGGAATCAGGCCAAACGTAGCTCTAGCCGAACCTCGCACAAGTGTATGTATACCTCAAAAAGGTATTTTTAAGGGTTGTAACGTGGTTAGGCTAAAGGTTAGAGAAGAAGGGGATAAAGGCTCAAGACCTTAGATAAGCCCCCAAGGTGTGCAACCTTGCTTTTGAATCTTTGTATTTTTTATGCTTGAGTTTTCTCATTTTTGAGCTTTTTTCTTTTTTGTTTTTGCTCTTCTCTTTTTTGCTTTTGCATTTTTTTATTTTTATAAGTGTGGGCAATCTCGATCATGCGGTCTATCACTCACTTGGCATTCATGTTTCTCAGGCACGGTACCGAGCACTCGATAAGAAACGCAATCTGAGACATGTTCTTATCCAAGATATTTTTATATCAAAGACATTGGAACACTTGCCCTTTTGTACACTTTTATTCATTTACTTATTTTTATTTTATTCTTTTGAGATCACTCAAGCTTTTGTATTTGGAACTTGCATAAGTTACACACCATCCCATCCCAAGGTTAGTAGATGTGGGTTGAAAAATGAAAGGTCTATCGTTAGACGAGGCTCAAAGTGGTTTATCAAGAAAAGGATTATATATTTAAAGGGTGAAGATGTTATGACATGGCTACAAGGGGTGCCTCAAATCATTGGTATACCTTGTGCTTAATTCGACCTTGATTCTTTATTTTTTATTTTTTATTTTTTTTTTATTTTTTTTTAATTTTATTTTGCTATGCAATGCAATGCAATGATCATATGTGAGGGAAGAAACGCTCATTTTATTAAAGGGGAACAAAATAAAAAAAACCTACGTGATAAATCTAAGGTAGACAAAGGGTGCCTATGCTAGACTTATTGAGGAAGGGTTTGAAAAAAAAGAAGAAGAAAGCATGAAATCTTAGTGAGAAGCTTGCCTTGTATTTTGTCTCATCATTACTTTTTTTTTATTATTATTATTATTGTCAATCACATGACTCAAACTCGATTCAACATGCATAGATGGGAAGAGATCATGAAAGAATGAAGGAAATGATATGTGTGGAGAAAGTATGTGGAGAGTGGGAAGATGATGGAGATGGAGAAATATTGAAGAATTAGGAATAAAATGAACCCCCCAATTCAAATGACGGAAAAACGACTCATGCATGAACCTAAGACATGGTTATGGTGACATTATGCAAAGTGTGTGCTAAGACTAGTGAGTGTAGGTGACATGTTAAGACTTGTGTCATGACCATGTGGCTAGACAATGTGACTAGACTTAAGCAAAGACTAAGTTAAGACTTCACGTATGTGCATTAAACTGGACAGGCTGTGGTATTTTAGTCATAACTTTTAATCTGTGACTCTGATTGGGACGAAACCAACGCTAAATTAAATATAAAAATCAGGGCTACAGATCCATAGGTTGTACGACTCGTGGTTCTTCCTAGAACTCTGGCTATGACCAAAACAAGTTGACGCATGTGCAGTATATGGGAATAAAAATCCGGGTTGACTTAAAGGAACTATGACTCGATTTTAGGCTTGTTCATGAGTTCAAATTAATTAATTAAGTAATTAATTAAACAAAGTCTTTGACTCTTAGTGTATGACCATTGGACTTTAAGTGCCTAAATTCAATTAAAGACTTAAACATGGTTTGAAACATTAATAAACTGATTAGTAGACTGTTAATTAGACTCATCGTGATAACTCGAGCGAGAAAACTGGACTGTCGCTAAAACAACAGGACTGTCGCCACCGTTTAGAGCCTATTGCCAGACGACAAAATTGTCGCCAGGCGACAGAGACTAGACTACAGCGCCACAGTCCAAATTTCTGTGCCATTGCTGGAACATTAATCTGGACTGTTTCCAGTAATTTTACTCTAAATGGACATGCCTAAAGTCGTACTAAGTCGAATTGATTGATTTATTAGCCTTGAATTAATTCAAAATTAATTAATTAGACAAAGTCCTTTTAGTCATTAGTCAATTTATTTAGTCTTTAAAACACAAGTCAAACAAACGGTTAGCACATATATAATAAATACAAGCAAGGGTGCACAAGCAGTTCACATAGTCACAAGATGAGTTTGCAACCTAACCATGGCTCTAGTTCTCTAAAGTTCGAGGATATGGGTTAAGTCAAAAAGGTCCATGGTTAAGAATCCATATGCATTGCACACAAGCCTACCGGGAGGGTTGGAGCAAATGGTGGATTCACAAACATTACACGTACCCAAATCTGAACTTTGCACATGATAGTGGGATATTCCATTGGGCAGGTGAAGCAGGAACCCCCAGAGGGTTATTTCCATATGTAGAACACATATGGGTTCAGAAAAGTGAGAAAATAACTCAATCAATAAGCAAAATCGAGCCAACAATGCTAGAAATGGTCAAAGCAAGAAGACAGACCCCTGGCTCGGTATTGGAAGATCTTGGCGCCAGACTAAAGGGACTGTCGCCGCAAAAAAGTCCCTGTCGCCAAGCGACAGAATTGTCGCCAGGCGACAGAAACTTTTTACGGGCGACAAGCCCTGTTTTCTAGACGCTAGTTCCTACATGCCTTGGCAAGTTTCTGTGTTCTTCGAATTTTCCAGACTTCGTATTATCTTTTCGATTCTAGTCATGAAAGATATTTCCCAAATTTCCTACGTGTAAAATTCCTATGGATTGACTCATGGGGTGCTCCCATGAGGACCTTTTAATGCATATGACAATAATGTTAATCAAATCACGCACATGAAATACTTAGAATTTTTCGAGTCTCATCCGCTCATTCTAAATAATTGCCAAAATTTAATAAATTTCAGGAATATAAATAGAAATCCTCCCCAGTGGAGTCGCCAAAAACTGTAGGGAATATTTCAAGCATTACGATAACCCCAAACTTGAACCCCACTGTGATCATACACTAAAGTACGGTGGCGTTCCAAAGGGAAAGACAAAGAGCAAAAAGAGTCGCCAACAAGTTTTAGGAACTTGTAAACCCAAAAGACAATCCAAAAGGACCATCAACTACTCCATAAGGTCTTGAACCAAACAGGGTCCGGGGATGAGGGTACGAATCCAATCTACAAAAGAAAGGACCCGCCCTATAAAATAGGCCTCTACTTTGTTCTGCTCGTATTCATGTGCGCTTTTCGAATAACATACAAACATTATATTAAACCTAACCTGTTTATCTATGTTGGTTGAAATTAATGCACAAATAAACTATTATTGGCGATCACTTGAATTAAAATCACATTAGCCTAAACCAAATTAATAATTATCTTATTAAGCGTGATTTCAAGGACAAATTCCCTTTAACAATCATAAAAGGTGTGATCAAGCAATAACAATAAAATATAAATAATATCAAGCAACATAATAAATAAAGCAATAATAATAATAACGATAATAGCATGATAAGGCATAATAAAGCTCAATAATAATAGCAAGATCCTAGGCATGATACTAACAAGATTAATAACAAATCCTAGCATGTCACTAAACAATAAAGATCAAAGCTTTAACCTAACATGGTACTAACATGATATTAGAAATAATAAAGGCATCTTAAACATGACACTAGAAAGAATAAATAACATCCTAACATGATACTAGAAAGCATTAAAAGCATCCTAACATGATACTAGGAATTAACAATAATAAGCATGCAATCTACATTGTGAGAGAAATAGAGAGTAAGCTAATCTACTTACTTTGAAGCCTCGTACCTCTTTCTAATAACAAAATACACAAGTTAGTAAACTTCAATGAAAATAATAAAGAATAATTAAAGAATTAAATTGAAATCAAATTAATTAAAGTTTAGACTAGTTTTGGACCAAACCCTCAGAAATATCAAACCTTGCACGTCTAGGGCGAAGGCAACTTCGAACTTGGCTAAGTGATTCAAGATCTTGTGAATGCGGAATATTGTATTTTGTAAAAAGGATAGTTTAGAAAGAGAGAGAAAATAAGAATTAAGTAATTCTTAATGAGAGTTGATAGAGAGAATTGATGATGAGAGTTGATGAAAGTTGATGAATTGATTGTTGATGAATGAAAACAGAAGTTCGGACCCTATTTATAGGAAAATAGTCCGGAAAATCATAGAATTTGATAAGGAATAAAAATCCACTCTGTCGCTAATAAACCGACCTTGTCGCCAAAGATTTATCTTGTCGCGAGGCGACAAGCCTGTTGTTTGGCGACAGAGACAGTTTTTCCGGATTTTGTTTTTATCATATCTTTTGATCTAGAAGTCTAAATAAGTCATATAATATGTCGTTGGAAAGCTCTTGAAGTCTAATTTCTAATGAAATTGGAATCAGATTAAAATCGTTTGTAGATAAAAAGATATGGACGAAAAAGTGAGACGGTGTCAGTTTTGGATAGAGTTTCGTATATCTTTAATATCTTTTTCGTTATAGCTTGGATTTAATATTATAATATATCATTGGAAAGATAATTTCAAGATCTATGCAACCATATAAAATTTGGATAAAAAATATGAGGCACGAAAATAATATCTGACTATCTTTGAACATCTTTAAATCCGAATAGAATTAGGAAAGTTTTAAAAAGGAAAGTTTATATTCAAATCAAATTCCATGATCTTATCTTTTCAAAAAAGGATAATTAAGATATTTTAGAAACTTATAGAAGATTCTAATCAATCCTAATTAGTTTAGGAATAGGATTAAACCTTTGGACCCTCCTCATGATCATTGGGTCGTAGGTAAAATCCGGTTTGGGCCCAGTTTAGTATTTTGGCCATAACTTCCTCATTATTCATCGGAATTGGGCTTATAATATATCGTTGGAAAGGTCTCTTCGAGCCCCATCCAACTACACCATTATTGGACCCTTATCATGGACCAAACTAAATTGGATTGGACGTTCTTATAAAATAGAGTGGGTTTTCGAAAACAGAGAGAAGGATTTTAATAAAAACTAACCACATCACTTGACTTTTCACACTTTCACCTCATTCGATTATGGTTTGACGTGACAGGTATTCATCACTGGGTTTGGTTTTGGGGAGACACAAATGGGTGTCTACATCCCCTACTCTCCATGTGGTCCTCACCAACCCATCTCACATGGTAATGCCACTTGTAGATTTATTATTATTTTGCAATTTTAATTTAATTTAGCTTTAAATTAATTTGTGGAATTTCATGATCCCACATCGATGGGATAGAAATTCCCACTCATACTTTCCTCTATAAATACCAAGCTTGGGATTTGGAGTAAAGTGCTTGAGTGGGAGTTAAAAAGAGCATTCCATAATTTTTGGGAAAACACATAAACTCACATAACACTCGGGTTTGGGTCGGACCTTGCTAACCCCAAGGTAGTAGACCTTAAAGTTGTGTTCGCCCATTTGTGGGTGGATACCGTCGGAGGCGCGGCGCTTGACGTGCTAGTAGCTTTCAAGTAAGAGCCCCGGGTTTTGGGCGAAGCTCGCTTCGAGGGTAAGATTCGTTATCTTTTCTTTGTGAATATTTATTTATGCTTTGTGATTTTAATTATTGCGAGTGGTTTCTCGGGAGGGGTTGTTTCCGCGGTGAGTCGGACTCACCAAACCCCAACAGCGGTATCGGAGCCCCGCTCGTTTATTTTTATAATCATGTTTTTCAAGGTTTTTTTTTGGCTTAATTTTCTGGTTTATGTTGCTAATTAGATTAGTAGCTCAGTTTTATTTATTTAATCCCGTTTTTAATGTCGAATTTGGCCCAGAACCCAGATTTTCGCCCAAGACTAGTGAATTTTGGGTGGAAAACGTGTTCTGGAAATGGTTTTACCCCTTGGGCCTGTGATTTTAGCCAAGTTCTGACCAGAAATGCCTTTTTCGAGGGGTTTTTCGTTTTTGACGAAAAATTTTAAGTCTTTTCTAACCTTGAAATTAATGGCATAAATTGTTGATTATATGGTTGATTATTTGCATAATTTTCTGCACTTTTATGTCCCCTTAAAGCACACTTACTTGATAGTATTTGATGCTTAAAGGTTGATTTATTTTCACATAATTGCAAACTAATTGCTTTTTAGTGTGAAAATTTTATTTTGAAGCTTCCTAAGTGTTAAAGATTCAATCTTTATTTGTGATAAGTGATTGAAACTTTGAAAACCACTAAATTCCATGTTATTTTGAGTTGAACTTTGCTGTTTTAATCATTTTGAGTTGATTAGAAACATAAAGTTTCGATTTTTGTGATAGAAATTTGGTTATCTTCATGTTGGAAGATATAATTTTCAAGGATTCACAAATTTTAGATGTTGGAATTTTCATTTGAACATTAAAGTTCATATTTTTCCAACTTCCCTTTACTTTGTGAAATTCTCAAGTTTAATTTAAAATGATTAAATTGAAAGTGAGAAATTGCCTCAATTTTATTTTGCACCAAGCTAAACCAATTTAATTAAAGATGGTTCTTGGAATTATTTTGGTTATTGCACTTTGAAAATTTTATTAAGTTAGACTTGTTTAAAATTTTACTTTGCTCACTAAATTAGTTCTAAAATTAATTTAGAATTAATTAATTTTGTCTCGCAGAATTGGGATCAAATCCCAAGGTAGTGGCACGCAAAAAGAGGCAATGCACCACATGGCGAGCCGGGCTGCACAGCAGCCCGCATGTGGCTGCCACGGTGGTTGCGTCGCCTCGATGGTGGGCCACACGCGCGGCAGCAGCCACGCACAGTAGCAGCTCACGCGCGGCAGCAGCAGCCACGCGCGGCTGTGCTGTGGCAACGGCTTGCGGCCGTGTGCTGTGGGCCGTATGTTCGTGGTCTTGGCGTGTGCGTATGCTTGGTGCGGTAAGGTGACTAGCCGTAGTAGGTTTGATGTTAATTATTATGCCGTTTATTTATTTTAATTAATTTTGTTAATTTTAATTAAAATTTTGGGAGGCTAGGCCTCGGGTTTATTGAGCGGCATTGGCAAAATTTCATTTTGACAAGTTTGGGTGCTACCGACTTAATTAATTGGATTAATTAAGGAAATGCGGAATTTAGTGGGAGCTTCAATTATTAATGACTTAATTTATATAATCGGTTAAACAACTTTGACTAGTTTAATTAGGCGTGTTAATCGGATTAACCATCTAGATTAGTTACTAGTGCGCGCGTTGTTTGAATGCATTTTACTTGTTGTTAATTTTGTAAATTGCATGGGCCATTCACGAATAGTGAATGGATGAATGGAATATATATATTCTCTCTCTCTCACAGGTTTTATGAAATGGCAACTAGTGGGACTCGACTAGGATAGAAAATACGGACTACGTGCCGTTATGTATTTTTGTAAATCTAAATACGGTCTACGCACCGTTAAGTATTTTTGTACTTTAATATTTAGATTATTCCTAGTTATAGACACTAGTTTTTGCATAGTTTGGTTAAGTCTTGAAGATGGCGTATCTTGGAAGACAAAGCCTTGAAATGCAAATGAAGACCTTTTGAAGATATGAAGATTTCAAGGGGTCATGCTAGTTGCCAATATGCATCTATTATTTCGCTTTATATTTTATGGTTATATATATGTGTGTGAAATATTCGTTAGATGCATGTTTAGGTTTTCTTGATGTTGCGATGATTAGTTTGATGTTGCGATGATTAGTTAAGTTCACTTAAATCAACTAACATAGAAATCCTAGGTCCCTAATAATATTGAGTAAAACTTGCCTTTCCAAAACAACACTTACTAACCGGACGATGGTGATGGTAGGCTACGCCAAAGCGAGGTGCCATCACTCCTCTAAGGGGCATAAGGCACACCGGGTGAGCACGTTGGTTTTGGTTTAACTCATCGGTATGAGTGAGGAGTCCTCATATACCGTGGCAAAAGAGATACATCGTCAAAGATGCATTAGATGCGACGATTGTCTAACCAAGAGTGGCTTAGAGCCATAAGCAAGGCAATGCTTACCTAGAAGATTGAGTGTTTAAGACAAGCCAAAGCATGCTTAACCACTCTTTATTTCTTTGGATCTTGGAATTGCCTTATTTTCGCCAAATAGGGACAATTTTTATGCGTAAATAAGACGTTTAATAAGAATGAAGTTTGCATGAATGCTATTAAATTTCAAACTTATTATGTTATTGATAAATGGTTATACTTTGCACTTATATTCATAGTACTCTAAATCAAATAATATTGTTTCCATGATTGATAAAGGAAATCCTTGAGAATAGTTCTCAAAGACAGGAAAAGCATTTCTAAAATACAATTCTCATAAATGACTTTTATAACTAAGTCCGAAAGGACGGTTGGACATCATGTATTCAAAATACTAGGTAGTTTTGATAAAACATGAGGTATTGAGTTGCAAACTCAAGATTGTCAATGTTTGACAACTAACGTATCTTTTCGCATCATACATAATTGAGTAGGACTCATTGATGTAGTAATTCGAGTAAGAATTAATGGAAAAGATGGAACTTTGTTTTACGGCGCACTAGGTGCTTGATTATGCCTAACAAAGTATAAGAGTCAAGGTACTTAAAGAAATGATTCTTAAAGTAAGATTATGAGATATTATATGATAAGAAATATACGAAAGAAGGAACGAAGAAAAGGAATTAGATTTCATTTCAACTCATGAGTTCATGTTATTGTAGTTTACTTAGCAATTCGTTATCTTCACTAGTATCGGATACTGCTTGAGTGTTCCACTATGATAGTGACCTCAAGCTATTGAAGTTAAGCTAAGTTATCGACTTACAAGCTTAGAATGAAGCAAGAAGAGCTACATCAGTTGTAAGGTCGTATGTTTTGTTTAAAGACCTTTTAAGCCAAAGGCTGGAACAAGTAATGGTTATTATGTTCCATAATCAGCAATTGATCCGTTTACACACGGAAAGACTCACATTCAAAGTAATGAGCAATAGTTGCGAGATTTATTTGAATGGGATGGTTATCCAAGCGTTGAGTTAAGAATGCTTGATTATAAACAAACATTTCTCTAACATGATAAACTCACTAAGTTTAAGTCATGGGCTTGATTTGCGTTCCAAACATCTTTAGCGATGTCACGTCGACAAGAACGTACTCAAGGCTCTATTAGATAGGCTCTTGATAGTTGCTCGAATTGGAATCGTTCTAAGACAAGAAAGTCTTACTTGTTGAAACCGACAAAGCAGAGAGCTATTGTTCTCGGTATAGACAATTGACTCCGAAGGCTAAAGTGGATTCAATTACTTCAACGTTTCACAAAGAATTGGAAAGGATATGGCTATATTCATCAAATGTGAACAAACTTGACTTGAGTAGCTCAAGAGTTCAGTGAAGTACAGAATCGACTTGGCAAGATATCAAAACGTCTAGATTAGATCGAGTGATGTTTGCTTGAGCCAAGCGTGACTATCTCAAAGTTATGAATAGAATTTTTCATAAATAACTCCACAAAGAACATGGTGTGTCTTCACGGAGACCTCGGTGTCATTTGAAAATGACTCGAACGATGATGGTTCACAACCCTTCCTATAAAGTTCTTAAAGATTTGCACAAATGACTAATGTTACACTAAACAAAATGTCGAAGCGAAGAAAGGACGCCATATTTAGTTATGGATAGAAATAACTTCTAAAAGTCTTTTCAAGTATATGTCTAAGGCTCTTAGTCTCAGTGGGAGTTCACTAGCTCAGTGGGAGCAAAGTGGCTCAGTGGGAGCTAGGTGACTCAGTGGGAGTTGAATGGCTCAATAAAGACTAAGATAGCTCAAGTAGGAGCTAACTGTTTGTTTCACAACGAACTTTTACCCAAAGACAATATACATGTCTCTTTTTAAGCATTTAAGTGAGACTACGGGTATTACCTCCACATCCTAATTGAGGGACAAAAAAAAATTGTTTGTTGCTCTAAGTAGTGTCTTTCTGGAAAGTAACACGTTTCCAAAACGACAAGTGGGAGGAAAATGAACTCGATGACCATCGAGCTTAGCAACAAACTAGATCTGAGAATCTCGGAAGACCTTAAAGGACTTCGTGATAATGCTTGATCAAGAATACTCAAAAGGACTTTATAAGTGCCTTAAAAGAGAATTCATTACTCACAAAACATTAAAGATGTTGGAGTAAGATCAACATAATAAAAGGGCTTTGAAAGCGCCTTAAAACTCAGTGTTTGATGCAATTACCCCGTATAGGTATAGAATTCACCAAAGGCTTGGATTGAATCCTATAAATTTTCTATTAAGTTAGAAACAAACCTAAGACTTACAAGCATACTATTTACTATTAGATAGTAAAGGAATAATGTCTTGTAAGATAGCTACGACAAATCCAAATTCCGAATAATGGTTAAAGGCCATGAAAATCCGAAATAGACTCCATGTTTGAAAATCATGTTTGAAACTTGATTAATTTGCATGAAAGGTGAAAGACCCATCGATTGCAAATAAGTTTTCAAGGAGAAAACTAACAAATGTGGAAATGTATATGCATACATAGCTAGATTGGTTGTAAAGGATATAATTAATTTCAAGGAGTTGATTTTAATAAAATCCCATTCACCAATCGGAATGCTCAAGTCTTTTCGTGATTGATCTAGCAAAATTGCGCATATGAAATATGGCAAAATAGATACCAAAACCGCCTTCCCAAAATGGAATTTTGGAAGTGACTATGGAATAGTCTAAGGGTTTTGAAAATCTAAATAATGCTAGATTTGAAAGCAAGCACATGGAATCCGTCATGGGATTAAAGAAAGCATTGCATGAAGAAATTGGAACGTGTTTTCTCATAAAGTTAATAAGAGGATTGAATTATGGAGAAACATAGAAATTCTGATGAACAAGAAGTTTAGTGGGAGCAAAAGTAATGGTCCAACAAGATGTTTACGAACTCTATTGTGAAACAACTATCAAATGCTAAATGCTTAGATTTCAAAATATTTTCGACAATGGACCGAGCTAAAGACGATACTTAGTACATGTTGGGAATTAAGTTCTATGGTATAGACTTAATTAAAATGTTTAAATGAGTAAAGGAAATTACCATGTTAAACATGAAGGACTTTGAAAGGCTTTCGACCCATATGTATGAAGCTAAGTAAATGTTTGAACTAAGTATAAGCTAGGCTAAGTACTAAATCAAACAAGAAAGACTCTAGTAAGAGACTTTCAATCATATCATATAGCGAACAATTTGGCAAGACTCAGTGTAACTGTATGAGCTAAATGTCACATGGATGGAATAAAATTGAGAATAATTCTAGAATTAAATCCATCATGTAAAGCTATAATATGGAATCGTCAAATGACTTACATGCTTAGAGCATGTGAAGTACGTATATAATCATTAGATTATAGTCAAGAACATCCAAGGAACTTAGATAAGTAGTTGGATGAGTTCTTGACGCATGGAAACAAATATAATTTGAGGTTTGATGTTTCAAGCACAAACCTTAACAAGGATTAGTTCCTTAGCAAGGAAGCCATTTATAAGCACGAGGCAAGAAGTGTCGTGGCTTGAGAATGGTAACATGGATGTGCATCCATGTATAATGTGCGGGAATTTAAGGAAAATTTCCATGATCACAAGTGATTAAGGTATCCCAAATCGTTGTGAGTCGCTTGGAGTAAAACCCAAGCAAGGCATCATCGGGGAGTCTACTAAAATATATGTTGAGAATATTGTTGCCTTAAAGGCAATAATAAGATAGATGTTAAATGGAAAGGTTCGTTGTTGAACATTAATGATTGTAGGTTGTCAAGTAGAAGGTCTCAAATCATGAAAATGAGTGGGAGCCATTGCTTGGACAATAAATCCTCAATCACATGTAATCCATTAACACTCTCAAAATTTTATCATCTTATTATGGAAATGGTGGATAATGAAGATGCTAAGGTTTGCAAAGTAATTATAACTAAACCTATGCAATAAGTGAACGACAACATTCATAATTACATGAAAGAAATCAAGCATATCAAATATGAGTGTGATTTCTATGAATGTTTTATGAAGAGTACTACTCTTAAAACATTTGGGTTAAACCATTTATCATAAGATGAAACATTGTGAAGTTTCATAGTGGAATAAAATATTTCTAAATATTCCACAAAACTATTTAGTTGTGGTTTAGAATTAAATAATGAGTCCATTCGATTTTAATAAATATTCAAAATAGGGTATCAAGTCAATGGCTTGGATAAAGAAACACCTATTAAGTGAACGTTGAAATTTTAATCGAAAATTATCCCTAATCAAGGTCGTATTTTGTGGACGAATAATGACCATCAGAGATTAGTGTGTAGTATGATTTGTAGCACCGTTTCTTGTTCTATGAGGATACAAATCATTTGCACAGGTATTGGTTTAGAACCATACTGGATAGACCTATGAGGATACTTTAAGAGATTTAAAAATCGTCATAAGTATTTTCTCATTATTACTATCGGAACTCTTTTCCTTTGACCATGAGTAGTGACAGATATCTTATTTGAGTACTGGTCCGCTTTGGTATCCGCCAAACGTCTGCTGTAATTGGGGATTATAAAGACGGATATCGGGCGGGTGAGTCCTCTTAGTAAGAGAAGCTACATTACAAGACTGGAAATGTTCCCCCTACTAACAATAGGGAACATGTCTTGTTGTTTACAAGGCCTCTCGAAGAGCGAGACTGTGAAAAATGCATGGCCGTGCTCAGATGGATTTTAGAAATCATCTGCTTATTGACAGTCAAACTCGGATTTCGAGAAACACTTCTAGACGTAACAGAGATGACTAGTAATCTTACTCTGTAGTTCATGAAGAGACATGAAGAGACATAGGAAAAGGGCTATACACTAAATGCACACTTGTCCACAAGGACAAGTGGGAGATTGAAAGGAATGGTGTCCTTCGAACAAGTGTATTATTCTGATAGCGGGTTCAAAATTATTAGAAAGCTAATATATTCAGTAAGGTCAAGTGATCGGAATGCCTGGGTGGAGGCCGCTTCCGATCAGTAATATTAATATAATTAATATTACAGCTTAATCTTGACTGAACCCTTCGGGTCACACCCAAGAAAATATATGCGAACCAACTCGACGAATTAATTCGTCGCCTGAGTGTTAAATATTTAGACGTCGGTAATTCGAGCTTAGAGCGTCGAAACCGATCGTCGGAAGTCGAGTCTAAAATGATAAAAGACGAGACGCGCAAAATAATAATAAATCGACCATATTCCCGAAAATACCCCTAGCATCGGTGTGCCCCGAGCATCCGAATGCTAGGGGCAAGACGAGCTAGCACACCGTGCTAGCAGCCCCGGCCAGCCGCGGCTAGGCACAGCAGCAGCTGGTGCGGGCTGGGCTCGGGCCAGGTGCGGGCTGGTGCGGGCCGGGCTCGGGCTTGGCTCGTGGCTTGGCTCGGGCCATAGGGCCATGAATAAAGGGGAATCTTGGAATATGGGAGTAAGTGGGAGAGGACATGTGGCACAAGGAGAGTATTGAGTGGGGAGCAAGTATGGTCCCCTACTCTCCATGTGGTCCTCACCAACCCATCTCACATGGTAATGCCACTTGTAGATTTATTATTATTTTGCAATTTTAATTTAATTTAGCTTTAAATTAATTTGTGGAATTTCATGATCCCACATCGATGGGATAGAAATTCCCACTCATACTTTCCTCTATAAATACCAAGCTTGGGATTTGGAGTAAAGTGCTTGAGTGGGAGTTAAAAAGAGCATTCCATAATTTTTGGGAAAACTCTTAAACTCACATAACACTCGGGTTTGGGTCGGACCTTGCTAACCCCAAGGTAGTAGACCTTAAAGTTGTGTTCGCCCATTTGTGGGTGGATACCGTCGGAGGCGCGGCGCTTGACGTGCTAGTAGCTTTCAAGTAAGAGCCCCGGGTTTTGGGCGAATCTCGCTTCGAGGGTAAGATTCGTTATCTTTTCTTTGTGAATATTTATTTATGCTTTGTGATTTTAATTATTGCGAGTGGTTCCTCGGGAGGGGTTGTTTCCGCGGTGAGTCGGACTCACCAAACCCCAACAAAATTATACCTCAATGAAGCTGTAAATCACTTGAAAATTGCACAATTGAAGAGTATAGACCAATTAGAACACTCAAAATCAAGTTCCAAGCACAAAACCAAAACCCCAAAATTTCGATTTTTTTACCTAATTTTCGAAATTCAGAAAATTTTTGTTTTGTTGTTTTTGAAAGAATTTGATTATGTGTTGTTGTAAATTGTGAGGAATGAGATTAAAATGTGGGATTTCATTAACTTGGAGTAGAATTTTAAGGAGATAGATGAGATAGGATTGAAAGGGTGAAATGAGGGTAGAAGTCGGGGAGAGAGAGTGGGAAGGGGGGGCTGATTGCTCGGATTTGCTCACCATAGATCCAAAAATACTAGCCTACCTTGTGCCCGTGCGAAGCCATATGGTGCGTGCGCACCAGCTAAATCAATAGGGAGGCTGAAATTGCACCAAAACGAGCCAAAAAAACCTGATCCCCTTGGTGCACGCGCGCAGCCATATGGTGCGTGCACACTATCTAAAGCCTTGGGGGGAAGAGTTTTTGCTCGGAAATGCTGACCTTGCTGGTGCGCGCGCGCAATGCCATGGTGCGTGTGCACCAGCCAAGGCCTAGGGGGGGTGATGATTTGCTCTTATGTGCACTCTCATCGGGGCTCACGAGCGTCATGATCGAGTGATACCCACGAGAGGGGCAGACCAAAAATCACACAAATTTTTTTTCAAAAATCACTCGTTCATGATTAAAAATTCATGATAACGCAAACACGAGAGCGCATTTGTACATCAAACTCCTTCACCTTTGTTCAACCAAACCTCATGATACCTTGAATAATCACCGAAATTGTTGGAAATCATTATCGATTCAATCTCGAGGTACCTAAAGATAAGAAAATTTCTCAAAAATAAAAGAAATGAAAAGATTATGAAAAATCAAAAGAAAGGGTTAGAAAGCCGGGTTGCCTCCCGGGAAGCGCTTGTTTAACGTCATAGCTCGACGTTCACCTATTAAGGTGGTTGACGGAAAAGCAATATGTGAATTAGGCCAACAAAAGCACCATCGAAACACTTCTTGAGTCGATGGCCATTGACCTTGAACGGAGATGAAGAATCTAACATAGAAATTTCTACAACACCATTGGGAAAGACATCAGGGAAACAACTTAATCTTCGAATTATAAAGAAGAACTTTGTCACCTACACAAAATTCTTTCTTCTCAATAAGCTTGTCATGAGCTTCCTTGGAACGAGCTTTGTAGGTACTAGCACAATCGTAAGCATCAAGTCGAAGTTTCTCTAGCTCATGAAGATCTAACCACCTTTTCTCCCCCCCACTTTCCAAATCAAAGTTTATCTTCTTGAATGCCCACAAAGCACGGTGTTTGAGTTCTACCGGGAGATGACATGATTTGCCATAGACTAGGCGGTATGGAGTGGTGCCTATAGGTGTCTTGAAAGCCGTTCTATAGGCCCAAAGAGCATCATCCAACTTGTCCGATCAATCCTTCCTATTCCTTACAATCGTCTTCCCAAGAATTAACTTGATTTGACGATTGAAAACCTCGACTTGGCCGCTTGTTTGAGGATGATATGGAAGACCAAAGCGTTGATGAACTCCATGCTTTCGCAACATCTTTTGAAAGGCATTGTGAATAAAATGAGAACCATTATCGCTTATCACCGCCTTAGGCACACCAAATCTTGAAAAGATAATCTTTTTGAACAATTTTATTACCACCTTGTGGTCATTTGTTGGGGAAGCACTAGCCTCAACCCATTTAGACACATAATCCACCGCCACAAGAATGTATTGATTTCCAAAGGATGAGGGAAACGGTCCCATGAAATCAATTCCCCATTCATCGAATACTTCCAACTCAAGAATAGGTTATTGAGCCATCTCATTTCGCTTGGAGATATTCCTAACTCGTTGACAACGAACACATGAATTAACAAACCCCATGAATCCTTGAAGAGATGTGGCCACCAAAAACCACTTTGAAAAATCTTAGAGGCGATTTTAGAAACACCTATATGGCCACCACTAAGATCCGAGTGGCACATCTTCAAAACACTAGTCACCTCTTCATTTAGAACAAAACGCCTAAGTAAACCATCGACCCCTCGTTTGTACAAGATGGGATCATCCCACAAATGGTGTCTTGCCTCTCTCTTGAGCTTCTTTCATTGATTCTTAGAAAAGGAAGGTGGAAACTCCCCACATGCAAGAAAGTTCACTAAGTCGGCAAACCATGGGAGCTCTTTTGCCTCAATAGCATATAAGAAATTATCAAGCATTCTATCCTCAATTGGAGAACCATCATCATGGATTTGGGAATCCTCAAGGCATGATAGATCGTCTGCCACAACATTTTCAGCTCTTCTCTTATCCCTAATCTCAATATTAAAAGTTTGAAGTTCAAGCACCCACCGGATCAACCTAGGCTTGGATTCCTTCTTGGCAAAAAGGTACTTGAGAGCCGCATGATCCGTAAAGACAATAGTCTTGGAACCCAACAAATAACAACGAAACTTCTCAAAAGCATGAACAATAGCCAAAAATTCCTTTTCCGTTGTGGTGTAGTTCCTTTGAGCACCATTTAGAGTCTTGGACATATAATAGATCACATGGAGCTTCTTTTCCACTCTTTCACCCAAGACACCTCCAATTGCCGAATCACTCGCATCACACATCAACTCAAAAGGTAAAATTCCATCTTGGGGCTTGAACAATAGGAGTAGAATTAGGGCCTTTTTCAACTTATTGAATGCTTCCAAACACTTATCATCAAATACAAACTCGGCATCCTTTTGAAGAAGATCATTGAGGGGCTTTGCAATGAGTGTGAAATTCTTGATGAATCTTCTATAAAACCCGGCATGTCCTAAGAAAGATCTCACTCCTTTCACATTGACTGGAGGTGGAAGCTTTTCAATAACTTCAAATTTTGCTTTGTCCACCTCTATCCCCTTGTAAGAAATCTTATGGCCAAGGACTATGCCTTCCTCCACCATGAAGTGACACTTCTCCCAATTCAAAACCAAGTTCACCTTCTCACACGTTGCCAAACATTTCTCAAGATTTTCAAGGCATGCCTCAAATGAAACACCGCCTACAGAGAAGTCATCCATAAACACTTCCATCTCCTCCTCCAAAATGTCCCCAAAGATACTCATCATACATTGTTGGAATGTTGCGGGAGCATTAAAAAGTCCGAACGTCATTCTCCTATAGGCAAATGTAGCATACGGACTAGTGAAGGTTGTTTTCTCTTGGTCATCCGGGTGGATAGGGATTTGGAAAAATCCTGAATAACCATCAAGAAAACAATAGAACTTGTGCCTCGTTAGTCTCTCAAGCATTTGATCAATGAAAGGAAGGGGGAAGTGATCTTCCTTGGTGGATGTGTTTAGACGTCTATAGTCTATACACGTCCTCCATCCCGTGACCGTCCTCGTCGGGATAAGCTCACCTCTCTCATTCTTGGCGACGGTCATGCCTCCCTTCTTTGGGACAACATGAACTGGGGAGACCCACCTAGAACTCGAGATGGGGAATATAATTCCCGCATCCAAAATTTTAGTGATCTCCTCTTCACTACCTCTCCCATTTGGGGATGTAGCTTCCGTTGCCTCTCAATAGAAGGTAGAGCACCCTCCTCAAGGGTTATGTGGTGTGTACATAAAGCGGGGCTTATACCTTTAAGGTCATCAATGGTATATCCCAAAGAACTTTGGTGCTTTCTCAAAACACCGCATGACTCTTGAGCTTGGCGCTCACTCAAATAAGAACTAACAATCACGGGAAAGGTGGAATTGGGTCCCAAGAATTCATACCTAAGATGTGATGGAAGAGGTTTGAGCTCTACCGTGGGAACACCTTTACCTTCCTTTGATGTAGCCACTTGCAATGCTTCTTGACTAGAAATGCTCATGCACATTTGCTCATCAACATCCTCAAGGCTTCCAGTGAGCATATCTTTATACAAAGTCATCTCCTTGCTAGGAGCACCTATCTTTTCCTTATTCAACAAAACATTCTCAAGAGCATCGTTAGAGGTGAGCAATTGCTCACGCATGGAAGACACAGAATCAATAAACATGCAATTTTCTAAAGAAGAACTTGGATACTTCATACTATCATTTAAGTAAAATTCTATCATCTCATCTCCTACTTTGACTGAAATTTTAGCACTCTTCACATCTATCATAGCACCCGAAGTAGCGAGGAATGGTCTCCCTAGAATGATAGGAATTCTAGCATTTTCGTCCATCTCAAGCACCACAAAATCCACCGGAATAACAAATTTCCCAACCGTCAAAGGGACATCCTCCACCTTACCCTTAGGAAACTTAATTGACCTACTGGCCAATTGTAAAGTGATGTTAGTAGGTAAGAGTTCCCCTAGATCAAGTCTTTGGTACACCGAATATGGCATAAGACTAACACTAGCTCCTAGGTCACATAAGGCATTGTCGATTTGCATCTTGTAAATGGCGCAAGGGATAGAAAAGTTTCCGGGATCATTTAGCTTAGGTGGCATCTTGTTTATTATGATTGCACTACAATTCTCGGTCAAGTTCACCGTCACTACAACATCACAAGACCTCCTACCACTCAAAATGTCTTTGAGGAATTTTGCATAGTTAGGCATTTGGGTGACAACTTCGGTAAATGGTAGAGAAAGGTGAAGTTGCTTGAGCATGTCAATAAATCTTCCAAATTGTTCATCAAACTTGTGCCTCGTGAATTTTTGTGGATAAGGGAGCTTGTGTTTCACAATTTCTTTCTCTACTCTCACCTCACTAGGTGTCCCAATCACAACCTCACCCAAAGATGCACCATCTCTCTCTTCTTCTACCAAAACCTCCTTTGTGGCCTCCTTGGTCTCACTCTTCCTAGGCAAACTCTCCTCAAGAACCTTACTACTCCTTGTAAAAATAGCATTGATGGGTCTCTTAGGATCTAGGCCTTGGGAAGGTAAAGGAGAAGGACTAACATGGTCTTTTAAAGCATTCTCAAGTTGAGAAATTTGGTTTTCAAGCATCTTATTATGAGTCATCATTTCATTAAATTTCTTGTCACTCACGGCCATGTAAGTGTTCAACAACTTTGTTTGGTTTTCAATGATTTCTTCCAAATTAGTCCTAGAAGAAGTAAAAGAGGAGGATTGAACATAGGAATTAACTGGGTCTTTGGAGCAAATTCGGTTTGGGGACCCCTTTAAGAGTTATTTTGAAAATTTCCCCTATTTTAATTGTTCTAATTACCTCTACCTTAATTATGGTTACCATAACCTTAGTTATGATTACTATAATTTTGGTTTTGATTTTGGCTACTATAACCTTGGTTGTTATAGTTACCTTGGGAATTTTGGTTCCCATGGTTCCTATTACCACCACCTTGGTTGTAGTTGTCAAAGTTGCCATAGTTGTTGTAATTCCTATTCCATTATATTGATCTCTTTGATTCTCAAACCTAGAATCATTATTGTTTGACACATAGTTCACATACTCATTCACATTTCCATCTTGATCATCACAAACATCCATACATGCATAAGGGCAATTAGAAGCATCATGATCATACGATCCACAAACATCACAAAACAAGCATCCACTAGGAATGTTACTAGAAGAGGGAGGGGGTTGAGAATTAGAAGACATATCTCTCCCCTTAGATTGGAAGGGAAGATTTGAAACTTGGTAGGTAGCACTTTCCAACTTCGCCTTGATAGGGGACGTTTCCTTCCCCAAGTTTGTCATTTGTGAGCATAGATTGTTGATTGAATTTTGATGATCAAATGAGTACACCGAAGAGCTACTCTTGCTAGTTGACTCCCTTTCTCCATCTTGCCAATCTCTATAGTACCTCACTACGTCTTTAATTATGTCTACCACTTCGTCTTCTGTTTTATTCATGATGGGTCCTCCGGCTCCTCCATCTAGACATGACTTTCCTTGAGGACTAAGGCCTCCATAGAAAATTTGAATAATTTGGTAAGTAGGAATTCCGTGGTGAGGACATTCTCTTTGATACTCTTTGTATCTCTCCCATGCTTCATAGAGGCTCTCACTAGGATTTTGCTTGAAACCTTGAATCAAAGTTCTAGCCTCCGCCGTTTTCTTTTGTGGATAGAAGCAGGATAGAAATCCTTGGTACTTCGTCCCATGTCCTTAGAGAATTTGGCTTGACCTCCTTGTCTAGCCATTCCAAGGCTCGCCCTATGAGGGAAAAGGGGAAAAGCTTAAGGCGGATAAATTATTGGGAAATTCCATTCACCTTGATAGTGTTGCAATATTTTTCGAACTGCTTGAGATGATTTAGTGGGCTTTCATGTTGGCCCGACTAAATTGTCACCTCTCTATCAAAGTGATCATTGCCGACCTTATTTCAAAGTCATTCGCCGGTGTTGTAGGTGGAGCAATCCCACTCTTAAATCTATATGCACCAAGAATCCCCAATTATTTCAACGCCACCCTTGGATTTTCTCCCATTCTTGCTTGTTCCTCTTGTTGTGATTCTTCTTCACTTGAAGTGCTAGAACTCAAAGATCGTCTAGCAACCCTTATCCTTGCAATAGTTCTCTCAATCTCAAGATCAAATGGCACTACTGAACGACCACTTTCTCTATGCATACAATCTCAAATGAAATGATTAGTAGCACGACTACAAGTGTAGCCTAAAAGAAAAATCTTTTTGTATTTTCAATTAAGGATGAAATAGACTCAACAACTATAACAACGCACCAATATCATTCCCCGGTAACGATGCCATTTTTTATGTAGGAAAAATGTAGGTCGTTTTCTACCCTCCCTTAGAGCCAAACAAAATTTATAAACACTCGACCAACCTAATACGAGTATATGGTAAGTCAAGGGTTGAACCCAAAAGAATGAATAGGCATAAGCTATAGCCTAGGTCAAGCTACTTCAAAGATTATAGTAAGAAATGGATGGTAACTAAGGTATCAAAAAGCTAGATAAATCGAGAAATTCAATATGCTAAACACTAGGGATATAGGTTCCACATGCAAGCTCAATAATCATGCTAATTGATGGATGACTCAATCGATTCAAACATTGTAAAGGACAAATAATGGTTGCAACTAATGGAACTCAAAAGCTATCTCCTATAAGCCAAGCTAGGGTTCACTATGAATGGATAACAAGGAAAATCACAATCAAATTCAATCAATTAAAGCAATTCTCAAATCAAGGGTTCATGTCATTGAAATTTGCAATACAATCTAGATTAATCTTATAGGTTGATCACTCCTTGTTTAATTAATCACATGCACAACTATGTCAGCCAATTTAATTGCAACAATTCAATCAATGAAGGATTATCAACTAGCAAAAATCATCAATCAAGCATGCTTCCCCTTCTCCCTAGCAACTAATCTACTCACTAATCATGGTGAAATTGAAAAATAATACAAATTGAATCACAAACATTATCATTTCAATTTTAATGAAGAAGAAAATCAATCATTCAACAATTTCTCAACCAAAGATTAAAATTCAAATCAAACATTCAAGAATTAAAGGAAATTGCAATGAAAGTAAATTCAAAGGAAAGAAATCTCACAAACTTTCATTGATTTGAAGATGAAATCCAAGATCAAGTTGAAATTAAAGATTAAAGTGATAAGCTTCTCTCTCTTCTATTTCTGGAAAATAAGTCTCTAGTACAAGATAAAGTCGCCTCTCCCAAAAAAGGAAAAGTCAAAAGCTATATATGACAAATCGAGCAACGGGAGGCGGAGCCCCTCGTGTGCACGCACGAGGCCGCCGCGCGCGCACAGACCCCTTTTGTGCGCGCGCGCAGACCTTGCTGTGATGCTCGTGGCTAGCCTCCCTTGCTCGCTTGATCGATATACGTGCTCCCGAGCATCCTATCATAGGTGCACTCGAGGCGATGCCCTTGCTTCCTTGGTGCTCGTGTTTGCGGAGCTAATCATTGCTTCCTTGGTGCTCGTGCTTGCGGAGCTAGCTTGGTTTGCTTGAGTTGCATGCTTGGATTCCCGAACTTAGCTCCATCGACTTCCTTGAATGCGCTCGAGCTTCCTCCTTGATAATTAAATCTCGGGAAACTCGACACACCTACTAAACAAGTCAAAGAAACGAAGAAGCGAGAGAAATAACCGAGAGATAGATAAAATAATAAGAAAACCATCAAAAGCACACATTTCACTAAACTTACACACAAACATGTAAAACAAGCATTATTATGTAAAAACACGACATAAAAGACTAAAAACGACCATAAAACTACGAAGAAAACCTAGCCTAAGAGTGCCATAAATGACACTCATCATCCTTACCTACTCCTTCCCACATGTTGACATTTGTCATTTGACTATTCCATAGCTAATTTAATTTAATTTGGAATTAAATTAATTGCTTACTTTCTCACTCTATCATTTCTCCCACATGAAAAGATAACTACCCACTCTAGGAGATTGGGATTATTCACTTGAGTTGAACTCAATAAGGCATCTCCCAAAAGGTGAGAAATTAAAACCTTTAAGTTCGTAATACTCTACTATTATTTTGGTCTAGCCCTGTTTAAGCTTCGTGGTAGGGGCCATTCGGGTCGAGTCTCGAGGGTGTGAATTTTTGAAGGGTTGCGCATTTGCGGGGCTCTATGCTCTCAATTTCGAGCTCTTAGAAAGAGCAAAGCACGTGTCATGGGTATGATCGCCTTTTCTTGTTTCTCTCTCTTTGTTAATTAATTATGTGATTGTTGTTAATTAATATGCATGGTTAGTTACTTTAATTTGTGAGCGGATTTTCGAGTGGTTTTTCATTTTTGACGAAAATTTTTAAATCTTTATACCTTGATTTTTTTATGGCATGTTAATTATATATTATGTGTATGGTTACATTATTAATCTACTGCAATATTAAGCTCGTTTAAGAATGATTATAAAGTTATAATAGGTGATTAAATTGGTTGGCTCATTTTCACATTTTTGCAAATTAATTGCTCCATGTGTGAAGGATTTGTTATTTTGAAGCCCTTGAAGTATTAAATATCTGACCTCTAATTATTTTATTAGGCTGGAACTTTAACTTACTAGATTCCATAGAGAATATTGAACTATTTTTATTTAATCATTTTTCAAGTTGATTAAAGTCATAAAGGTTCAAACTTAATTAATCTTCATATTGGAAGATGTAATTTTCCATGTTTCCACAAGCTAGTGTTGGAATTTTTTTATTGGATGATTGTGTTTATTTTTCCAACCCTTTTTAATTTTGTCAAATCTCATTATTAAATTATGTATGGTTAAATTAATTGTGAGAATAGCCCTTCAATTTTGTAGCATCAACTTCAACAAAAAATAATTTAAAGAATAGCTCTTGAATTAATTTTAGTTTGTGCACTAAAATTTAATTTATTAAGGACGTACTTTTATTTTCATTTTCTCATTATTGGTTCTAAAATTAATTTAGAATTAATTATTCGTGTCACACGAAAATCGGGACTAAAATCCGAAAGCACAAGCACGCAAATCGAGACACAAAAACACGAGCATACTATCGGCCAGCTAGGCTACTTGCGCAGCCCGCATGTGGCTGCCGAGGTTGCTGGGCTGGTGCATCGATGTGCCTGTGTGCGTGTGTATGAGCTGCCTTAGTGCGAGCTTGGCGCGCGTATGGTGCTGTTGCAAGAGCTGCGACTTGTAGTTGCCACGCAGCATAAGCCTCGCACAACACAAAGTCCTTTGTATCCTTCGCTTGCGTGCACGCAAGCTAGCTGGTGCAACCAGCATAACGCACTTAGTGCGATGCTGTCAGCCGCATTCACACGCTTGGTGCAGCAAGCAGCTGTACGGGCTAGCAGCCACGCAATGCACTGAGCCTCGGTGCCTAGCATGCCAAGCCTCGATGCTTGGTGCTAGGCACTCGAGCTTGGTAGGGCTATGTGTTTTGCATTTTTTCTGTTCTAAATCATCTATTTAAAATTTTAATTATTTTAATTAAAATGAGGCTAGGCCTCGGTTTTTACCAACAATTGCAAAATATTTTTTGCAAAATTTAGGTTTACCGGCTTAATATTTTGGAATAAAATAAGTAAGTTGGATGCGGAATTCAGTGGGAGCTTCATTACCTTTTGAACTATTATTGTTTGCGTTTAATAAAATAATTGATTAACAACTTTGACTAGTTTTAATTAGGCGCGTTAATTGGATTAACCACCTAAGTTAGTTTCTAGTTTGCAGATGTTTGAATTGTTACTTGTTTTTCGTTGTAAAATTCATGGGCCATTCACATATAGAGAATGGATGAATGGAATATACATTCTATCGCTGGTTTTATGAAATGACAACTAGTCGGCCCGATTAGGATAGTAAATACGGACTTCGAGCTGTTATGTATTTTTGTAAATCTAAATACGGTCTACGAAACGTTGCGTTTTTTGTACCTTAATATTTAGATTAGTCCTAGTCTTAATTACTAGTAGTTTCATAATTGATGGTGATGTCTTGAAGACGGAGAATAAGCCATGAGGTTGCAATGAAGACCCTTGAAGACTTGAAGACTCAAGGGGTCATGCTAGTTGCCAAATCCATCTTTTACTTATGTTTTCTACAAATATAATTGTGCTTATATATGACTGATATGTTAGATGCATGTTTACAATTTTGAATGTTGTAATGATTAATTAAGTTCACTTAAATCAACAAAGATAGAAACCCTAAGTCCCTTAGAATATTGAGTTAAAATTGCTATTCCAAAATAACACTTACCGTACTAATGAGAATAGTAATGGGTTTTTCCATAGTACATCATTGCTACATTCCTAGCGACGTAAGGTATGTTGATGGGTTTTCCAAAACAAGACATCATATACACGTTGATTTTGGTTAAACTCAATGATATCAGTAAGGAGTCCTTAGATGTCGTGGCAATGGAGATAAACGTCACGAAAGCATTAGATGCGATGTTTTATCGAACTAAGAATAGCTTAGAGCTATTAGAATTAGGTGTCTTACCTTAAAATATTAAGATTTAAGACAAGCCAAAGCATGCTTAATCACTTTTTGATTTTTGGGATCTTGGAATCGTTTTATTCTCGCCTAAAACGGACAATTTTATATGCGTAGATAAAACGCTTAATAAGATTGAAAGTTTGCGTGTTTTGTTTAAAATTCAAACTTATTATGTTATTATCTTGATAAATGGTTATACTTTGCACTT
This sequence comes from Chenopodium album, assembly GCF_948465745.1. NCBI lineage: Eukaryota > Viridiplantae > Streptophyta > Magnoliopsida > Caryophyllales > Amaranthaceae > Chenopodium > Chenopodium album. Next base: position 34,501,399 of record NC_137851.1, on the reverse strand, counting down.
ATATTTGTAAAATTCTAAATCAAATTATATTGTTTTTAATGATTGGTAAAAGGAAATATTTTTTAGAATTGTTCTCAAAGAAAGGAAAAGCATGTCTAAAATACAGCTTCTCATAAATGACTTTTATAACTAAGTCCGAAAGGACAATTGGAAATCATGTATTCAAAATACTAGGTAGCTAGTTTTGATAAACATGAAGTATTGAGTTAAAAACTCAAATTGTCAGTAGTTGACAACTAACATATCTTTTCGCTTCATACACTACTTAGTACAACTAGCTCATTAATGTAGTAATTCAAGTATGAATTAAAAAAAACAGATGGAGCTTTGTTTTATGGCGCATTAGATGCTTGATTGTTCTTAACAAATTGTAAAAGTCAAAACACTCAAAGAAATGGTTCTTAAAAGTTATGAGATGATGTATGATAAGAAATATAAGAAACAAGGAACAAAGAAAAGGAATAAGATCTCTTTCTACCCACGAATTCATGTTATTGTAGTTAACTTAGCAACTCGTGATCTTCACAAGTATTGGATAATGCTTGAGTGTTCCACTTTGAAAGTGACCTCAAACTATTAAAGTTAAGCTAAGTTATTCACTTACAAGCTTAGAATGAAGCAAGTAGTGCTACATTAGTTGTAAGGTCGTATGCTTTGCTTAAAGACCTTTTAGGCTAAGGCTAGAACGAATAATGGT